>NC_140000.1:43665535-44265535 GCF_964263955.1 Coregonus lavaretus
AGCTAACGTTAGCTAGCTAGCTTCCCATTTAGCAAACAACCACTCACTTGGCCAGCGAAATTAACTAATTTGGTAGAACACTTAGACAGCTAGCTAAACTATACATTATTGTTTAGCTAGCTATCCAGTCAATAGTAAGTGCCTTTCAACAATTCAGCTATTTGAGTCAAACCATGTCGTCCTTTGTTCCAGATGGAAGAAGACCGTTCCACCACCGACGCCTCCCAGCTAACGTTAGGGCTCTCTGGAGAATACATGTCAGGAGGATATGTACTCCAGTCTCAAGATGGTAAGGGGCATCAGTTGATAAATTCAACCCTAATCGGGGAACCAGGTGTGGTTGTATCATGAATCGAATATCCCCCAATCAAAATGTACCGTAGCTAGGTTCATCACATTCTCTCAATCTCAATGCAACAGTGTCAGTACCTAATGCATACAGTCAATGATCCATGTTTTCCACGTAATAATGTGTGTGATGAAGATGATGGAGAGGAGAGTCTGAACGACCATGAGGACGGGGGCATGAAGGAGAACTTCCGGGAGCAGGACATCTACCTCCCCATCGCTAACGTGGCACGCATCATGAAGAATGGCATCCCACAGACCGGGAAGGTAACCATGGTGTGTGTGTGTGTGTGTGTGTGTGTGTGTGTGTGTGTAGGCTGTGTGAGAGCAAGACGTTTGTAGTATTCATTATTGCACACTGTGGTCCTCTGTAGCTCAGCTGGTAGAGCACGGCGCTTGTAACGCCAAGGTAGTGGGTTCGATCCCCGGGACCACCAATACACAAAAATGTATGCACACATGACTGTAAGTCGCTTTAGATAAAAGCGTCTGCTAAA
Organism: Coregonus lavaretus; assembly: GCF_964263955.1. Lineage (NCBI taxonomy): Eukaryota > Metazoa > Chordata > Actinopteri > Salmoniformes > Salmonidae > Coregonus > Coregonus lavaretus. Next base: position 43,666,381 of record NC_140000.1, read on the forward strand.
TGGCATATTATTATTATTATTATTAGTAAAACGTTTAGTAACAGAAAACAAAAATGAGTGTTTCTTATTGGACAAGTACAGATAGTCCCTCCCTGTTTCAGTCCCCCCCCCCCCCCCCCCCCGAAACCAGCTCCTCATCCTATTCCTCTTTGTCCTAAATTGTGTCTCACAGATAGCGAAAGACGCCAAAGAGTGTGTGCAGGAGTGTGTCAGCGAGTTCATCAGCTTCATCACGTCGGAGGCCAGCGAGCGCTGCCACCAGGAGAAAAGGAAGACTATCAATGGAGAGGACATCCTGTTTGCCATGTCAACCCTGGGCTTTGACATGTACGTGGAGCCCCTCAAAATCTACCTGCAGAAGTTCAGAGAGGTATGACTAAACACACTTCTTCTCTTCTGACAATTAGTCTCACACAGTCACAAGTATCCATGAACAAACGCACAATCGCACATCACATGCTATTTCATCTCTCACAATACATTGATGTTTCCTAGGCGATGAAGGGAGAGAAGGGAATCCCAGGTGTGTCGGTGGGAGAAGGCCTGGGGGAGGAGCTTACAGATGACAGCTTCAGTAAGTGGTTCAGAACAGTTCTCAATTTTGTCATCTCATACTAAAGTAGAGGCTTTACAGTCATGCATGCATACATATGTAAAGTGTATGCATGCATGACTAAGTCGCTTTGGATAAAAGCGTCTGCTAAATGGCATATTATATTATTGTGCTGTGGACGGTTTTGTAACGTCCTCTTCCCTCTATTCCAGCTAATCAACTGCCAGCCGGAATAATAGCAGCCGACGGCCAACAGCAGAACGTCATGGTGTACACCACCTCATATCAACAGGTAAGTGACATCAGAAATTTGAACCAGAACTAGACCATTACCACATATCCATGACAGTTCTCTCCATTACCTCTGTTTGCTCCTGTAGATTCCTGGCGTGCAGCAGATCCAGTTCTCATGACGAGGCCTTGCTCCTGCTCTGACCGCGGCGGCCATCGACCGCACAGACACAGGCCTGGCGACCGTAGGCTAACCATAGGCTGAGTGTATGACCCCACCGTCAAAAGGTCAAAGGCAATCATCAGATGGACAGGAGGCCTTGGAGTTGGGCTGTTATGGGTGGGAGGGGATGTGGTGGTTGACACAACCCTGTCATGTAAATGTACAAGTCTGTTCTCTAAATGTAGTCATGAGGTGCCTCAAGGTTTAGAGTGCATCTTTGAACCAGTTTGGGATACTTTATTTTTAATGCTATTCAGACCAGATAGTTTGTTTTTGTACATTAATTGTTTTATGCAGGTTTGGGAGGGGAATTGTTTTTTTTTGCTCACTCTTTTTTTTTTTTTACCTTGAGTAGAGGTGCCCTTAATGTCAGCTCTTTTCTAATTGGACAAACTAGTACCATGTGCTTTAATGTGACGTAAATCCTTTGAATAAAAATCCAAGTGACCCAATACCTTCTGGTTGTCGTCGACATCTTTACACACATCTGAATAATTACACCAATTTTTTCATAGCTACTGTAATAACCAGTGGTGAAAGTAGATTTAATTTCTTCCTGGTATGGACTCAATGAATACTGTTTTAATCAATGACAATAAAACATAAGTTCCAAATTTCAGCCATGTAAAGGGTTAACTGTTCCAGGAAGAGAACCACACAGCAGTATCGGGTGGGGAGGAGCATTATTAACGTCACTTTGCTGAACTGAAACTAAAGTAGAGAGACGTACAGTATATTGTGTACAGGACCAAACTCTCCAGCACTTCAAAAATCCCTTAAACAGCTACACGTTCAGACTATATGCAGAGTCTCCAACCCTTTGACACCAAGGACAGTGTTATCCACGAACATACTGTACAGGTGAGTAGAGATTAAGAAATATTAAATTGAAGATAAGCTTTACATTATTTACCGTTCACATTCCTTTTATTTACACTGAACAAAAATATAAATGCAACATGTAAAGTGTTAGTCCCATGTTTCATGTGCTGAAATAAAAGATACCAGACATTTTCCATACGCACAAAAAGCTTATTTCTCTCAAATTCGGTGCACAAATTTGTTAACATCCATGATTGTGAGCATTTCTCCTTTGCCAAGATAATCCATCCACATGACAGGTGTAGCATATCAAGAAGCTGATTAAACAGCATGATCATTACACAGGTGCACCTTGTGCTGGGGACAATAAAAAGCCACTCTAAAATGTGCAGTTTTGTCACAACACAATGCCACAGATGTCTCAAGTTTTGAGGGAGCATGCAATTGGCATGCTGACTGCAGGAATGTCCACCAGAGCTGTTGCCAGATAATTTAACGTTCATTTCTCTACCATAAGCCACCTCCGTCATTTTAAAGAATTTGGCAGTATGTCCAACCAGCCTCACAATCGCAGACCACGTGTATGGCGTCGTGTAGGCGAGTGGTTTGCTGATGTCAACATTGTGAACAGAATGCCCTATGGTGGAGGTGGGGTTATGGTATGGGCAGGCATAAGCTACGGACAACTAACACAATGGCATTTTATCGATGGCAATTTGAATGCACAGAGATACCTTGACGAGATTCTGAGGCCCATTGTTGTGCCATTCATCCGCCGCCTTCACCTCATGTTTCAGCATGATAATACACGGCCCCATGTCATAAGGATCTGTACACAATTCCTGGAAGCTGAAAATGTCCCAGTTCTTCCATGGCCTGCATACTCAACAGACATCCATTGAGCATGTTTGGGATGCTCTGGATCAACGTATACGACAGCGTGTTCCAGTTCCTGCCAATATCCAGCAACTTCGCACTGCCATTGAAGAGTGGCACAACATTCCACAGACCACAATCAACAGCCTGATTAACTATATGCGAAGGAGATGTGTTGCGCTGCATGAGGCAAATGGTGGTCACACCAGATACTGACTGGTTTTCTGATCCTCACCCCTACCTTCATTTAAGGTATCTGTGACCAACAGATGCAGATCTGTATTCCCAGTCATGTGAAATCCATAGATTAGGGCCTAATGAATTTATTTCAATTGACTGGTTTCCTTATATGAACTAACTGAAAATGTTGCATGTTGCATTTATATTTTTGTTCAATGTATATGTTAAACATTTTATACTTTGGTTATAGGACTTTTATATATGTTTTAACATCATGTATCAATATCAGTTACTATGATCCCATAAGGCAATGTTGACAACTCTAAAGCTGACTGATTCCAATAAATTGTTTATGGTTTCACCTTTGGTCTCTGTCTAGATATGGCCACCTCCAGCAGTCTCCTGTCTAAAGAGCAGTTCCTGTGCTCCATCTGTCTGGATGTGTTCACTGAGCCGGTCACCATTCCATGTGGACACAACTTCTGCAAGGCCTGTATCACAAAGTACTGGGATAGCATCGACCTGTTCCAGTGTCCAATGTGTAAAAAAACATTTGATAAGAGACCAGATCTGTTTGTCAATACTTTCATTTCTGAGATAGCTGCTCAGTTCAGGAAGTCTTTTCAGGAGAAAGCTACCAGCAGCCCAGAACAATGTCCTGCTCAACCCCTAGATATTCCCTGTGACTTCTGCACTGGGACGAAGCTCAAGGCCCTGAAGTCCTGTCTGGTGTGTCAGACCTCTTACTGTGAGACTCACCTGGAGCCTCATCAGAGAGTCGCAGCCTTAAAGAGACACAAGCTGATCAATCCTGTGGAGAACCTGGAAGACAGGATGTGTAAGAAGCACGACAGACCTCTAGAGCTGTTCTGTAGGAGGGACCAGACATGTCTTTGTGTCTTGTGCTTGAAAACAGACCACATGACTCATGACACTGTCCCTCTAGAGGAAGAGTATGGAGAGAAGATGGCTAAACTGGGGAAGACTGAGGCAGAAGTTCAGCAGATGATCCAGGAGAGACTGCAGAAGGTGAAGGAGATCAACGACTCAGTAGATCTCAGCAAGAGAGCGGCAGAGAAAGAGATATCAGACAGTATACAGGTCTTCACTGATCTGGTGCGCTCCATTGAGAGAAGCCAGGCTGAGCTCATTGAGGTGATTGAGGAGAAGCAGAAAGCAGCAGAGAGGGAGGCTGAAGGGCTCATTAAAGAGCTGGAGCAGGAAATCACTGAGCTAAAAAGGAGAAGCACTGAGCTGGAGCAGCTCTCACACACTGAGGACCACCTCCACCTCCTCCAGAGCATTCCATCCCTCTGCACCCCTCCACCCACCAAGGACTGGTCTAGGATCAGTGTTCACAGTGATCTGTGTATGGGGACTGTGAGGAGAGCTGTGTCTCAGCTGGAGAATACACTGAATAAAGAGATGGAGAAGCTGCCTGAAGTCAAACTGAAGAGGATTCAGCAGTATGCAGTGGATGTGACTCTGGACCCTGATACAGCACATCACAATCTCATCCTTTCTGAAGATGGGAAACAAGTGAGACACGGAGGCACACAGCGTAATCTTCCATATAATCCAAAAAGGTTTGATAGAGCTTTAAATGTCCTAGGAAATGAGGGCTTCTCCTCAGGGAGATTTTACTATGAGGTGAATGTTCAGGTGAAAACTATGTGGACTTTAGGAGTGGCCAGAGAGTCCATCAACAGGAAGGGGAACATCACAAAGACCCCATTAAATGGATGCTGGGCTGTGGTCCTGAGGGATGGGAGTAAGTACTCAGCCTGTACCTACTCCCGTGTCTGCTTATACCTCAGAGAGAAGCCCCAGAAGGTGGGGGTGTTTGTGGATTATGAGGAGGGTCAGGTCTCCTTTTATGATGTGGAGGCCAGGTCTCATATCTACTCTTTCACTGGTTGCACCTTCACAGAGAAACTATATCCATTCCTTGGCCCTGGCAATGATAAAGGTGAAAACTCTGCCCCTCTGATAATCTCTCCTTTCAATCACACAGACTGAGTTCTAAACTGAACTAAATGACCAGTACATTTAGTAAATGTAGAATAATCATAATCTGTTGTCATACACCAGGGAGAATATTTAACTGTAATGTTATTACTGGTGGTGGTTGTTTGTGTCCACCAGCATTGTAAGATATAAGAACATCTCTCCAGGCTCATAATAAGGTAGGATTCATATCTGGGAGTTACATTTCGTAGGAATTTTTGATCATGAAATAATATAAGCAATATTTTTGTTTTTTAAGCTCATTTATTGTTTGCACTGTATATCTCTAATAACTTTTAATAAACTTGAATCCTGCATTTGGAATCATACAGTAGAAGCAAGAAATACTTGAGTCATTTTGATACAAATATCCTAGTCATCCAGTGGGAGTGGTTTCAGTCCGAGCCTGTCTCGGTATTGGTCCATGTATGGTCGAGCCGCCTCCCACACCTAGAGAAAGCCACGGGTGAGAAACATAAACAGAGAAGTTAATTTTTATCTGCTTCGTTATCAATTAGCTGGAACAATAAATATAATACTGAGATGGAGTAAGTATCTTGCCTTTTCCGCCCTGAGGAGTGTGTGAACAGCCTCAATGTCAGGACTCATTTGACGGTCACGATCCCAAGGTCTGATGGGAAATAAGAATAAACTGATGTGCTGTAGAACCCTCCACACACCTTTTCAGAACAACAACATTGGGCAGTACTCGAATCAGAGCTCCACATTCTCATGGTTCTTACCTGACAACAGAACGCACTAGCTCATGGACCTTCTCCAGAGGGGTAGTAGACTTGAGGGGGCGGAGAAACTCCAGGGCTTGACAGGCAGCGAGCAGCTCTATGGCCAGAACTGAAAAGCAGAGGCAGCGATGCCTTTTTATTCTCAGGGTTAACTCTGTAGGCATGCTGTTTGATGGGATGAGCATTTCACACATTAGTGCCATGTGACTGTATGGTAGGAGTTACCTTGCTCTACGTGTTCCACCACCCTCAGGGCCTTCCTAGCGGCCCAGCCCCCCATGGAGACGTGGTCCTCAGTGGCTGCGCTGGTGGACAGGGAGTCCACGGAGGATGGGTGGCACAACACCTTATTCTCAGATACTGTACGGGAGCAGACACAGACACACGCTAACGTTTTCGATATGCACAAACACACACTAAAACACGCACACAAAAGCACAGAGACCTACCAAGGGCGGCAGCAGTGCAGTGTGCAATCATGAAGCCAGAGTTGAGGCCTCCGTCTTGGACCAGGAAGGCAGGCAGCTCACTGAGGGAGGGGTTGACCAGCCTCTCTGTCCTCCTCTCGCTCATACTGGCCAGCTCATGGACCCCGATGGCCAGGTAGTCTAGAGCCTGGGGGAAAGAGAGGGTTAGCCTGGTCCCAGATCAGTTTGTATTGCCTTTCCAACTCCTATGATCATTGGTAAGGCAGTACGAACATATCTAGGACCAGGCTAGGAAAGAGGGGGAACAGAGTTGTTTATTGAATGGAGTGAATCTGTTTGTCTGTGACTCTACCTTGGCTGGGTATTCTCCATGGAAATTACCCCCAGAGATGGTCTCACCTCGCTCTGCAAAAACCAGCTGGAGGAGAGTTAAGGTTTTATATCTGGGACAACATTATGAGTCTCTAATAAAAGCTGTAGACGGGAAACCAAAACCCATGTGGGCTAGTCCAAGGGCTCCTCCTTGTGGTGAACTTATATAATCACTGGGGGACTAAAAGGAGATCAAAGAAAGAGATGATGTCTTCAAGTAAATATAACAATGTAACTCAGTGGGAGGATACAGGGTTGTCAGTGGCACTGTTGAGCTCAGTGGAGAGGATGTTCTTCACGAAGGCTATGGTGTCGTTAGCCACCCCATGAACCTAAAAGAGAGGAGAGAGAGTCAAAAATAAACACCGGTCCTAGGGTTAGTTCACTCCAGCCCCTCACTGCAGGGGTACAAAGATTTGCAACACACCCACACACACTCTACCTGTGGGATACAGCGGAGGGTGTATGCATCCTGGACACGGTCACATGTCCTATGACTCTCTACAGGAAAACACAACAAAGGAAGTCAGAGACAGGAAATGACCAAACAGCACTGTTAAGGTTTCCACCAAATGACTAAACGTCTTTATTTGGACACAAAATGATAACAAGGACAATAATTGAGTGTGTGTTTCTGTGTGTGTGTGTTTCGCCAGCCTGACTTTACCAGAGATCTGGGAGGGGAAGACTTCAGAGTGGAGTAGAGAGCGGAGTCTCAGAGCCACCTCTATCTGACCAGGGTGTGGCCTCACTGCATGGATGTCTGGAAGGGCAGAACAGACCAGTACACAATGGAATGGAACGGTTCACTTCTTATTGCATCAAAGCTCCAACAGCGAATTCACTATATGTGTGTGTGTGTGTGTCTGACCGCTGTGGAAGGCCTTGGTGGTGCCCCTCAGGGCCTCCAGGCTGAGGGCAGCGATGATGTCAGCCTGCCTGGCCACGCCCACAGCTCTCTCCACTGCCTCCGCCGCCAGAGATGACATCATCTGAGTCCCGTTGATCAGACCGATGCCCTGCACGATAAAACACTTATCATCACTTGATCTTCAATGACACCACTATCTACTGCTATTATATCCCAGATATGATATCGTCTAACCCCAGTTATCAATAATCAGTATACAAGACTACTTAATCAATGCCTGATAGAAAAACCAACAAATAGTCAAACCAAGAGAGTTCCTATTACCACAGCTCTAGAACTGTACCTCTTTAGGCTTCAGTACCAAAGGTGTGAGTCCATGACACTCCAGTACCTGGAAAAGGAGGAAAGAAAGAATAAAGGAGAGGTGAAAGAAAGAAAGACAGACAGACAGGAAACGAGTTAGGGGCCGTCATTTATACATTTTATCTAACAAAAACACCTTGGTTCTCTGAGGTGTGTCTTTGGGTTGAGAGAGAGAGGCATTGTGGGTAGCCCAACTGTTTTGGCGTGGTCCCAGCCGCATTGAGGCGACCACATCCTGCCCTCTCCCATAAGACCCAGGGTGAGGTGGGCCAGGAGGGCCAGGTCTCCACTAGCCCCCACCGTCCCCTTCTCTGGCACCAACGACAGGCAGGAGGCTGGGAGAGTAGAGCGAGATATCCGTCACACGCACACACAAACAAATGCATGCATGAACGAACTAATTAATAGATTAATTAATGACATTTTATTTTCGTGTTAAATCACCAGTTAGGGATGAATTGACACAAACAAACAATGCATGATACAACATTACAATGATTCACAGTGATAATTATTCCGATGTTCTGCGCAGTGTGCACCACATGTGTACTCACTCGCACACACACACGCATGTGCACAGATACACTCACACACACACAGTCACACAGATACACAGATACACACAAGCACAATGTACCTGGACAGGACATGCATACACACACTCACACACGTGCACATGCACAAACACACCCACAGACACAGAGTTCACGCTTAGCTTTAGTAAGTCAAAATGTTGAATCAGAATTTCAATTCATGTTGTTATTGTAGACTGGGTTTACCATTGAAGGCTTTGACCATAGCCTGGACCGTTTCCATGGAGACGCCACTGTACCCTTTGGCCAGAACGTTGATCCTCAGAGCCAGTAGCATACGGGTCCTCTCTATACTCAATGGGGTGCCCACTCCTACACACACACACACACACACACACACACACACACACACACACACACATCGAAAAGTATTTCAATATGAGCACCAGGGGTGCAATTTAGTCAAGGATAGGCCTGATCTGTCCCTTGGAAATAAAGGTATTATAATGACATATAGTCGGTTTCTATAAGCATGGTAACCCACCAGCACTATGAGATCGAATCAGATTCGCCTGTAGTTCCCTAAAGACAAAGAAAACACACACAGTCAATAAATGATTCTGACAGTTAGTGATTGACAAACAGATCTAGCGCACAATGTTTATTCAGATGGGAAAATACTTGTTCTTCCCAGCTAGTTAATAAACAACTTACATGAGTTTATCCTTCGGAATGAGTGTATGGGCAAATTTCCCAAACCCTGTGTTGACGCCATAGACAACTACAGGGGAAAAAACACACATTGATATACATTGACATATAAACACATGTAGAATCACACATTATATTAATCTATAGCTATATATTATATTAATCTATACATGTCTATGATCTCCCATACCTCGGTTTTCTTTTATGATGGTTTCTATCACTTCTCTGGCTTCATTGACTTTCCCTTCAGCCTCGCAGGTCAGCTGGGTGACAAAACAGAGGAGTTCAAATGTTAACCGACAGCAGTCCGCCAGCACAGCTGATAACGTTCTGATTGGACTATGCTGGAGCATGGTCTTCTTTAAATCATACCTTGATGTTGAACAGGCCTTTCCCCAAACGGACCAGATCAGCTGTGGTCAGACTGTTACCATCCAGAGAGAGGTACTGGAACGCAACAAGACACACAGACAGACAACGTCAATGACAGACAGACAGACAGACAGACAGACAGACAGACACACAGCAATGTAGTCAGCAGTTACACAGGGTTACGTTGTGGGAAATGTGTCAAATATGATTTGCTTTTCCATGACCATTGAATTATGTCCCTCCAAGTCTCCCATCCTTTTCTCTCCACCCCTCCATTGTTCAAGCAGAGGATAATAACAAAATGCAGATAGTCACCTTTTTGGGATCTTGACACTGGTGTTTCCCAATGGCAGTTTCTTCCTTACTGACGTTGATAAAGTTGTTGTGCTTCAGAATATTCATTATGAGAGAGAGAACAACAATCAGAGAGAGAGAGAGAGAGAGAGAGAGGGACACAATCAGAGAGCGGTAAAGACAGGTAGCTACTGTGTGACAATGACAGAGACAATTCTTTATAAAGCCAGGGGAAAGGATCAATTTCATTCATTAACTGGTCTACCCACCACAGAGCTGGTTGCAACAGGTGGGCTTGTGCCTGGTCGTTACTCTACGTCTGATTAAAAATGTAAGACCAACTTTTGTTTAACGTGTAACTGGTGCAACCAGCCCCTGTACATTAACAGTTCTGTCTCACATTAACACCTGTCTTGGTCCCCAGTCAGTGTACACCAATGTTTACTGGAGAAGTGTAACAGTTGTGTGGGATATTCTTGTACATAAGTGTCTACACCTATATATATTTAATTTTAAAAAACCTGCACCCAATATTCAATAAAATTACAATAAAACACAATATCAAATTAAAGTGTCAAGACTTACTCAACTTTTTTTTAACAAGAGTCCTTCACCACTCTGCCTCCTCATTTGATGCTGCAGACGAATCAGCTCCCTCTTTATACTGCATCTTATTGATGAAATGGAATTAATGGAAAAAGGTCAGCTTCACAGTCAAGTTCCATGCAAAGCCTACCCAACCCTCATTCTAGGACTGTGCAATTGTACGTATACTATTCCCAGGCACCAAACAGATTGTGTCCAGTAAAGGGAGGCAATTGTCATTTGGAATGTGTGACCCACCAAGTTAGTCATAACAGTCATGATCCATAACAGTCTGATATGATAAAGATGGAATGGATCCATAATAAATTGGATTATTTCATGCATTGGATAATCATTCATGCAAATACTCTGAATGTAGACCATTCAAAAGTATGCAAAAACACGTAGATCTGTCTGTAAAGATAGACAGGTAGACTTCAGTGTACTTGTTTGTACTGAAACTACAAATGTAGTGGAGTAAGCAGCTGATTTGTCATGTGTGTCCATAGAAATAGGGTGGAGCTGTGTTGAATAATGATAAGCTGTCAGTTAGTGGGGGTCTGACTCTTTCTGTTAAAATCACTTTCTGAGAAAGCAACGAAGGAGAGCAACTTTCGAATAGATTAGAAAAGAAGCGAAAAGCTTCCATTCCAAGATAACTTCTGAGCTGTATTGCATAGCACAGCTTTCATTCAAGATGTTCAAAATGTCAGTGTGTTTAAGGCACTTGAACACTTGCAGCCCACACTTGAGTCAAAGCCCAATTAAAGGAGATGTATGAGAGAAATCTCTCATCTTGGGGTTGACCATAACAGCCATTGATCAGGGTTAGAAGAAAAAGCAGATACGGCTAGCCTGCAGTGTGGGGTAACCGTGACTGCAGACATATCTATGGGATGGTATCTATGGGATGGTATCTATGGGATGGTATCCATGGGATGGTATCTATGGGATGGTATATATGGGATAGTATCTATGGGATAGTATCTATGGCATGGTATCTATGGGATGGTATCTATGGGATGGTATCTATGGGATGGTATCTATGGGATGGTATCTATGGCATGGTATCTATGGGATGGTATCCAGGCAGAGTGGTAGTAGGGTGAAGTGTAGTGGCACTCTGGCCAGATAATAGACTACTGCAGAATTCCAGAGACAACATTCCAGCAGCAGAGAACGGTCAATTAGAGTGAGAACGGGAGCCGGAGCAAGGCACGGAGATACCAGGGACAGGCAGGCAGCGTGCACCTTACGTGATACACACACAAAGAGAAAACCTTCAGGTCATAGGAACATCTTGGGTGGGAGGTCAAAGACTAAGCCTATTATCCCTCTAAGGGTTCGGACACACCAATAGCATTTGCTGGCCCAGAGTACTTAGCACTTCTGAACCTAATTTGAGAACAGAGTGCGCACCAATTTTACATATAGAATCACGTGAAAAATGAGGGTGGTCCCTAAAACACAGCGCGCTGAACGATCGGCAGACGAACGCTAGATCCACGTGTGCGAGCCTTAACATACAATTAAGAGTACATAAACAATCTCCAATCCCACACAGGACAGTTTGTTCACTATCAGCTCAGGGCCATTGCTCTGGGTGTTACTAAACACTGGGACCACCACAGCTCCATCCATAGCAGACCACCCTATCTGAGGTGCTGCCCTACACTAAACATACCTCTGACCTCCCATCCCCCACGGACTCCACTGTCTCTGTCTGAGCTCATACATCATCATGATTTGCAGGCTGATGGGTTAAAACCACAAACAACCGTACAGCCGTCTCTGATAAGGTATGAGGGAGGTGATGGGTGAGGAATGCATGTGGTAGGGCAAGGGGCAGGGGGAGATGGGAGGTTAGGTTAAACCGGAGAAGATCAATGCCAGGGCCAGGGTTATCCTCCATGAGGAATGTCAGGAACAACAGGAGGACGGGGGAACGAGACCGGGAAGGAGAGAGAGGAGAGGGGGAGGAAAAGAGGGAGAGCATGTAAGAGAGAGAGACGGGGGGGGGGAGCGGAGTGAGCAATGGTTGGTGTGTACGCATGAGAGGAAGAGAGTGAAAGAAAGAGAGAAAGTGTGTGAGAAAGTTAAAGGGATTTGAGCTGGTCTGTCCTCATGTTTGGTTGAGTAGTGTACACAGGGCTGAGGGGACAGAGCTGTGCACCTGTCAGCTGGAGAGGAGAGGAGAGGAGAGGAGAGGAGAGGAGAGGAGAGGAGAGGAGAGGAGAGGAGAGGAGAGGAGAGGAGAGGAGAGGAGAGGAGAGGAGAGGAGAGGAGAGGAGATGACAGACATTCCTTCACCACCGCTGCCATTCCTTAGCCATGTACCCAGCCCTGAGGCACTAACACACAGATAGCCAACCTTAGCAAGCGCCATAGCTACTAGAGATGGCTATAGCTGAAACAGTCTGGTGATATGACATCATGACTATAAGTATGACTATAGTCTTCTATAGTGACCATGACTTCCTATGAATGACGCTAACATGACAGTGTTCCAAATCTTTCTGCGGTCATCTCCCCCCAGGGCTGCAGTGGCTCAGCCAGTCTTACCTTGGGTCCCAGATTGGAAGTGGTCTCTGTCAAGCACACTCCCCATTTCCTTCTATAGAAACGTGGGATCGCCCCTCGCTTTTCCTCGGGAAGCTCCCGTTGGCCACTTCCTGTGCCGCTCCCAGTCTGTGAATAAACAGAACATTTCTGTGTCTGCGTGTCTCACAACACTGCTTATACACACACACACACATACACACCCTGACCCCTTTGCCATGTCTCCTCTCTGTGTCTGAGGAATTCTATTCTGCATATCCACCTTTCAAACACACACATGCACCAACCTCCACCCTTTCCCTTTCCCCCTTTTCTCCAGCTTCTCCCCTCTTTACAAAACTACATCCATCCCATCCATCACACAGCAGGAAGACTAGTCCAGGCCTCTCCCCAAGACACATCCAGAGACTGCTCCCGAGTAGCCTCTCCTCCACAATCTCAACCCAGAAAGGGAGCTTCATTGACAGGTTGAGTCAAATGGAGGCCTGGTGTAAATCTGGCTGTCCTGTTCACTATCTGTAGTGTCAGTGGTGATGTTCGCATACAGTAGCACCTCCAGATAAGCCCTGGGGCTGTAGGGGTCATCTATCAGTTTGACCCCTGGTGTCACTGATACTTCCTCAGCTTTGATACAGTGCCTTGCAAAAGTATTCATCCCCCTTGGCGTTTTTCCTATGTTGTTGCATTACAACCTGTAATTTAAATTGATTTTTATTTGGATTTCTTGTAATGGACATACACAAAATGAAAAAAATTATTTGTTTCAAAGAATTCTAAAGAATAAATAACGGAAAAGTGGTGCGTGCATATCTATTCACCCCCTTTGCTATGAAGCCCCTAAATAAGATCTGGTGCAACCAATTACCTTCAGAAGTCACATAATTCATTAAATAAAGTCCACCTGTGTGCAATCTAAGTGTCACATGATCTGTCACATGATCTCAGTATATATACACCTGTTCTGAAAGGCCCCAGAGTCTGCAACACCACTAAGCAAGGAGCGCCACCAAGCAAGTGGCACCATTAATACCAAGGAGCTCTCCAAACAGGTCAGGGACAAAGTTGTGGAGAAGTACAGATGAAGTACAGGTTTGAGAAGTACAGGTTTGGGTTATAAACTTTGAACATCCCACGGAGCACCATTAAATCCATTATTAAAAAATTGAAAGAATATGGCACCACAACAAACCTGCCAAGAGAGGGCTGCCCACCAAAACTCACGGACCAGGCAAGGAGGGCATTAATCAGAGAGGCAACAAAGAGACCAAAGATAACCCTGAAGGAGCTGAAAAGCTCCACAGTGGAGATTAGAGTATCTGTCCATAGGCCCACTTTAAGCCGTACACTCCACAGAGCTGGGCTTTATGGAAGAGTGGCCATAAAAAAGCCATTGCTTAAAGGAAAAATTTGCAAACACGTTTGGTGTTTGCCAAAAGGCATGTGGGAGACTCCCCAAACATATGGAAGAAGGTACTCTGGTCAGATGAGACTAAAATTGAACTTTTTGGCCATCAAGGAAAGCGCTATGTCTGGCGCAAACCCAACACCTCTCATCACCCCGAGAACACCATCCCCACAGTGAAGCATGGTAGTGGCAGCATCATGCTGTGGGGATGTATTTCATCGGCAGGGACTGGGAAACTGGTCAGAATTGAAGGAATGATGGATGGCGCTAAATATAGGGAAATTGTTGAGGGAAACCTGTTTCAGTCTTCCAGAGATTTGAGACTGGGACGGAGGTTCACCTTCTAGCCGGACAATGACCCTAAGCATTCTGCTAAAACAACACGAGTGGTTTAAGGGGAAACATTTAAATGTCTTGGAATGGCCTAGTCAAAGGCCAGATCTCAATCCAATTGAGAATCTGTAGAATGACTTAAAGATTGCTGTACACCAGCGGAACCCATCCAACTTGAAGGAGCTGGAACAGTTTTGCCTTGAAGAATGGGCAAAAATCCCAGTGGCTAGATGTGCCAAGCTTATAGAGACATACCCCAAGAGACTTGCAGCTGTAATTGCTGCAAAAGGTGGTTCTACAAAGTATTGACTTTGGGGGGGGGTGAATAGTTATGCACGCTCAAGTTCTGTTTCTTTGTCTTATTTCTTGTTTGTTTCACAATAAAAAATATTTTGCATCTTCAAAGTGGTAGGCATGTTGTGTAAATCAAATGATACAAACCCCCCCAAAATCAATTTAATTCCAGGTTGTAAGGCAACAAAATAGGAAAAATGCGAAGGGGGGTGAATAGTTTCGCAAGCCACTGTAGCTTCCTCTCAGACCCCAGGTCTGGGGACTGTTCCATGGGGCCCACAAAGACATCAACCACCACCAAACATCTAACCCACCTCCTCATCCCCAGATACCAACCCTTCACCCCTCCTCTCGTCACCTGGGTCATATCCTTCCCTCCATCCCCCCGCCTGATAGAGGTGAGGAGAAGGAGAGGAGGGTGAGCTACATAACGTTCAATAGTTAGAAATCAGCTAAAAGTATTTGCTGAAAAAACTCTCTCTCTCTCTCTCTCACACACACACGTACGGTACATGAGCATGTACACACACACACACAGAGAGAGAGAGATCAGGAGCGGCTCCGGTTGGTACCAGGCTTCTGATAAGGAGGTGTGGAGTGTTCTGTGTCCTGTCACTGAGCCTACAGTGTACATCCTCCACACAACTACACTACGAGCTCAAACACACACACATACACTTTAACTGAAACTATCGCCGACAGACACGGCTGCCCTGTTTCTATTTCATGATTTGAAATTGATTGGAGAATACAGTGTGTAAGTAAAGAAGGTGACTCCTTTAGTAAAGAAAGTTGGAAACTTCTCTTTTTTCATTTACATACTTTATATTGCTTGCAATCCTTCAGCTATATGTAAACTAAATATGTAACCTCCTGGATGAAGCACCAGCAGCTTTTTGTACTTAGAAAGGCAGATACACACAGAAGAGTTACACAATGGAGCACAAATGCCAAGCCAAAAAGGACATGTTTTGTGGTTCAAAGAGAAGGGTGTGTGTTGCATAAAAGGTTGTGTTTGATGTGTTGCGGATATTTTCACAAATCGTTACATTCGTGTGTCAGGGTATCTCCCCCTCCATACCAGCCCAGCTCTCCCCCTGACCTGCTCAGGGTGCAGTGGAGGTGGAATACTTTTCGGAGTACGTAGGCCTCAGATGTTGTCTCCCCACAGGGCTCTGGCATTCATCTACCCATGGAAGGGGGGGGGGGAAACCCTATTTACCCCTGGAGAGAAAAATGAAAAACCAACAGTGAATGATGTACTAAAGCTAAACTTCTTCCTACACATACCTCAATCTCCCTGATGTTACCGCAGCAGAGGACACAGTGCCCAATTACAGACTGAAATTCCTGTACTTGAAGCCTTCATCAAGTCTGATTGTTTGAGCACCTTCTTTGTTTTCTTAAAGTAAATTAGGGGGGAGTTCCATCACTTTAGGATTGGAGACATCCTAATGGAAATTGAATAGTGAAACATGTTGATGGAGAAGCAACCAAATGAACCCATTGTTGTTATGCACCTAATCTCTGTCAGTGTTTTAAAATGATCTCAGTGTATGGGCTGATTTATTTCATTTCTATCACCAGTGGATACGCTGTGGTAGTCAGTAACTGAATCAATGTTTTGTTTACTTAGTAAACCTGGGCAACAGTGACCACCACAACAGCCCATATTCACATGGTTCTACCAGGATCATTGACCTTCAATAAACTCAGATGTAACTAATACCTGCCATAAATGTCCTGATAAACGACTCTGTGGTTCCATACATGGAATTCATCATATAAAGGAGGACATGTCCTTCAACTTTCTGTGTTTAGCACCATGTGAGTCCAATGAGGGGACTCACATGGTAGGGGTGTATGAGGGGAGCACTGTGGTTAAGTGGGGGGGTTGTGACGTGGGAGATATTAATGTAGGTGAGGTAAGTGAGAGAGAGACCTAGAGGCACCTCCCACGGTGTCTCCTTGAAGAGACCGAGGTCTAGGAAGATGAAGGGATGTGTAGGGGATGAGGAGGAACGTATGGGGGATGTAGGTGTAGGGGGATGTAGGTGTAAGTCAGACTTAGGGAGTTGTTGGGGCGTGGGCAATGGGGTGTGAGGAGAGAACGCGTGCACACATTCCAGGCATGCCCGCTCCATTGTAGGAGGCTAATGAGGCGGGTGAGCGAGCGAGCACTGCTCCGGGGCGAGAGAGACAAAACCCTCGGAACGCCGCCCTGCACGGAGTCACTGAGCTAACAGGAGAGGAATTCCAAACGCTGGACATGAGAAAGCATGGCACAGAGCCAGCAGATCGCTCTCTCTCACACACACACTCATACAACTCATTGTGGTTAAGTAATCATGTCTTTAGAACGTGTATGAGTTCACAGCAACTGGGTGGACACTATCCCAGGGTCGACCTCCCCTTTGTGACATAGAGATAGATGGTGGTAAACAACAATCACACACATCACCTGGGACAGACACACAGTCACATGGCTAATCTGCCAAACTGACACTGATCTCTGAGAAGTTTTACAGCACAGATTTTTTTTCACTTTATTCTAGTTTTAGAATAAGTTATACATTTTAGTAGGTTTTGTATGACATCTGAAATACTATTTCTATAATGCACCATCAATAGGAGTGGCCAAATAAAACATAAATAGATCATGACAGCTTTAATAAACAAAGCCGAAATCAATGTATAAAACTGTCCATCGGTGCTCACAGTCCTGGGCAACTTGGCACTGAAGGGAGCTGAGATACAAAAATGACAGTTCATGGTTACATGACAGCTCAGTCAGCAGCCCCACCCTGATACCCCTCCCAGCCCTGTGTCTGGCCAGCCTGGTGAGGTGAGGTGCAGCATCAGCCCTCAGTCAGATGAGGGTAATGGAGGGTGTAATGTTTGAGGAGTGTAGAGAATCCCTAACACCAACACAGCATTCCTCTGACCAGATGCTGGTATTAAGGAAGATTGGTGGCCGTCACACACCACCTCGCTGGCTCCCTCACACATACACAAGCGCTCATAGATTCGTACACATGTAAAAACACTTGTCGACTCTCTCTGCCACACGCACACACAGTCAATCACAAACGAACAAGGGCACACACAGCGTGCATGTACACCACTCCACACTCATAAACTACACTAAACTCTTAACTGTTCTTTCAATCAAATAAGTTGTATATTGAAGGTAAATTAATAACCCACGCTGACATGAACCATGGGAGGGTGTACCATTAACATAGCTTTGAAAGCTCCACATCTAAACAGCTTTATTAATGAACGCCCAGGAAATCCTCCACACCCCTGATCTTATCTCCACTATTTTCCCCCTAATTTCCTATCACCAGACCAGCCACTGGATCTTACATCTTTCAAAGATACATGCATTACAAATAGGGATTGATGTAGAAGTTATTCAAGATATTCATTCAATATTGTCTAACACAAGAAGCTGCCAGTTGAGGCAAATCAAGTGTTTTTGCAACAAACAAAAAACATTCACTTTTGGATCCAAATGTCTTTGACTGACTGATCTTTGAAGAGGGCGTAACAAAAGTGCTTTCAAAGCTATTCCAGGAAAGCCTGTGAATTCCCGTTGCCATGGCTCTGAGTGGAATTAACTCAGCTCTCTCCTTAGCGTCAAACAGCCTGGCTTGGACCCCCAAATCCAAACATCACACCTGCTGGTTATATGCCACTTTCCCAAGCAAATTAATCTATTATTGTTGGCTAATATGGTGAATGAATGGAGGTCTATAGATCTGAATGATTTAGGAAACATGTATTACCATGTGGTGTGTCTGAATGAAGCAGCATGCTAAGAGTCGCTCATGGTATTTTAATGAACTGAATTGGATGACTTAATGCAAAAAACTCAAGCAAGTGTCCTTGTAATTTCCCCTCAAACCGACGTCAGTTATTTATTTTATCATTGACCATTTTTGGAATAAGGCAAACTGAAGGAACATAGTCTTCGGGAGTCGTTTCCCTTGTTATTCAAAGTGTTGGTCAGTTTGAGAGTCCACCCAAAAACGCATTCTATTGGATCTTCCCTGGCCTCGCATGACAAGCTGGAATGGGCAGTGCCATGGGCCTGTGAGTAACAGCTGAACACTTGTAAAGAAGACTGGGATCTGGACTGGCCACGGGGCTTGCGCTTTGAGAGCACAATACGTCTTCAAGCCACTCCGGGAGAGGGAGCCTGCAACAACGCTACACAATCAGCGCAGCCAAGGAGACTGGAGAAAAACTTTCCCCCAAATTCCCGACTCAGAGAGGGGAAGAAGCGCCAAACAAAAGCATTCTTAGCTTTCAGCAAAACAATAACTTTGGGAAAATCATTTACTTCAAATACAAATTCAAGGAGATAGGCGTAACGGAACGGCGTCTCCAGCAAGAATCCGCTACTTTTATTCAACATTCTGATTCTGAATACCTAAAACCACGGATTGAGTGCTGCAGCAACACTGAATGAAACAAAGCTGCTTCAAAAACAGAATGGAAACGAAAATGCGAATCACGTGGGCACTTCTTCCACTTGGTAAGTGTCCATTCTTTGTATTTTATTTATTTTATTTCACTTGATCAAAGTTGGTTTTATTTTTGGGGACCCACAAGACCCCATCACCATCTTTCCTTTATTTGAGCAATTTTTTTGAGGATATTCGATGAGAGAATTTATAGGAGTATATCACATTTGGTATCATAATTTCTCAATTCATAATAAAAGACAAATAACTAAATAAAACAATGATTATGAGAGGTGTCTGTATTTCTCCTCAGCAGCAGGTGCGCACATCAATAGCCTACAGTTGATGGTGCACTGAAGTTTGTAGCCTAATCTGTAAATCTGTAAAACAAAATGGAATGGAATTCTCATGTAAAATTAAATAGTTTTCGTTACATTCCGTCTAGCTGATTGACATATTGTCATTTTTTTCAGTCATCAGTGCTAAAAGAACATGTTGCTGGACAGTAATCCAAAGATACAAAAATATAATTCCTATTAAACCGTTATCTTATTAGCCTTCTATCCCACTAATAACAGTGAGAATCTATACCAGCTGCGCTTTCACAACATGCTGCTCTAATTTCGGTATCGAGGAGGGAGTGAGTGAGTGGGAGTTGCACTGTAAGTGCGAGGCAGAGACTGGCACCTGAGGGAGTGGCACCGGGGAGTCAGGGTCAGGGCTGGGGAGCTGAAACATCTGCCCCCTCTTCAAGCCCGGCGCGACCGGGTCCTCAGCCACCCCCTTTCCTCTCACACTGTGCTCAAGAGCCGGGAGGGAGACAACGTGAACTCATAATTAAGTGCCCCCGTGACCCGCTCGAGACGACCCTCATGCCTAATGGGGAGGCGGAGTGTTATTCTTTAATTACGCGCAGGTCGCACGTCTTGCCACTGTAAATTCATGAAAAGTAGAGGAGGCTTTTGTTTTTTTTGTCGCCGAGCAAAAACAGACTGGATGTTCACGGTCAGCCCTTTTTCCAAAACGTTATTAGACCACATAATGATTTAGGCCTAAAACTAATTTGACAAGCATTATTGCCAAGCATTTAGCCACTCATAAAAAGAATGTCCTCCTTGGATACAAATCAACCTCCATTACCATTTGATAGAACACAAACCATTAATTTATTATGTATAATAAAACATTTTCAATCTGCAAAATACCCATAATGCTATTAAACGAGAAGGTCAAATATCCCCGACCATATCCTTCCAGAGCCTACCCCACACACACCACTTCCCTTTCATCTTCTATTTGGCATCATGGAGGTCATGTCATGTGTTTTCCTAACAGGTAAACCCAGCCAGGATCTCTGTTATGGTCGGGATGCGGCTTGGCACCCACGGTTTTCCTATGGGAGAGCGCTAGCGGAGAACAATAGATTGGAAAACCCTTTAACAACATCCCTGTTCCCAAGGAAGGTGTGGCCCCAGATTTCCTGAGAGGAGACGGCCATGAGCTCCCTCCTTCTCCCCACGCACCACACACACACAACCGGGTTCACTCAAATGCAAGGACAGTGAGATGGAGTCCTCACTCCTTCACTCCCCTGGAAATGTAGCTAATAAAACAGTGGGGAAACAGGACATTAAACAGGGCTGTGTGTATGAAATGACACCCTATTACCTCTACAGGGCACTACCTTTTGACCAGAGCCCTATGGGCCTACAAAAGTAGTGCATTGTAATGTGGCCGTGGCCCATTACAGCGCTGGTCAAAAGTAGTGCACTATAAAGGGAATAGGGTGCCATTTCAGAGGCAGCCAGGGGATTTACATCCACTACCGACATTCAGGGGATTGGAGTTTTAACAGCAGTGTTGGGGAACAGTACAGGAGAGGGAGGCTTCCAGTTCCTCTAGGGAGTGAGTGCAGTAAAGCCTTGTGTTTCATCACTATCTGATAAAGCACCACCATACCCTCCACCTCTATAGCCTATACTCCTACATGTCCAGGCCAGGTGGACATTAAACAGGCCAGTGGCTGGCACCATCACAGACCTTCACTCAGCTCCCCTCTACCGCCTCTCTCTATCTATACAGTGAGGGTAAAAAGTATTTGATCCCCTGCTGATTTTGTACGTTTGCCCACTGACAAAGAAATGATCAGTCTATATTTTTAATGGTAGGTTTATTTGAACAGTGAGAGACAGAATAACAACAGAAAAATCCAGAAAAACGCATGTCAAAAATGTTATAAATTGATTTGCATTTTAATGAGGGAAATAAGTATTTGACCCCCTCTCAAACAGAAAGATTTCTGGCTCCCAGGTGTCTTTTATACAGGTAACGAGCTGAGATTAGGAGCACGCTCTTAAAGGGAGTGCTCCTAATCTCAGCTTGTTACCTGTATAAAAGACATCTGTCCACAGAAGCAATCAATCAATCAGATTCCAAACTCTCCACCATGGCCAAGACCAAAGAGCTCTCCAAGGATGTCAGGGACAAGATTGTAGACCTACACAAGGCTGGAATGGGCTACAAGACCATCGCCAAGCAGTTTGGTGAGAAGGTGACAACAGTTGGTACGATTATTCGCAAATGGAAGAAACACAAAATAACTGTCAAATCTCCCTCGGCCTGGGGCTCCATGCAAGATCTCACCTCGTGGAGTTGCAATGATCATGTGAACGGTGAGGAATCAGCCCAGAACTACACGGGAGGATCTTGTCAATGATCTCAAGGCAGCTGGGACCATAGTCACCAAGAAAACAATTGGTAACACACTACGCCGTGAAGGACTGAAATCCTGCAGCGCCCGCAAGGTCCCCCTGCTCAAGAAAGCACATATACAGGCCCGTCTGAAGTTTGCCAATGAACATCTGAATGATTCAGAGGAGAACTGGGTGAAAGTGTTGTGGTCAGATGAGACCAAAATCGAGCTTTTTGGCATCAACTCAACTCGCCGTGTTTGGAGGAGGAGGAATGCTGCTTATGACCCCAAGAACACCATCCCCACCGTCAAACATGGAGGTGGAAACATTATGCTTTGGGGGTGTTTTTCTGCTAAGGGGACAGGACAACTTCACCGCATCAAAGGGACGATGGACGGGGCCATGTACCGTCAAATCTTGGGTGAGAACCTCCTTCCCTCAGCCAGGGCATTGAAAATGGGTCGTGGATGGTTATTCCAGCTTGACAATGACCCAAAACACACGGCCAAGGCAACAAAGGAGTGCCTCAAGAAGAAGCACATTAAGATCCTGGAGTGGCCTAGCCAGTCTCCAGACCTTAATCCCATAGAAAATCTGTGGAGGGAGCTGAAGGTTCGAGTTACCAAACGTCAGGCTCGAAACCTTAATGACTTGGAGAAGATCTGCAAAGAGGAGTGGGACAAAATCCCTCCTGAGATGTGTGCAAACCTGGTGGCCAACTACAAGAAACGTCTGACCTCTGTGATTGCCAACAAGGGTTTTGCCACCAAGTACTAAGTCATGTTTTGCAGAGGGGTCAAATACTTATTTCCCTCATTAAAATGCAAATCAATTTATAACATTTTTGACATGCGTTTTTCTGGATTTTTTTGTTGTTATTCTGTCTCTCACTGTTCAAATAAACCTACCATTACAATTATACACTGATCATGTCTTTGTCAGTGGGCAAACGTACAAAATCAGCAGGGGATCAAATACTTTTTTCCCTCGCTGTATATATATACAGGAACTCTCCTCACACTCCTTTCTCTCTGCCATGGCTGGGAACTCCCTTCTATTTCACCTCTAAGAAAACAGAGCACAAATGTTTCTTAATAAGAGTCAGTCAAACAAAAACGTGTGTGTGTGTGCGTGTGTGTGTGTGTGTGTGTGTCAAAGAAGTGGTCTTAAGTGAAGTGCTGGAGACGACTATATCACTCCAAACTCCTCCATGATGTCAACTGCTCCACACTGTTGTCTACCAACATTCCTTGCCTAATGTATTCACTGGCAATAGATTAATAGCATACTGCATTACTTACTGCACTGCTTAGGTTAGCTTAAAGCCAGCCAACACACAGGACTAAAGACAATAGACGGGTTGTTCCACGAAATGAGTTCCTTTGATATTTTAATTAGAAATGTGTTATATTAAAAAGAGAACTTCCGGAAGATTTGCATACTTTTTACCCAGTAGTTCTGAAAGTAGCGCTCAAGAGCCAAAACGGGTCCCTGAAAATTGAGTACTACATCACATATGTGCAGTACGTCAACCCTGTTACTTTATTAGGCACTTAGTAGGCACTTCCTATAGATTATTTTTTATTTAACCTGTTGAGATGGGAAAACATGTTTTTTAATTAAGTTACTGTTCATGACAGAATGTTAGATTAGGTGAAATGAAACTTTTTTTCATTCACCAAGTTACACTACCCAAAAGGGACTAATTTCGTGGAACGACCCAGACCTCTATACACTAAAGTGCTGTAGAAGTGCTGGACTCTACCATAAGTGTAAGCCACAGCTCAACATAGACATAAACACACCAATCACCCTGGCATCACAGCAATAGGAATGTGGTTGTGTTGGTGTGTGGACCTGCTCCGTGTGGCAGTTAGATATACACCATCAGACAGAGACCAACGCCCTTTTTCCACCCTCACTCTGCTCTACCCAACTCCCCCATTCCCACTTTCTCCCATCCCTTTCTCTGCTCTCCCTTTTATTCATACAGTGTTTTTACATTCACAGCCCCTCTCCTCAATGGAGGAGCCTATTGGATAAGTACTGTGTAAAGACGGCCTCCCTCCTCCTCCTCCTCTCTTCCCCTCTTCCCTCCCCTTGTTCCAATTCTGAATTACCCCTCTCAATGGGACAACACCCCGGGAAGGCGGGGGACTACTGGGCTCCTAAAAAGCCTGGGCCGCAGCAGGGGGCCGGGGGTGAGGGAGTAACCCCCTCCTGGCAGAGCCACACGCGGTGCAAGCCGGGCTTTTGTGTGGGCCGTCACCCACCTAACAGGGTGGCTTTGTGTGTCCGGAGCTGGGGATGGATAGCTACATTTATTTATTTACTCTCCTCCCTCTGGCAGCGCATGGTGGATGTTCACGCTCAGACGCACATCAATCTGGCCTTATTATGGGATGGCCTGGCTGGCACACACACACAGGGACAGAGATGAACACACACAGCTAGACAGGATCACATACCAATGCCAGTACACATGTGGACCGGCAGACACACACCCTTAGGACTCAGCATAAAGAAAGGCTATTTTTCTTTTTAAGATGTCCACTGCTGGTGCCCAGCCTGGTCGCCATAAGCCTGGTCTCCCCTCCCTCTTTCAGTAGTCTGTGTGGGGCCTAGGGCCCGGAGGTTATTTTTACAATATGGCTGGCAGGAAGGCAGGACAATTCAACAAGTCTCCACCCTCCAGGCCGATTGTCATTCTGCTTTAACTGTGTACGGATGGAGGCTCTCACGTTAAACAGGGTTTGACGCCCGCCGGGACCCAACAACAGGACCCCCTGTGGGGAGGGCAGGGGCGAGGGAGACACCCCTCTGACCCCATTACTGACTCGTTAGTCACAGTGGGACAGGCCAAGCCGTAACACTGTCACAGGCATGAGTTAGGAACACAAACACTGGTGAAGTTGGAGAACTCAGCCCTATGGTAAATGGCACTTATCATGATCTTGTTGCATCTTCAATATCGAAGTAATTGACCGTATTTTACTGGGTTTCTCTCTGTGTCTCAGTCAGTTAGTCTTGAGTCAGAGCAGGGTGTGTGTTTTATGCTTTCTGTGTTTAAGTCACGCACGCACATGTAAAGGACGTCACGCTGCTTGCTTAGTGAGTACCACTTCTTCCTGATTCAGCTCACACTTTGGCTCGAACCCACGACCTCTGCCTTGCTAGCACACGTGACCACCCTCCTGAAGCGTCTTACCAGTCGGCGCCATGCGAACATTTAGCTATTCAGTGGCGCAAGTGGGGAAACTTCAGACTGAGGAGGGAGTTTCACACATTTACATTTTTGTCATTTAGCAGATGCTCTTAACCAGAGCGAGTGCATAAATGTTTTCGTACTGGTACCCCGTGGGAATCGAACCCACAACCCTGGCGTTGCAAGCGCCATGCTCTACCAACAGAGCCACACGGGACACATCCCCATGTGCTACACACACACAGCGAGAGAGCAAAGAAGCCCGTATCTTATTGCATAACAGAGTCAACAGGAAGGACCCTGGGGTCAGTTCTCACACCCTCTGACTACCGTCTGGTCCTGAGAGGATCCGGGGCAATGGGTCGCACCCCGTGGGAGAGAGACAGGCCACTGTAGGAGCATACCCAACCGGACATAACCAGACCCAATGACCTAGCGATCCATCTTAATAATATACTGGTGGAGGAAGAGGCTAATAAGACCTTGCTGCAGGTCTCTCTGTGTTGGCTCAGTTATGCTGTGTAGTCACAGACAGACATCCAGTACTCATGGGGATAGTCATGTAATCCTATTGTGGTATACAGGAACCTGCTCTGGTGTGCTCTATGAATTCCCTATTCACTACAAAGCATCATGGCTACTAACTAGGGAGCCTATTGCAGAGGAAAGAGAAGCTATGGAGATGGAACCCTCTGTCCCAATCTCTATATCTCCTGTCTCCCCCCCCCCCTCCTTTCTCTGGGAGGGGGATGGGGAGCATCTTCAGGAATGAGTGTTTTTGAGAGACTACAGGTGCCATCCTGGTGTGTGTCTGTCTGTGTCTGTGTCTGTGTCTGTGTGTGTGTGTGTGTGTGTGTGTGTGTGGGTGGGTGGGGGTGGGGGTGGGGGGGGGGGGGTTGGAGGGGGGTAGGAATGTCTCTGAGATAAAAACAGACCCAGCTAATAGTGGCAGGATCAGGGTGTGCTGCTGTCACCCGTTAAGAAACAGACACCCGGGTGACAGGCGGGGTCAAAGAGGGTCACCCCAAAATATGACACCGCACCTAGAGGAAGTAGAGGAGGGGAGATAGTGGAGCAGACAGATAGAGACACGTCTCACAACAACACGGATTCTCAGACGCAGAACACGCGTGCCAAAACTGTGTGGAAATCACAGGAGCAGTTCACCAGTCCCAGGTCAAATACATACTGTACACCAAATATCTGCATCAGATACAGATGCTTAGGACAGTCCACTCCCAATACATTGCATAGTGTATGTCAGAAATGAACTGTATCACTCCTGACTTACACATTTTCAAAAGCTGTCTAAAAATGTACAGTGAGGGAAAAAAGTATTTGATCCCCTGCTGATTTTGTAGGTTTGTCCACTGACAAAGACATGATCAGTCTATAATTTTAATGGTAGGTTTATTTGAACAGTAAGAGACAGAATAACAACAACAAAATCCAGAAAAACACATGTCAAAAATGTTATTAATTGATTTACATTTTAATGAGGGAAATAAGTATTTGACCCCTCTGCAAAACATGACTTAGTGCTTGGTGGCAAAACCCTTGTTGGCAATCAGAGGTCAGACGTTTCTTGTAGTTGGCCACCAGGTTTGCACACATCTCAGGAGGGATTTTGTCCCACTCCTCTTTGCAGATCTTCTCCAAGTCATTAAGGTTTCGAGCCTGATGTTTGGCAACTCAAACCTTCAGCTCCCTCCACAGATTTTCTATGGGAATAAGGTCTGGAGACTGGCTAGGCCATTCCAGGACCTTAATGTGCTTCTTCTTGAGCCACTCCTTTGTTGCCTTGGCCGTGTGTTTTGGGTCATTGTCATGCTGGAATACCCATCCATGACCCATTTTCAATGCCCTGGCTGAGGGAAGGAGGTTATCATCCAAGATTTGATGGTACATGGCCCTGTCCATCGTCCCTTTGATGCGGTGAAGTTGTCCTGTCCCCTTAGCAGAAAAACACCCCCAAAGCATAATGTTTCCACCTCCATGTTCGACGGTGGGGATGGTGTTCTTGGGGTCATAGGCAGCATTCCTCCTCCTCCAAACACGGCAAGTTGAGTTGATGCCAACGAGCTACATTTTGGTCTCATCTGACCACAACACTTTCACCCAGTTCTCCTCTGAATCATTCAGATGTTCATTGGCAAACTTCAGACGGGCCTGTGTATGTGCTTTCTTGAGCAGGGGGACCTTGCGGGCGCTGCAGGATTTCAGTCCTTCACGGCGTAGTGTGCTACCAATTGTTTTCTTGGTGACTATGGTCCCAGCTGCCTTGAGATCATTGACAAGATCCTCCCGTGTAGTTCTGGGCTGATTCCTCACCGTTCTCATGATCATTGCAACTCCACGAGGTGAGATCTTGCATGGAGCCCCAGGCCGAGGGAGATTGACAGTTCTTTTGTGTTTCTTCCATTTGCGAATAATCACACCAACTGTTGTCACCTTCTCACCAAGTTGCTTGGCGATGGTCTTGTAGCCCATTCCAGCCTTGTAGGTCTACAATCTTGTCCCTGATATCCTTGGAGTGCTCTTTGGTCTTGGTCATGGTGGAGAGTTTGGAATCGGATTGATTGATTGCTTCTGTGGACAGGTGTCTTTTATACAGGTAACAAGCTGAGATTAGGAGCACTCCCTTTAAGAGTGTGCTCCTAATCTCAGCTCGTTACCTGTATAAAAGACACCTGGGAGCCAGAAATCTTTCTGATTGAAAGGGGGTCAAATACTTATTTCCCTCATTAAAATGCTAATCAATTTATAACATTTTTGACATGCGTTTTTCTGGATTTTATTGCTGTTATTCTGTCTCTCACTGTTCAAATAAACCTACCATTAAAATTATAGACTGATTATTTCTTTGTCAGTGGGCAAACGTACAAAATAAGCAGGGGATCAAATACTTTTTTCCCTCACTGTAGCAGAGAAATACTGTCTGTAAAACAAATGTTTTCATTGTCATTCAGTCCTGCTGGGATACTTCCACCTGTTAGACTACAATGCTGAAGCAGGCTCCTTTCTCGAGCTACCCAGCCTAGACGTAACATAGTAAATATAAATCCGGGACACTGAAATTAGTCTGATATGTTACGTTTGGTATGGTTACATAAGAGAGAAGGTTACTTAAGGCAAAAACGAGCGGAGGGTGGTTGTTCATTTTAGCATTTTAGCTAATTAGCAAATGTTCAACTACTTACTACTTTTTAGCTACTTTGCAACTAATTTACTTAGCATGTTAGATAACCCTGCCCCTAACCCTTTTAGCTAACTTTTCCCCTAACCCTAACCTTAACCCTTAGCCTAGCTAACATTAGCCATCTAGGTAACATTAGTGTTAGCCACTTAGTCACCTAGCTAACATTGCCACAACAAATTAGAATTCATAGCATCTGATACATTTTTATAAATTCGTAACATATTGTACATTTAGCCAATTTGTACATATTGTACATTTTGCAAATTCGTAACATATACGAATCGTAATTCGTAACATATCATAATAAATGGATGTCTTGGATTTACGTAAAGAATAATATGAAATGCTCTGAGACCAGGTTGAGCCACCAGGGGCAATACCAATGCAGAAGCAGCCCCCTTTCACTAGCTACTAGGGGACATGACCAATGCTGAAGCAGCCCCCTTTCACTAGCTACTAGGGGGCATTACCAATGCTGAAGCAGCCCCCTTTCACTAGCTACTAGGGGACATTACCAATGCTGAAGCAGCCCCGTTTCACTAGCTACCAGGGGACATTACCAATGCTGAAGCAGCCCCCTTTCACTAGCTACTAGGGGACATTACCATTGCTGAAGCAACCTCCTTTCACTAGCTACCAGGGGACATTACCAATGCTGAAACAGCATCCTTTCACTAGCTACTAGGGGACATTACCATTGCTGAAGCAACCTCCTTTCACTAGCTGCCAGGGGACATTAACAGGAGTGTAAAAAAACAGGCTGGGCCCCGGGGGGAGGGTTCAGGGTTTCGCCCTCCTATAGAGCTGTCTGTGTCTCTGGGTTCCCTCCTCATAGTGACTACTAAGCTGCTTAATGGGGCCTGATATAAAGTGGTGTGTCTGCAGTTTGGGATGACAGCCACAGTTTAGGCTGCCTGTCAAAGAGAAGAGATGGAGACAACAAGGTTTTACCTCTCCCCATCCTCCACAACCTCTCTAAAACAACCTCTTATCAGACACTCCTGACATGGTCTGACAATGTCCTCGTTGCCCCCGACAACCCCTATTAATCACATGACAACCCACATGTCTGGAGATACATCTTTACATCCTGGGTGAGCATCTTTTTAACAGGCTGGCCAATCAGAAGGGGGCTCTACTCAATAACACACATATAATACAATGATTATTAGTGTGAAAAGATGTATTGATATGGAGATTGACAATCCAGTTGGAATGTTGTAAGGGTGATTCAAGCAGTATAGAAACCTTGTTATGAGGTTTGATTGAATAGATTTGAATAGAGCCCCCACATCTCATTCTACAGTGCACATGTGGAGTGGGAGGTGAGAGTTTGTGTATGGTCTATGTGTGGGTGTGCACGTATAGTATGTCCACTACATGTACTGTAGGCTTGTGTTTGTGCATGTAACTTTGGGAGGAGTATCCTATTATTGAGCACTGTTTAAAAAACAATGTCTTCCTGTGTATATGAATTTAGAGCTGCACGATATCGGCCCAAAAATCGAATAGTCATTTTATAAAACCAAATATTGCGGTTTGACTTGCAATATACAGGTAACTGCCAAAATAAAGGAAACACAAAAATAAAGTGTCTTAATAAGGTGTTGGGCCACCACGAGTCAGAACAGCTTCAATGCGCCTTGGTATATATTCTACAAGTGTCTGGAACTCTATTGGAGGGATGCAACACCATTCTTCCACAAGAAATGTCATAATTTGGTGTTTTGTTGATGGTGGTGGAACACACTCTCAGGCGCCGCTCCAGAATCTCCCATAAGTGTTTAATTGGGTTGAGATCTGGTGATTGAGAGACACACACATCCTTTAAACCCCCTATGCTCCTTTGAGACCCCTCTTTCAAAGTCACAGATCTCTTCTTCTAACCATGGTAGCCAAAATAATGGGCAACTGGGCATTTTTATACATTCCCCCAAAAACTGTATTATATTGACAAGATATTCGAGTGACCGCTCTAACAATGGAAATACATGTTCCCAAAGATAAAAGGCAGGCAGGAGGAGGTGAGATCAGGTGGGACCATTCTAGCCAATGAGAGGGCAGATACGCATGTGAAAAACAGGCCATAGAGATAGATAGAGGACTAATCTTTGTATCTGTGACAGCATGGGCAGCGCCATTGAGGCTATCTCCATTTTAAAGTAGTCAACTCCTTCATTGGCTGATTGCTCCCAACTCATAGGAATCCCCATCCAGTTGACTACTTTAAAATGGTGGAAGCCCTCAATGGCAATGTCCATGCTAATACAGGTTATATCCATGAGGAGTCCTCCATCTACAGAGCATTTGGAAAGTGTTCAGACCCCTTTCCACATTTTGTTACATTACAGCCTTAATCTAAAATGGATTACATTGTTTTGTTCCCCCATCAATCTACACACAATACCCCATAATGACAAAGCAAAGACAGGTTTTTAGAAATTTTTAGAAATGTATATTTAAAAAAAACCCTGGATATATCACATTTACATAAGTATTCAGACCCTTTACTCAGTACTTTGTTGAAGCACCTTTGGCAGCAATTACAGCCTTGAGTCTTCTTGGGTATGACGCTACAAGCTTGGCACACCTGTATTTGGGGAGTTTCTCCCATTCTTCTCTGCAGATCCTCTCAAGCTCTGTCAGGTTGGATGGGGAGCGTCGCTGCACAGCTATTTTCAGGTCTCTCCAGAGATGTTCGATCGGGTTCAAGTCCAGGCTTTGGCTGGACCACTCAAGGACATTTAGAGACTTGTCCCGAAGCCAATCCTGCGTTGTCTTGGCTATGTGCTTAGGGTCGTTGTCCTGTTGGAAGGTGAACCATCGCCCCAGTCTGAGGTCCTGAGGGCTCTGGAGCAGATTTTCATCAAAGATCTCTCTGTACTTTGGTCCGTTCATCTTTCCCTCAACCCTGACTAGTCTCCAAGTCCCTGCCGCTGAAAAACATCCCCACAGCATGCAGCTGCCACCACGCTTCACTGTAGGGATGGTGCCAGGTTTCCTCCAGAAGTGACACTTGGCATTCAGGCCAAAGAGTTCAATCATGGTTTCATCAGACCAGCAAATTGTGTTTCTCATGGTCTGAGAGTCCTTTAGGGGGCTGCCATGTGCCATTTAATGAGGAGTGGCTTCCGTCTGGCCTGATTGGTGGAGTGCTGCAGAGATGGTTGTCCTTCTGGAAGGTTCTCCCATCTCCACAGAGGAACTCTGGAGCTCTTTCAGTGAACATCAGGTGCTTGGTCACCTCCCTTACCAAGGCCCTTCTCCCCCGATTGCTCAGTTTGGCCGGGCGTCCAGCTCTAGGAAGAGTCTTGATGGTTCCAAACTTCTTCCATTTAAGAATGATGGAGGCCACTGTGTGCTTGGGGACCTTCAATGCTGCAGACATTTTTTGGTACCCTTCCCCAGATCTGTGCCTCGACACAATCCTGTCTCGGAGCTCTACGGACAATTCCTTCGACCTCATGGCTTGGTTTTTGTTCTGACATGCACTGTCAACTGTGGGACCTTATATAGACAGGTGTGTGCCTTTCCAAATCATGTTCAATCAATTGAATTTACCACAGGTGGACTCTAATCAAGTTGTAGAAACATCTCAAGGATGATCAATGGAAACAGGACGCACCTGAGCTCAATTTAGATTCTTATAGCAAAGGGTCTGAATTCTTATGTAAATGTTTTTTATTTGTAATACATTTGCAAAAATGTCTAAAAACCTGTTTTCGGTTTGTCATTATGGGGTATTGTGTGTAGATTGATGAGGGGAAAAAAAGAATTTAATCAATTTTAGAATAATGCTGTAACGTAACAAAATGTGGAAAAGGGGAAGGGTCTGAATACTTTCCAAATGCACTTTCTCTATGACAACAGGCACAACTCCGATATAGCCGTTTTTGGGTCAGTTGCCGAAATGCCACGTGTCCACTTATATCAGTGCATTCATAACAACCTAACCATTACAAAACTTCTCTTCGATCAAATAAGCCTCAGGTAGCACATTAGCAATTCCATTTCTTGTTGACCAAATTCGACACGCTCTCATTGACCTCCATACAAAAATTACTCACTTCGTGGGCTTATTTTCATGGACAGATTTTGGGTGTAGTAAAACCTCTCACTTCATCTCTTATGATGGGATGTTAATTGCTTAATTAACTCAGGAACCACACCTGTGTAGAAGCACCTGCTTTAAATATACTTTGTATCTGTCATTTACTCAAGTGTTTACTTTATTTAGTCAGTTACCTGTAGATCAAAACGCTTGGGTGAACTGTTGGAATCCTAGAAATATAATGATTTATATTAAAAAGCAAAGTGGCATCGTTCTTGTTTGGAACAATCTGTTGACTGCATTTGGCCTAACAGAACAGCATGCAAACTTATAGTGAATCTAAAGAGGAGGAGGAACTGCGATGCTTGATTGGGCGGGGCTTGTCTGTGTGGGAAGCAGCCACAAATAAACTATAAAAACGGATGTTATACACGGCTGAACGGTGTTTCAAAATATTGCAAGTGATATGAATCTCAGCAACATGGATATTGCACGACAATATTGGGATTTCGATGTGAATTCGATTAATTATGCAGCCCTATATGAATTGACAGCATATGTAGCCTTTGAAATGTATGCTATTTACAGTACAGTGTGTTGGTAATGTAGGTACACATCCTTATATATGAACATGTGAGATAAGAGAGGTATGAGTGTGTTTACTGTGTGACTGTGCACCCACGTATGTGCGTGACTGAGCATGAGTAAGCAAGTAGTAGTCCTAATGCTATGGCGGTACGTGTGTGTGGTTCGAGGGAGGGGGATCCTATAGAAGCCATTGTTCTAAATCCCTAGGGTCCCAGCCTTAGAACGTGGTCCAGGATTGTTCATGGTGCGCTGGGGCAAGCCCATAGGTTGGGTGTGGTACTTCCTAGGTTATTGTGTGGAGCATCCTGTCCTGTTCACTATAAATAGAGAAACATAGCGAGATCAAACCACTACTACTCTAAAGCTGTCTGGAGAGAAGGAAATAAAACACAGCAGGTTTACACAGAGTTCACCACAGAGGCTCCTCAATATCTCATCGCTGATATTCTCTTGGAAATACAAGCTATTTATAAAACTGAGTGCAACCCACAGGGATGATGGACCAAGTTCTAGAGACTGCATTATTTCCATTTAAGTTGAGCCAAGTAGATTTTATTTAGTTAGGCCTATGTAATATTTGTTTTAGATTAAACAGTTAATGCTGTTTTGTGTTTGTTCACTCCAGGTCTTCTACTTCACTGTACTCATGCTGATCCAGCCTCTTCATTAACTGTGACGAACACCTCCCCAAACACCCCTGTAGCCTCTAACACCACCACAATCATGACAGCCGGCGCCCCAGCCACCATCCCACCAGCCCTAAATGTCCCCATAACAGACCCTAATGACCCCACAGCCATGAAAGCCGGCACCACAGCCACCACCCCACAAACCCCCATTGTCCCCATAACAGACCCTAATGACCCCACAATCACGATAGCCAGCGCCCCAGCCTCCACCCCCAATGTCCCCATAACAGACCCTAATAACCCCACAACCGCGATAGCCAGCGCCCCAGCCACCACCCCACCAGCCCCCATAACAGACCCTAAAGACCCCACAACCGCGATAGCCGGCGCCACAGCCACCACCCCACCAGCCCCCATAACAGACCCTAAAGACCCCACAACCGCGATAGCCGGCGCCACAGCCACCACCCCACCTATTGACCCCACAATCACGATAGCCAGCGCCCCAGCCTCCACCCCCAATGTCCCCATAACAGACCCTAATAACCCCACAACCACGACTGCCAGGGGGAGCACCCCTATGGCTGCTGCTGGAACGGGGGCCTCCGGCTCCTCAGGAACCCCCACTCAGACCCCCCCGGACTCCACTGCAGGTGAGTGTCTCTACCTCCACCACCATTTCACCTCAAAACACATATCACTCACCCAGCATAGAGTTTGGCTGTAGTCTCAAAGAAATTAGACTCAAAACCCTAAAAGCTGGACAGTTATTATCACATGCAACTCATACATGTTCATATGTGGTCATGTGTGATTACATGATGAAATTGAGAGAAAATTCAACTGACAAAATTTCTCTCATTTATGCTTCTTGAACCCCATGGTCAGGGTCCTCTCCCTCCCATCCCCCCAACATGTCCAGCCCTGAGGGTTCAGGAAGCAGTTTTGCTACCGCCACGACCAGCACACAGGGAGGGATGGTGTCTACAACCACGGCTGAGACTACAACAACAACAACAACGACGACCACAACTCCTCCCGGGAGCTTTACTGTATGACAGAAAGAGTATTCCTTAAAAAGACTTGTCAGCCTGATTCAAAACAATCTTCTGAATCATAACGCACACAAATATGACCTTAACTTTGTGTTTGTTTCTGCTTTTTACAGTTTAGCATGTCCAAAAGAAATGTAGAGGTAAGGGTTTCTACTTTCTACTGTCCTCCTAGATTTGATTACAAGTTTAGGTCTGCTTTTACATTCGGTGTCAAATGACAAATGTAATGACAAATCCTCAGCTGCAGTTAGATCCATCTTACAGAGCGGGTCACAAAGACCAGGACGGTGAAAGACTGCTCAGACCTCTACCCTTCCCCTGGTCCTATAGACGGGTTAGCTGACAACGTCGCGAAAACAATGTGCACGCTTCAATGGGGCAGAAATCTGTGTGTTGTTGTGATTCTGGATGGCCAGATGACTAGTAACAATGACAAGAAGCTGCCATGTGGGGAATCGTAGGTGGCTCATTTGAGCTCGTATCTTGTTATTGATACCATGTCTCTGTCTTTGTCTCTGTTTTGAGGTGTTTTGACTGATATAATTTCTACACTAATATGGCAAAAATTCACTAGCTAGCTAACCAACAACATATTTGAGAGACAACAAGTGCTCATTGGGCAAATATATTTATGTTTTCAATAAACATTGGAGACGAAATATAGTTGACACGTTGTCAACAATCTAAGATAACCCCGTCTGTTTTGCCACATAGTTGCGAACGCGTCGGTTTTGTTGCTAAACAACCAACCGGTCTATTCTCAACACAGAGCGACACTCTTCTCTGTTTCCAAAGCCAGGACAGGAAGTAGTGGAAGTAGTGCATCATGGTATAAAAAAGGATTCTGCAAGCATTGGGTAGAAAAAGTGTCTTAGTGGGAAACCTGCTTTCCCACACCTCTCTCGCGTTCTCCCTCACTCTCATTCTCCCTCGCTTTGTGACTATGAACAGCTGCTCTGCTTCAGAAAGGCCAAGAATAACTGACACCTCACTGCACCGGAAACGCTGACGTCCCTCCTTTGACCTTTCCCTCAACTCACCACAACCAGCATTGTAGTGATTGCTGTAATGATGTCATGGCGAAATGACATCAGTTCAGCAATTGCCACTCTCGTTAGATAGAGATTCACTAAACAAGGCATGTTGATTGTTTTTTGTCCTGTTCATAAACTATGGAAACATTTGTTGCAACCGACTAGAAAAAGTTGAAAACTAATGAAAGGCTTGATGGAGTCTTAAAAACGTGTTTGTTTTCTCTGATCAGAATCATGAGAGGAAGGACCTGGAGGCGCTATGTCGACAGCTGATGTCTCAGATGCACGATGCTAACTGTACTCTGAATGTGAGGGTGAACAACGGACACACTACCGTTGACAGCGTAGTAATGACCGGCAAAGGTATGTACACTACCCAGTACCCACCATTCAGACGCTTCCAAGGTAATTCAATCGATCACACCTAACGCACCCAATTTCCTAATGCTAGTCTTGGATGTAAGAGTTGTGTTTTTAAAGACAGACTATTTGAGAGGGTTTGAGCCAATTGCTGTCAAGGTCAAGTACCAGAAGTGAACTGTTGTAAATGAAAGTTTACTTACATTTTTTTCAGTGGACAACTCTGTCGTCCAGCAATACTACGAGGAAATCACCAGGGTAAGTCTAATTAACATTGTGAACTACATATCTCCCTGAATGTCACCCTAAGCTGGTTAATGGAGAAAATGTAAAAGGTTGTATTTGGAGGGAGGCGTGTCAACAGAGTGGATCTTTATTTACCTCTTCCTCTGTTCTGTCAGAAACCAAGTGACAACATGACCCTGATTGCCATCTTGGCGTCCTGCGGAGCTCTGCTGGCCATGATTGTAGGCTTCGCCATCTACGCCTCATACCACCGCAAGTCCTATCGGAAGAACCACCAAGTAAACAGTTAGAAAATCAAACCCGAAAATCAAACTACTCTACAATCAATAATGTCTGTCTGTGCCATGTCCACATTCTTCCTAATGTACTTACTAAACATAGTTGAACTATTCTTTCGGAGGGTCCTCAACGAAATCTCCCCTTACAGTGCATTCGGAAAGTATTCAGACCCCTCGACTTTTCCTACATTTTGTTACATTACATCCTTATTCTAAAATGGATTAAATTGTTTTTTTTACAAACATTTTTTTTTTTAAATATCACATTTACATAAGTATTCAGACCCTTTACTCAGTACTTTGTTGGAGCACCTTTGGCAGCGATTACAGCCTTGAGTCTTCTTAGGTATGACGCTACAAGCTTGGCACACCTGTATTTGGGGAGTGTCTCCCATTCTTCTCTGCATATCCTCTCAAGCTCTGTCAGGTTGGATGGGGAGTGTTGCTGCACAGCTATTTTCAGGTCTCTCCAGAGATGTTTGATTGGGTTCAAGTCCGGGCTCTGGCTGGGCCACTCAAGGACATTCAGAGACTTGTCCCGAAGCCACTCCTGGCTGTTTGCTTAGGGTCGTTGTCCTGTTGGAAGGTGAACCTTCGCCCCAGTCTGAGATCCTGAGCGCTCTGGAGCAGGTTTTCATCAAGGACCTCTCTGTACTTTGCTCCGTTCAGCTTTCCCTCGATCCTGACTAGTCTCCCTGCCGGTGAAAAACATACCCACAGCATGATGCTGTCTCCACCATGCTTCACCGTAGGGATAGTGCCAGGTTTCCTCCAGACATGACGCTTGGCATTGACGCTTGGTTTCATCAGACCAGAGAATATTGTTTTTCATGGTCTGAGTCCTTTATGTGCCCTTTGGCAAATCCAAGCGGGCTGTCATGAGCCTTTTTCTGAGGAGTGGCTTCCGTCTGGCCACTCTACCATAAAGGCCTGATTGGTGGAGTGCTGCAGAGATGGTTGTCCTTCTGGAAGGTTCTCCCATCTCCACAGAGGAACTCTGTAGCTCTAAGTGTGACCATCGGGTTCTTGGTCACCTCCCTGACCAAGGCCCTTCTCCCCCGATTACTCAGTTTGGCCGGGCAGCCAGCTCTAGGTAGACTCTTGGTGGTTCCAAACTTCTTCCATTTAAGAATGATGGGGGTCACTGTGTTCTTGGGGACCTTCAATGTTGCAGACATTTTTTGGTACCCTTCCCCAGATCTGTGCCTCAACACAATCCTGTCTCGGAGCTCTACGGACAATTCCTTCGACCTCATGGCTTGGTTTTTGCTCTGACATGCACTGTCAACTGTGGGACCTTATATAGACAGGTGTGTGCCTTTCATGTCCAATGAATTGAATTTACCCCAGGTGGACTCCAATCAAGTTGTAGAAATATCTCAAGGATGATCAATGGAAACAGGATGCACCGGAGCTCAATTTCGAGTCTCATTTCAAAGGGTCTGAATACTTATGTAAATAAGGTATCTTTTTTATTTTTAATACATTTGCAAAAATTTCTAAAATCCTGTTTTCGCTTTGTCATTATGGGGTTTAAAAAATATATATTTTAGAATAAGTCTAACGTCACAAAATGTGGAAAAGGTCAAGGGGTCTGAATACTTTCCGAATGCACTGTATCTTCTCTCAACAGCAACACCTGACAGAGGAGCTGCAGACAGTGGAGACCGGTTACCATGACAACCCCACGTTGGAGGTGATGGAGGTGCCACCGGAGATGCAGGAGAAGAAGGTGGCCCTGAATGGAGAGTTCAACGACAGCTGGATTGTCCCCATCGACAACCTGCTCAAAATGGACATGCCAGACGAGGAGGACACTCACCTGTAGATGGGGCTGGAACAGACAGGGGTGCTACTATATTCCCTCGACCAACTGACTCTCCCTTCCCTGCACCGTTACAAGGGCCCTGTTTAGTAGATAGTTCTAGCTCCAAACTTTGCAGGTAGACATTTATTGTATATAGAATGTATACAACTTTAAATAATGGGATTTGAGAA
This sequence comes from Coregonus lavaretus, assembly GCF_964263955.1. Taxonomy (NCBI): domain Eukaryota; kingdom Metazoa; phylum Chordata; class Actinopteri; order Salmoniformes; family Salmonidae; genus Coregonus; species Coregonus lavaretus. Next base: position 43,704,944 of record NC_140000.1, read on the forward strand.
TTGCAGAATTGTGACAGTTCTATGCAATGCATTTCTGCAACACTTTGAATGTTCCCCATTGAACCAGCCCCAAGGCAATGACACACAGACGGCACCTGATAAATCTGGGGAAAAAAACACCCAGAGGATGACAAAACAGGTTATGGAAACCCACCCGGTCTAAACGGGTGTCAGAGTCCCATCGCTGTGGCCATGGAAAAGAAACAGGCCATTTTGTGGATACTGCACCAATCACCATTGTGCCTAGTTTTAGGACATATGAAATATTTCGGAATTGTAACTAACATACACAATCCAATTTTAAGAGCCATTTTTGAGTGTTTTTTTTGTTTGAGATACTTTATGTACTGCTACATAGTTATTGATTTAATTGGGAAAAACAAACACTCAAACCACCAATATTTTAGGGTGGAGTTCATGAAGTGATCTAACTAAAATCTGCATGTTCTTTATGCTGTAATCAATGTAATCATCCAAAAGTGCATTGAATTGTACACTTGAGCACCTGTACATAGTATTTTCTTATATTTTCAGAGAAAATGGAGGAAGCTGAAACTTTATAAACTAACACTACATGCCTTTATGGTTAAATCTCAATAGTATAGATTTAGAGAAAATTACCTCAGGATTAAGTGTAATAATCATCCTGGTGAATGAATTCAACTACTAGTGAATCTCAGCTCTGACGACTGGTTTAACTGAGCAACGTGAACCACACTAATGAAACAATGGTGTCCATGGAGACACTGCTGAGACGAGAGCTTCTACAGATATGAAGGGAAAATCAACACTGTGTAAATAGTCGATTGAAAGTTCTAAAGATTTTCTGGACATACAGTGCATTCGGAAAGTATTCAGACCCCTTGACTTTTTCCACATTTTGTTACATTAAAGCCTTATTCAAAACATTTAAATAAATAATTACATTTACATAAGTATTCAGACCCTTCACTCAGTACTTTGTTGGAGTACCTTTTGCAGCAATTACAGCCTTGAGTCTTCTTGGGTATGACGCTACAAGCTTGGCACACCTGTATTTGGGGAGTTTCCCCATTCTTCTCTGCAGATCCTCTCAAGCTCTGTCAGGTTGAATGGGGAAAGTCACTGCTCAGCTATTTTCAGGTCTCTCCAGAGATCAAATCATGTCTAATCAATTGAATTTACCACAAGTGGACTCCAGTCAAGTTGTAGAAACATCTCAAGGATGATCAATGGAAACAGGATGCACCTGAGCTCAATTTTGAGTCTCATAGCAAAGGGTCTGAATACTTATGTAAATAAGGTATGTTTTTTTATTTTTAATAAATTAGCAAAAATGTCTAAAAACCTGTTTTCGCTTTGTCATTATGGGGAATTGTGTGTAGATTGATGAGGAATTGTTTTTATTTAATCAATTTTAGAATAAGGCTGTAACATAACAAAATGTGGAAAAAGTCAAAGGGTCTGAATACTTTCCGAATGTACTGTAGATTAAGCCTAGCCTTGGACATAAGAACCCTTTCAATTATGCTTTTTAGTCTTGGACTGGGCTTACTCTGTATCAGGGAAGCTGGCCTCTAAAGATAATTATTTTATTGTCTGCTGACGAAGGTTCTGCGGTTATTTTGTAACTAAACACAAGGGATGACTTGTTACATGCCTGCACAGCATAGGCCTCAGCCCATTTTTGTTTTTGTTTGTTACTTTGTTTTGTCAAATCAACTGAATAGAAATGTATTTAAATATCCATGTGATTATCTAGCAAAACGTATTCAAATTCATGGGTAATTCACATGGACACAATAATTCCCAATTATATTTAAGCTGTAAAATCAATCAACACCAAACAATCCACCACTTATTCAACACATTCCTATGTATTGTTTGTCATTAGTTATTGTGTATAGTCGCTCACTCGTATTAGATTTCTTTAACTTTTACACCAAAGTATTTAGCAGTTATTGTATTTATGGTTTGTTTGCTGATGAAGCCAAACAACAGGGGGTCTGACACACTGGAAGCGGCACCTCGTCTATCATGACCAGTGCAGCCATGTTTTCTTATACCAATAAAGATTTGCCAATAAAACACACTTATTTCAAACAGGTGTTGTATTTTTTGTAACTTTGCATCCCAACTGTCAAAACGACCTGTCATGTGTTCTCGGTCGCAAACAAATCAAAGAACAGTCATTTATTTATGAAAACCTGAACAAAATACAATCTTTATTCGTTATGTACATTACATACAACGCAATTCTACAATAGGCTCTCTACACATTCACGTTATCCACAGAGTAGTGCTCATTCACGCACTCAAGAGTACCCCACATACTCCTGAGTTCCAGTTGTGGAGAAGAGGGGCAGAATGGAAAGAGGCAGCAGATGAAGAAAATGACATTCCATTTATCTGAAAATTATGTCAAGATTTCCTTCCCCTCTCAAAAATAAGCAAAAGAAAAAGTATTTGGCATTGTTTTATATATATATATATATATATATATATATATATATATATATATATATATATATATATATATATATATATATATATATATATATTTTTTTTTTTCTTTTGCAAAGGTGCTTTCATTCTTCTTTATTTCATGTTTTCTTAAGCTTATTTTTTGGGGTTGACACAAAATAGAAACTAATGTAATCATTGCAAAAGCCTTCTATTCTGTGATAATGACCATAAATAATGGATTCCATCCTAAATAACAGGTTTTATTGCAAAGCTATGATGGTAAGTATGACAGTCCTCTCTCGCTCTAGATCTCAGTTCATCAGAGAGCTAATATTTACTAAGCTTAATATGATGGCAGAAGAAATACATTAGCAAACAGAAAAACAAGCACACACACACACGTTTCAAGCTCACATACTGTAAGCATACAGGTGTGTGTAGCGTGCACACACTGATTGTGATTCAAATTAAGCTAATACTGATTACTGAGGGCATGAGTGCAAACGAACAGAGAAATCATTGAGTACTTCAAAATAGGATCTAACAAGGCAAAGTATCTCTAAAGTTTGGCTCTACCACCCTTGACAGGATTTAAGCACTAAGTGTTTGCCGCCTTGAATATGAATAGTCCTACCCTCCATCTCTGGTTATCTGATAGTGGAGTTGATTGATCTCAAATCAAAGGGGATGGATATTTCACGGACTCCATAGGCCTTTGCCTAGAGTGTACTCTGCATACTGTACAGCTGTCTCAGAAAAATGTTAAATATATAGACAATACATACAATGCAATGGAAGGCTGCTTCTGTTCTTGAGGAGGGGAAGGAGGATCACTTCAATCATCTCTCCTACTGAGATTAATGGAAGACCACTATGAGGCATATGTTTGTATTATGTTACACAGGTGGACTAGACAAAATACCCTGGCGATCCGAGACAAACACACATATTGACGGACACACACACAAATGTCAGCTATATCGAAGGGCATCCTCAGTTCCAGCATAATGATTATGAAACAATCAAAAACATTTCCTGTACATCAAAACTTTGGCTGGAGCCACAAGACAGATACCATTTGATAACTTGGTGTTAGAGATCACTTGTGAATTCTCCTACTGCCTTATTCTGAGTAAGAATGAAATGTAGTGTTCTGTATTTCTTTAGGTCGGAAATGAAGAATGGCTAGTCATCACTGTTTGCATAAGAAACAGAGAGAACCCAGTAATCAGGTCATAGCTGAATGGGGAGACTGGGCTCTCCCTCAATGAAAGCCATCATTCATTCTTCCTTTACCCATAAAATAACTCCTCACATCGTCAAAGGAAGATACATCCCAGCCAATGAGATCATGTGCGTATAGATGTGTGTTTGTACATAAAAATTAAAAAAACATCCCTGTGATACAGCAGGACCATCATTTTGCAGTTATCTTACAAGACGGGGAGTTTAAGTTTAAAAAAGAACATTCATACTTGGACTACATTTCCCACCATGCCTCAGTCACAGATCCATGGTTACATCATCACACTAAAGCTACAGTAGCCATTACCAGAATCACAGGCTTTTGACAACATGACAATGTTTTCCCTCAACCCATAAAGATTGATTTTTACATTGATAGAGAATTTAATTGATTTAAGTTCATTTGACATACATATATACATATATATATATACATACATATATATACACATACATATATATACACACATATATATATATATATATATATATATATATATATATATATATATATATATATATATATATATATATATATATATATATATATATATATATATACATATATATATACATATATATACATACATACATATATATATACATACATACATACACATACATATATATATATATATATACACATACATATATACATATATATTTTGTCTCTTAGGATCATTATTCTATTGTTTCTATATAACACAATTAACATTTTGACACGTAGTGTGAAACAGCATGGCCGTCATTATTATAAATATGGGGTATTTAATATGGCTGCCAATAGTACGGGCAGAGCAAGCAAACAAAAGCATGAACTTGGTTGAAGGTATATTCAGCGTACATAGCGCTGACAGGGTGTCATTAAGTAACACAACTACATTTTGCAAGCAGGTTTGTGTGTGTTTGCATGTGTGTGACAGAGAGAGAGAGAGAAATGCAAGACAGAGTGGGAAAAAAGAGCAATATAGACTCCTCTTTGATCTAACAGGCTACTAATGCCAAGCAAACTCAAACGCAGCATGTAAAAGTCTCATGTAAACCTCACAAATCAAATGAATTAACACAGAATATATGTTTGGCAGTTCTGAGTTATTTTTGTCCTGTTAAATCAGTTTATTCAACAAAGACTATCAGGCTTAGGAAACACTTGGGGGGGGGTGAGGGGATTTGTATTTTTTTTTTAAAAAAATTTGACACAGTGATATTTAGTATCAACCCCTTTAATCGCAAGTGGTCTGACCCTCATTTGCCCTTTTAGTTCAGTTCAGTACCACTGTTGAAGAACCAACGTCCTAAAGAGGGGGTCAACAAGTGCAGTCCGCGAGCAGAGCACCCCTGAACTTGGAAGGGTCAAGTGTAGAAAAATATTACGTTTGGCTTTGGGCCAGCCAATCAGTGAGTCTTATTGGCGTATGGTGGTGGTGGTTGTGGGGCGGGGCTAGAGTGTGATGAGGTCAACGAGGTTACCCTTGGGCGGGGTCATGCTGTCCGGGAAGAAGTTGACGAGCGTGTCGAAGAGCTGCGTGCGCTGGGCATACGTCTGGTCCACGTCCGAGAAACCTGAGAGAAGGAGGGAGAGGGGGAGAGATGAGCGAGGGAGGAAGAGAGTGAAAGCCAGGTAAGGGAAGAAAGAAGAGGAACAGGGGAAGAGAGATGGAAAGGGGGAGAGAGGAAAGCAATAAAGAGAGAGGGAAAGAGGAGGGACAAGAGAGAGAACGTGAAGGGAGAAAATACTTCAATTGCTCAATCTCCACAGGAAGTCATATGAGCTCATAAAGGTCACATCCGTGCTCAAAAGGCCATGTGGGAGGATCACAATTTAAGTACGTCAGAAAGAATGGCTGGAGGGCGAAAAAGCGGGCAAGAATAAATCATTCCGACTGCGTGTCCAGTGAAGTATGGGGACAACGCAGCAGGCTCTTACCCAGAGGGATGAAGTCAGAGCTGGACTTGAAGAGAGCCGAGGGCAGGAGCTGGAACTGAACAGTCACATCGCAACATCTGTCACTGAACACTAACGCAACACTGCCAACAAATACACTGCCATTTCACCCCTGAGTTACTATGGTAATAATATCAAAACATGAACATCAAAACACAGGCTTTGACTGTTACATTACCAAACCATTTCATACGTTTATTTGATCTAAAAGCACAGTTTAATAAATAACACTGCACAATGTGCAAGTACCCCTCTCCCTCGTCTCTCCCTCCCACCCCTCACCTCTTTGGTCTCGTCAGGGTTGGTGTGGTCCACGGTCAGAGAGAGGTCGTTCTGCAAGTACTTCAGAGCATTCAGAGGCTCTGACTGGGCCTTCTCCTCAAACCTAAACACACACACCATCAGAAACACAACACACGAAGCTACACGCCAGATCTTCAGGAATACCTATAGAGAGCTTGAGGAAATCGTTTAGTCTAACCTACAGAAACTCTGTCCCACACAAGGTGAAAAGATCCCTGCAAAGACTGCAAAATGAACAAGGACAAAACCCTTCCCGACAATGGCAAGACATGGCCACTAGGTGGCATCAGTGTCAAAGCAGAACCCGAAACTCGAATTGTGAAGTCATATCTCCTATACATTTGCTATGTATGGTACAGAGAGGTTACGGTTAATTTACAGGTGTATAGTCCATTCTCTGGTTGTGTACCTGTACTTCCTGATTAGGTATCTGCAGTGTCGGAGCAGGTACTCCTTAGAGGGGCGACACAGCTTGAGGGACCAGAAGTCATCCAGACGCATCTTAGGAGAGCACGACTTCCCTGGGTTACCTCCAAACAGGTAGTGCACCTGCACACCGAGGGGCAAAATGACAATGGATATATTAGCACATCCATCCATACCCTCAAAACTGTAACTGGTGCCTATGAAGATCTCAGATCATAATGATATCCTGAAACAGTATTTAATAGACCTTTGTGCCCTTATGCTTATAGCCTTTTGTAGAAGTGTGTGTGTGTGTATCCATGTTCTTCACTGTCATGCTGCTTGTTATATTGATGTATCTTAGTCTGGTTGATGTCATGTGTCTGTCTGAAACTGATGTGTTGATGCTGCGGTCTTGGTTCAGGTCTCTCTTGAAAAATAGATGTTATTAAAAAAATTAAAGTGTGTCTCTGTGACCTTGTGCATTTCGTCATAGACCAGCTGGTGGGCGAAGCGTGGACAGGGCTCCTCCTCCTGCAGAGCCTTACTGGGGTTCTCCTTCACCGCCTGGTCATTCTTATATACACACGACCTGCAGCGCGCACACACACACACACACAGTACAACAGTTAGTACGCACATAGCCTTAACCCTGAAGAGGAACAACACCCGTTGTGTTTCTATACCTTAAAAGGGAAACATGCCCACACACCCTGAAGCAAATATTGGAACACACTTGTTGACAGCCTCCTACGCACGAACACACACACATTGACTTAATTTACTGGACACTCAGTCAAAAGAACAGCTAGAGAAAGCAGTGTACCGGAACCAGCGGCAGGCAGCACTGACAGCTTGTTCTCTCACAAGCACTGTTTCAACTGACCAAATGAGCTAGTCCAGAACAAAGACTTTCTCTATGAAGATGCAGAGGTACAACACACACACGGACAGACACACACACGCTCTGAAAGAACATTTAGTTCTCTTTTGAAGGGCAGAGATTATGAAACTCACTTTCAGGAGGTCAGGAAAGACTTTGAAATATGATGCTACTGGTTGATGATTGTATCAGTGTCTTACGGTGTGTGGGTGTGTTCAACTATATTTGTGGGGACCAGAAGTCTCCACAAGAATAGTAAACCATTATTTATTTTACCAACTGGGGACATTTTGTCCCCACAAGGTCAAATGCTATTTCTAGGGGGTTTAGGGTTAAGGTTAGAATTAGGGTTAGGAGCTAGGGTTAGTTTTAGGGCTAGGGAAAATATTTTGAATGGGACTGAATTGTGTGTCCCCACAAGGTTAGTTATACAAGACGTGTGTGTTTCGTACCAGTTGTTGCGTGCGATATCGTAGATCCAAAAGGAGTTACGGACGTTCTCCTCTCGTTTGTCCTTGTCCTTGCTGAGGCCAGACAGGACGTGGATCTCATTCAGCTCTGGGTCTATGGTGGCCCTCTGGGTGAAGCCCGTCATCGGCACTGAGGGACAAACACACATCAGAGAGAGGTTTAAAACAGAGACGGGTGCTACTGAGAGAACTGAGAGAGAATAGCATGCTACATTGAGATAACAGAGAGAATAGCAGGCTACATTGAGATAACAGAGAGAATAGCAGGCTACATTGAGATAACAGAGAGAATAGCAGGCTACATTGAGATAACAGAGAGAATAGCAGGCTATATTGAAATAACAGAGAGAATAGCAGGCTACATTGAGATAACGGGGAGAATAGCAGGGATTCAGCATTTCTCCTGATCACAGAATTCTGGCCTCTAGGGTTATTTAACGCTACCGTAATTTTTTTCCATCAGAGGCAAAGATTAAAAGACTTGAGAGAAATGGGATAGACTACGAATGCAAAAGGCTGCTCACATAGCAACGTACATAGCAACGAGACTCGCTGGAGACAAACAGAACAATGCAAATGTATGGTTGTTTTTCTACGGATTTGCATTTGTGATATCAAAAGCTGACAGAACAGGATGTGTTTGCAGTCACAGTGTAAACAGTCTGCAACTATCCATATGCATGTTGTTTTACCCGGATTTGCGTACATTGCTTGTCTAAAGTAATCCCCTGATTGCACATGACATGTTTGTGGTCATGACACGTCACAGTGTATAGAGTATGCTACTATTCATACGCATAGAGGAATATGGAACACATATAGGCCAAGTAGTTCCGCTTTGTGGTCATCGGCTGCTTATTAGTCACAACATGTGCTTCAGTAGTTGCATGTAAGAAGCAAGTATAAGCCCTCGCAATGACTTCATAGTGTATCAAATCTATGTGGGTTGTTACCATGGCTATGATGGTAAGTTGAGGAACAGCGACAAAACAAAGATGCTGTGTTGTGCTTAATCACTTAGTACTACCAACTTGAACTAATACATTTGTATGGAACCCACCATATGCTTTCAAGGAAAATTAGGGCCATTTCTCAAACAAGCTCCATAGACAGTTTGCCAAACAATACACAACATGAATTATGCGTCGGTGTCCTGTTCCAAGACATGAACTTCTGGATAAACAAAACAATAACGATAGGCCCCTAGGTCAACCAGCCTGTGTAACTTGAGTAGAGAGTACAGATTGTTTTAGAGAATTAACAAAACAAAGACGTTTATTTGAAGAACAAGAAAACGGCAGGACAGAGCCACTAGAGACTGTGCTCTGCCCTTCAGACATAGCCTACGTCCCAAATGGCAACCTATTCCCTATATAGTGCACTATATTTGACCACGGCCCATATATGTGCATCCCAAATGGCACACTATTACATTCCTAGTGCACTACTTTTGACCAGACCCTATGGGCCCAGGTCAAAAGTAGTACACAATATAGGGAATAGGGTGTCATTAGGGACATAGATATAGAGCAGCGTTATGAAATGGAAATGAACAGGGAGATGTTTCTGTGGTACCGGAGCAGAGCACAGAGCTGCTGTGTCGGCGATAAACAGAGAATGATTACAATGTTTGGGCTTGCTGCTTCCTTCCTGCCAAAATACATTCTGTTCTTTCTCTCTCGTTCTTTCGCTCTCCACCTCTCTGTTCTTTCTCTCTTAATCGCTCTTGTTCTTTCGCTCTCGCTTGCTCATTCTGCATCTTTCGGTTTCCCCCTCGTCTCGGCCTTACTCGCTCTCCCTTTCGGCTTCTTCACTCCCTCGCTCTCTCTCCATCTCCCTACTTCTGCCTCCCTTCCATTCCCATCTCTCGTTCTTTCAGGATTACACAGATGCGAGAGGCACACAGACAGAGGTCTATTAATACTCTGCCATCATCACGCCAGTCCAGCTCTGCTCTGTCCATCCAGCGATCTCAGTCAGACAATCTGTTTATCAGGACAAGAAGCATCTCTTTCTCTCTCTCTGCTGCCCTGTGCCTTTTAATGATCTGCACTGAAAAGTCTGTCACATGTCACTTTAATAGAGGAGACATGAGAAGGTATCTCCTCCTACAGCTATCTATGGCATCTGAAAGCACAGATTCTATTAGAGTCTTTAGTGCAAGGGTAGATTAAGATATATGTGATGATGGGGAGAGTTCTGTAAATGTAGTATCACTGAGCCACAAGCTTGATGGGAGAAGGCACAGATTAGGCTACACACACACACACGCACACACACTGCTGCTGACCAAAAGCATCAGCTGATCGTGACTATTATATATATATATATATATATATATATATATATATATATATATATATATATATATATATATATATATATATATATATATATATATATAGGCACATTTCATGGTGTAACCCTCAAAATAAACACCAATGGTATTCACTAAGTTGATGGTTTATATTTAGGATAATGTTTTACAGCTTTGTCATTCAATTGTTTTTGTTTAAATAATCGTATTCAGTTATTTCATATATTTTACGTATATATATATATATATATATATATATATATATATATATATATATATATATATAAACTCAGCAAAAAAAGAAACGTCCCTTTTTCAGGACCCTGTCTTTCAAAGATAATTAGTAAAAATCCAAATAACTTCACAGATCTTCATTGTAAAGGGTTTAAACACTGTTTCCCATGCTTGTTCAATGAACCATAAACAATTAATGAACATGCACCTGTGGAACGGTCATTAAGACACTAACAGCTTACAGACGGTAGGCAATTAAGGTCACAGTTCTGAAAACTTAGGACACTAAAGAGGCCTTTCTACTGACTCTGAAAAACACCAAAAGAAAGATGCCCAGGGTCACTGCTCATCTGCGTGAACGTGCCTTAGGCATGCTGCAAGGAGGCATGAGGACTGCAGATGTGGCCAGGGCAATAAATTGCAATGTCCGTACTGTGAGACGCCTAAGACAGCGCTACAGGGAGACAGGACGGACAGCTGATCGTCCTCGCAGTGGCAGACCATGTGTAACAACACCTGCACAGAATCGGTACATCCGAACATCACACCTGCGGGACAGGTACAGGATGGCAACAACAACTGCCCGAGTTACACCAGGAACGCACAATCCCTCCATCAGTGCTCAGACTGTCCACAATAGGCTGAGAGAGGCTGGACTGAGGGCTTGTAGGCCTGTTGTAAGGCAGGTCCTCACCATACATCACCGGCAACAACGTCGCCTATGGGCACAAACCCACCGTTGCTGGACCAGACAGGACTGGCAAAAAGTGCTCTTCTCTGACGAGTCGCAGCTTCGTCTCACCAGGGGTGATGGTTGGATTCGCGTTTATCGTCGAAGGAATGAGTGTTATACTGAGGCCTGTACTCTGGAGCGGGATCGATTTGGAGGTGGAGGGTCCGTCATGGTCTGGGGCGGTGTGTCACAGCATCATCGGACTGAGCTTGTTGTCATTGCAGGCAATCTCAACACTGTGCGTTACAGGGAAGACTTCCTCCTCCCTCATGTGATAACCTTCCTGCAGGCTCATCCTGATATGACCCTCCAGCATGACAATGCCACCAGCCATACTGCTCGTTCTGTGTGTGATTTCCTGCAAGACAGGAATGTTAGTGTTCTGCCATGACCAGCGAAGAGCCCGGATCTCAATCCCACTGAGCACGTCTGGGACCTGTTGGATCGGAGGGTGAGGGCTAGGGCCATTCCTCCCCATGAAATGTCCGGGAACTTGCAGGTGCCTTGGTGGAAGAGTGGGGTAACATCTCACAGCAAGAACTGGCAAATCTGGTGCAGTCCATGAGGAGGAGATGCACTGCAGTACTTAATGCAGCTGGTGGCCACACCAGATACTGACTGTTACTTTTGATTTTGACCCCCCCTTTGTTCAGGGACACATTATTCAATTTCTGTTAGTCACATGTCTGTGGAACTTGTTCAGTTTATGTCTCAGTTGTTGAATCTTGTTATGTTCATACAAATATTTACACATGTTAAGTTTGCTGAAAATAAACGTAGTTCACAGTGAGAGGACGTTACTTTTTTTGCTGAGTTATATATAACATTTTGTTTATAGCTGCTTTATTTTACTATTTCAACATGTGTTTGTTGTCAATGTTTAGGTGTCAAAGTGGTGGCAGTTGTGAATAAAGCCAACAGTTGGAAGAGTTGCAGAGTTAATTGAAAATAATGCCATTGTTAATTAGATGCTTTTTTCATTAATTAGGCTATTTTCTCTTGAACCATATGGTCTATCCACTAGAAAGTCATGAACAATATGGACACATACACTGCTCAAAAAAATTAAGGGAACACTTAAACAACACATCCTAGATCTGAATGAATGAAATAATCTTATTAAATACTTTTTTCTTTACATAGTTGAATGTGCTGACAAGAAAATCACACAAAAATTATCAATGGAAATCAAATTTATCAACCTATGGATGTCTGGATTTGGAGTCACCCTCAAAATTAAAGTGGAAAACCACACTACAGGCTGATCCAACTTTGATGTAATGTCCTTAAAAAACAAGTCAAAATGAGGCTCAGTAGTGTGTGTGGCCTCCACGTGCCTGTATGACCTCCCTACAACGCCTGGGCATGCTCCTGATGCGCCAACTACTGGACAGTCTGTGGTGCAACGTGGCGTTGGTGGATGGAGCGAGACATGATGTCCCAGATGTGCTCAATTGGATTCAGGTCTGGGGAACGGGCGGGCCAGTCCATAGCATCAATGCCTTCCTCTTGCAGGAACTGCTGACACACTCCAGCCACATGAGGTCTAGCATTGTCTTGCATTAGGAGGAACCCAGGGCCAACCGCACCAGCATATGGTCTCACAAGGGGTCTGAGGATCTCATCTCGGTACCTAATGGCAGTCAGGCTACCTCTGGCGAGCACATGGAGGGCTGTGCGGCCCCCCAAAGAAATGCCACCCCACACCATGACTGACCCACCGCCAAACCGGTCATGCTGGAGGATGTTGCAGGCAGCAGAACGTTCTCCACGGCGTCTCCAGACTCTGTCACGTCTGTTACATGTGCTCAGTGTGAACCTGCTTTCATCTGTGAAGAGCACAGGGCGCCAGTGGCGAATTTGCCAATCTTGGTGTTCTCTGGCAAATGCCAAACGTCCTGCACGGTGTTGGGCTGTAAGCACAACCCCCACCTGTGGACGTCGGGCCCTCATACCACCCTCATGGAGTCTGTTTCTGACCGTTTGAGCAGACACATGCACATTTGTGGCCTGCTGGAGGTCATTTTGCAGGGCTCTGGCAGTGCTCCTCCTTGCACAAAGGCGGAGGTAGCGGTCCTGCTGCTGGGTTGTTGCCCTCCTACGGCCTCCTCCACGTCTCCTGATGTACTGGCCTGTCTCCTGGTAGCGCCTCCATGCTCTGGACACTACGCTGACAGACACAGCAAACCTTCTTGCCACAGCTCGCATTGATGTGCCATCCTGGATGAGCTGCACTACCTGAGCCACTTGTGTGGGTTGTAGACTCCGTCTCATGCTACCACTAGAGTGAAAGCACCGCCAGCATTCAAAAGTGACCAAAACATCAGCCAGGAAGCATAGGAACTGAGAAGTGGTCTGTGGTCACCACCTGCAGAACCACTTCTTTATTGGGGGTGTCTTGCTAATTGCCTATAATTTCCACCTGTTGTCTATTCCATTTGCACAACAGCATGTGAAATGTATTGTCAATCAGTGTTGCTTCCTAAGTGGACAGTTTGATTTCACAGAAGTGTGATTGACTTGGAGTTACATTGTGTTGTTTAAGTGTTCCCTTTATTTTTTTGAGCAGCGTATAATACGGTAATTGAATAGTTACCATATATGTTTTCTGTTAATTACCAAAATGACTGAAGATTACAGTAACTTTGGTAAATTACCAGTAGCTTTGCAACCCTGTGTGCGTGTGTGTGTTAGAAAAAGTAGAGGATGAAAGAGTGTGGTTCTGTGAGAGATTGAGAACAAAAAGTAAAGAGAAAGTGTATTGTGAGAGATTGAGACAGTGTGTGTGTGTGTGGTGAGAGAGCAATCTAATTAACGTTCCTGTGATGTTTTACTAAATACCACAATAATACGGGGGTGGGATTTTCTAAGAATTCAATTTGCACATGACAAAAATGCTATTCTCAGAAGCTGATGAAATCAACTGCTCACTTTCTAACTACAGCAAGCAATTATGAATTCCAATTTTGTAAAGAAACGCACTGCGGCCACGATTCTCTGTTGCCCTGCAGAATGGGTGGAACCCAGGGTGCAACATGCTGAAGGCGGTGAGGGGACTTTGACATGAAAACCTAGATGAGTTTAGCCTTGTAATACCCTTGGCATAAGACCTGCCAATATGAGACCTGAGCAGATCCGTTTGGAACAAAATGTTGGCACTAAACAATGAAGGTGTGTCGGCTGTACTATCCTCCACCCTTGGCATTACCAGTTACTGTCCCTGGTGGCTTAAGTGACTAAGTAGACATTCTTACCCATGCCGGAGTCCTTCTTGGTTCCGTCTGAGATGATCTCCACATGGTCCCCGTCCACGTCGTAGCTGAAGAAGTCATTCAGGTACGTCTTTGACCTCTGACCTCCAAACACATACAGACAACGATTCCTCTAGAGAAAGGGTGGGGTGGGGTGTGAGAGAGAGAGAGAGAGAGAGAGAGAGAGAGAGAGAGAGAGAGAGAGAGAGAGAGAGAGAGAGAGAGAGAGAGAGAGAGAGAGAGAGAGAGAGAGAGAGAGAGAGAGAGAGAGAGAGAGAGAGAGAGAGAGAGAGAGAGAGAGAGAGAGAGAGAGAGAGAGAGAGAGAGAGAGAGAGAGAGAGAGAGAGAGAGAGAGAGAGAGAGAGAGAGCAAAATCTAATTCATGCCAACGCTCTGAATGGTTTACATTCTTCTGTGAAACAAGATAGTCAGAACTATCAGTTCAATTATCCTTGGCTTCTTAAAAGTCCTGAGAGTAAAATCGGTGCATATTTGTTCTGTTATGTCATTGGCTTTCTCTAAAAACACAAAGCAGAAAGCCATTTTGGCTCTTCTGAATGCTTCAGTCATGATTGTGTGGGTATTGATTTGTTTCTGTAAATAACTCATTCTGGTGTTTGTGCTGAATTCTATAAAGAATGTCACCGCAAAGTTGCCACATTGTGTGTTGATATGTGTGAGTATCCATGTATGAGCACAGTTCAGTATCATCCACGCAACATTACCCTACCATCAACACCAGTCATGGTACTACTCCCATAACTCACAGTGTGGAAGAGCATGCAGTGTCCGATGCGTGACTGGACGTCCTCAGGCCCAGCGTTGCAGGAGTCTTCTCTGAGCAGGCTCCAGGTTCCGGCCTGGCAGTGGAAGGCATACAGCCCACTGAACTGGGGCTCGGACGTCCTGCTGTCCTCCACACTGCCGTTACACATCAGGATCCGACCGCCAAACGTATAGATCATGTGCTTCTCCGAGTCCATACACATCTATAGGGAGAGGGAGGAAAGAGGGCGTAAGGATGAGAGAAAGGGAGAGAGGAGGAGAGAAAGGTTGGGTAGGAAGAGAGAGTCATGAGATTCAACATTTGGATTTCAGTGTTGGGCTTAGAGCAGTGGAAAAATGATGCAGAAATCCTTGGCATTTACAGATCCATTTTTAGCTTAAAAAGTGGGACACGAGGAAAATATGTCAAGACTGTAGCTGGCTAAGCCTTCATCATCAGTGCTCTGGTCTCACCTCCAGATGGCTGAGTGCACCAATTATTTAATCCACAGAAACTCTGTAACCTATTTGGAATTAGGCCCAAAGTGTTTCAATTCACTCCTAGCCAGTTTGGTCCAGTTTGGACGTGTGTGATACAGCTGTGTGAAGGGCGTGATAATGGGGTTACCTGGTGGTCAAAGACGAGCTTGGGCCCGCCGTCGGCTGACGTGTCCTCGCTGAGCAGTGTCCAGGTGTTGGCGTCGACGTCGTAACGGTAGAAGTCACTCTTCAGAGACTTGCTGTTCCTGACGCTGGAGTCTAGGTAGCGGCCGAGCGTGTAGATCTGCCGCCGCTGGCTGTCGATGCACATCTTGTGACAGGACCGCGCACTGGGACCACTCTGGGAGAGGACAGGGGGGACATAGTAAGCCATCGCACAACCTATCAAGAAATTGTAAAACGAGACAACTCGGCCCCCTGCAGTCTATGTGCGTTTCTGCCATTTACTGAACTTTGTTGATATCCAGTACCTGCTCAAAAACATTGTGCCTTTGTAATATTTTCCTATAGTGAAGCAATAAACTATTATCTTCATTATTATCATCCGTTAGATCAGGGGTGTCAAACGTCCGGCCCGCGGGCCGGATCAGGCCTGCAAACGGGTTTAATCCGGCCCGCGAGATGATTAAATTTTTTTTTTTTTATAATAATAATAATAATTTAATAATTTGGTAAAGTATAAAAATGCGCTGCAATTTTTCAATAAAATAAACTGCTGTTCCAATTGCGTCCACTGGATGGCGCAATAGCAATTGTGTTAAGCAAGCAAACTGTTTATACCGGGGCAGAGCAAGTAGGTCAAGCACGTGCAGCCAATGAGCTACTTTGTTTTTGCCCGCGATATTTATTACGGCTTCTACTTTTAACATTATGTGCTTTGGCACCCTCATTGCCCCAATATGTCTCTGTCAAAAAAGAGAAAAGTGGACGCAGAGTGCAGAGTGTTCCAAGAAAAATGGTCATCCTATTTATTCACGGAATTGAATGGGAAAGCTGTATGTTTGGTGTGTTCAGAGCATGTTGCAGTGCTGAAAGAATATAACCTTCATCGCCACTATGTGAGTCTTCATGCCGACAAATATGACAACTTTCAAGGACAGCGGAGATGAGAGAAGGTGAATGAACTGTTGGCGGGTCTGAAGAAACAGCAGTCTGTGTTTACTCACAGCCGAGACATCAGTGACGCTGCAGTGAAAGCTAGCTACCTCATTGCTAATGAAATCGCAGTGGCTTCAAAACCATTTAGTGAGGGTGAATTTGTAAAAACATGCATGATGAAGGCAGCGGAGATTGTGTTCCCTGAAAAGCGGCAGGCTTTTGCAAATATCAGCCTGACAAGAAACACAGTTGCAGACAGGATTTCCGATCTTTCAGTGGATTTGGACAGCCAGTTGAAGCAAAAAGTAAAGTCATTTATTGCGTTTTTGGTTGCAATTGATGAAAGCACGGACATTACAGATGTTGCACAACTGGCCATTTTCATCCGCGGAGTTGATGACACATTGACCGTCACCGAGGAGTTCGTGGAGTTCGTGCCGATGACATACAACGACAGCAGCTGATATTTTTACCGCACTCGTCGGCGCGCTGGACAGGGTCGGAGTGGACTGGTCCCGCGCTGTCAGCCTGGCTACAGATGGTGCGCCCTCAATGATCGGGAAAAAAGCAGGCGTTGTGACAATGTTCAGAGAGAAAGTGCAATCTGCAAATGGAGGACGTGATTTTTTGACTTTTCACTGTATTTTGCACCAGGAGGCTTTGTGTTGCAAGTCATTAAAGATGGATAACGTCATGAAGGTGGTCATCCAAACTGTTAATTTCATCCGACCCAGAAGCCTGAATCACCGTCAGTTTGACAGCCTTCTCAGAGAGAAAGACCACATCTATGGCCTGCCATACCACACTGAGGTAAGATGGTTAAGCCGAGGTGCTGTGCTGAGGCGTTTCTTTGATTTACGAGAAGAAATTGAACAGTTCATGGAAGAAAAGGGCAAACCAGTGTTAGAATTTCATTCCGCAGAATGGATGCAGGACCTTGCATTTATTGTGGATGTTACAGAGCACCTGAATAACTTGAACAAACAGCTGCAAGGGCGCAACAAAGTTGTCACGCAGTATTATGACAGCATACGTTCTTTCAAGTTGAAGCTGTCATTGTGGGAGACGCAACTTGCCGGTGGTGATGCAGCTCACTTCCCCTGTCTGAAAAATGTGTGCGCGACCCAACATGTGGCAGACATGAAGCGGTTCAAAGATAAAATAACGGGACTGTTACGGGAGTTTGAGCAACGCTTTCAGATTTATGTTTATATGTTTTTATGTTGATGTGCTATTGTTTTTAATTGATTTTATTTTATTTGTATATTTAACCTATTCTTGACTCTGTGGATCTTGCACTTGTTTGGGGAACAGGATTTCATTATTTTTTATCTACATTTCTGCCTGAGAAATGACACCCTTATATAGTTCTGTGATCTGTGATATACTTCTGTGAATCACTGCGGCATTGTGTGTTTGTGTGTTCTTTGTCCTCAGAACTTTCAAATAACTTGAGGTGTTTTATGATTAATAGTGATGTTGTGCTTTTGGACACTGTCCTCAGGCTCCAGCTTTATGTTTATATGTTTTTATGTTGATGTGCTATTGTTTTTAATTGTTTTTATTTTATTTGTATATTTAACCTATTCTTGACTCTGTGGTTCTTGCACTTGTTTGGGGAACAGGATTTCATTATTTTTATCTACATTTCTGCCTGAGAAATGACACCCTGATATAGTTATGTGATCTGTGAAACAGTTCTGTTAATCACTGAGGCATTGTGTGTTTGTGTGTTCTTTTTCTTTAGAATTTTCAAATAAACTTGACGTGTTTTATGATTAATAGTGATGTTGTGCTTGTACTATTTTGGACACACTGTCCTCAGGCTCCAGCTTTATGTTGTATGTTGATCGTATTAAAACAAAGAAAACAATCGGAAGTTGTTGTTTTTAAGTTATATATACCATGATTTTTCCGGTCCGGCCCACTTGGGAATAGATTTTCCTCCATGTGGCCCCTGAGCTAAAATGAGTTTGACACCCCTGCGTTAGATAGACATTACCTTCACCTTGACCAAAGAAAACTGCCGTCATTATCATGATCATCATTTATATCATTTATACAGTTTAAACACTTGGTCGATGTAAATATCATAGAAGAGTGTAATTGTCTTTAGGACAGCTGTTTTTTTAGTTATGACATTTGTGTTTCTTTACGTAATATGTAATTGTTGTACTGCATGCGTGTCTATAGTTTTGTTCAATGTTGTGTTAGTGTATGTAAGTGGTTTTGTCTGAAACTTTGTTCCCCCTGCTGCTGTTGGACCAGGTCTCTCTTGAAAAATAGATTTTATCTCAATGAGAAAAACCTGTATGAATAAAGGTTAAATAAAATAAAAAGTAAATACATAAATAATCTAGTGTTCTGCTCATTAAGCAGCTGTAACAATCAGTATGGACCATTTAACAGTTGATGTCTTGTTCTAATAATAATAATAATAATAATAATAATAATAATAATAATAATAATAATAATAATAATAAGCCATTTAGTAGACGCTTTTATCCAAAGCGACTTACAGTCATGTGTGCATACATTTTTACGTTCCGTGTCACAATAACTCCTCTTTTCCACTTTCCCTCCATCCTTCTCTCTTTCATACATCTTGCGCCCTCACCTCCTTCTCTGTGTCTCTGGAGATGCAGACCCACTGGTTCTCCTGAACACTGTAGGCCCAGAAGTCAGCCAGGTCCTGTGTGCCGTCCCAGCCCCCAAAAAGATACACCGTCTCTGTAGGAAACAAGAAGCCAATGCTGGTCAACACCTGGGATGCATTCAACATCACTGAACTACTCCGGTGCCTATACTGAAACACCAACAAGTCTAAAGTCAAGAAAAATGGTCCTTAAACTATCGCTTTACACACAACTTGTATACTGGTTGAAAATGGCAGATTTGGTCACTGATAAGCGCCATTGGAATGCAGTGGCTATACAGTTACATGCTATACAAGACGTCAGAACTCAGGGTGTCCACTTTACAGTGCTGTATGGGATTCAACTGACAGGCGTTCTAAACAGCAGCACTAAGCACAACAAGAAGATATAATAATAATAATAATAATATATAATATGCCATTTAGCAGACGCTTTTATCCAAAGTGACTTACAGTCATGCGGGCATACATTTTTTTTTGTGTGTGTATGGGTGGTCCCGGGGATCGAACCCACTACCTTGGCGTTACAAGCGCCGTGCTCTACCAGCTGAGCTACAGAGGACCACAAAGATGCCCCCATCCCTCCCGCTAATTGGGCTACTTTTGTACGTTTTGTCGTCTGAGAGAGAGGAATACTGGATCAAGAGGACTCGATTTGTTTTGAAAGATGAGACGTTGATTATAATAAATACTGCTTTGATGTCATACAAGCAAACCACACACCCACAAGTCCAAATGTGTGCTTCGCTTTTCCATATGATGAAATTCATGTCCTTTACAGTATCAACGTTTATGATCCCTATATTTGATGTACAGTGACAAGGATGACATGGCGTCATACCCTGTTGTTTTTTTTAACAGAAGGAACCTGTTTGTCGCATTGTGAAGAAAATTTGCAGCAGAACACGCACCTGAATGCACTCATTAATCCATTCTATGCACACCAAAATGACTATCAGTTTGAGCCTTCTGAAAGCCTAACACTAAGATGGTATTTTATAACTTAGCTAGTCATGTTGGCAATAGAATAAGCTTTCGAATTATGCCCACCTGACCCAGAATGCAATTTATAATGGACCAATTTTGGATTGCGTAAACAATAATTGTGTGATGGTGGGGATGCAGACCTGCGTTCCAAATAAAAGTGTGCTTGCTTCAATTCTTCAACGGTACAGCTAGGTGAGCTAAAAAAGCACCTAATAGTTGAAGGCTCTTTCCTTGACTCATAAAAGTGAATTGAAATGATTTAGTAACTGTGCACACTTTGGAGAGGTGTGTGACCACTTTGAGACACCAGTTAGACCTCTTCATCTAACACTTGACTGTTGTGTCCTCACCTTTGGTCCGATTTTTCCCCATAATGTCAAAAGTGTTCCCTTTCAATGGCTACCATGGTTATGCATTTGTTTCTCATATTTCTTCTGTTAGAAACATTTCAATGCAGCCCTATCCATAGAGGCCAACTCCCACGAGTGTAAAGGGTGAAGGGGTAGAAAAAGGCTATTCAAGATAAACACTTAGGCTACATGTTGCCATCCTGAGTGCAATCATGAGAATTTTGGGGGAAATCATGACTTCTAGAGTCCTGAAGAACCCCTGAACTGAGTAGCATGAGTGCATAATTAACACAGCGGTGCACAGGTTCAATGGGCCGTAACCATGGCAAATCAGCAGAGCGGCACACAGGGGTAATGTCTGCATGACGTGCAGACCGTGTGGAGGTTTTTAGAGGTTGTGGGGTTACTCTAGGTCATCTGGATTGACCGAAAACAGAGTACTCAGTGTCTGGGGGCCTGAGAGACAGACCAGCGAGATGCGAGGCTTCTCACAGCCTGTATACACACGCACACAATACAAGCCTTTGTCTTTACAAACGCCTGCAGGCGAGTAAGCCACCAAAACATTACCGAGCACTGAAATAACAACACTGTCTTCTGCAAAACAGCTTTAAAAGGCTATAACATATGTCTTAAACGCCCACAGAAGTAGAAATCCACTTTTGAGTTGAAAGACGATGGCCAGAGCTTACCCACGATGTTGCACAACGATTTAAGTCAATAAGTAATTGTTTTAGTCAAAGTAGGATATATTTTGGCTTGAAGTGACAACCCTGAACTGCCCACTTCGTGTCAATGCCGTGTCTTTTCCTATGAAACGACATGCTAATAATTTTTAGCCTACGTTTCGTTTCAGGGCTGAGCTTTACTTGAAATGGTACCACCCACCCGCATGGCATTGTTTACTAATAAGAAACACCTGCAAAGTTTGAGAATCGTGACTAAGCTGAGCAATTTACTAGAGAATATTTGGATACAGCAAAGATGGTGGATAAATACAGCGAGTGAGGTGTCTCTCTTCCTCTTCTGTCTCTGGCTAAATTGTTCCGCCACAGCCTACACTTGGCTGCCTGAGCCATGGCGCAAATTAAAATAGGGGGTGCAAATTTATGTTACTGCACCTCCACTTTTTCACCAGCAAATTATCATAATCCATTGGATAATTTGTCAAGTTGCACTTATTTGTTTATGTATTTATTTATAGGGGCTGTTGACTAGGTGTGGTGTTAGCCAGCATGCCTCACCTGTCTGAACGTCGATGACCATCTGATGACCTCCCCTCATCCCTGGTCTGTTGTCATCCTCATTACCTGGAGAGAGAGATGGAGCAGGAGAGCGAGAGAAAGGGGTTGAGGGAGAAAAAAATGTAGGAGAGGGTTGGAATGTTGAGGGGAAGTGGAGAAGGAGCAGAAGAGAAAGGGGGACGGGGGAAAACGAGAATGAATCGCTATAGAGCGGTAGTGTACAGCGTACCATAGCCTTTTGTTAATGAGAAAACATTTCCTACTTGAGTAGTTTGTCTCACTGTTCATGTCGTCTGGGCTTGGCTCTTGGGCGGTTGTACCTTTGTTACTCTTGGGGATGATCTGACTCCATCTTGGCTTGTACTCTTGCTGGCTGATGTACTGGTTAAATAAACCGTCTACAGAGGAGATGGTCAAACACAGGAAGATTGTCCAGATTATTTTAGCCAGGAGCTAGAAGTGAATAATTTTGTTACCTTTTCAATCTCAAAAGAAAGCGTGCTGTCAGGATGACATTGCCACGCCCTGAGGTTTCAAATCAATCTGATCAAATGAAAAGGTAATGTACAGATAGATGGGTCTATAGTGTAAATAATTAATCATGTCTATGGTATCCACTAAATCTATGAGCTAAATATAAGCTGAGCTAAGTCCTCAGTGATGGGACGGTAGACATCTGTAGTTAGTATGATGATTGAGGTCATGTAGTTGTATTGCAGTTGATGTGTACAGGGCAGTAGGTCCAGCCCCCATCGGTCTGTGTCTGAGGAGGTGTGGGTGTCACGACCTTTGACGGCTTTGTCGATGAGCTCCTCACAGGCGTCAAAGTCTCCCCGGAGCACCAGGCGGTCGTGAAGGTGTGTCAGCATTTGGTGTTCCAACGCGATGCGCGTCTTCTTCTGCAGCGACTCAAAGGCCTCTGTGTAGTTATGCTGCCGAAAGTGCTTCAGGCACAGGCGGATCGCTTCCTGTTCCCGGTACTAGAGGAGCACAGGGGGAGGGGCAAGAGGATGGGAGGGGACACGCTCACTGTAATATCGCCTCCATCTTTGTTCAATGTTTTTCATCACAAATGTTATACTTCATATTATAAACTGGGTGGTTCGAGCCCTGCATGCTGATTGGCTGACAGCCGTGGTATATCAGACCGTATACCATAGGTATGACAAAATATTATTGTTACTGCTCTAATTACATTGGTAACCAGTTTATAATATCAATAAGGCACCTCTGGAGTTTGCAGTTTATGGCCAATATACCATGGCTAAGGGCTGTATCCAGGCACTCCGCAAATACCACACCCTTGCGGGCCTTATTGCTTAAGTAACCCACTCAGACTGATTCTCTCCCTTAACCCCAACTGTGTATGTGAGTGTGTGCGAGTGTGTCTCAGAGGCAGGCTCACCTTGCTGTACCAGTTAAGACAGGGCTGCACTACATCAGGTTCCTCAATGCCATGCAGCTCAATGTACCAGATACTGAAGTTAAAACTGGGCCCCCAAGACATCAGAGGCACTGAGAGAGAGACAGAGAGAATGGTCTATAAATTTAAGTCATCAACTATTTTGCCATTTTGACTTATTTCCATCTCTAGCCCTGTAGCATCCCCTCACTCCAATCATTTTCAAGCTGGACAGAGTCTGTACAACACGTAGGCCCAAGCCATTTCCAAACTCACCTATTTTAACAAATCTGCAGGGAAACATCTGTTCGTCAATCTTGTGCTTCAAGGTGAAGGTCTCCTTGTTGTAGTCATTCTTCAGGCCACTGCAGAGGAATAGAAGAGAAAAATAAAAGAAATAAGGTACAGATAGAGTAAGGTAGGTTATTTCTACAGTAAATGATTATACTTCACTGTCCCTCTGCCCATCACCTGGACAGGAGTTCTGTCATGTTCTCTTCACTCATCCCACCAAACACTTTGAACTTCTTCAGGTTGCACACGTGAGTCTTCTCATACTTCCCAAAGGTGATGCTCTGAACGATCGCAGGCCTTTCCATTTTCAACAATAAGTACTGGAGGGAAAACAGAGTGCAAAATAGAGGGGAGAATTTGATCAGCAGTCTCTCACAATAATTAATAATGCAGTACCCGATCTATATAAGCAACACATGACACAGCAGTTTTCATTCTACTGCTCTTCTAACATGTTACACAACACTGCAGATGGCACAGACAGCAGAGGAGAAATACTGTGTATAGAAGCTGCAGCACCATCAAACTATGGGACATGTTCACAGGTCACTGGAGTGGTAACTAGCCTGGGCATATATGCTGCCGACAGGACAGGGCACTGGGATAAGCCCTCTGGGAGAGACTGAGGGGATAGAGCAGCACAGATGGAACATCGATTAAATCTGCTTTCCGGAAACCAGGCAACGCACAATCCCTGGGAGACCCATGTTTCTACATGTCCTGTAGGTTTAAATGGTTGTGTAGGTGAACAATAGACATCCACTACCAGAGTGCATCTGCTAGGCTTACTAATGGGTCCCCTGATACAGTTTCATCTTCAACAGTTTTCATCAATAATATGGCAGACATTTTGCGTCTCATTAGGTTTTAGCTAGGGTAGATTTAACACAGAGGGATTATTCCTAGGCTTGGGTATATCGATCTTGCTTTTTCAAAACAGTCCTGACTCCTGTCCTGTCACCTAAAAACATGGCACACTTGATAATGAACGACCCGTATTGCAATGCTTTGTTGATTCTCGTTGCCACGGAAACCGTTATAAAACATTTATATGTGGGCGGCAGGTAGCTTAGTGGGTAAGAGCGTTGTGCCAGTAACCGAAAGGTCGCTGGTTCTAATCCCCGAGCCGACTAGGTGAAAAATCTGTCGATGTGCCCTTAAGCAAGGCACTTAACCCTAATTGCTCCTGTAAGTCGCTCTGGATAAGAGCGTCTGCTAAATGATTAAAATGTAAATGTATATGAAAAGGGCTGTCTTCATGTATTGAATAAAGAAAAGAAGCTTTGCGATGGAGTGATTTATGGGATAAGGCTGTATTATTTATTCAGTATAATTATTTTCAAAGTTACACCTTTCCACAACCTCACTCTCTTTGAAAAGATAAAAGGGGTTGATGAGAGTTCAACATTTTTATAGAGTGAAAAGTATTTGACGTAAACAGATGCTGTGTAGTTTTGCCTCTGCCACACTTAAATGTCTAGCTTGGGTGGTTAAGACTGACATGCTTAGTTTCCTCTTCCTGCAAAAACAAACTTTCAATTTCCTCTGGCTGTAACCACAAGACAGTCAAACACGCTGCGCTGGGCCACTTTCTATTCATAAAAGTGCAAATACAAGTCATTGGGTCTAGACGTGCATACTGTAGATGGGTTAGCTGACAATGCAAGCTTCAATGGTGCAGAGGTCAGTGAGTTATGATTCTGGATGGCCAGATAGCTACCAACAATGACAAGAAACTGCCATGTGGGGAATCGTAAGTGACTTGTTTCAGCTAGTTTCATCTTGTTCTTGGTACCATGTCTTGTTTTGAGGTGTTTTGACTGATTTCATGTCAATGCTAAAATGGATCAAATTCGCTAGCTAGCTAACCAACAACTGTAACTATGTACTTGAGAGACAACAAGTGCTCATTGTGCAAATGTATTTATGTTTTCAATAAACATGGAGACTAAATATAGTTTACATGTTGTCAACAATCTAAGCCAACTCAGTCTGTTTTGCCCCATAGTTGAACACACGTCAGTTTTGTTGCTAAAGAACCAGGTAGGCGCTACTATTTTGCAGCCACCAGTGAATTGAGAACACGGATGTTGTATGCAACTGGGCACAGACCCTCTACTGAAGAGCCCCATCCCAAGACAGGTAAGGCGCAAGGCATGGAAGGTGTGTGAGTGACAGGTAGGCCTAAGTATGAGACAGGTATCTATGTGGGCGGGACACAGCAGACGTTACCTGTGGAGGGTAATTGCTCTCAGACGACCACCTGGAGGACTGGTCATTGGGTTTGTCCACCAAGATGTTTCTACACACAGAAA
Organism: Coregonus lavaretus; assembly: GCF_964263955.1. Lineage (NCBI taxonomy): Eukaryota > Metazoa > Chordata > Actinopteri > Salmoniformes > Salmonidae > Coregonus > Coregonus lavaretus. The sequence continues at coordinate 43,730,787 of NC_140000.1, forward strand.
GGGAAAGATGGGAGAAAGGACATTTTTCAGCCAACATCCAACCATCATTTGTTGTGAGCAAAGGGATAGGGTAATTTCCATGTAAAAGGACCCATGAGCACCACATGTGAAGGAAATTCATAGCAGCATATCAAATTGGGTGTCAAATAAGATATATTTTGGGGAAATGAAGGCATAGATACATTTTTCAACCATTTCCCATCTTAAAAATTAGCATAAATACTGGCTTTGATTTCTTGTCAAACAGAAGGAAAAGGGGTCTTAGAAAACATCTACCAGAAAAAGTCTTAAAGGGATTCTCCGGTACTTTTGTATACTTTTTAGCCAGTAGCTCTGAAAATAGCACTCAAGAGCCAAAAGTGGTCCCCGGAAATCACATACTACGTCACATATGTGATGATACGGTACATGCAACACGTCACTGCGCTCTCTCGCTCTGCTGTGGGTGCATCATGTGTATCTTGCTAGCTGTCACTCACATGGCGAGGGGCTGAAGCTCATTTGTTGAACTCGAATTGCTAGGGGGCTGGCCCACTTGGAGGAAAATTTAGGAAAAATAGCGCAGCACAGCTTCCAGAAAAACAGTTGCTTTCGAACTAGGGATTTCGTGGCTAATTGAAGTAAGAGAGTAATTCTGCTCATAGATTATGCATGTATGAACTACACATTGACACATCCAGCCCCAAGCAGGAGGTTTAAGTAGTTGCCAAAGTACCGGAGCATGTCTTTAAAAGGTATTAGAAATACAGTTGAAGTCGGAAGTTTACATACACTTAGGTTGGAGTCATTAAAACTTGTTTTTCAACCACTCCACAAATGTATTGTTAACAAGCTATAGTTTTGGCAAGTCGGTTAGGACATCTACTTTGTGCATGACAAGTCATTTTTCCAACAATTGTTTACAGACAGATTATTTCACTTATAATTCAATGTATCACAATTCCAGTGGGTCAGAAGTTTACATAAACTAAGTTGACTGTGCCTTTAAACAGCTTGGAAAATTCCAGAAAATTATGTAATGGCTTTAGAAGCTTCTGATAGGCTAAATGACATCATTTGAGTCAATTGGAGGTGTACCTGTGGATGTATTTCAAGGCCTACCTTCAAACTCAGTGCCTCTTTGCTTGATATCATGGGAAAATAAAAAGAAATCAGCCAAGACCTCAGAAAATAAATTGTGAAGATGCTGGAGGAAACAGGTACAAAAGTATCTATATCCACAGTAAAAACAAGTCCTATATCGACATAACCTGAAAGGCCGCTCAGCAAGGAAGAAGCCACTGCTCCAAAACCGCCATAAAAATGCCAGACTATGGTTTGCAACTGCACATGGGGACAAAGATAGTACTTTTTGGAGAAATGTTCTCTGGTCTGATGAAACAAAAATATAACTGTTTGGCCGTAATGTCCATCGTTACATTTGAAGGAAAAAGGGGGTAGCTTGCAAGCCGAAGAACACCATCCCAACCGTGAAGCACGGGGGTGGCATCATCATGCTGTGGGGGTGATTTGCTGCAGGAGGGACTTGTGCACTTCACAAAATAGATGGCATCATGAGGAAGGAAAATTATGTGAATATATTGAAGCAACATCTCAAGACATCAGTCAGGAAGTTAAAGCTTGGTCGCAAATTGGTCTTCCAAATGGACAATGACCCCAAGCATACTTCCAAAGTTGTGGCAAAATGGCTTAAGGACAACAAAGTCAAGGTATTGAAGTGGCCATCACAAAGCCCTGACCTCAATCCTATAGAACATTTGTGGGCAGAACTGAAAAGGCATGTGCGAGCAAGGAGGCCTACAAACCTGACTCAGTTACACCAGCTCTGTCAGGAGGAATGGGCCAAAATTCAACCAACTTATTGTAGGAAAATTGTGGAAGGCTACCCAAAACGTTTGACCCAAGTTAAACAATTTAAAGGCAATGCTACCAAATTCTAATTGAGTGTATGTAAACTTCTGACCCACTGGGAATGTGATGAAAGAAATAAAAGCTGAAATAAATCACTCTCTACTATTATTCTGACATTTCACATTCTTAAAATAAAAGTGGTGATCCTAGCTGACCTAAGACAGGGAATTTTTACTAGGATTAAATGTCAGGAGTTGTGAAAAACTGAGTTTAAATGTATTTGGCTAAGGTTTATGTAAACTTCAACTGTACATCAAAACACAATGTTGAAGTTAAGACCCCTGTCAACTTATATCAACACATATTTCGTTTTGGAGAAGTTTAAGAAACATTGCCTTGTGCCTTGTAATTACATTACCAAAAACCCACATATCTTTAAGATTTTTTATAATTTCTCTCCTGGGCTTGAAATTAACATTTTTAGACAGATTTTTTTGACTTGTCCGAAAGCTTAAGTCACTTGTCCCCCCGCCCAGAAAATTGTTGTATGATGGAAGGAAACACTTCGCAAAATAACATTCATTATTATCACTGGTATTGACAATGGAAGGCTGCTGGTCTCTGATACCTTGTATTATACAATATCTCCTGCCGTTGTGGCCTTAAGCAAGGCACTTGATCTGGCCTTAATGGCCATGTACTCTTATAATCTCCACCCGGCACAGCCAGAAGAGAACTGGCCACCCCTCAGAGCCTGGTTCCTCTCTAGGTTTCTTACTAGGCTCCTGCCTTTCTAGGGAGTTTTTCATTTTACATTTACATTTTAGTCATTTAGCAGACACTCTTATCCAGAGCAACTTACAGATAATGAATATATCTTTTTTTATACTGGCCCCCCGTGGGAATCGAACCCACAACCCTGGCGTTTTCCTAGCCACTGTGCTTCTACATCTGCATTGCCTATGTTTGGGGTTTTAGGCTGGGTTTCTGTATAAGCACTTTGTGACATCTGCTGATGTAAAATTAGCTTTAAATACATTTGATTGACTTAAACCCCCCCCCCCAACGTAAAATACTGCACTGATAGGCTACTGTATAAAACACGTGGTCCTTCAACCCTCCATCTGGAGAGCTACTGGGTGTGCAGGCTTTTGATCCAACCCTGCTCAAACACACCAGAGTCAGCATATCAAGGTCCTGTTGAGCAGCTGATATTTTACAATGTGGTGTGTTCGAGCAGGGCTGGAGCAAAAGCCTGCAAACCCAGTGGCTCTCCTGGACTCCAGGAGGAGTGTTGGCCACCCTGCAACATTACAATTACAACCAAATACTTGTGTTTTTATAAAATAATTCCCACATTCAACGAACCAGGGATTAAATGGCTAAGGCAGGCAAGGTAGGGAACTAATATGTTTTTCTATTTGTAAGGTTAAAATATTCAGTGTTCAGGGGAGATCTTGACAGCATAGGAGTTACTTGTCAATTAGGATATTCTTAGAATATATATTTTAAACTTTGTCAGAATTACATGGCCAGTATTGAATACAGGAGAATCCTAACCAATTTTGAGCGCTTGAGAGAAATACGGTTTTACAACCGGAGTATGCAGTATTGGTTTCATCAACTGTGCACCTGTATCAACTGCGTGACGGCCATTTGCGGTTATACACGAGTGCCGGTGGAAAGTTATTTTAGGACATCGGACAAGACAATGACATTAATACATGCTAATAGCTAAATCGTGTATATATATATATATATATATATATATATATATATATATATATATATATACACACACACACACACACACACACACACACACACACAGTGGGGAGAACAAGTATTTGATACACTACCGATTTTGCAGGTTTTCCTACTTACAAAGCATGTAGAGGTCTGTAATTTTTTATCATAGGGACACTTCAACTGTGAGAGATGGAATCTAAAACAAAAATCCAGAAAATCACATTGTATGATTTTTAAGTAATTAATTTGCATTTTATTGCATGACATAAGTATTTGATACATCAGAAAAGCAGAACTTAATATTTGGTACAGAAACCATTGTTTGCAATTACAGAGATCATACGTTTCCTGTAAGTCTTGACCAGGTTTGCACACACTGCTGCAGGGATTTTGGCCCACTCCTCCATACAGACCTTCTCCAGATCCTTCAGGTTTCGGGGCTGTCGCTGGGCAATACGGACTTTCAGCTCCCTCCAAAGATTTTCTATTGGGTTCAGGTCTGGAGACTGGCTAGGCCACCCAGGACCTTGAGATGCTTCTTATGGAGCCACTCCTTAGTTGCCCTGGCTGTGTGTTTCGTGTCATTGTCATGCTGGAAGACCCAACCATGACCCATCTTCAATGCTCTTACTGAGGGAAGGAGGTTGTTGGCCAAGATCTCGCGATACATGGCCCCATCCATCCTCCCCTCAATACGGTGCAGTCGTCCTGTCCCCTTTGCAGAAAAGCATCCCCAAAGAATGATGTTTCCACCTCCATGCTTCACAGTTGGGATGGTGTTCTTGGGGTTGTACTCATCCTTCTTCTTCCTCCAAACACGGCGAGTGGAGTTTAGACCAAAAAGCTCTATTTTTGTCTCATCAGACCACATGACCTTCTCCCATTCCTCCTCTGGATCATCCAGATGGTCATTGGCAAACTTCAGACGGGCCTGGACATGCGCTGGCTTGAGCAGGGGGACCTTTCGTGCGCTGCAGGATTTTAATCCATGACGGCGTAGTGTGTTACTAATGGTTTTCTTTGAGACTGTGGTCCCAGCTCTCTTCAGGTCATTTACCAGGTCCTGCCGTGTAGTTCTGGGCTGATCCCTCACCTTCCTCATGATCATTGATGCCCCACGAGGTGAGATCTTGCATGGAGCCCCAGACCGAGGGTGATTGACCGTCATCTTGAACTTCTTCCATTTTCTAATAATTGCGCCAACAGTTGTTGCCTTCTCACCAAGCTGCTTGCCTATTGTCCTGTAGCCCATCCCAGCCTTGTGCAGGTCTACAATTTTATCCCTGATGTCCTTACACAGCTCTCTGGTCTTGGCCATTGTGGAGAGGTTAGAGTCTGTTTGATTGAGTGTGTGGACAGGTGTCTTTTATACAGGTAACGAGTTCAAACAGGTGCAGTTAATACAGGTAATGAGTGGAGAACAGGAGGGCTTCTTAAAGAAAAACTAACAGGTCTGTGAGAGCCGGAATTCTTACTGGTTGGTAGGTGATCAAATACTTATGTCATGCAATAAAATGCAAATTAATTACTTAAAAATCATACAATGTGATTTTCTGGATTTTTGTTTTAGATTCCATCTCTCACAGTTGAAGTGTACCTATGATAAAAATTACAGACCTCTACATGCTTTGTAAGTAGGAAAACCTGCAAAGTCGGCAGTGTATCAAATACTTGTTCTCCCCACTGTATATATATATATATATATATATATATATATTTGTTTTTTCCCCCCCTTTTTCTACCCAATTTCGTTAACTAGTGAGATAACCAGCCAAACTACACAATATGTTTTGAATTGGCCATCTTTATTTTACCTGCTGCGCAAATATATCACTCTCCCTCCGCTGGCAACGGCCCACTGGCACAGGCAGGTGATGCACACATCATGACTTTTCCAGGATTTTCATTGCTGACCAAAAATGAGCTATAACTGGGCAAATGACTCACTAACTAGCACTGAATATCAACAAATGTGCACATGTGGCTAGGGTCGCTTTGATCTCAAAAACGCATCTTGTGACTAGGGCTGTGGTGGTCACGAAATTTCATCAGCCGGTGATTGTCAAGCAAATAACTGTCGATCTCATGGTAATTGACGTTAATTAACATAAAGACATTTAGCATCCACACATAGCCTACAAGCCATTTTAAAAAGTCTAATAAATCCCATTTTAAAAAGTCTAATAAATCCATGTAATATAGCCTACACCTTCACAATAAATCCATTATTTATTTTAGACCGGTCTAAAGAAGCATGATATTAGTATATTTCAGAATAAAATAATAGCATACTCTGAGCTGTCCTTATGTTAGGTCCTGATGTGGCTATGCCAAATGGCTGTGGGCTATACTAGTTCATTTAGCAGACAAGATTTGCTTATAATTCCTTGGCATTATTTTATAGTATGAAGAATACAATTGAACAAAGCTGAATAAAATACACATATTTTCTCCAAATGATTTGAGGGAGTGCGTGGCTATTCTGTGTTGAGTGGTTAACAAAGAAATAGGTACTCCTATATGCTTAATTTAGAGTTATTAATGTAACTTTAGTTGTTCTACAAACGTTGGGCTATATGTTTAGATTTGTTATAGATTGTAAGGCTGCATGCTGAGATTCTAATGATGATTTGAAAAAAGTCGCTTGAAAAGGCATGAGCTCGGCTTTGTTTTTTGCGCAGGCTGTACACACTCCAATAGTCTCTCATTCACAATTTGACAAGCACTTGATAATGCCTCGAATTTCGCAGCGGCATCCCCTTTGTGGCCGTAATGCACCCTAAAGAAAATCAATGCCTTTTGCGGCCGGGAGTGCTGCGTTGTTCCCTTCTCTCTGAGCGTGCTGCGCAATTGGAAGCCGTCTCACTCTCATGGCTCTCCGTCACGTGATCGGGTCGTTCTAAGACACATCAGAGACGCAACTGCGCGCGTCCTTATCCAATTCCGAGATGCATATTGAAGATATTGGAAGAACTTGTCCACATTTTCTTTTCGTCAGCCAACAAGATGAGTAGGCCTAACGAACAGCAAAAGAACTAGCCTATGTCAATCTACTATCCCCCATAGTACAAAAGTCAACCTATTCTATTCTGTGCGAGAAATAAATATTCCAAACATAGTCTGGGACAGTTGTGGGATGCAATAGATCCCAAATTAATACAACCGCTAGCATCAAAAAAACGTATTTATGCAATGTGGCTGACGCAACAGATCAGAACGTTTAGCTTAAAATGTTGATAAACTATTAGGCTATTTCTTCAAATTATACGCGCAGCAATGCGCACATTGTATTAGGCTATAAACGCGAATGTTCCATTCGCGGAAAACATCATTATCAAAAGTGACCGCAAATGTAATTATGCATGTATGCTTTTATTATAAAAGGTCACTTTTTATGGTGAAAATTATCTTCCCCAAACTTGAAACTCACGCGCTGCTTATTTATGCCAGTTAGGCTCTGCACCCCTTGTAAAGCCGATTAATGTTCTTAATTTTAAGAAGTTATTTGGCCACTTTAGTTGTGATACAAACCTTATTAAAACATATAGGCCTATGTGCTAGGCTACATGAGGTATGCGACTGTGATTCGAAAAAGTCGCAAAAAAAAGGCATTGTTTCTTATGCTGGGCATCATTCACAAATGATAATATATATTTCACAAGTGATAGGCTAATATTGTCACCCATCAGACTTTTCTTGATTTAATGGTGTCTTTACATATACTAAATATATGTGTGACATTTGTTTTGATTTAGAATGGACCATTATCATGCACCTGTATCGAAACACGGGCAGCGGGAAAAAATACATGTCATCTATGCACTTAAATAGCGAATGGAGGACGCTTTCCCCCGTGGTTTATTTTCATGCCAGCCAGCTAGGCTATACTCCTGTTGTAAATATAAGCAATGTGCTTAATATTAGGAAAGTTGAGAAATAAATATAGTAGGCCTCTCCTATAGAAAGCTGATGGGATCCTCCTCTTTTTATTAGCGGCCATCACTCTGTTTTGTCCGGCAATTGCATAGCCTATAGAAATGTTGCGCAACATGAGCTCATGGGCTCTCATGAAGTTTGATTAGATTTTCGAAAACATTTGCATTGATGTCAGAGTGATTAGAGGGACAATAGAGTGCTGAGTACCAGGCAGTTAGCAATTTTTGTAGGCTACTAATGACCATCAGCAGCATCAGAGCTTGGAGAAGCCTAATTACTGTGACTAAACGGTCATGTGGAATTTGACTGCCTTCATGACTCGTAACCGCCCGTGTGGCAGTAATATGGTCACCTCAACAGCCCTACTTGTGACTGCATGATTGAAAGACCGCTTGTGCCTGTCAATGCAGGCCTACTATAATTATACTCCGATGCGTTCTGCAGAGATTTGGAGGACAGTGTGCAACACATTGCATCCGGAGGACACTGATCCAATTCTGATCGGAGTAGCCTAATTGTTTGATATTGTGATTTTGGCAAGATTTTTTAAACCTTTCCATTCGGGCAACTTAAATCTATATTCTTCTTGTCCGATTATTTTTTTTACTTGCCCAGGGCAAGTGGACAAGAGTTAATGTCGAGCCTTGCCCTCCCTCATGAGGGAGGATAATGAAAGTTCACAGAAGTAACAAGTAAAGGTAGACCTACCAATTAGGCTAGTTGGTGTTTTTACTGATATAAATGTCTGTTTATTAATTATTAAGTGATTAAAGCTCGTAATACTGTTACTAAATCATAGTAGTCACAAACCACAGTTGGGTCACCTACTGTCCTCCCTTATGTTCAGCTCATTTCGGTTTTATTTTTCTGTCATCTGGTTGTCAAAGCAAGAGCGTGAAAACAGTCTGGACAACAAAAAGTTGAGTATAGTTCAGTAGAGTTCAGTATAGTAGAGCACACTAGAGTAGAGTACAGTATAATGTACTGTACTATATGACACTACTGTACTGTTTTGAACTCTACTGTACTCTACTGTGCTGTAGTGTGATGTCTAAACTTGTGAAACATAGAAGTCTATGATTGGATCAGATTTGGTCCAGTCCTGACAAACCAAATTTGGTCTTGTTTGGGAGTGGAGCTCTTTTGAATAATAGCCAGTGTAAAGGATATATATATGTAAAGGATGATCCTGCATATTTCTACCTTTGTGTAGAATTATATAATATAATAATATAATATGCCATTTAGCAGACGCTTTTATCCAAAGCAACTTACAGTCATGCGTGCATACATTTTTGTGTGGTCCCGGGGATCGAACCCACTACCTTGGCGTTACAAGCGCCGTGCTCTACCAGCTGAGCTACAGAGGACCACAATTATGCATTTCTGTGTAGTACAGATCAGAGACCAATGATTAGGGATGGGCGGTATCCAGAGTTCCATACCGTGCCTGTGCCATCCTGGGATATACAGTATTACTGGTAGTGCACACAAGGGATGCAATTATTTTAAAAAAAATGTAAAATATAAACGCAACATGTAAAGAGTTGGTCCCATGTGCCATGAGCAGAAATAAAAGATCCCAGAATTTTGACATACGCACAAAAAGCGTATTTCTCTCAAAATGTGTGCATAAATTTGTTTACATCCCTGTTAGTGAACATTTCTCATTTACCAAGATAATCAATCCGCCTGACAGGTGTGGCATATGAAGAAGCTGATTAAACAGCATGAGCAATACACAGGTGCACCTTGTGTCAGGGACAAAAGGTCACTCTAAAATGTGCACAATGCCACAGATGTCTCAAGTTTTGAGTGGCCGTGCAATTGGCATGCTGACTGCAGGAATGTCCACCAGAGCTGTTGCCAGAGAATTTAATGTTCATTTCTATACCATAAGCTGCCTCCAACGTCATTTCAGAGAATTTGGCCGTACGTCCAACCGGCCTCACAACCGCAGACTACGTTTAACCATGCCAGCCCAGGACCTCCACATCCGGCTTCTTCACCTGTGGGATCGTCTGAGACCAGCCACCCGGACAGCTGATGAAACTGAGGACTATTTGTGTCTGTAATAAAGCCCTTTTGTGGGGAAAAACAAATTCAGATTGGCTGAGACTGGCTCCCCAGTGGGTGCCCAGTCATGTGAAATCCATAGATTAGGGCCTAATGATTTCATTTCAATTGACTGATTTCCTTATATTAACTATAACTCAGTAAAATCGTTGAAATTGTTGCGTTCATATTTTTGTTCAGTATAGTATTAGTTCTCTGTGTCTGATTAACATGTTTCATTGGTAGCACTGGTGCGCCCAACTTAAAAAAGTTAGTAGCACCACATAAAATATAGGAGCACCAGAAAATACGATTATTTAAATTGAGAAACAGACCTATATTGGGCCTATATGAATTATATTTACTTTTGAAGCACATGTTGTGCCCTAGGAACACTGTAAAGACATTAGTTTATTATAAAAGCTAAAATGTTGATACAAATACCTGTCATTGAAATTAAAGACATTTGTGGAATATTAGGTTTCTACATTGTGCAAAAGCAAAATGGTTCTATCGAGATGCATTACATTGAACATTTTACACTGTCTTTAAAAAGGTCAGGTTTGTGATGACGACATGCAAGAGATCAGTCATTCATTCATTGCTATGATCATTGATCTCCTGGAGAAGCTTCCCTTTTCCTTTCTTTCTTTCTGTGCTACCAAATGTTTGGATATATTGGTAAAGTGCGCTAGCTAGTCAACGAGGACACATGACTGAACAAAGTGTAAACAAACGGTTATAGCCGCACTAGTAGTTTTAGAACGGCCCATGGTTTTTGAATGTAAAATGCGGTCCCGGCAATCTACAATAGGAAGATAAAACTGTTGCGCCAGTAACATTGGTCATATCTTTTGACCTGGTTGTGCTAGAAGCAAGCCGTATTCGCTGGAGTATTGGTACAACCATCGAATCTGCACTCACTTTTTTCCCCTAGGGCACTCGGAAACAACGGTACAGCGAAGCCTTATCGTTACAACAATTATTATCTGGGAGACTTTGTTTGTAAAATAAAACTCCTGGTCCCACAGCAAAATATTTTGTAGCATATGCAACCAAATTGGTCGCACTTTAGAGCCCTGGTGTCTGACAAGTAATATGGAGCTGCAGCTCTGAGTATTGTTTCTTCATCCTATGTAATGTATTCCCAGCCAATTTGGTGATGCAACCATCCCAGAGGCAGGGGAGAAAGGATGGTGGTCTTGCTGCTGCTGCTGCCAGCCAGCCACAGCCCAAGCAGTTGCACCCGAATCAGGTATTGGTATTTAACTAGCACCAATGCAACCAGCCTGAAAACAATGACCAGAAACTGCAGTCATTCTCAATCATATGAAAGGCTGGTCATGGCTCACATCAACACCATCATCAGCTGTAAGGCACCCGACCGCAAGGCGCTACAGAGGGTGGTGAGTATGGCCCAATACATCACTGGAGCCGAGCTCCCTGCCATTCAGGAGGAAGGCCCAAAAAAGTATCAAAATACTCCAGCCACCAAGACAGATTGTTCTCTCTGCTACCGCACAGCAAGCGGTGCCAGTGCACAAAGTCTGAAACCAACAGGACCCTGAACAGAGTCTACCCCCAAGCCATAAGACTGCTAAACAAGACTGCTAAATAGCTCATCACATGGCTCCCTGCTGCTGCTCTATTATCTATCCTGTTACCTTGTCACTTTAACCCTACCTATATGTACATAGCTACCTCAATTACCTCGTACCCCTGTACATCAACTCGGTACTGGTACTTCCTGTATACAGCCATGTTATTTTTGCTCGTTATTGCTAATCGTTATTCACTGTGTGTTTATTCCTTGTGTCACATTACATTTTTATCCAACTCTGCATTGTTGAAAAAGGACCCGTAAGTAAGCATTTCTCTGTTAATCTACACGTTGTTTACGACGCATGTGACAAATAACATTTTATTTGATATTATTAGCAATGATTTAGGAATCCATGTGACTATTAAGCAGCCACTTGTTCTCCTATTGAAATTGAACTTCAGTTCATGAAAATAACTAGCTAGCTATACATTTGGGGTATTCAGATGATGACACCTACAGTGGCAAGAAAAAGTATGTGAACCCTTTGGATTTACCTGGTTTTCTGCATAAATTGGTCATAAAATTGGATCTGATCTCCATCTAAGTCACAACAATAGACAAACACAGTGTGCTTATGTTGAATACATCATTTAAACATTCACAGTGTAGGTTGGAAAAGGTATGTGAACCCCTAGGCTAATGACTTCTCCAAAAGCTAATTGGAGTCGGGAGTCAGCTAACCTGGAGTCCAATCAATGAGACGAGATTGGAGATGTTGGTTAGAGCTGCCCTGCCCCATAAAAAACACTCACAAAATTTTAGTTTGCTATTCACAAGAAGCATTGCCTGATGTGGACCATGCCTCGAACAAAAGAGATCTCAGAAGACCTAAGATTAAGAATTGTTGACTTGCATAAATCTGGAAAGGGTTACAAAAGTATCTCTAAAAGCCTTGATGTCCATCAGTCCACAATAAGACAAATTGTCTATAAATGGAGAAAGTTCAGCACTGTTGCTACTCTCCCTAGGAGTGGCCATCCTGCAAAGATGACTGCAAGAGCACAGCTCAGAATGCTCAATGAGGTTAAGAAGTGTCAGCTAAATACTTACAGAAATCTCTTGTACATGCTAACATCTCTGTTGACGAGTCTACGATACATAAAAAAACTAAACAAGAATGGTGTTCATGGGAGGACACCACGGAAGAAGCCACTGCTGTCCAAAAAAACCATTGCTGCACGTCTGAAGTTCGCAAAAGAGCACCTGGATGTTCCACAGTGCTACTGGCAAAATATTTTGTGGACAGATGAAACTAAAGTTGAGTTGTTTGGAAGGAACACACAACACTGTGTGGAGAAAAAAAGGCACAGCACACCAACATCAAAACCTCATCCCAACTGTGAAGTATGGTGGAGGGAGAATCATGGTTTGGGGCTGCTCTGCTGCCTCAGGGCCTGGACAGCTTGCTATCAGACAGAAAAATGAATTCCCAAGTTTATCAAGACATTTTGCAGGAGAATGTAAGGCCATCTGTCCGCCAATTGAAGCTCAACAGAAGTTGGGCGATGCAACAAGACAACGACCCAAAACACAGAAGTAAATCAACAACAGAATGGCTTCAACAGAAGAAAATACGCCTTCTGGAGTGGCCCAGTCAGAGTCCTGACCTCAACCCGATTGAGATGCTGTGGCATGACCTCAAGAGAGCGGTTCACACCAGACATCCTAAGAATATTGCTGAACTGAAACAGTTTTGTAAAGAGGAATGGTCCAAAATTCCTCCTGACCATTGTGCAGGTCTGATCCGCAACTACAGAAAACACTTGGTTGAGGTTATTGCTGCCAAAGCAGGGTCAACCAGTTAGTAAATCCAAGGGTTCACATACTTTTCCCACCCTGCACTGTGAATGTTTACGCGGTGTGTTCAATAAAGACATGAAAACATATAATTGTTTGTGTTATTAGTTTAAGCAGACTGTGTTTGTCTATTGTTGTGACTTAGATGGAGATCAGATCAAATTATATGACCAATTTATGCAGAAATCCAGGTAATTCCAAATGGTTCACATACTTTTTCTTGCCACTGTATACAGTTAACTAGCTAGAAAGCCACTGAAACAGATTGTCGTTTTGCTATGTTTTTGGGGGAGGACATTGTTTGCATTCATCAGCTAGCTAGCTTGTTTGTTTTCTGACCAGCGGTCCCAGAGCTTGGGGAAGTGTGTGTCTGCCTCGTGTTGCAGTGGCTGGTGCGCGAGACAATAATTTAACAGCATCATAGCATACGTACCAGTGAATCACTGTGACATATGAAATACGAGTGATAGTGTAATCACTACGTATAAAATGTACATGTTAAATTAATAAGTGACGTGAATGGTCTGGCTTTGACCAGAGCAAATTAGGGCTACTGATGATGACATATATGATGACTGATCTCATCATCATTCATGGGATGGTATTGTGACAGAGGCAGTGATACTACTGTCTTCAAGGCTGCAATTACAAAGGCAGACCAATTCTGATCTTTTTTTCACTAACTGCTCTTTTGACCAATCAGATCAGCTCTGAAGAAGATCTGATGTGTAAGAACAAAAGACCCATTAGTGGAAAAAAAGATCAGAATTGGGATGCCTGTGTAAACGCAGCACAATAAAAATATTTTCAGCCAGTACCAAGCTAATTAGTGTTGAAAATAGCAATTCCACCCGTTTTTAAAAGCGCGGGATAATAGGCTCCATAAATAGCTAGCTGACTTTACAGGCATTTCCTATGGTGTCAAGTTACCCAAGCAATGCCATAGAGACATACTAGCTAGCTAGCTAACATTAGTTAGTTATCCTTTTGGCTTTGCACGAACGGGAACGGAACAGTCAGACTAAACATGCCTACAAAAAGTGTAGGAGAAAAAACTAGCTATCTAGTATGATTAGTTAACTAGCTAATATAAAAAGTAATGACTGGTTTTGGCTACCAACCAGTGGTGGTGGTGACATGCTCGTCTAGTTTGCGAGCTCGCTAACTGTTAACTAACTAGCTTTTTTTTAGCCAACTCGTTAGTACAGCTGTTAGATAGTTACCAGTATCGCATTTACAGTGCATGGCAAGGCAGTACAAAAAAGTAATCAATTTAGCTAGCTAGCTATGCGTGCATTTTGTTTACACGAGTAAATCTAACTAGCTAACGTTACCCCCGTTGCCTAACGTTAACGTTAGGTGTAGTTAGCTCGCTGTCAAGCTAGGCCGTGGAGAGACGATTTCGATGCACTGTGGCAGTTAATGACACCTGCAGCCAAGAAAACAAATACATAAATGTGGTCAACGTATGTGTGCATTACTCACTCTGGTAAATATGTGGAGGAATAAGAGCTCCATTTAAAAACACTGAAGGAGAGGACTCTGTTCTCTGGAACGACCGCCATCTTGTTGCAGAAAATGACTCGAGTGACAGCTCTTAAAGAGACAGTACACTTTAATTCCATTAATGCGTTGGGTTACATCGGTCAAGTTCAATAATAGAGAAAACCGTGGAGAAGATGGACACTGTTCCAAATATTTATGAGGACATGATATTGATGAGTGACCCTGAAAATGTGTATGGAACACTTGCCCCAAGTTATTTCAACCAGACTGCTGCCATTAGTTATGCATTTGGCTTAGTGTGAGTGTGTGTGCGTATGTTGGTGCGTGCGTGTGTTATCATCGCAATAGGTTTCTCCTGACACCTATTTTACCTGCAGAAATAATATTGTTTATAAACTTTTAGAAGCTATTCAGTATTGGCTTGAATATAGGCTTGTCTCATATTTGTTGCACATTGAGACACTGAACAGCATCACTAAGCTAAGGACCCTGGGACTAAACACCTCCCTCTGCAACTGGATCCTGGACTTCCTGACGGGCCGCTCCCAGGTGGTAAGGGTAGGTAACAACACATCCGCCATGCTGATCCTCAACACGGGGGCCCCTCAGGGGTGTGTGCTCAGTCCCCTCCTGTACTCCATGTTCACTCATGACTGCATGGCCAGGTACGACTGCAACACCATCATTAAGTTTGCCGATGGTAGGCCTGATGGTAGGCTTGATCACCGACAATGATGAGACAGCCTATAGGGAGGAGGTCAGAGACCTGGCCGTGTGGTGCCAGGACATCAACCTCTCCCTCAACGTGATCAAGACAAAGGAGATGATTGTGGGCTATGGGAAAAAGAAGAGGACCGAGCACACCCCCATTCTGTAGTGGAGCAGGTTGAGAGCTTCAAGTTCCTTGGTGTCCACATCATCAACAAACTAACATGGTCCAAGCACACCAAGACAGTCGTGAAGAGGGCACAACAAAACCTATTCCCCCTAAGGAGACTGAAAAGATTTGGCATGGGTCCTCGGATCCTCAAAAGGTTCTACAGCTGCACCATCGAGGGCATCCTGACTGGTTGCATCACTGCCTGGTATGGCAACTGCTCTGCCTCCGACGCAAGGCACTACAGAGGGTAGTGCGTATGGCCCAGTACAACTGGGGCCAAGCTTCCTGCCATCCAGGACCTCTATACCAGGCGGTGTCAGAGGAAGGCCCTAAAAATTGTCAAAGACTCCAGCCACCCTAGTCATAGACTGTTCTCTCTGCTACCGCACGGCAAGCGGTACCGGAGCGCCAAGTCTAGGTCCAAGAGGCTTCTAAACAGCTTCTACCCCCAAGCCATAAGACTCCTGAAGATCTAATCAAATGGTTACCCAGACTTGCATTGCCCCCCCCCCCCCCCCTTTACGCTGCTGCTACTCTCTGTTTATTATCTATGCATAGTCACTTTAATAACTCTACCTACATGTACATATTACCTCATTTACCTCAACTAACCGGTGCCCCTGCACATTGACTCAGTACCGGTACCCCCTGTATATAGGCTCTCTATTGTTATTTTTACTGCTGTTCTTTAATTATTTGTTACTTTTATTTCGTAATATTTTATATTGTATTTTTTTGTGTGATATTTTTGTGGTATTCTTTCTTAAAACGGCATTGTTGGTTAAGGGCTTGTAAGTAAGCATTTCACTGTAAGGTCTACACCTGTTGTATTCGGCGCATGTGACAAATACAATTTGATTTGATTTAATGTAGAATATGTTTGAATATATACTGAGATATACTGTATCTCTCAAAGATATGCAACCGGTATTACCTCACACAAGCAGGACTGATGTTTCATCCTGTGTTTGGTTTTCCATATTCATTTTTAACATAGGCCCATATCTTTTAGCTCCCAATGTGTTTCCTACCAAACTCCCGATGATGAGGATATCACAGGATAACAGAGTCACTGCTTCATTCTTAGGTCATCTTCCCTGATGATCTCAGTCCCCAGCCTGTATGTCACAGGGCGCATGAATCCTCATCACTCTTTCCAGTCAATATGAGACAATAACTGTGCCCCCCCCCCCCCCCCCCCTCTCTCTCTCTCTCGCTCTCTTTCTCTCTCTCTCTCAATTCAATTCAATGTTCAATTTAAGGGCTTTATTAGCATGGGAAACATATGTTAACATTGCCAAAGCAAGTGAAATAGATAGTAAACAAAAGTGAAATAAACAATACAAATTAACAGTAAACATTACACTCAGAAGTTCCAAAAGAATAAAGACATTTCAAATGTCTCTCTCTCTCTCTCGCTCTCTCTCTCTCTCTCTGTGACTGTCCAACCTATGGGGCAATGACTGTACTGATTCGATCTTGGTTTCTTGTTTCTAGTTTTTGATTATTAGTGTAGTTGTTTGGCATTTTGCTGCACCTGCTATAACATCTGCATAACTGTGCATGCGACCAATAAACGTTTATTTGATTTTTATTTGGTTTACTATTAGGCTATTATATTATTGCAATAACAATAATCTTATTATAAATAAAGCCTGATATAATTGTATATAAAATAATTATAACAATAATAGCCCAGACTTTCTGAGCGTCAACCAGGCTTTGATCATCCCATTTTTCGAAAGGACCATCTCCGTGTCAAATGCAATTTGCCACCGGTGAATCATCTCCAAGTGGACTGCCAGGAAGCTTCTTGATGTAAGAAATGCACAACAATTGTCATTTCTTATAAGTGCATGAGCAGCACTTGGCACAGGAACCTCTTAATTTAGCATAATGGAGTGGAGAGGCACTTTTTATTGGTGACTTTTTTGTCCAAAGCACAGCGGACAAGGGATTATTGAGGGACGTTGAGAAGTAGGCTATATGAAATGATGACTCCTTTTGTAAACTATTGTATTTCATTTTTCACTTACTCAGTTAAGTATTCGAATTTTGGTAAAATTATAGTCTACATTTACCCTAGGCTTCATGTTTATCATGATAAAACATAAATTAACCTATAGGCCTATGGACCACGAGGTCACTAGACACTGAACGGGTCCTATAATGGCAATAAATGCACCTGCTCTTCTCATTCCTGAGTCATGGTAATGTTGATATTAAAGCCTACACATGAGCTCATATATGCGGGAAATAACTCACTATGTGTATCTTTTGGAGACTTATAAAATGATGTAGGCTAGTTGATATTATATGGGCCAGAACTTGGACGCTGTAGTCTTTATTATTTGATTGCTGTTTACGGAGCACAGTGGACTTCCCCTGCCCACGGTGACTGCGCATGGACTGGATCACGTGGGAGGTCCCTTTAAGTTTCCAATGAAAGGCTTGGCCATGTCACATGATGGACATGATATAATGAAATAGCAGGAAAACAGAGACGGAGTGTACCCTGAGCTGATAAAAAAAAAAAAGAATCTACGCACTCATCAGTAAACACCCTACCCGCGCAATAGCCTCGGAGCAACTGGGGACCAAGTCCGGGACGGCCCAGAAAACGTCCCCATCGGTCGTTTCGCGATTGCACATGCAGCTATTAAGCACTTTTTGAAGGGGAAGATCCCTTGAAAGTGCGTGTTTATTCCATCCATCTACCTGGGAGTGGAATCGGTGCGCATCTCACGTGAGTGAACTTATTTATATAACGTCCCAAAATGTTGATACGCAACTGGGAAGAGGCATTGTTTCTCTATGCTCTGCTCAGCTGTCATTTCTGCTTGTTTCCGCAGGTGCTTTCCGCGCTTTATTTAGGCTTTCTTGTGTTGATACAGCGGAGGAATCGCATTGTGTTCTGTGTTTTCTGTAAGTGCGTGATAAGAAAATTCGCCCCTGTGGCTGAGCAGATTTTTAATTTTCTGCCAGATGGCTTTTGCTCTCTATAGCTTTGCCAATGTCCGCATTCCAGTTTGTGTTGCGCAGATTGAAGTTGAAGTAAGCTCAACAACTGGGTCTTTGCTTTCCACACATATTTGATAGCCTATTGAATGTATGTGGTTTTAAAATAATGCGTATAGTCGCCCACCTCACCCATATCTTGAAGGATGGCACCGCAACACACATACTGCTGTCTGATCCAAGGCTAGAAAATAAGAGCAAGAAAAGGTTTTGTTTAAACTAAAATTGAAGTTGCCACTATAGTCTGATATTGCGTTGTTGAGACAGGTTATTTGGAGCTTGCACTAAGACTCGAGAGGACAGCATTTTTATGAGGACGCACTTTCATAACATGCGATGTTCAGATCTCTCCAATCGTCATCATTACGCAACATAAACAGAACATAAGTACTTTCTATCCTCATCTTTATAGATTATAGCCTATTGTGATGTAAAATATTGGGTAGCAAAATCATTCATAACCTGGTAAAAGTTTATTTCTTTAAAATAATTGTAAAGCTATAGAATTAACCAAATACAAGGCTATAGCATTGTGCTTGGTTGTAGCCTTTATATGTCCGATGCATGGAGAACTTTCTACTGTCAAATCGGAAACTGCGTAGCTGTAGGACAAGCCTTTAAGACCGCCGCCTTTGATACATCCTATACCCCCTGTAGGACTACAGGTGGGGCCAAATCCTGTATCAACATCTTCTACATTCCCTCTGTCGGACGGGGACGGGATGTTAGGGAAATGTGGGAATAACATGCGACGTCACTGCCATGTACAGTATGTCGGAGTAGTGTCAGGGACAAATGCGCGTTCAAAACAGGTGGGAACTCGGAATTCTCTGACTTCAGTGCGTTCATGATAACTGGGAACTCGAAAAAAAACGCGCTCTGACCGTGAAAAATCGTTTTGAACATTCATCCAACTCGGAATTCCAAGTCGGAAACTCTTGCATCTTTCTAGACCTCCGACTTTCAGACCGGAATATCACTGATGCCATGATTTGACATTGTTGTTTTCCGAGTTCCCCGCTCTCTTGAATGCACAAAAAAAAACACTTGCAACTGACTGCCTTTGGAACGAGCACAGCGCGCAGGAACGCGCATCTTCATCCACTTTGCACATATGGGACAATACCTAGACAGACCGACTGCCAATTGATAGATTGTAACATTGCCTAAGCCTACTACATCTTAATTAGTGTTTTTGAGTGTGTATAAGAAAAGAGCACATCAGTCCAGTCAAACTCTATCCATCTCATCCCTTTAAATCTGACAAGGTAACCAACAACCAGGTGTTTATCTCTGCATTGCATTCCATTTATGCACAAAAACTAGCCTAAGAGCCAAAACACAGGTGGCATGAACTCTCCTCCTGTCACAGCAGAGCAGGCTGATATCCCTCTGTACAGTATAAGCAAATATGCCTTCTAGAGAAGGGCCCCTCCAACCCAGCACTCTCAGTAAACACAGCCATAGCCGCAGGAAGTAGGGGTGCTGAGGGTGCTGCAGCACCCCCCTGAAAAATCGGAATTTAAAAAAACTAGCACAGCACCCCCAACCTCAAACTACTTCCCACGGCTATGAACACAGCTATAAAAATGCTCTCATGTCCTGTCCTGTCAGCAAAACTAGTAAGATAGTAATGTACACATAGCTACACTATAGGTTACCTTTTTTTGCTCACAACTCTATGCAGGCTTAAGGCTGTACCTACTGCGGTCCATTGTCCATTTATGACTTTATTTGTTGATTGAGTCACTGCCAGCCTGAAGCACTTTACATAAAAAGAAGAAGCAATGAAGGACGTGGTAAATTTCACAGGAATCGAGTCCTGTTGCATGTAAAACCTTGGTGTGTGTGTGTCCCTGTGTGCCTGTGTGCGTGTGTGTCTCTTTGTGTGTGTGTGTGTGTGTTGGTGTAAGTTTCCATTTCTGTGGTCTTACAGGTTTGTGTTCCTAGAGAAATGTCAAGTATTTCCCATTTTAATATGATTCCTTTAATCTTGTGTTGGCCCTGCATTTAATTAATTCTGAAGGATTTTGTTTTTGTTCTTCATATCCTTGTCAACAAAGTGCTAAATAGTCCTAAATTCTAGACCTCAGCTCAATCTGATAATGAATAATGTAGCTATTGAGCAAGTAGAAGAGACTAAATTAGTTGGTGTCACCTTGGATTGTAAACTGTCATGGTCAAAACATTTTGATTCAATAGTTGTGAAGATGGGGAGAGGTCTGTAATTGATAAAGAGATGCTCTGCTTTTTTGACACCACACTCCACAAAGCAAGGCCTGCAGGCTCTAGTTTGATCTTATCTTGATTATTGTACAGTCATATGGTCAGGTGCAGCAAAGAAGATATTTTATGTGTCTGTACTGTACTGTACTGTACCTTTCCAGCCATTATTATGAGCCGTCCTCCCCTCAGCAGCCTCCACTGATGTACTGATATGTAGGCTATGTGTGATGTTTAAATGTATGTAGTTCTGTCCTTGAGCTGTTGTTGTCTATTAATGTTCTGCATTATGTCAGGTTTCATAAGACCCCAGGAAGAGTATTTGCTGCTATCGCAACAGCCAATGGGGATCCTAATAAAATACCCCAAATAAACAGTGGTCAACAACAAGCAGAAGAAATGTGAATGAAGCATGTTTGAGTTTGAGTAGGATTGACATTCCAAAGCGTTGAGTGAGATTGAGAGTGTGTCAACATAACTCAAGTTACTATAGTTCTTATTAGTGGGGATATTCTAACACCCTTTTCAAAGGAGAGGTTCAGGGATATAAGCAGTTGTTTCCTCTGGAGGGTGCATGACTTAGCAAAGCTATGCGCTGCACATCACTACAGAGGAAACAACGAGATTAGTGACATGTTTAAAATGGCTAGAGTGTCACTCAAGTACTGGGTGTGTGTTTGTGTGTGAGTGTGTGTTTTGGGGTGTTCGTGTGTGTGTGAGTGTGTGTGTGTGTGTCTGGTGTACGTCCATGCTGAAACAGACATCACAGTCTACATCACAGGCCATGTATGAAGTCCAGTGTTGACGGTCTCCCTGTTACAGACCAAATGGGTATGTTCTTGTCTATTACAACAAACAGACCATTTAATCTAATTATATGTTGTGTTTTTCTTTCAAAACCACCGCTGTATATAAAGTTGAAGCATGCAGACAGCTACTGTGTCTGTGTAATTTGCAGCAGACTGGAATTGTATTCCTGTCCTCTTTACCCTCCCTCCCTTTCTCCATCCCTCTCTTCCTCCCGCTCTCCATAAGCCATCACTACTGGTGAGTCAACAGTAGCTCAGAAAATGTAAATGTTACTTGCAAAACAATTGGATTGCAGACTGATTTGAGTACAGAGATCACTGAGGTTGGTGGTTTCACTGTGTGTGGGATGTGTTGAATTATTACATTTCCTCAAGCAGGTGTGTTGTACTCGGAGTGTTGGTGTGTGTTTCTAGTTATACATTTGTCTCTGTATGTGTCTGTGTGCCTGTGAGTGGGAGACAGCTGGTTTTTAACCCAGCTGTTCAAGTTTTATTTCCGCTTGATGCTTGTGGTTGTGATTAACAACTCCCTTGTGATGTATGTGTCGACTATGTGTATGTGTGTGTGTGCTCATGCAAACGAGCATGGGTGCACTTGTGCTTACATCTCATAGTGGACTAGGAGGGGAAGTGACGCAGGAAGCAGCAGAAGAACAAGAGTTGCAGACATTAGGCTACACTGCTGCAGAGAAACGGAGGGAGACAGATGGAGAGAGAGAGGAGAAAGAAACTGGCTGTACGCGCAGCGGTCCTGAAATGCTCCATCATTTGCCTCTGCTCACAAGAAACAGACGTAGACAAGTTTAGTGTGTGTCTGTTTGAGTGTGTGTCTGTGCAAGTGTGTGTCTGTTTGAGTGTGTGTCTGTGCAAGTGTGTATGCGTTTGATAACAAGATGTTAACCCTAACGTGGCATGGCATTTGTTTATCCAGAGCCCTCCCTGTTCCTGCTCTCAGCAAATATCTACTGTTGCCAGAGCTACAACAGCTCAAACACAGTTCTAAGTCAGCCGCTCTAGAACACTTCTAATCTAGACTGTTCTAGAATGGAAGGGTTTTAGCCCAGAGGTGATCTGCTGGCTCTAGTCTAGAGCAGGTTGATTCCAGAACAGAGGAGTCTGGTGGATGGGTATGCCGTGTCAGTGTGTCTGGGCTGGCGGAGTTGGCACAGGGCTGGCCTGGGGAGGGTGTGAAATGAAGCCTCAGTAGGGTACTGGCAAACGAGGAGAACTCCTGCCCACACCTTTATTTAATGAAAAATAAGATGTCTACAAATTGCCTGTATAGATCTCCCTTACGTAACAAAGGTTTTCAACCTTTTTTAATTTCCATATCAGTTATTTATCATTCTGACAATAACTGCGGTTGAATTAGGGTCTTTGTCAGCGGGTAAATGTTATGTGAAAATTATAAAACAACTCTGGCAAGGCTGTCTAAATGTGTGGGCCTACCAATTGAGCATACTGGAATCTGGATGAGAGACTGAGGGGAGAGAGAGAATGTGAGAGAGGGAGAAAGAGACCGAGAGATAGAGACTGAGAGATGAATAAAGAGAGGCGAAAGAAAGAGCGAGCGAATGAGTGAGAGGGTTGGTTGTCAAGCTGACCGGCAGAGGGGTGGGTTGGGTGGGGAGCGGGATGCATTTTCACACAGCAGTTATATGAGCTGTACTTGGCAGCTGCCATTTGCTTTGATTCCGTCCAGCCAGGGAGAACAAGACATTCTCATTCCGGAACCTATCCCGGACCCTGGCCAGCCATGAGGAAGTGGGCAAGCCGTCAAAAGAGAGAGCGAGAAAGCATGGAGCCTCAGCCAACCCAGAGTGAGAGTTAGAGGGGAAGTGCAGAATGCTACGGCTAGCTAAGTAGGCCACAGGCACAGCGACTGTCACATGAACGATGCTGCAGCGTTAGCCATTCTCTAGTGTATGTGTTACCACAGAGTGGAAGAGAGAGTTCATCACTTACTGTACATTAGAGCTAATGGGGTTGGCTATCTATGGAGAAGCAGTGCAGTGACTAGCTACGTCAGAGCTTCCTATATCCTGTGAAAGACAAATATCGACAGTCAAACTTTGTTTACTTTTTTTGTAATGGAAATTCAGATGTCTTCTTGATGACCCCCCCATGATCACATGACCCTTGGATCTCAAGAACCACTACACAGAAGTGGAAGTAATATTAAAGATGGAATCCGCAGTAGGGGAAACGGTGCCACTGTCCGCCCCGCGACCGTTGTTATTGTTTTTGTTTTGTTAACAAAGCAGAGCTGTGAAGCGTTGTGCATCATGGTAAAAAAAAAGTTGCATTACAAATGCTGCTGTTCTATCACGCGTGCAATGATGTCAGAGGGAAAAAACAGTGTTTGCAGTAACTTCTTTGTTGTAATATCGCAAATGGACGTGGCAGTTTCACATGAAGGATTCCAGCTTTAAACACAAGTTGATGATCTCTCTAACTCACCTAGTTAAAATACAGAAAAAACCCTGAGAAGAAATCAAATGTTAAGGGATTGTGTCCAGTCAGAGAGGAAGAGGCGAAGCGAGAGGCTCCATTCCCATCAAAATCTGTCTACGCGAGAATACAGCGATAAGCAGACCACGTGGGGATTTGTTGTATGGAGGTCTATGAGAGGGTATTGGATTTGGTCAATAAAATGTTGTTGTATGGAGGTCTATGAGAGAATGTTGGACTTGGTCAATAAAATGTTGTTGTATGGAGGTCTATGAGAGAGTGTTGGACTTGGTCAATAAAATGTTGTTGTATGGAGGTCTATGAGAGAGTGTTGGATTTGGTCAATAAAATGTTGTTGTATGGAGGTCTATGAGAGAGTGTTAGATTTGGTCGATAAAATGTTGTATTGCTAATTTGCTAAGTGAGGCTTATTTAATCGAATAGAAATGTTGTAATGTTAAGGTTATTCCAAATGTATTGATATACACTGAGTGTACAAAACACTAATATTGAATTGCACCCCCTTCTAGTGCTAGAATGTTCCCATCTGATCTCGCCTCCTCCCACCTGCCTTTCTGCCTTTACGACAACGACTACCATTGTTAAGGCAGAAACAAGACCATTTCATTATTATATACATTATCTCTGGTCCAGTTCTTTTCTGAAGTCACAGGAAATGGGTCATCCCTTCACACTTACAGTAGTGGTGTGACTTGGAGAGTGTCAGGGTGGTGAAACAGCGTCTGCTGCTCCCTGAGTCCCTGCTCTAATTCTCAGCTATCTCTCACCACCCTGACACTCTCTCACCCATCACCAAGTCACACCACTACTGTAAGGAAGATAGCACTATCCCTCTCTTGTGTGAGGATCTAACATCCAGAGAGAGAGAGAGAGAGAGAGAGAGAGAGAGAGAGAGAGAGAGAGAGAGAGAGAGAGAGAGAGAGAGAGAGAGAGAGAGAGAGAGAGAGAGAGAGAGAGAGAGAGAGAGAGAGAGAGAGAGAGAGAGAGAGAGAGAGAGAGAGAGAGAGAGAGAGAGAGAGAGAGAGAGAGAGAGAGAGAGAGAGAGAGAGAGAGAGAGAGAGCCCACACACATGCACAGAGTGAGAGAAAGGTAACAGGAAAGAGACAGAGCGCAAACAAATAAAGCAACAGATCGATGGAAGCCCATTTTGGGGCCCTAGCTGTCAACAGACAGGGCTTGTATTTGCATTTGGATTTATTCGCTGTTCTGTCTCTGTGAACACCCGTCGCTGAGTGCCACTGCTGCTGCTGCTGGGAGATTTACCCCTAGCCTGTCATCTGTCTTTGTCCGACTGGAAGAGGCCTCTCTCTCTATCTCTCTCTCTCTGTGTCTTTCTCTCTGCTTCTCTCTCTCTTGCATGCTCTCACTCTCACTCTCTCTGTTTCTCTCTCCACGAAGCTGTGTCGTCTCCCAGTGACTACATGAAATGTGATGACTGGGGAGGACTTTGGTTCCCAGAACGAGATGGAAACAGGGTTATATGGGAATAGAAATTTGTACACTGAGGATTAGGATTCCCAGGAAGATGTTAAACTCTTGTTCTGTGCTAAATGATGGTGACAGTGGGTCTCACACACAAGCACACACACACACACACAGGTCCTCAGATCCAGGATCATTACGTTTGTCCCACCCATTTCCAGGCCGACGAGCATTACTTGAGCTCCTCTCTTCCACACTTCCCCTGCGTCGGAGTGACTGGCCTAGATTGATGAAAATGAACCTGGAACACTTGCCGTTTTAAGACTTTCCTCTGCTTCTACCCAAGCAAAAGTCCCTCTGAGTCTGACCCTTTTGTAGTGCATCGAGTCTATGAAATAGTATTTGGCTTAGCTTTACAAAGTTGTTTGATGTTTTATGCCAAATATATAATGTGGGATAAAGAATAACTTTTGTGTATATACATTTTCTATAGGTTTTATGTGGAATGAAGAGCTGATTATATTCTATAGGTTGTATCTCTATGGCGCTGACTGTGCTGTTTCCAGACCTTTCTTTAGCTCAAGGCACAGAAGCCTTTGCTTTCATGCCACGGCAACCAGCGCCAGACACGTAGGCAGCTGGCTGGAACACACACAGAGTCAGAGCAGCTCAATGTCAAACACACCCACACACACGTACATACACAAGTGTATATGCAACAAACATTATATTACCAATGTATAACAGTATGTGTGGACAAAAACATGTCACATGTCATGTCACGCGCAATGTCATGTCACACGCTATGTTTACACTGTCTGTATCTGTGTGGGTGGAGGAGGAAGTTATTTGTGACTTTGTTCCAGGTGTTGTCATGCCCCACTGGCCTCCACAAAGCTGGAGCAGGATAGAGCTGGGGGCAGGGAGGGACTCTGTGTTCCAGACTTATCAGTCTCATCACTTAACAATGTCATCCATCTACCCACGTGTGTGTGTGTGTGTGTGTGTGTGTGTGTGTGTGTGTGTGTGTGTGTGTGTGTGTGTGTGTGTGTGTGTGTGTGTGTGTGTGTGTGTGTGTGTGTGTGTGTGTGTGTGTGTGTGTGTGTGTGTGTGTGTGTGTGTGTGTGTGTGTGTGTGTGTGTGTGTGTGTGTGTGTGCGCGCGCGCATGCCATCCAATAGATGTGAGTATTACACATGCATAAACACAAACTGACACACTCTGTCCCTCTCTATCTCTCTCACTCTCACACTTTCCCCTCTTCTCTTTCCCACTTTCCCAAAGGGATGTCTGGTTGTTGAATGTATACAGTTATGTAATAAAAATGCATCACGCTTGACACTGGCAGTAATAGTGGTGTCATGGTTACCATTGAGCGGAAGAATAAAACACGACACACATTGTTGCACTGATCACACTTAAGAGCCACGGCTATTATTCACCAGTAATGTGGACTCGTTTTTCCTCAAGTGTGTATGTGTTACTGCATCATGCATGGTGTTTACTAAATGTGTTCATGCGTACTGTAAAATGAATCAGTCCATTTGGCAGCTGCACACTTTATCTCCACTAGATGTCCTTACCACCTCAGCACTGATGCACTTTCTGTTCATCTAGTTTGCTCCGAAATACCGGCTCTGTTGTTCATAAGAAAACATGGTTTTAAATAGTGAGTTAAAGAGGTCAGTGCTACTGATGCAATATCACACTGTCTCACTTTCTTCAGGTTTCCTACTGCCCTGTGTGCATTCAAAGGATCACTACACAGACACTCAGCATAGAGCCCCACAGTGGAGGTGTCATAATACCGAAAAGACCTAGTGGTCAAACAGGGTCACCTTGTCCTAGGGAGATTTACATGGTTATCAAAACGTCAAAACAGAGTAAGCCTACACGAAACAGCGTTTCTAAGTGTTTCTAAAATTACCTATGGGAAAAATGAATGGTGGAAAAACTATTGGAACCATTTCCCTGTTATACCGCTAGGTTTTATGGGTATTATGACTCATACTGTGGTACTCTATACACATTCAGAGTTACCTGGAACTCTACTGTTTTGTGTTGTGTGTGTGTGTGTGTGTGTGTGTGTGTGCGCGTGTGTCCCCACTGTCTTGCTGTGATGATAAATGGGGATGAGTGTTTTTCCTTGCCCCCCGTGTGGGGTCCTGTATTGAAATCAGTGCAAAGTGCGTCCGTGGGAGTCATACATTGCATCCTCTCTCTTACACACACACACACACACACACACACAAAACACACACACACACACACACATGTTTGTTTTACTATCCTTGTGGGGACCAAACAGTTGATTCCCATTCAAAATCATATTTTCCTTAACTCCTACACCTAACCTTAACCCCTAATCCTAACCCTAACTCCTATGCCTAACCCGAATTGTAACCCTAACCCTAAACCTAAAATTTCCTTTTTCCTTGTGGGGACTGGCGAAATGTCCTCACTTGTCTGAATTGTCCTTGTTTTACTATCCTGGTGAGGACTTCTGGTCCCCACAATGATAGTAAAACTAAAAACACACACACGTGGAGAGTGCTGTCCTCAGATCCCCTCTAATGGCATTAGTCAGGCCTCACCAAAGGGGCACGGCTGCTGTTCATTTAAATGAATGTCAAGACCAAGTCCCACACAGCGCTGGAGTGAGCTCTGCCTAATTGAGCTAATTTCTTATTTATGAGAGAGAAATGCAAGTAATGCATAAACACTCTGCGCTCTCTCTCTCTCTCTCTCTGGATATTAGATCCTCACACGAGAGGGATAGTGCTATCTTCCTTACAGTAGTGGTGTGACTTGGTGATGGGTGAGAGAGTGTCAGGATGGTGAGAGATAGCTGAGAATTAGAGCAGGGACTCTTCACCACCAGACTAGTGTGAAGTGATGACCTCATTTCCTGTGACTTCAGAAAAGAACTGGACCAGAGATAATCAATATAATAATGAAATGGTCTTGTTTCTGCCTTAACAATGGGAGTCGTTGTCGTAAAGGCGGAAAGGCAGGTGGGAGGAGGCGAGATCAGATGGGAACATTCTAGCACTAGACTAGCACATTGTTAGGGCAGATAGGCATGTGAACAACAGACACAAATCCGATTTAAAATATTTTTTCTCAAAGTTGCTAAAATGCAACATGCGTCAATTTACATGTGTACAAAACATCAGGAACACCTGCTCTTTCCATGACATGACATCCTTTACTGATGTCACTTGTTAAATACACTTCAAATCAGTGTAGATAAAGGGGAGGAGACAGGTTAAAGAAGAATTTTTAAGCCTTGAGACAATTGAGACATGGATTGTGAATGTGTGCCATTCAGAGGGTGAATGGGCAAGACAAAAGATTGAAGTGCCTTTGAACGGGGTATGGTAGTAGGTGCCAGGTGCACCGGTTTGAGTGTGTCAAGAACTGCAACGCTGCTGGGTTGTTCATGCTCAACAGTTTCCCGTGTGTATCAAGAATGGTCCACCACCCAAAGGACATCCAGCCAACTTGACACAACTGTGGGAAGCATTAGAGTCAACATGGGCCAGAATCCCTGTAGAATGCTTTCGACACCTTGTAGAGTCCATGCCCCGACGAATTGAGACTGTTCTGATGGCAAAAAGGGGTGCAACTCAATATTAGGAAGGTGTTCCTAATGTTTTGTACACTCAGTGTATATCAATACATTCAGAACAACCTTAACATTACGAAACTTCTATTCGATTAAATAAGCCTCACTTAGCAAATTAGCAATACAACATTTTATTGACCAAATCCAATACTCTCTCATAGACCTCCATACAAGAAATCCCCACTTGGTCTGCTTATCATTGTATTCTCGCTTAGACATATTGATGGGAATGGAGCCTCTCGCTTCGCCTCTTCCTCTCTGACTGGACACAATCCCGTAACATTTGAGTTGGAGAGCTCATCAAAATAGTGTTTAAAGCTGGAATCCTTAATGGTGAAACTGCCATGTCCATTTGCAATATTACAACAACAAAGAAATGACTGCAAACATTCAACCCTGTTTGTTTCCCTCTGACATCATTGCACACGCGATAGAACAGCAGCATATGTAATGCAACAATGAGAAAATGTACTGTAATAAAGCTTCTAGCGCTCTTATCTTTACGACCGGTGCTGTGCTGTGCTCTGCTGCTGCTCCCACTGTGACTAGGCCTGTTGCTATAGTACACCACCAACCCCTGCTCTATAAATACAGTACACCACCAACCCCTGCTCTATAAATACAGTACACCACCAACCCCTGCTATATAAATACAGCCCAGACCCAACACTGGGGAGGCATTGCGGTGGATAATATGTAAATATGGAGTTGCTTTTTCCCTACCCACTCTGTTACCTGGTGTTGGGTTTCATAACTGATCCAGGGACAGTGTTGTTGTTTTCTGCTCATAGTGCTGTATATTAGGATGGGGATGGAGTTGAGGGAAAGTTGCCATATTTTTAACCTTCCTGGTGTGACACAGTTACAGTAGGTTCAAAATGCAATCACTTCCTCATACAATCAGAGTAGAGGAGTAACTTATTAGCTGACGAGCCACGCTGTCAGGAGGTATAAACCTTAGTCATTATGACACTGCATCTGTGTGTGGGTGCTTATATTTGTCCTAATACACAAGTGTGTATTAATACACAAGTGTGTATTAATGTAGTGTGTGTGGAGGGGGGTTACAGACTCCCGCAGACTCCCGTTTCTGTGGAACATTATAGATTTGAAAGCCATGTATTTTCCTGTCATACTTGATACGTGTATGATTTACTGAGGAACACATATTTGTGTTGGGTATCACGTGCGTCATTGGCTGATTGCTTCAGGTCTCACTCTCTGATTGGTTCTAAGACTCTGTCTTCAGCTGCATCAACGCCGATGCTCTTCTGATGGATGCCTGTGATTGGCTGAGAGCCACAGGTCAACCATTCTAACAGGGAGGGACTGAACGTTGCACAATGTGTTTCCATAGCAACCACATGGAGGTCAGTTGCTGGTAAAACATGCATGACTCCTCTTGTAACAAACTCTCTTTATTTCGTTTTTTTCTATCTCTCTTCTCACTCACTATTTCTTTCCCTCTCCCTCTCGGTCCTCAGAGCAACGGCAAACATGCCTAAACTAATACAGTCAAACAAGAGGAAGAGGAAGAAAGAGAAAGACTGAGGGAGATTCTCATTTGGGCAAAAGACCGTCCTCTCCTTGACTCCTCCGTCCTCTCACCTCTGTGACCCGGAAACTGATAAGTGGTTGAGTGGTCGAGGAGAGTGTCAATTCATTAGTAGGCGAACAAAGGAGGCTGCTTCCCTCCCTGATTACCTACTTCGACAGAGGATGCACAAGATTATCCTCGTGGCAGGTAGTGTGGGAGTGTTTTATAATTCGTCACACCCCCTTTGAATCAGCTGTTGTTTTCTAGAAGGAGAAAAGCATGCACACATTTAACAACGATATGCTACTTATCCTTTTATCTATTAAATGTCTTGCACAACTAGCAAACATTTTGTTTTATCACTTTACACATTTATTTTGGAATTCCACCCCTGTAAATGTAATTTGCCTGATGACGCGCGAGTGGAGGAGTGTCTCATTTCATGCAAGCACATTTGTTTCCACATTTCCTCTCCTCCCCTCCCATCTTCTCCTCGATTACCTTTGAACTTTTTCAAAAAGAGGCGAGGAGAGAACGGAGGACGGGGGAGTTAACTAAACCAGTTGAGAATCTCCCTGAGAGGGAGACTGAGAGAGTGACTGAGTGAAAAGGAGAGTGGGAGAACTGAAAAGAGGGCGGGAAAGAGAGATGCACAGAAAAAGAGAGAAAAAGAGCAAGGAGCCAGGG
Source organism: Coregonus lavaretus (assembly GCF_964263955.1). NCBI lineage: Eukaryota > Metazoa > Chordata > Actinopteri > Salmoniformes > Salmonidae > Coregonus > Coregonus lavaretus. The sequence continues at coordinate 43,761,960 of NC_140000.1, forward strand.
TTGGCAAACAGAGTGAAGAGGAGAGGCTTTAAAAGAGGGATTCCAAAATGATGGCCTTCTCCATTTTACTAGCTTGATCCCTGCTTTGTGTACCTTGACCTGGTCTTTATGGCCTATTATTGTGTCCTTGACCCATTGTACAGTGGGAATATTTAAGCACTGGAAGTGAAACCAGGTCACAAAATAGTAGCAGTGCAGTGGGCTGACACTTTGGACTGCACTGTGACCTCTTTCTAAGCCAGAAGAACCATTCATACCTGTTTGTTATTGTAGACCATTTTCTGGAACTTACTATGGCAAAACAAAGCATTTGTTTCCACTGTGTTCACAATGTGTTCACAGTTTAGTCCCTGGCTATGATAAAGTAATGGAACGTTTTCAAACAGGGAAACTCTGGAGAGAGAGATAGGGAGATAAGGAGAGAGGGAATGGAAAAAGTGGTAGGTTGGTATTTCCATCTATTTGCGCCTTGTGTTAATTTTAAACCTTTAAATGATTAATTGTCGTCGGTGTTTGATGTGGTCGCTTGAAATAAACACTCAAATGGGTGGGGATGATACTGCATCTCAGGGGAGTAAGCAGTAGAGCAGACGTAGTCTCCTGAGTGGCGCAGTGGTCTAAGGCACTGCATCGCAGTGCTAACTGTGCCACTAGAGATCCTGGTTCGAATCCAGGCTCTGTCGCAGCCGGCCGCGACCGGGAGACTCATGGGCGGCGCACAATTGGCCCAGCGTCGTCCAGGGTAGGGGAGGGAATGGCCGGCAGGGATGTAGCTCAGTTGATAGAGCATGGCGTTTGCAACGCCAGGGTTGTGGGTTCGATTCCCACGGGGGCCAGTATAAAAATATATATATATGTATTCACTAACTGTAAGTTGCTCTGGATAAGAGCGTCTGCTAAATGACTAAAATGTAAATGTCCTAACAAAGGCTCCCGAGTGGCGCAGTGGTCTAAGGCACTGCATCGCAGTGTTAACTGTGCCACCAGAGATCCTGGTTCGAATCCAGGCTCTGTCGCAGCCGGCCGCGACCGGGAGACCCATGGGGCGGCGCACAATTGGCCCAGCGTCGTCCAGGGTAGGGGAGGGAATGGCCGGCAGGGATGTAGCTCAGTTGATAGAGCATGGCGTTTGCAACGCCAGGGTTGTGGGTTTGATTCTCACGGGGGGCCAGTATAAAAAAAAAAGGATCTATTCACTAACTGTAAGTCGCTCTGGATAAGAGCGTCTGCTAAATGACTAAAATGTAAATGTAAATGTAAAGGTGATTACTGAAAGGAGATGTGTGCCGCCTGCCTGAGGAAGACCTGCGTGGGTCGGAACACACCGCGCTACTCTATGCGGTTGTGGCGGGTGATTTGGACGTAGTCAGGCGCAGGAGGGTAAATCACAGAATAAATGGTTTATTTGGTAAGACAGCGGTACGCAGCAATGCGTAAAACACTCCAGTGTGGTATTACGGCGCACAGGAGACAACAAGGCACACGGGTGAATATCCTGGCGATACACAATACAGTATAGCTCCACCGACCTATAGTAACCTCCACAAGAAACAATCACACACAAAGACATGAGGGGCAGAGGGAATACTTATACAGGTACTGATGAGGGGATATGAGCCAGGTGTGTGTAATAAGACAAATAGAATGATGAGATGAGGAGCGGCAGTGGCTAGTAAGCCGGTGACGATGAACGCCGAAGCCTGCCGGAACAAGGAGGAGAGGCAGCTTCGGAGGAAGTCGTGACAGCTGTGTTCGATGTAACCATTAGTGATCGTTCTTCCTAAACACTATGCTTTTACATAGTCTTACACCACAACCGATTTCTTCTACTTTTCAAAGACCAGGTGGGGATGTTTTCAATGACTACATGCAAGTTATGTCTAGAAAAGAACCAGTGTGACAGACACACAGATGCTGACATGTTGACTATTTCGATAGCCGTGTTTCCTGTCTAGTGTTCGGTGGGTAGTGTGTAGAAGGTCTTTAGACGTGTTCTGTTATTGTCAAAGGGAGCAAATGTAACCTCATCTTATTCACCAATATACCCCCCCTGCCTCCTCCGCCCCCACTCACCACTATGCGAGATCATTGCTCAAGCTTGTTATTGTACTGCTTGTGTCATCAATAGACCTTTATTTTGCTCTATCCCTCCTCTCTCTCCCCCCTTTCACTCTGCCTCTTAAAGAGACGTTCCTCCTCTCTCTGCCTATCTCCTTTCTCTGCCTCTCTCTCTCTTTCTCTCGCTCTCTGTGGTCAGTTTCTTGTTTGTCTGTTTGTCAGTTAGTCTCTGTTTCAGAATGACCAATTGCGCTGAGAGCCAGTCGTCCATTCTATTTCCTGGAAGAGAGGCTTATGTCTCATAGGAAAGGGGGGATTTTCTCCACACAACAAGCCGCCGTCGCATAATCCAATTCTAATTATTAATAGAGACACTGTGACATAGTGAATCATAACTGGAGTACTGTAATGACTGGTATGAATGGACAGAGGTGACTGTTCACTATGGTAATACAAGTCCTTTTGGATGATTGTGTGCACGTGCGGTGCTCCTCTTTACCATGTGTTGGTTTGTGCCATAAACCATATATACACTATATATACAAAAGTACACTACCAGTCAAAAGTTTGGACACACCTACTCATTCAAGGGTTTTTATTTATTTTTACTATTTTTACATTGTAGAATAATAGTGACGACATCAAAACTATGAAATAGCACATATGGAATCATGTAGTAACCAAAAAGGTGTTAAACAAATCAAAATATATTTTATATTTGAGATTCTTCAAATAGCCACCCTTTGCTGTTCTGCCCTTGAGCAAGGCAGTTAACCCCCAACAACAACTGCTCTCCGGGTGCCGTGGACGTCGATTAAGGCAGCGCCCCGCACCTCTCTGATTCAGAGGGGTTGGGTTAAATGCGGAAGAGACATTTCGGTTGAATGCATTCAGTTGTGCAACTGACTAGGTATCCTCCTCTGTCCCTCCTCCTCAAATCCTGATCAGATAAAAAACTAATTAGGCTACTTTAGAGGCAAGGGCCCTGTATTACCAGAATCGCCAGAAGTCAGGTCATTTATAATGCACACACACACACACACACAGTTACGCACATTTTGCAGTTAATCACAAGATATCGGATCACTAAGCCTTCTCAGGCTGTTTGTGGCCTAGTCTCAGTGTGTCTCTTATGGGGCCACTCAATCTGAAACCAAACATTTCTCATACGATACACTCATCTCACAGTTGGTAATTAACCATCAAACCACACCAGCACAGTTAATGACAGTTTATTCATTCAATAGGAAAAGTACCTGCTGTCTTTGACAGGGCGAAATTAGTGTGCCAACCAAAAGCACTCAATGGAATGGAACTGAGACAGCCTTATTTGGCTGTTCTTTCAGATCAAATCACGTCATCAACTGTTGAGATTTGAATCATAGATCAGCACCATTCGTTTCAAACAAACCTCCCTCATTGGTCATTGGTGATGTCTTAGTATGTTGTGTTATAAAACATTTCTGCCATTTTATACATCATTTCTGTTTGTTATTAGATGAAGGCATTTCTCAGGAAATACTTGGAATACAAACCATTTATTATCAGTATGATCTCCTGATGATGTCATACTGTTTCCTGTTGCCTCCCCTTTAAGTGAACGTTTCATTTCCTCCGAAATGAAACTCACCAAACCCTCTGACGGTTGTGCGACCCCACCCTGGCAGGGTCAGTTCAACAATGAGGTTTTGCACTTTGAGGAGGTCATAAGTGTGGGTCAGTGCTGGTGTTGAATCTTAGGCTTACTGTATGGTTACCGTCTGCAATATAGCAACTATTACCATTTCACATACTAATAAGGCTATAGGATAGACTACTACTGTACACTGTAGTATAGAAAGCCCTTCATTAAGGTCTTGCTATAGCATGAAGCATGTCTGTAGGGATGATAAAGTGCTTTATGTTGTATCTTCATACTTTGTATGTATGGCGTGCTGTAGGGGTCGGTAGCATAGCATGGTCTGCATGTTGTGCCTGTGGAGAGCTAGATGTGGATCAATTCATCATGGCAGAGCACAGATGGAGAGATCAAGAAAGGGAAGGAGAAATTAGTAAGGAAAGGAGAAGGAGGAGAGGAGAGAAAAGGAGACGAGACGATGCCAGCAGGGCAGATTAAGTACAGTATGTGTTGAAAAAACGATGATTAATGTACAGCCGTGATGACTCTGCAGTTGTGATGTGTGTGTGTGTGTGTGGGGGGCAGGGGGAATGGGTGGTTGTTAACCCTCAGCATTGAGAGGTTTATTGCATGGCAGGCACACTCAGCCACGCACATACACTACCAGTCAAAAGTTTGGACACATCTACTCATTCAAGGGTTTTTCTTTATTTTGACTATTTTCTACTATGAAATAACACACATGGAATCATGAAGTAACCAAAAGTGTTAAACAAATCAAAATATATTTTATATTTGAGATTCTTCAAATAGCCACCCTTTGCCTTGATGACAGCTTTGCACACTCTTGGCATTCTCTCAACCAGCTTCATGAGGTAGTCACCTGGAATGCATTTCAATTAACAGGTGTGCCTTCTTAAAAGTTAATTTGTGGAATTTATTTCCGTCTTAATGCGTTTGAACCAATCAGTTGTGTTGTGACAAGGAAGGCGTGGTATACAGAAGATGGCCCTATTTGGTAAAAGAACAAGTCCATATTATGGCAAGAACAGCTCAAATAAGCAAAGAGAAACGACAGTCCATCATTACTTTAAGACATGAAGGTCAGTCAATCCGGAAAATGTCAAGAACTTTTAAAGTTTCTTCAAGTGCAGTCGCAAAAACCATTGAGCGCTATGATGAAACTGACTCTCATGAGGACCACCACAGGAATGGAAGACCCAGAGTTACCTCTGCTGCAGAGGATAAGTTCATTAGAGTTACCATCCTCAGAAAATGCTGCCCAAATAAATGCTTCACAGAGTTAAAGTAACAGACACATCTCAACATCAACTGTTCAGAATAGACTGTGTGAATCAGGCCTTCATGGTCAAATTGCTGCAAAGAAACCACTACTAAAGGACACCAATAAGAAGAAGAGACCTGCCTGCACCAAGAAACACAAGCAATGGACATTAGACCGGTGGAAATTTGTCCTATGGTCTGGAGTCCAAATTGGAGATTTTTGGTTCAAACCGCTGTGTCTTTGTGAGACGCAGTGTGGGTGAACGGATGATCTCCGCATGTGTATTTCCCACCGTAACGCATGGAGGAGGTGTTATGGTGTGGGGGTGCTTTGCTGGTGACACTGTCAGGGATTTATTTAGAATTCAAGGCACACTTAACCAGCATGGCTACCACAGCATTCTGCAGCGATACGCCATCCCATCTGGTTTGGGCTTAGTGGGACTATCATTTGTTTTTCAACAGGACAATTACCCAACACACCTCCAGGCTGTGTAAGGGCTATTTTACCAAGAAGGAGAGTGATGGAGTGCTGCATCAGTTGACCTGGCCTCCACAATCCCCCGACCTCAACCCAATTGAGATGGTTTGGGATGAGTTGGACGGCAGAGTGCAGGAAAAGCAGCCAACAAGTGCTCAGCATATGTGGGAACTCCTTCAAGACTGTTGGAAAAGCATTCCAGGTGAAGCTGGTTGAGAGAATGCCAAGAGTGTGCAAAGCTGTCATCAAGGCAAAGGGTGTCTATTTGAAGAATCTCAAATATAAAATATAATTTGATTTGTTTAACACTTTTTTGGTTACTACATGATTCCATATGTGTTATTTCATAGTTTTTATGTCTTCACTATTATTCTACAATGTAGAAAATAGTCAAAATAAAGAAAAATCCTTGAATGAGTAGGTGTGTCCAAACTTTTGACTGGTACTGTACATACTGTCACACTATTACACTTACAGGGGACTGCACTGTTTCCCAACCCGTGCTCCAGCCCCCAACCCATGTTCTTATCAAATGAATTTGATTCGGCCATGTATCCCCATGAGCTTCAGGTCTGTCTCACACTCCCCTTAGAGAATGAACATAGGACTGGTCAGTGATCCGATGGTGTGAAGGAGACCGAGGAGTTCTAGAAGGTTCTAAAATTAGTTTCTGATTTCACACACTCATGGCTTGACCTCTATCACTCACTCGTTTCCCTGCTTTGTTGTTGTTGTTGTTGTTCGGCTATGATGTTAGATTGCATCATCCTCGATCCCTCTACGAAGCACAACATGTTGGGTAACATGATTGACAGGTCACAGAGACACTGCCCTGTGTCCCCATTGGTTGTGTAGTTGTTGTTAGTCATCAAACATGAGCACATTTAAGATTACTAACATGACTTGCAATTTAGTTTATATTCATAGGAATCTTACTGCTTATGAGTCTGTTGACATAGATGGTTTCTTACTCTCTGGATGGACTTAGATATCAAGACAGAATGAACAGGTAATTGAGACATTGCATTATTCGTATCTCTCTCTTCCTCCTTCCTCCCCTTTGTCTGTGTGGGAGTGAGCAGAGGAGTGTCTTTGTCCTGCTGTCCGTGTGTGTGTGTGTGTGCGCACATGCAGGTGCGTGTGCCTGCCCTGAGCCGTGAACGCTGCCTTGGGTGTGTTGTGTTAGATGAGTCATGCATTCACTAGGTCATAAAATGCTGCAGTTCAAAGGACCATTACAGAGACACTACAGATATACTCACCACACTGTTTGCCTGCTTGCATTGAGAGAGAGAGAGAGAGAAGAGAGGAGAGAGAGAGAGAGAGAAGAGAGAGAGAGAGAGAGAGAGAGAGAGAGAGAGAGAGAGAGAGAGAGAGAGAGAGAGAGAGAGAGAGAGAGGAGAGAGAGAGAGAGAGAGAGAGAGAGAGAGAGAGAGAGAGAGAGAGAGAGAGAGAGAGAGAGAGAGAGAGAGAGAGAGAGAGAGAGAGAGAGAGAGAGAGAGAGAGAGAGAGAGAGAGAGAGAGAGAGAGAGATCCTTTCTCTCTCCTCTATCAGTCTCTACAGCATGCTCAAGAGACATACAGAGGGGTGAGTACACACTGAGCTTGTGAATGCTATTATCTTATGTTTTCAGACTGTTTCAGTTGTTTTGACAGGCTTTTCAGAGGATTATTCAGGCTGTTCTTTCAGGCTGTTTTTCATTCCATGATCCTTGCCTGAGCTTACAACACTTTCATGGTTGAACTGATTTCAGTCACCTCAAGGTATTATGATGGGATGGACTATAGTGGAATGGAAGTGTGGATACAGACGTATTTTTTACACTGTGTTATGGTTATTTGTCAACATAAGGAGTTGTCAAACTGTCAGAATGACCACTTCACGATCAGGGTTATTGTAACTCAAGGTACATCCATGCTTCAGTACAGGACAGCCATGCTGTGTACTGAGATCTAGCAGCCAGATTCACTTCGAAATTGGACATCCATCCATGTCCCGAGGATGTCGGGAGATGCCTTCAAAACCCTGCTAGGGCATTGTGGATGGAGATGTTGGATGGGTATAAGCCACAAGCCCCGGCCTCTGCTCGTGTGTTGAATTCCAGTGCTAGACAGTCGTTTTACATTTATTTGTTTTAACCCTATCCCAAACCTTAACCCTTAACTTAACCAATCGGAATGAATGCCTAAATTTAAAGCTGCAATATGTCACTTTTTGGGTGACTCAACCAAATTCACATAAAAATGTTAATTCTAGATCTGTCATTCTCATTGAAAGCAAGTCAAAGAAGTAGTAGATCTGTTCTATGTGCACTATTTCTATGCTTCCCCTTCTTAAGTTTCGTTTTTGTTTCTTTTACTTTTGGTTTTGTACACCAACTTCAACAGATGAAAATACAATATTTTTGGTTATTGAAATGATATTTCACAGCGGTTTAGATGGTACAATGATTCTCTACAGTATACGGTGAAAGGTGCAATATGTAGAAATCGCGCCACCATTTCCTGGTTGCTAATTTCAGTTTATGCTAAATTGCTTGTTTTGTCACATAAACTGAAATTAGGCGATCTATTAGAATTTGAACCTTTAACCGTTGTTTTAACCCTATCCCAACCATTAACTCTTAATTTAATCATTCAGAATGAGAGACGGCAGCGGTGCAACCCGAGATGCAGCTGCAGCAGGAGGAGCAACCCAGGGTGTCCAAAACGTAGACATTTTATGTTTGGAGAAACATGGCAAAACGTCCGAACCTGAAGTCAAATTAGTCAAACCGTGAGATCTTGTTGGATCTTTCATCAAGGTGTGTAGTTTCTCTATATTATAGACCTCACAGTCACTACGGGACAGCAAGGTACGCTAATCTGTGGTGAAGAAGGAACTACCCAGATTACTCTACTACGATAGGGCAGTTGTGAAATGACTCAGTCGCGAATGGCTGGTTTCTGAAATGACTTGCCACCGATTAGTTGGATGATGTCCCGTGTAGCTCAGTTGGTAGAGCATGGCGCTTGCAACGCCAGGATTGTGGGTTCGATTCCCACGGGGGGCCAGTATGAAAATGTATGCACTCACTAACTGTAAATCGCTCTGGATAAGAGCGTCTGCTAAATAACTAAAATGTAAAAAAAAATGATGTGTCAGTCAGAGAAAGGGGTAGGGCTGCCTGGCTTTATTCCAACCAGTGATTCAAACCACCTGTGGGGACTTCACCTGAAAGTAGCGATGTGCTTTTTTAAGGCTATAGGCCAGTGCTCTTTTCTCAAGCACACACACACACATACATATGCAGACACACACACACACCAAAGAGCTATGGAGTCTGTTTGAATAATATGTGTGTTCTCTCACTCTCTCTCTTTGTGAGAATCACACTGACATTGTCACTGTAACCGGGCCTTTCAGAGCTGTGGGCAGGAATGACTGTAACATCTCATTTTCACAGAGCAAAAAGTGACATGGTTGTCAAACAGACATTTTCACCATTTACACTTCACTCACTTGAAAAACCCTCTTTAAAACCCTGTAAGGACTATATTTCCCCCCAGGAGAGGACAATGACATTTAACTTGAGTATGAGTAGGAATATAAAAGATAATTAAGTGGGAAATGAAATACGCTGTGGGACATGATTAGAATTCTATATGTATGCAGGTTGGGAGTACTTCAGTCTTCGATTGAGATGCTTTCACCCTCTCAAGGAAGGTCAGAGAAAATAAAAATCTAATTTGTGAAATGCTTACTTACGGGTCCTTTTCCAACAGTGCAGAGTTAAAGATACAGATCAAATAAAAATAGAAATAGTGACACGAGGAATAAATATACATTGAATAACGAATAACAATAACATGCCTATATACAGGAAGTACCAGTAGCTATGTACATATAGGTAGGGGTAAAGTGACTAGGGGGTCTGTGCATTTTTATTTATTTAACTAGGCAAGTCAGTTAAGAACAAATTCTTATTTACAATGACGGCCTACACTGGCGAAACCGGGACGACGCTGGGCCAATTGTGCGCCGCCCTATGGGACTCCCAATCACGGCCGGTTGTGATACAGCCTGGAATCGAACCAGGGGGTCTGTAGTGACGCCTCAAGCACTGAGATGCAGTGCCTTAGACCACTGCGCCACTCGGGAGCTGGTATATGTGTGTTGGGGTGTCAGTGTAAGTATATATGAGTGAATGGGTAGAGACCAGTGTGTGTGCATAGAGTCAGTGCAAGAGAGTTTGTTTGAAAATGTGTCAATGCAGGTAGTCCAGGTTGCCATTTGATTAGCTATTTAACGGCCTTGTTTAGCAATCTTATGGCTTGGGGGATAGAAGCTGTTCAGGGTCCTGTTGGTACCAGAGTTGGTGCACTGGTACTGCTTGCCGTACGGTAGCAGAGAGAACAGTCTATGGCTTGGGTGGCTGGAGTCTTTGACAGTTATTTAGGCCTTCCTCTGACACCGCCTGGTATAGAGGTCCTGGATGGCAGGGAGCTCGGCCTCACTGATGTACTGGGCCGTACTCACCATCTGTAGCACCTTGCGGTTGCTGTACCAAGTGGTGATGCAGCCAGTCAAGATGCGCAGTGGTGCAGCTGTATAACATTTTGAGGATCTGAGGGCCCATGCCAAATCTTTTCAGCCTCCTGAGGGGGAAGAGGCGCTGTCGTGCCCTCTTCACAACTGTGTGGGTGTGTGTGGACCTTAATTGCTTAGTGATGTGGATACCTAGGAACTTGAAGCTCTCGACCCGCTCCACTACAGCCCCATCGTTGTGGATGGGGGCGTGCTCGTCCTCCCCGTTTCCTGTTGTCCACGATCAGCTCTTTTGTCTTGCTGGCATTGAGGGAGAGGTTGTTGTCCTGGCACCACACAGCCAGGTCTCTGACCTCCACCCTATAAGCTGTCTCATCGTCGTCGGTGATCAATCCTACCTCCGTCGTGTCGTTAGCTTGATGATGGTGTTGTGCGCAGCCACGCAGTCGTGGGTGAACAGGGAGTACAGGAGGGGACTAAGCACACAATCCTGAGGGGTCCCTGTGTTGATGGTCAGCGTGGCAGATGTGTTGTTGCCTACCCTCACCGCCTGGGGGGCGGCCCGTTAGGAATTCCAGGATACAGTTGCAGAGGGAGGTGTTCAGTCCTATGGTCCTGAGCTTGGAGGGAACTATGGTGTTAAATGCTGGGCTGTAGTCAATGAACAGCATTCTTACATAGGTATTCCTGTGTCCAGGTGGGTGAGGGCAGTATGTAGTGCAATAGAGATTGCATCATCTGTGAACCTGTTGGGGCGTTATGCGAATTGGAGTGGGTCCAGGGTGTCTAGGATGATGGTGTTGATGTGAGCCATGACCAGCCTTTCAAAACATTTCATGGCTATAGATGTGTGCGTTCTTGAAAACGGGGACTATGGTGGGCTGCTTGAAACAATTTGGTATTACAGAGGTGGAAAATGTCAGTGAAGACACTTGCCAACTGGTCAGCGCATGCTCTGAGTACCCATCCTGGTATTCCATCTGGCCCCGCAGCCTTGTGATGTTAACCTGTTTAAAGGTCTTACTCACATCGGCTACGGAGAGTGAGATCCCACAGTCGTCCGGAACAGCTGTTGCTCTCATGCATGGTTGCCTTGCAGTGTTGCTTGCCTTGAAGCAGGCATAGAAGGCATTTAGCTTGTCTGGTAGGCTTGCGTCGCTGGGTAGCTTGTGGCTGGGTTTCCCTTTGTAATCCGGGATAGTTTGCAAGCCCTGCCACATCCATCGATTATCAGAGCCGGCATAGTAGGATTTAATTTTAGTCCTGTATTGACGCTTTGCCTGTTTGATGACTCGGTGGAGGTCGTAGCGGGATTTCTTATAAGCGTCCGGATTAGTGTCCCGCTCCTTGAAAGTGACAGCTCTAGCCTTCAACGAGTCGGCAGCTCTGGACGTTCTGTTTACTCCAACATGCCTGTAATCCATGGCTTCTGGTTGGGGTATGTACGGTCACTGTGGGGACGTTGTCGTCGATGCACTTATTAATGAAGCCGGTGGCTGATGTGGTAAACTCCTTAATGTTATTGGATAAATCGCGGAACATATTCCAATCTGCGGTAGCGAAAAAGTCCTGTAGTTTAGCATCCGCTTCATTGGACCACTTACGTATTTAGCGCGTCACTGGTACTTCCTGTTTGAGTTTTGCTTGTAAGCAGGAAGCAGGTGGATATAGTAATGGTCTGATTTGCCAAAGGGAGGGTGAGGGAGGGCCTTGTATGCGTTTCTGTGTGTAGAATAAAGGTGAATTAGAGTTATGTCACCTCTAGTTGCACAGGTGACATGCTGGTGAAAATGTGGCAAAAAAGATTTCAGTTTAAAATCGCCTCTGAATGTGCATTTTCTTGTTTGCTTATGGCCCTATACAGCTCGTTGAGTGTGGTCTTAGTGCCAGCATCGGTTTGTGGTGGTAAATAGACAGCTATGAAAAATATAGATTAAAACTCTCTTGGTAAATAGTATGGTCTGCAGCTTATAATTAGGTATTCTAAAAACTTGAGACTTCCTTAACATTAGAGATTACGCACCAGCTGTTGTTAACAAAGAGACACACGCCTCCTCCCTTTGTCTTAACCGAGTCTGCCGTCCGGTCTAGACGATGCATAGAAAAACCTGCGAGATGGATATCCATGTCCTCGTTCAGCCACGACTCTGAGAAACATAGGATATTACAGTTTTCAGGTCCCGTTGATAAGATAGTTCTCGAATGGACCTCATCCAGTTTGTTCTCCAGTGATTGCACGTTCGCCAATAGAACAGAGGGCAATGGGGTCTGTTTGCTCGCCGACATAATCTTGTCAGGGTAACGGCTCGCTTGCCTCTTCTTCGCTGCCGCTTCCTCTTTCTAGTCCCGGGGATTAGGACCTGGTCCGGAGTAAACAGAACGTCCAGAGCTGCCGACTCGTTGAAGTAGACATTTTTGTCCGAATCGAGGTTAGTGTTCGCTGTTCTGATGTCCAGAAATTGTTTTCAGTCGTAGGAGAATTGGTCAGGAGCCCGTAAGACGGCTGCTATCCACTGCAGAGCCATCCCCCATGAAGGAAAGAGTGCCTGAGAGGGGGGCAGAGAGACCCTGAAGAATAGGGAAGAAGGGGGAGAAGGGGAGGGAGAGGAAGAGGGAGGGAGAGAGAGAGGGAGGGAAAGGTGGATGGAGAGAGGGAGGGAAAGGGGGATGGAGAGAGGGAGAGGGAGAGAGATGGGGAGAGGAAGAGAGGTGGAGGGACCTGGATCTGTGTATAGGGCCGGCAGTGTCTCCGGCTGGTGCCAAAAATCACATTCTTTGGCAGGGCGCAGGGCTGCTGTAAAGCACTACTCAGGAACACAATGTTCGGGACGCAGCAAAGAGGCAACCTTAGTTTTAACAAGACCAATGCGATAACTTCTGAGCTCTAATGGAAAACAACACAGTCTAAGCATTACTACAACACTGATGAAACATTACCGTAACATTACAGGAACAGTCACTTGCTGATGCTCGACTTGTTGTCCTCTTTTTTTGGTTCACTTTGCAGAGTGATTGATTGACACTTCCTCCAGCCAATAGGCCGCTCAATCTCCTGGCTGTGGTCCTGGCCCAATTGAGGGGAGATAAGAGTTATTCTGCCTGCAATGCCAAGGGCAACGAGAACAATGCCACCACTGTATCTGGCTTCCAGGGTCTGTGCCAGTCTAGGGGCCTCTCTCGCCATCCATGGCAGAGCTCCCCTCACCCTCAGTCAGCCACAGATGGGTGATGTGCCCTCTGGGTGTGGTAGTGGAGAACCAAGAGGCTGAGATATCCAGCCAGCTCCTCTGATGTGCTGTGCTGTCAGATAATTATGTAAAATGGCCATCATTATAGCATCTGAGCATCCATATGTCTTATTAAATGGACATTTGACAGACTTCCAATAGCCTTCCATTAGTTTATTCAGATGTCTTGTGAAGAGGCAGGTAGAACTGTATTTGCCTGCAGGTGTATTGTTTGTCCACTCGAGAGCAGTGTGTGCTGGACTGTATTGTATTTTTTGCCAGCTCAGACTTTATTTGTTTACTTCCTGTAAGTTTGTTATGACTGGTGGATCATCAGGGGAATGTGGCAGGCATTGACTGGTGACACTGTCTATCGCTCATACTAATATAACACTCCCTTTCTTTCTTTCTGTCCGTCTCACGTACACGCACACACAGCAACAGCATTAAATCCATGGCGCCGACAGAGAGGGAGAGGGCTGCCTCGCTTCTAGTCCTTAGGAAACCTATTTGGTTTTTTATGTATTATTTCTTACATTGTTAGCTCAGAAAATCTTGAAAAAAGTGTTACACAAGCATTTCGCTACACTCGCAATAACATCTGCTAACCATGTGTATGTGACCAATACATTTGATTTGAACATTGTCATTAAGTGGAGTATAATGACCATTAATAAGAGTTTTAATGAGTCCATCAGTACATCAGGCTAGATGATTATTGCACAGCAGTTATATTCTTCCCAGGGAGGAGGTGATGGTGATGGTGACTGCCAGGATGGAACGGCACTGCTGTTACAGTGTCTTCATGTAGGGAAGGGATGTTTTGGTCTGGGCATTAGGCATTTGCTTGGAGATGGTAGTATGACTGTGTGTGGTAGGGCTGGGTTAGAAGATAGAGATGGTAGTATAGCTGTGTGTGGTAGTGGTGGGTTAGAGGGTGGAGATGGTAGTATGGCTGTGTGTGGTAGGGGTGGGTTAGAGGGTGGAGATGGTAGTATGGCTGTGTGTGGTAGGGGTGGGTTAGAGGGTGGAGATGGTAGTATGGCTGTGTGTGGTAGGGCTGGGTTAGAGGGTGGAGATGGTAGTATGGCTGTGTGTGGTAGGGGTGGGTTAGAGGATAGAGATGGTAGTATAGCTGTGTGTGGTAGGGCTGGGTTAGAGGGTGGAGATGGTAGTATGGCTGTGTGTGGTAGGGGTGGGTTAGAGGATGGTTGTATATAAGGTTGGGTCAACATATAGACATACTGTATACTTAACGTTGTCATGTTACTGTATATCTCTAAGAGCCCATCTATATTGTCTCCCGAGTGGCGCAGTGGTCTAAGGCACTGCATCGCAGTGCTAGCTGTGCCACTAGAGATCCTGGTTCGAATCCAGGCTCTGTCGTAGCCGGCCGCGACCGGGAGACCCATGGGGTGGCGCGCACAATTGGCCCAGCGTCGTCCAGGGTAGGGGAGGGATTTGGCCGGCAGGGGATGTAGCTCAGTTGGTAGAGCAGGGTTGTGGGTTCGATAAAATAATGTATGCACTAACTGTAAGTCACTCTGGATAAGAGCGTCTGCTAAATGACTAAAATGTATGTAAATGTATACTCTGGGAAGTTACAGTAATTGAGCCATCTGTTTCCAGTAATTGACCCCCCCCCCCCCCCCCCCCAATTTATACAAGATCAATTCCTGTCCTCTGCTTGGTTATTGATCCAGGATCTCCTGGTAGTGATATACCCCGGGATGCGGCTCTGTGTGTGTATTTCTGTGGTACTTCCACATGAGTGTGGAAGCTATCCATAGGGGGTCATTTCCGCCACATGAGAGGGGGAAGTGGAGGGAAGTGGCGGGACTGGGCATTGAAAGGTACTCATTGGACTGTTGGACCCAGCAGCTATAACAAGGCTGTATGTGACTCATCAGTATGTGTGTGCTGCTAACAATGTGTGAGACGTGCTCTGGCTGGCATTACGAAACCAAGAGTGTTTAGCCCCTCTCACCCAGTCCAGACTCCGAGAGAGAGAGGGAAAGAGTGTGTGTGTGTGGTGTGTGTCGGTCTGTCATTGTGTGTGTTCACTGTGATGTTTATGTAAGATCTCTCCCCGGCTCTTCACTGGGAGTGAGAGGCTTGATGACGATTTATCACCAAGGACATGCAGGCAATAAAGAGACGATGTCCTTATAACAGGGACCTTATATAAGGAGCTCTCTTTCTATCTGTCTTTCTCTCTCGGTTTGTCTCTACCTATCTCTCCCTCTCCCTCTATGGCCTTCAGTAGAATATATAGACAGAGATCAGATAACGTCCATGCAGTCAAAGGTTATATTGGAGATGTACTGTATATCATATATATATTGGAGGTGTACTGTATATCATATATATTGGAGATGTACTGTATATCATATATATTGGAGATGTACTGTATATCATATATATTGGAGGTGTACTGTATATCATATATATTGGAGATGTACTGTATATCATATATATTGGAGATGTACTGTATATCATATATATTGGAGATGTACTGTATATCATAAAGGCAGTAGTTTTCCTCTTGATCCTGTCTACAGTGTTGTATGGTGATACATGTTGAAAAGATCAAAGTTGAAGGTTTTATGTTTGTGGGGTGGGTGTTGACGGAGGGTACTTTTGGTCACTGGTGATGTGGCGTGTGTGTATACTGTGTGTATTTGTGTGTGTGTGTGTGCAATAAGATCTCATGGTTTTACCGATTGGACTTCAGATTCTGAGGTTTATATACATTTCTCCATACGTCAAATTTCGAAGTTGCTCCAAATGTCAAATTTCAAAGCGTTTTTGACACCCTGGGTTCCTCCCTCTGCTCAGTATCGTTCCGTTTCTCCAAATGTCACATTTCTAAGTTGCTTCAAACCTCACATTTTAAAGTTAAGGGTTAAGGTTTGGAATAGGGTCGGATCTGGAGTCATGGAATTACGCCCATTCACCACCCCCGTCCGCAACTCCCTAGCAAAACCCAAGCCTACTCAGTGGCATGTATGGGTGTCAAGGGAAGCCAGGCTTCCCCAAAAAATGTACAACAAATCTTTTTTGAAAATAAAATATTTAGTCTCTCTGTGTTTCATCATTTTCCTTCAATTCGGAGGAAGCTGAATGTATCTCACCGGTGAAAGCATCTGAGGGAAACAGCGCCCCTCTGCCTCTGTATGTGTAGCCCATCTATCTGAAGCTGTCTGGTCAAAAAGAGTATGACATTGTTGCCGCCCGTAGCATTGAATGCAAAGGAAGCCAGCGAGCATTTGGCCTCCCTGAATAAAAAAAAAAAGTATTCAATGATAGCCAATCAGCATTGAGCTAAACTGAGCGAGCTCAACTGTGAATGGTCCTGGCGCACCAAAAGAAAGTGTAAAGGGAAGCCAGTTTGGATTTGGCATCACATCACATCAAAAGCCAAACGTCATTGACAGAAAAACCTTGAATTGTTGCATCTCGTTGTGTTGTTGTCTTCTGGTGGCTAAAATTGGCCCTTTCCTAAATTATCCATGGATGGAGATAGGGATTTGGAATTCATTCTCCGTACTGGCCAATGATTATAACAGCGATTCTAATCCAACCATAAATTCATACATTGTGCCCCTTGCCTGAGAGGATGGAAGTTCAATATGTAGTTAGATATAGTAGGCTAATGTTACCTAGCTAACGTTGCCCATGAAAGGAAGTTAGGTTAGCGAGCAAGCATTTTAGGTAGCTTAGGACAACAAAAACTAAAAGTGTGGATTGTCTGACAGAGTCATAGACTGTTTTGGCAACGTGAAAGAGAGGAGGATGGTGTTGGCGTTTCTCTACAAGTAGGGTGAGTCAAAAAAAAATCTACTTTTAAACACACACACAAATCAGTACCATGGACAGCCACATCATATTTAGCTTATGTTGATTGGATTGAATTGTTTTTGATATCTTTTAGTTGTCACTGTATTAGACTAAGCATAGGTGATTTGATGGTGTTGAAATGTTAAAGTTTAAATGGTGCTGGAATAGTGGAGGCAGTTCCTGTTTCCTTTGCGACTTGCAGTAACTCTTTGTGGTTCTAAATCAATAGTTATTTAGTAGTCCAAAAATGTCCGAAACATTAACTTGCTTGACCATGCTGTAGGTCATGTAGCTGTTTGCTACATGCAATATGCTTTGAAGACTTCACCGGACAGATGTTGCTCTCCAGTTTTGTGAGGAAACAAAGGTGTGGTTGAATTTATTCTGCCACTGTGTCTTCTTACTGTCTCAGCCTTAGGCCTATATATCGCGGTGTCAAGGCATATGAACTAACAGGTTATAGAGCAAACAACAAAATTATCACAACACGGGTTGTAATATGGCTTTTTTTTTGTTGCTTGGCTTCCCCAGTGATTTTACCCACTCACCGCTACTGAGCCTAATTGACCCCGATTTCCAGAGTCATGGGATTACACTCATTCACCACCGCCATCCGCAACGCCCTAGCAAAACCCAAGCCTACTTGATGTTAATAGCACTCACTGTTTCCCCTAGCGGCTGGTTTTGAAGGCATTTCCCAACGTTGTCAGGAGATGGACAGACGTCCACTTTCTAAGTCAATCTTGGGCGATCTGGCTTGTGTGTGTGTGTGTGTGTGTGTGTGTGTGTGTGTGTGTGTGTGTGTGTGTGTGTGCTTGCGTGCATGTGTAAACTGTGTGTTTGTGTTTGCGTGTGTGTGAGCACATTCTAACCCCTCCCTTTTTTACATAATTGTTTACCTGGCAAGGGAACATGTGTGGGCAACTTGCATGGTCATGTTGTGTGTGTGTGTTTTGGACTGGCCATCTACACCACACCACTTCTTTCACTATGAACTCTGCCTCCCATACCAAACTATTAGTTCTAGGATGTACTGTATGATGATAGGATAGATTGAAGACAGGTGGAGGAAGGAGGTGGTATGAGGCAGATAGCTGCTGGGGGTTGTGGGTAGTGAGAGGGACAGGGTCAGAGTATCGGGTGACTTGTGATGGGATGCAGAACTAGGTGAAGGGTTGTGGTCTGGAAGATGGGGGGCTGTAACGGGCTGTGGTGGCACACACACTGAAACACACACACACACAATGAAACACACACACAGACACTGAAACACACACACACACACACTGAAACACACACACAATGAAACACACACACAGACACTGAAACACAAACACTGAAACACACACACACACACACACACACACACTGAAACACACACACACACACACACACACACACACACTGAAACACACACACTGAAACACACACACAGACAGTGCTGGCTACTGGCGCCTGAGGATAGACATCAAGGGTGAAAACCTCAGTGACTCAAAGTCCAGTCATAGAACCATAAATGCAGAGCACCGTATATGTTAGTGTGTGTGTGTGTGTGTGTGTGTGTGTGTGTGTGTGTTGAGGGGTACCTCTCTGTTTCCCGCCAAAATAAATTAACCCCCACTGGTGGATTCCTAATTTCTGACTCACTTCCCACTATGCAGGAACACCTGTCTCTCTCTCACACACACACACACACACACACCAACACACACACACACACACAGACAAACACACACTCACAACACACACACCCACACACCGCAGGCCACACACCACACATACTCAGAGAAAGGACCACAGGCAACTTCCTAGCATTCTCCACGTCATTCCACTGGTATGGATGTGTGTGTGTATATGTGTGTGTATGCGTGTTTGTGTATATATTTGCATGTAGAGGTAGTGCCTCCATGTGTTCCATTCCAGTGAAATGGTGGTGTTTATCTAACATCTAGTTTGGGCAGATGTCTCTCTCTCGCTATCGCCCTCTCTCACCATGATTACAATCTTTGAGGGCCTACAAAAAACATCTGTTTCATATTTTCAACAAGTTTTTTTGATTGTAGTCTGAGGATTCCATTGCCCCCTTCTAACGTCACAGCTTTCCAAGACAATGGCAGCCCATCATAACCACAAGCACAATAACACAATCCCAACACAACAATCACACTAACCATTACAAATGTGAATCATGGCAGTCAGAGGATGTTTTCACTCGGAAACAGTACCGACTGCTGTGCGTTAGAAGAACTGCAACTGAGGAAGACAACCAATCTATATACAGAGAGGAGTTGAGGGGGAATCTTAGAAAGTGTTTTGGAGAGTGGTAGAGAAAGACGGAAAGGGAGAAGAAATAGGATAAGTGGAAGAGGGGGAGAGGAAGAGAGAGAAAGAGAGGCTCACTGCCTGTTTACTCACTGAGCAGGAATGACTTGACTGGTCGTGCTCTGTATGACTGAGCAGCGCGCACGCTTTCTCTTTCACATACGCTCTCTCTCTCTCTCTCTCTCTCTCTCTCTCTCTCTCTCTCTCTCTCTCTCTCTCTCCTCTCTCTCTCTCTCTCTCTCTCTCTCTCACCACAGACACACTCACCCGCTGAGTGGAGAGCTCCAGGACAGGCTGCTCTCGCAGCACAGCCTCAGGGACTTAGAGGCACTCTACCGGTGAAGAGAGACAGGCAGAGACCCCCCCTCTGGAGCTCACTGGAACTTAATCTGTTTTTCTCTCCCTCTCTCTCCCTCTCTTTTTGTCGGTTCCCTCTCACTCAGTCTCTATCTACCATTTATCTCCCATTATCTCTCTATTTCTACTCTCTCCTTCTGTCTCTTTCCCTCTCTTTCCCTCTCTTTCCCTCTCTTTCCCTCTCCTTCTCTCTCTCTCTCTCTCTCCCTCTTTCTCAGGATGGACACAGGATGTGAAGAGATCAGGTGGCTGACAGAGTCTCACAGCAACAGTAGGTTACTTTTTCTATTTTCATTTTTCTGTGTTTATAGTATATATCAGGGAGTTTGTTAGTGTGTTTTTGTTTCAAGGACATGGAGTCATATTGGAACGGATTACTGCAAGTCAGGACAGATTCAGAGGAGATTAAATGATCTTAATATGTTGATTGTGTGATTATTCAATTGTGTGATTATTCAATTGCTGCCACTTATTCTCAGAACTCATTGTTCATATACTGCCAGAGCTTGGCTTTAGGCTACCCTTTGGCTACGTTAGTGATGATATGGTACAGCTCTGTGCTTAGTCCTTAGTAGGGAACTATGATGTAGTCTGTATATTCACTGATAATGACTGAGGTATTATATCTCCATTATATCTCTTCCAACTCTGATTGTGCTGGTTGATTGCTGTGAAATAGGAGAGAGGCTAGAGAGGGAGTTAGCCTACCTACTGTATGGTTGTGAATGGGTCAACTCAAATAGGAGCCAATATCAATTAGAAATGGACTCCAAGGGACATTGGAATGGACCAGACATTCTAGGGCGTGTTTGAATCAGATTTATTGTGCAACATTCCGGTTTCTGAGACCAATCTCACAGAGACACACACACACACACCTACACCTGAGGTAACTATAGCTGTTGACTCAGCGTGTTTTTGTGAGGCTCCTCCCCACGCCTCCATATGTTCTTGGAATCAGCGTGTGAATGGCTGGGAGGGGTGGGTGTGGCACGCACCACTGTACCTTGACCTAAAACCCATAACGCCCACACACTCGTAAACCTTTATCTACACAAGCACACTCTTAAATACAAGGTAAGGGCATGGTAAAGTTTGTGATTTATATTGGACTAATTCAGGTAGGGGTTACTTCCTTCTCCCTATCCTTTGGATGATAGAGGAACACACCTGGATTGTTCTACTGTGTGTGTGTCTGCTGTAATACAGAGGCCTCATTCTGTCAGTATGGCTGATTCACTGTAGGGGCCGGGGGAGCTTAAAGCCTTCTCATCTCTCAGGTGACACACACACACACACTTATCTCTGCTGGTCAGACTTAGCATTGTGTTTGTGGGGCATAATCATGGCCATAGATCATGTCTCTCTAATTGAAAATGCAGCTCCTGTTCTCATGGCTCTGGCTCTGGATGTATGGGGGCTGAGGGGGCTGGGGTTGTCTTTGTGCCCCACTAGAGTGGCCCAGATTCAGTCAGGTCAGCTTGGGTCTCCACTTCAGGGTTGGTAGACAGGTCAGGGTCAATGGCATGGTTGTTTACGTATGTGTAATGTGTTAATATAAGAAATCTTTGTGAGTGTGAAATGTGTGAGAGAGTGTGTGTGTGTTTTGTGTTTGCATTGGTGTTTGTGTGTGATGAGTGTGTGTATGAGAGAGAGAAAGAAAGAGAGAGAAAGTGGAGTACCACAGAGAACTGGGTCTGGTTTCCCACAATGCCAAGTGTGTACAGAGATATGAGACGTGGTCTCTCAGGTGGAACCCTCCTCTGTTCCTACATCACCACGGAAACAGGGCTCTCATTTTGTTATCATAGACAGACTCAATTGGGGCTACATTGGAATTGCCTCACTTGACCAACAATTTCCCACCCTACTATGAGGGATTATGTTCTTTAAGGAAAAGCTAACACTTGGGAACTGAAAGGTGGGATTGAGAATAATCTGTGGATAATATGTGGATGTTTAAACTTCCTCTCACTGTTTGGTTGGTGTCTCTATTGTTTGCTTGTCAACAGCCCTGAGGCGTGCCCAAGCCTGTGGCTATTCCCATTTCTCCTGGTATTCCCAGTCCTCCTCCTGGCTTGGCTGGGCTCCTCTCCAGCTTCCTGTAGTGGAGTGGTTGGCATCATGCCGTGCCCAGGAACACACACTGCAGCCATGCCTGTGGGCATGGAGTATGCGTGTGGGAGAGAGAGAGGGAGAGGGAGGGAGTGCCAGAGGGGTGGGGTAAAGGTACTGTCTCTCTCTCTCACACACACACACACACACACACACACACACACACACACACACACACACACACACACTACTTAGCAGTGCCATACTAGGTGTGGGCTTCCTTTTCTCTACTAGTTTTTGTTGGCCACTGAGAAAGACACACCCTCTGTGTTTGGTAGAGCAGAATTCAGAGGAGCGAGAAGAGAGGACAGGGGAGGGGCCAGACTCACCCACGTGGACACAGGTAGGAGTGGACGGAGGGGGACACCCATGGAGGAAGGTCACTCTGATATTCCCCACTACTGACCCCCTTGTCTTGCATTCGCAAAAATCGAAGCTACTGACACTTTGATGACTTGGCTGGTATCCTTGTGCTTTCCTGGGAAATGGGAGGCTGTGGTTGGATGTCACGAGGAGGATATGACAAACAGCTCTCATTCAGTCAGCAGACTGGACAGCTCTAGAGTACGCCACAGGGGACAGTGAGTAAACCTATTTATTTACTAAGGACAAGCCGTGAGCTGTTTGTCATGGTCCTGTAAATGACTGATTAGTGGGTGTGTGTATTTCCATTCTGAATGTTATTTTTTTTGTGTGTGTCTGTCAGTGCCTGCGTTTCTTCATTGTATGTTAGTATTGTTTAGAATATGTATGTTTGCGTTTTTGTGGGTGTGTGTATTTCTTTACATCTTTGTGTGTTCCTGTGTAAATGTGCGTCAGTGGATGGTAACCGAATCTGGCCTGCTCTGACCCATCCCTCTGGTGATGCACACACACACTCTGCCACGTCTCACAGCTTTGTTGTAGTGGAATGAATACCTGTTACATCTCGGAGGGAGGGAGGGAGGGAGGGAGGGAGAATGAAAGAAAAAGAGAATGAATGAGATGGAGAGCAGTGGGAGTGGGTGTTAAAGAGAATGAGGGGTGATTGTTTAGTTGTGCTGGATGGATGTGGGTCTAGCACTGTGGTTAGGGTAAAGGGTAGGTAAATAGAATAGTAAATATGAGTTATGTGTCCCTCCCCTCATCTCCTATACTGGTGTCTGGAACTCTGTATAACACAGGGAATTCCCGTTTCTGCTACCTGTTAATCCCCTCTGACAAATACACCTCCTGGGGAGGATTTCTGAAAACTTGTTTTTTGTGGGCCTTACACAGAGACACAGAGCATCAATGGGCGTCAATTGAGTGTTCTCAGACTAGCACAGGAAGTGACTTGATTTGACTATGACATCACTTCTGTGTTGGGTTGTCCAGAATAGTTTGTTTCACAGTTGGAACAAAAGTTTTGCCGATGTCATCGGGTGTGTTTCTGTGTGGTAGTCCATGTTTACGTGTCAAATTCACCTGTGACGACTTTCTCAGTTCTGAATCGTTGAAGCTCGCGCCAACACATGCTGGAGCACAGTCACTGTTTGGCTGGCCCCAAGGGGGTCTAATAATAATAATAATAATAAATAATATGCCATTTAGCAGACGCTTTTATCCAAAGAGACTTACAGTCATGCGTGCATACATTTATTTATTTTTTTGTGTATGGGTGGTCGCGGGGATCGAACCCACTACCTTGGCGTTACAAGCACCGTGCTCTACCAGCTGAGCTACAGAGGAGCTGGTCTACACACCAGGGCCTGAGTGATGCGAGAAACCAGGCCACCCGACCCACATGCACGCACGCATAAACAAACACACGCTCACACATACGCTCACACACACACACACACACACACACACACACACACACACACACACACACCCCTCCGTAGCTATCACTCTGTCAGAGCTCCCATTACCATCATTGTTCCCTTGGCGACAACGGGGTCAGGGGTCACTTAGCAACGGCAGAATGTTGAGGACAATTCCTGTGAGGGAGACTGGAGCTCAGTGCTTCTGGCCTTTTGTTCCAGAACATAGCCTCAAGTCTAGAAATAGATATGGGCTTTTATATTTCCACACTGTTTTCCTCCTCAAAGTGATAACACATCCTTCTATGGTAGTCGGATGACGTCATCACAGCTGATGACATACGTTAATGTATACTTAGAGAATCTACAGTATGTCCTTCTATGATATGAGGAAGCAGATGTGATGTTCTACATGACACTGAGCATGATGGAGTGTCTCAGTCTCCCATCCTGCTGACTCGCTGCCAAGAAGGGGTTTACATGTTTTACAGTAGGCTTCCTCTTTCCTTAATCCCTCTCTGATCAGACAGCACACTGTAAACACGAGGTGGTGATCGATACAAGCAGTGTGATTAGTTATTCACAGTAACAAATGTTTTTGACAAGGTAAATAGCAGTGATCGTAAATAAGAATTTGTTCTTAACTGACTTGCCTAGTTAAATAGAGGTTAAATAAATACAATTAAATAAATTACTATAGTATTTTAAAAGTATGAGTGTACATTTATGACACCACCAGGTTGTGCTGCCGTGTACTTGTGCTTCATGTACTACCTCCGTCACACTACCTGTGTACTCAAACGACCGGTAGAGGTGTGGCCCTAGATAGATAATCAGATAAAGATTATATTATGATAAAGCTTATCATATACTGGGAACCACATACATATATATACATACATACATACATACATACATACGCTGGGAAAACAACATTATGTGGATATGCTTGCGCCTATGGCTAGTACTCTCTCTCTCTTTCTCTCTCTGGAGTGGCACTGCGACACAGAGTGATTGAAACTTGAGATATTGAGGCAGGCGGAGATCAAAAACTATTGATTTGTAGGGAAGGAGAGTTGCATGAGGAATGATTTGTAGGGAAGGAGAGGTGCCTGAGGAATGATTTGTAGGGAATGAGAGGTGCCTTAGGAATGATTTGTAGGGATGAGAGATGCCTGAGGAATGATTTGTAGGGAAGGAGAGGTGCCTGAGGAATGATTTGTAGGGAAGGAGAGATGCCTGAAAATGATTTGTAGGGAAGGAGAGGTGCCTGAGGATTTGATTTGTAAGGAAGGAGCGATGCCTGAGGAATGATTTGTAGGGAAGGAGAGGTGCCTTAGGAAGGATTTGTATGGAAGGAGAGGTGCCTGAGGAATGATTTGTATGGAAGGAGAGGTGCCTGAGGAATGATTTGTATGGAAGGAGAGGTGCCTGAGGAATGATTTGTATGGAAGGAGAGGTGCCTGAGAAATGATTTGTATGGAAGGAGAGGTGCCTTAGGAATGATTTGTATGATAGGAGAGGTGCCTGAGGAATGATTTGTATGGAAGGAGAGGTGCCTGAGGAATGCTCTACAGATGTACAGTCGTTGATTCTAGAGGTGGAAGAGAGAAGTGCTCAGACTGCGAGGGCTTTGGACTGGCCGTGAGCCAACAAGCAAACACTGGGTGCCTTTGAGGAGAACTGCTATGGTGCTGGCATTCACCTGAGAGAGAGGAGGTGGGGGTGAGAAAGAGGTCAGAAATAGTTGGCTCAGTTTTCCATCTGCATATCCAACGATAGAGAAATTATATATTATTCTCTGGAGACATGACATGAAGTTGTAGCCGAATCATTATTTTAGAAAATTCCCCACTCACTCAAACATACGCCTACACAGTACTATCAAATGTCTGAACTTGAAGGTTTCTCTCTTGATAAACAATGCTGTACAGTCATAGCTTGGCTGCTGTTGAAGCCGGCTGTGGTTTCCTGGAAAATGAGTTTACGGTAAAAAAGAGCTCTCTTTTTGGGAAGTTGCCTTGACGAAGGGCCAACAGGGAGTCCGCCTGCGGTCATTTTTTTTGGCTGTGTGTGTCTGAGTGTGTGTGTGTGTGTGTGTGTGTGTGTGTGTGTGTGTGTGTGTGTGTGTGTGTGTGTGTGTGTGTGTGTGTGTGTGTGTGTGTGTGTGTGTGTGTGTGTGTGTGTGTGTGGTGTGTGTGTGGTGTGTGTGTGTGTGTGTGTGTGTGTGTGTGTGTGTGTGTGTGTGTGTGTTTGTGGAATTGTAATTATTTTAAATAAAATAAAATGTTATTGGTCACATACATTGACATCGACTAAAATACAGTAGAATAGAATACAGTATATACATATGAGATGAGTAAAGCAGTATGTAAACATTATTAAAGTGACTAGTGTTCCATTATTAAAGTGACCAGTGATTCCATGTCTATGTATATAGGGCAGCAGCCTCTAAGGTGCAGGGTTGATTAACCGGGTGGTAGCCGGCTAGTGATGGCTATTTAACAGTCTGATGGCCTTGAGATAGACGCTGTTTTTCAGTCTCTCGGTCCCAGCTTTGATGCACCTTTACTGACCTCGCCTTCTGGATGATAGCGGGGTGAACAGGCCGTGGCTCGGGTGGTTGATGTATTTGCCACCATGTTGACAGACATTCTGCTTCCTAACATGTGAGTGTTGTTGTGACTCAGTGTTTGTGGGCTGCAGAGAAATGTGTCAAAATTAAAAGCAAATGTGTCCCATCTCAAATGGGTTTTAGGCCTTTAGTATGAAACAGTCCTCAGTTTGCTGCGGTAGATGTTTGTCAGACTAAGAATGTACTGTACAGATACTATCTTCATTTGACCAGTTTCGCACAGCAGGAAAATAATCCTGCAGCAACAGGACATGTGAACTATTATGTGGATTGTAATTAATGGACATTTTTGTAGGGGTTGATTCATTTAAAAAAAATAAAGTCTGACATTTTAAAGTAGAAATTACAAACTTAAGAAGCCTTTTTAAACCTTGAATACACTACAATTTGCATTTCCTGTTGCACAGCAAAATTCTCTGGGACAACACAGTGATCAAATTAAGATAGCACATCGGTATATAATTGGTTTACTGTAAATGATGAACCACTTTGTCAAGATGTGTGAGTTTTGTCTCAGCTTAATTCCAAGGAGGGGGATGGCTCCCCCTTTTCCTCTCTTGCAATACACACACACACACACACACACACACACACACACACACACACACACACACACACACACACACACACACACACACACACACACACACACACACACACACACACACATTCTGTCAGTTGGGAGGTGTGGAGATAGGAGGCTGATCACAGCAGTGACTAACCCTGCCGTCATCCAGCCCTTCCGGGGGTCACACACGTCACCCAGAGCCCCACAACACACCCCCTCTGCCTGGCTTCCTGGCAGCCTACTCCTGAGCCGGAGGTGAATTGAGTCCAGAGCCTTTCAGTCTCATACACAGCAAAACAAGGGCTATTTTTGAACGCTCCTCCAATTAGGCTGTTAAGATTGTTTATCTGTTTTCGCGAAATACGTGTCCTCCCGGCTTGCAGTGGCACAGAAAGTGGACCAAAGTTCGTCCCGTTCCCGGAACTGGATCCAAACAAAGCCAGATGTTTAACATTCTCTAGAAAGCGAGGAGAGGTACTTGTTATTGTCCTCTTTTTCTCTGACAGTGGAAAAATACTTTGGAGGGTTATGGAGAAACGTCAGCCTACCTTGTGTGTGTTCTGAAAAGCCAGGAACTCTTAAATCTTATCTTATGACGTCGGCTTATTTTCCTGTGTGTGTGTGTGTGTGTGTGTGTGTGTGTGTGTGTGTGTGTGTGTGTGTGTGTGTGTGTGTGTGTGTGTGTGTGTGTGTGTGTGCACGCGCGCGCGCGTGCGCGCGTGCGTGCGCGTGTGGATGTGTTTATCTATACTTGTGGGGACCAGAAGTCCCCACAAGAATAGTAAACAAACAAACATTTGACCAACTGGGGACATTTTGTTGGTCCCCACAAGATCAAATGCTATTTCAAGGGGGTTTAGGGTTAAGGTTAGAATTAATGTTAGGGTTAGAATTAGGTTTAGGGTTAGGGTTTGGAGCTAGGGTTAGTTTTAGCGTTAGGGTTAGGAGCTAGGGTTAGGTTTAAGGTTAAAAAAGGTTAGGTTTTTGGGTTACAGTTAGGGTTAGGGTACGGGTTAGGGTTAGGGGTTAAGGAAAATAGGATTTTGAATGGGACTGAATTGTATGTCCCCACAAGGTTAGCTGCGCAAGACTGTGTGTGTGTGTGTGTGTGTGTGTGTGTGTGTGTGTGTGTGTGTGTGTGTGTGTGTCTGTGTGTGGCATTCAAGTGCTGTGGCACTGTACTGTATTCCTAGCTTACTGCACAGATGCTTGTTAGATAGTATTTGATTAAAAGCCCCCACTTACTCCACAACCATGATGGATGTTCTGTTCTCCCTCCATCAGACTGATCCACCATTAGCATAGCTCCACACACAGGGGGCTAATACCTGCCATCAGTACAGCCTATTACTCTGCATGGCCCATGCATGAACCCATAGCGCAGCTAGCGCTCGTGCGCTAATGCACATTAACACACACATGAACCCAGCGATACACGCTAGGCTTAACCGCATTATATGAACAGAGACACTTATCCAGTAATGGAGTGTCTTTATTGGTTAACTCCTGGAATGGCCCTCCGAGAATGGCCCCATCATCCAGTTTAATGCCTTATCGCCACATAGGAGCTGGTTCTTCTGTACTGAACATGTGGAGTCATCTGTCACGGTTCACATACTGTACAGCACAGGGGCTTTGATGGGCCGGCAGTCTCCTTCATTATCATTACTCAGTTGGCACTCTTGCTTTGTAACATCCTACACACATTAACACGTACACACACACACACACGCATACACACAAACACGCACACACACACACACACACAATACATTCACATCATGGACCTCTGTGCATGTTGGCTGTGAACCCTATCATGAAAGATCTGCTTTAATGTGCAACCTCCTCCAAAAGCTTCTTCCATTGACTTTCCATTGACTTGCCATTTACTTTCTTGATCAGGAATCCAATAAAGGGACTTAAGCCAGAGTTTCCAGGGGGTCTGAAAAGACTAGGAGGGAAGGTATTAATCAGCAGTATGTCAACACTGATGAAATGCTAGTCACTCCTTTGAGCCTCTTCAGCACTGCATTCCGCTACACAGTTCCTGGAACAGTTATGATGGCAATATAATGGCTCAGATGCAATCTTTACGGGAATGAAGGATACGCTCAGGTCAGTGATGATGTAGTCCCAGGGGGATAGAGAGGTTTGATGTGCTGCCTGTTGAAGACAGCCCAATAGGGAGAGCTTAGAGGAGTCATCAGGACTCATAAAGCTCTGGATGATTCACTGTTTTAACACCTCAGCAGTGTGTCCTCTCTATTCCGCTATAGTGAGTCCCATCAGAACAGTATTTCTCACATTATCAAATTACTGATTTGTATTATATTAGATGTGTTATCATGAAGGTGGGAAAGATGCTCTGACTGACGACTCATAATCCCTTTACCCTCCCACACGTATCCACACACACACACACTCTCGCACACTCATACACACACACTCTCCCACTCACACACACACACAAACCGTAGGTAAGTAATGCAATATCCAGCAGGAGGGGTAACCTTGTCGTCTGATTATCATACTGGCAGTGAGTAATTCTTCCTGCGTAATGATGAGAACATCCTGTCCATCAGAGTCGACCCTCTCATCCCCCATCCATCATCCCCCATCTCCTTTCATAATTCACCCTCCTCTTATGTGACCACAATCTACCCTCTCTTAGTCACCCCACATCCACAGAGCTCCTCTGTCTATCTCCTCCTCTTGTGTGAGGCCTTTATGTGTGTTTGAAACTCAGAGTGGACGACATGCAGCACACACCGTTTCCACTCTTTCCTGAAACTAACAAATGAATAACCTTCTGTCACTTTTTTGGATGGGTATAAGATTAAGTCTAATCTCCCTAAATAGGTGCGCCGCAAGGCAGATGTGCCCATACAAGTTTGGACTAAAGAAAGATGCTACTCTACCCAGCATAGGAGTAGGCCGGCCTCTCCCTGAAGAAAGGAATCTCATCGAATTTTCAGGAAATCCAAGCATGAGAGGAAGTGTTAAAAGAGCTCAGCTGGCACTGTGGATTTCATCTCACTATGACTCTGCACTATGACCCCCCCCCCACCACCATCCAGGCTCTTATATAAACACACCACCGTCACTCTCTCTCTTTCTTGCGCTCTCTCTTGATCTTTTTGAAACGCCGGGAGAAGGAATGGAGGAGCAGCAGCAGGAAGGGTGACATCACCGTCACCCGCGGCAGCTAGGGCCTGCCGGGCCGGTGTGTGGGAGTCTCTGTCTCTGCATGTCACTTCCTGGGAAAGAATAGAACAGAAAGCGTAACGGCCAACACTGTTGCACCTTCACAAGTCTCCTCTCACATGGGGGAGGGGGAGGAGAGAGAGAAAGAGAGCGGTAGAGATGAAATGTGTCTCTTACTTATTCATTCGTCCCACAGAGTGTTGTTGTGGTTAGGTTTGAGGTTGGCTTCTCTCTTTCCTCTCCCCTACCATGCCACGGGCTGGTGCTGGTGGGTGACTACTTGTGGTGTGATTTTTGAGATGTTATGCTGCCCCCTGGTGTCCAAAGGCAGGATTGTAGAAAAGTGTCACGTGATGATACTGTTCCATCCAACTGCGTCTCCGCTCTTTACACAATGTACTGACATACACTATGCTATATGGCCATTATAGGTCATCCAACACCCAGCCTTCAGACACCTGTGATTGACTGTGAGAACCTCTGGGACCAACTGCTATTAAGCTGTGTTGTCATGGCGACACCATGGTTACGTAAGTGTTTTTTGGCCCGGTTCTCATAATCACGCAGCACAGAGCTCTATGTGTCCCGGTCGTTTTTTCCAACACTGGACACCCCAGCTGCGATCTGTTCATCACTGTACATTCCTCCACCTGAATGTGATATGATGAAGATCAGGTGGGATACACAGGTGTGTGTGCTGCCTGCCACGCCCTAAGTGAAACACGTGTGTGTGTGTGTGGTGGGTGGTCATGATGTCATCGTCAACACTAGCCCCATTGTAAATAGAAGTAGGGTTTGGGGAGGTGCAGCATGTGCCCTACCATGTCCATAGATACCTGCAGGACAGTACAGTGAGCAGGACACAATAAGGAAGCTATTGTAAGGCTATGAGTCAACCACTGTAAAACAGGTAAGATAACATGTCTATTGTTTAGTGGCTCTGAGCGTAGTTGTTTTCGTCACTCATGGATGTGGAGTGTTTGCCCACACACACACTTACACACACACTTACACACACACACTCTGTGGTCATGTGGTGTTTCTATGTGGTTTTCCCAGGACCTTTGGCAGGCAGAGAGATTGCTGAGCTCTGAGAACAACAGTTAGGTGGGTGGGTGAGTAACATTGTGTTCGTGTTTGTTGGATGAGTGCTCGAATAGAAGACTAGTAGACTGGTTAGATGATGTCACAACCAAATAGTTGTTATGTATTTCTTACAGCAATTTATTGTTGATAGATAATGATTGCTGTAATGAATTGTGCATACAACATTTTAATATTGTCCTATACTGTCTAATATTGTAATGTGTTATGTTTTCTTTATGTTGACGTGAAGAGATGAGTATCTAAAGATATTATTTGTATAACGTTACTGTAGTTATTCTTCACAGCTCTACTGTTAAGAGTGGTAGTGTCTGAAGTGTGGAGGATGATGTCACACATCAGCTGTCCTCATAGCTGGGCTACCATGGCAATGACATTCATCAGAATGACTTCCTCCAAAAGCAAAGCACTGTCACGATCACTTTCTGTACTGACAGATGACTTTATACTGATACTTACTGTGTTTGTGTGTTGGTAAGGTTAATCATAGAAATGCTAAGCCAAATGAGTGCACTGTCTTTGTAAATCTACTTGTCATCCACGTCACAACTGCTGCACAGAGTTTCTACTTGACATTACTGCCAGAGAGAAATAAGGAAAGTATACTCCAAAATCTTTGCTACTGCTGCTCATCCACTGCATTGTCCGGCAGGGAAAGTCTTCCCCCAGAGGCTGGTTTCACATGGTGGTTTAGATGAATGTTCCCAGTGTCTAGCACCATTTGAAATCAGTGTTCTTGGGGACAGGAGAACAGCTCTAGGCCTCTGGGAGTGTCAGTGAGTCTATTGGAACCATCCTCTCTCTCTCTCTCCCCTTTAAAGGATGACTGATTTCCTCTGGTGTTTAGAGCCCCTTACAGCCTTCTAGCACCATTTGAAATCGGTTATAATGACTGGGGATCAATGCCTCAATGTCTTCACGATGTCTACATGTCAATTCTACAGTCAAGCAGAGAGGAAATGAATGGGATGAATGTTCATATTGAACGTGTCACAGGGTCTGCTCTACAGATCCTGGAATCGAAATGAGTTGGACGGGAGCTAATTTCCAGTGGGACAGTTTTTAAAGTTTCTTATTGAATAAATGTTCAATAAAACTGAATTGATATTGCATACTTATCTTACTTTTTCCTGTGTGTACGTTATTATATTTGTGTCCGTGGTTATAAACATGTGTGTGAACTATAAAACCCTGCTCTGCTATGCATAAAACTCACTCAATTCAAGTAACTTATCAGAGCTCAAGAGATCATAACACATTACCCTCACTGTTATATCTAGAAGCACTCAACACAATCCAACACTTACTTTATAACCTGATAATAGAAACAGGAAAGGCCTTTTATTGCAGGACTTGTACCAGACACTGCACAGAACCACAGAAGATAGCATCTAGTATGTACAGAATTCAGGAAAGTTCCTGTTCTATAATGTGGATGAATGAGTTCCAAGGAAGCCTGATGTTCTCAATAAGATTTTAAAGTTGTGGCAGTTTATCTTATCTCTGCTCAGTGTCCCTGTCGCCTGTGTTACCATGTCACTCTCCGGGTCTGACAAAACATGCAGTGCACAACTGGTATCTATTCATATAGTGTGTTAGGTGTATATAAATGTGTTGTGGATAGGGGGTTGTGTTGATGGGGGTTAGCATGGTAGTATGAACATGATCATGGAGTTGAACTTGGAGACCATCCCAAAGAATGAAGTTGAACTGGGAGAGGAAGAGGAGGAGGCGGAGGAAGAAAAATAAGTGCCTCTCCACATTCAAGCGCTACAGAGGTACAACTTTGACCAGAGGTCATTCTGTGTACATGATTATTAGCTGAGATACTAGGTAATTTAGATCCTTCAACTCATATCATTATTTTAGAACCTGCCATTATTCCACTTTAGCGTAATGAGCTATTTCCCTCAAATCAATGGGGTTTTAATGGAGCCTAGTTGTCCTAGCATCTCTCCCATTGCCCTAGGCCTAGGGCACTGTAGTAGTTATATTTTCCTTTCACCTTGATGGCCTTGTATGACTCAAATGTAAACAGACATCAATGCTCTCAGTGTGTTACCTATCTCCTGACTGTATGGGTGTTTCAACCCCCATATGTGAGCTTTTCACAGGTGGCTGGTGGTACAGGGAGGACAGGCTCATTGTAATTGCTGGAATGTAAGAATGGTATGAAACACATCAAACGTGGTATTATGAGCCGTCCTCCCCTCACCAGCCTCCTGTGGAGCCTGTATTGGCTAGGTTGAAGACAAAAGAGGTAAGGACAAGTTGTATTCATGTGCGCAAGCTTTCGAAATTAAACAGATTCATGTTTATTCTAGTTGATAACTAACATCGCTGGTCTGTTTGTTTAGAATTATTCTGCATTTATGCAAAGAGTTATGGGATATTAGAAATCCTCCTATCCTGGGTATCTTCTACCTAGCATGTTATTGGTTCGATGTCACAACATACAACTTTGGGGGTGTTTCAGCAACAGTGCAAAGTTCTACATTGCAGTCTACAGTACACTATGACATCACCCAAAGAACTGTAGAATGCACTGTTGCACTCTAAATATGATGGAACTGTGCCTTCACTTTAGCCTCTGAATCACAATGTCAGTATTCTCATTGTAGCAACTTGTTTTTGAAGCCTCCATGCAGGCTAAAAAGTATGGTTTGATTTGATAAATTATTAGATGTTGTTATTATAATGCTTATTGACTGCAATATAAATTGGCTGTAGTGAGATTATCCATGCATTGACTTACAGGGCTTTAGGGAATAAAGCTTTCCTCCAGCCAGTGAGCAAGGATGAGATTATTGCTCCAAAGGCCCGTGAGATCTATCAGAAAGCAAAAGGTGAGAGAGTCATTTTGATAATGCAAATATATGACCGGGTTCATGCACTGAAACACAATACAAACAACACTTTTTTTAAAATGTGTATCTGGGTTTGGCTACATTGCTGCTATCCTCAAAAAGTGTGCTTGATACAGTAGGCAGACTACAGTACTAATTAGCAGTATTGTGTTTTGAAGTGGATGACATTTGACATATTTTCAATATGTCTGTAACAGTCCTGGATTCCAAAGAGATCTGGAACATTCTTAGGGAGGAGTCTGAGTCCAAACTGGCTCAGATGGAGACGGCCATTGACGGGCCCTCAGTGATCAAGGTTTCCCTGATACTACACAGAGAACACATCCTGTCACAATGTCACACACCGTTACCAACCATGACCTGTGTCATCTTTATAAGACATTCAACCAATGCAAACTCTGTTGTCTAGAAAAACCAACAAGTAGATTTCTAGATACTTGCTTAGATTCGATTTGCACTCTCTTTCTTTCTCTCTCTCTCTCTCTCCCTTTCTCCCCCTCTCAGGCGTTTGATTACAGGATGGAGTGTCAGAAGCTGCTGGAGGTTCAGGGGCAAGGGAAGTCTAGCCGCCATAAGAATCGAGTGGCGCTCATGTTCAAGGCCTCGGAGGCCAACCTGGACAGGAGAACCCTGCTCATAGCCAACAACCCCCTGCCCGACCTCCATAACCTGAAGGAGGGTGACAGCCCCACCAAATACCTGGCAGGCAACCCCCTCGCACCCGCCCCCGCCCTCACCAAGGTAAGAGGTCTTTTCAAAAATCATGTGATGTTGAGAAAAATCCCAAAGCCTAACTGCGCAAAAAGCAAGAGTCATGTGGATAGCTTGAATATTGAATGCTCTTAAATTGGTAAATTCGCTGTTCCCTCAGAGGCTTGAAGCCATTCGGGGTCGTCAGAGTGGTTTGCTTCCTCTGAAACATCCTCTTAAATTGCCATCTGGGACGAGAAGAGAGGGCAGCAAGCGGAGTAGCGGTGGGTGTGCTGGGAAAGAGTTGAGTGGTTGAGTGGTCTTGAGTTGTCACAAATAATTTGAAACATCATATTTCTCTCCATTACCATGTACAGTTAGGGATATTAATGAATGGCAATACTTTGTGGTCCCACAGAGCTCAATCATGGGTGCGAACACGTCTCTGTGTGCAGTTCTCTGAGGATAGGTCAACGGATTCAGACAGGGACAACGGACAAGAAGGTATTTCATCACACGCGACGGAACATTATTTTTGGTGATGCTGATGATTACGATGATATTAATATTTGTGTGTGTGTGTGTGTGTCTGTATCTAGGTGTTGCCCTAGATCTGACCCAGAGCACTGAGGTCAAAGATCAGTGCACTGAACTGTGTGAGCCCCTCACTCTCTCGGCCCTGCTGGAGACTGCAGTCACAGTAACAGCACCAGGACAGGGGGCGTTCCGCTATGGACAGATCACCTACTGGAACGGGACCAGCAGCTGTGAACTGCCGCCATGACTTCTGAAGCCTGGACCTTTCAATGCATGCATGCAATAGCTGTTTGACCTCTATATTTGGAGCTGTTTGCCAACTATGTGTTGAAATGTACCAATAAATCCTTTATGGTTGAAATTATTTTTGGGATGTGTATTCTTACATATTAAGCCACTGTGTGTGTGTGTGTGTGTGTGTGTGATTCTATCCAGAATAGTTAATCTTACACCAGATGGTCCCAACTGCCTTTTGCAGTTGCATAACAATAATGTAATATTTTAAATCCTTGTAGAACACAACTGTTTGTTTTACTGAAATATCAAAGAGGGGAGAAATGTACAACATTTGTCTATTGCAATACAAAAACCCTGTAGAGTGCATTGACATTTAATTGTGTTAAAGGGATATTATTTTGTGCAGACAACAGAAGCAAGTTCATTGTACTACAGCATTACCAATTGTTATTAGAGGTGCTGGCCCCGCCCAGAGTCGTCTGCTTATGGTATGACCCCGCCTATTTAACCATATATACTAGCATCTAGAACCTCAGGTCTTTCCTTATTGGTCATTGTTCGGATTTCCGCCATATTCAAAGAATTTCAAACATCCGTCTACTGTTATCATTTTCCAGAAATAGTTAGCTATTGTTTTCACCTTTAACATTGATTTTTGGTTCTCCATTTCAAATGGAGGAAACCGGTGAAGCACAGGTCCAAAGTTCGATACCAGAGACGCAGAATGACAGACCGAAGAGAAAGGCAAACAAGAAGAGGAAGTTCAACATCGATGATGAGACGTCCCCCGAGAGCAATAACAATACCAACTCAAGGTGAGACAAACGCTGCCTGAACTATTGAGTGTACGCGATTAAACGAAAATAAATTTGTGAACTATTTATATGGTGCTAACATTATTTAGCTAGCTAATGTTACATTCTGTAACGTCAGTTGAATGTTTGTTTTGATGGCTAGCTACCTAGCATGTGGCTGGCTGACGTTACAGTTCGAGCACGTTGTCATTGTTACACATCCTCCCAGCTAACAAATCTAGGGAGAGGGGACGTTATGTTACCTGTAATGTTCCCCTGATGTTTAAGTGTTTAGTTTCCGTTAGTTACAGGAACATTCTACGTATGTTTGCAAAAACCTCCTTAGAACCTATTTAGCATGTTTTGGTGTTCGAGTTAGTAGAACATTCCCATATTGAAACGTGTCTAGAACATTAATATATTATATTCTGAGAACATGGCAACCATGTTCTGTGTATGTTTGGTGTGACGATGGAATAATCAGCTAACACTTAGAACACTAGACACATGAATGTTCTTGCAACGTCCAATGAAACGTATCTACAACAAAAAAACGACTGGCTGGCTCTATGGCTGGTTCTGTTGGATTTGTCACAAGTATTAATTAATGGAAAACTTCGCCACAGATGGAAACCACTGGCCTATCTTTGACTTTGCCATCTAGTGTTAACTCCAATATTTTGTCATCTTTCATAAATTGTGGCCGTGAATCCGCCATAGAAATTGTTCGAAAGAATAAGATGAAGCTCCGGTAATATGGATAACTATTGAAAGATAGCTAATATACACTAGTCATTAGTCTATTCTTCTTCTTTTTTTTTTTTAGCAGTCAAAGGTTTGGACACACCTACTCATTCAAGGGTTTTTCTTTATTTTTACATTGTAGAATAATAGTGAAGACATCAAAACTATAAAATAACACATATGGAATCATGTAGTAACCAAAAAAGTGTTAAACAAATATATTTTATATTTGAGATTCTTCAAATAGCCACCCTTTGCCTTGATGACCGCTTTGCACACACTTGGCATTCTCTCAACCAGCTTCACCTGGAATGCTTTTCCAACAGTCTTGAAGGAGTTCCCGCATATGCTGAGCGCTTGTAGGCTGCTTTTCCTTCACTCTGCCATCCGACTCATCCCAAACTCATCTCAATTGGGTTGGGGGATTGTGGAGGCCAGGTCATCTGATGCAGTACTCCATCACTCTCCTTCTTGGTAAAATAGCCCTTACACAGCCTGGAGGTGTTGGGTCATTGTCCTGTTGAAAAACAACAAGTCCCACTAAGCCCAAACCAGATGGGATGGCGTATTGCTGCAGAATGCTGTGGTAGCCATGCTGGTTAAGTGTGCCTTGAATTCTAGATAACAGTGTCACCAGCAAAGCACCCCCACAACCATAACACCTCCTCCTCCATGCTTTATGGTGGGAACCACAAATGCGGAGATCATCCGTTCACCCACACCGCATCTCACAAAGACAGGGTGGTTGGAACCAAAAATCTCAAATTTGGACTCCAGACCAAAATTCCACCGGTCTAATGTCCATTGCTTGTGTTTCTTAGCCCAAGCAGGTCTCTTCTTCTTATTGGAGTTCTTTAGTAATGATTGCTTTGCAGCAATTTGACCATGAAGGCCTGATTCACAGACTCTGAACAGTTGTTGTTGAGATGTGTCTGTGACTTGAACTCTGTGAATCATTTATTTGTGCTGCAATTTCTGAGGCTGGTATTTCTAATGAACTTATCCTCTGCAGCAGAGGTAACTCTGGGTCTTCCATTCCTGTGGCGGTCCTCATGACAGCCAGTTTCATCATAGCGCTTGATGGTTTTTGCGACTGCACTTGAAGAAACGTTCAAAGTTCTTGACATTTTCCGTATTGACTAACTTTCATGTCTTAAAGTAATGATGGTGTTACGAACCCCGTGGCTTTAAAAGTCTAGAGTGGATGGAACAGAGACCCGTAACATAATTCATGAAAATTAGAATCATGACATGGAAAGAGTGAGAACAAAAAATACACCGACAACCATAAACTACCGTCAAACACAATATGTTTATTTTGAACACACGGAAAAGGTTTGGGGAAAAGGGCTGAGCAGGACCCAAGAAATGAAACAATAATGTAAAAAAAAACTAAACTGATCTTGCCATACAAAAATTAGTGGGTGGTCCGCTCAGGTCTAACTAGTGTTTTTAGACAATTTTCTTCCTACGGGTAATGTATGCCCAAGGGCAACTTGCTTAAATCCCCCTTTTCACAGAAACACATAAAGTTACCAAACAGAGTAACCAGCAAATGAGTGAGTACACAAAACAAAGGACACCACAGTATCCATACTCACATACGAAAATACTCTCCCAACAACCACAACTGACTGGCTTTTAAAACAATGGGAGGTGTAAGTGAAAAACCAGAAACAGGTGGTGCAATACAGAGGAACTGATTGGTCCACCTCAGCAATCAGCAGCCAAACGGATGTCGGACAGGTGGGACACCCCAACGACCACCAATCAGGAACATAAAGGACACCTGTGATTAGGGCAGAAGGAGAGGAAAAACACAAAAACACACACAGGATACCTGTATCCGTAACACTCCCACCCTTAAAAGAGCAAACCACAAGGGTTTGCGACACACGTACCATCACAACACACAAAATTCAAAGATCAACCGCATCCTGACGGGATAACAAAAAAAACTAGTTCTTTAAACACGAGACAAAGCATCTGCCAACACATTATCCGACCCCTTTTTGTGGCGGATCTCCAAATTATAATTTTGCACTACAAGTGCCCAACGCATAAGGCGTTGGTTCTGGTTGTACATCCGGTGGAGAAAAACTAAGGGGTTATGGTCAGTATACACTATCACTGGTAATGCACTGGAACCAACATATACTTCAAAGTACTGCAGAGCTAACAACAAAGCTAGAGCTTCTTGTTCAATGGTGGAATAGTTTGTCTGACATTTTGTTACATTTCCGCGAAAAATAACAGACAGGATGGTCCACTCCACTCTGGTCCGGCTGCAGTAGAACAGCACCTCTGGCACTTGCATCTACCTCCAGTTTAAACGGTCGTTCAAAATCTGGCGCAGCAAGAACAGGAGTACTACATAAGAGTGCTTTAGCAGTGTTGAAAGTAGTACGACAATCTTCAGACCATACATATTTTCTCGCCGGACTGAGCAAATCCATTAATGGAGCAACTACTGCAGATACATTTTTACAGAAACTACGGTAGTAGCCAACCATCCCTAAAAAGCGGCGTAGCTCTCTTCTGGGGGTAGGTGCGGGAAATGAATTTATAGCTGAGACCTTGGCATCTACAGGGCGCACCTGACCATGGCCGACCTGTTTAACGAGATAAGTAACAGTGGCCTTCCCAAACTCGCACTTTGCTTAGTTCAAGGTTAGAGAAGCGGCTGCTAGACGTTCACACACTACCCTTAGTGTTAACATGATCAGACCACTCAGTTGAATAAATTACCAGATCATCAAGGTTAGCTCTACAATTAGGATCTCCAGCCAATACTGTGTTAACCAGGCGTTGGAAAGTGGCTGGTGCGTTCCGCATCCCAAATGCCATGACAGCATATTGTAGGAAGTGGTCTGGGGTCACAAAGGCAGAGATGTCGGAGGCACGTGAGGTTAACGGCACCTGCCAGTAACCTTTTAGAAGATCTAGTTTGGTTACATAAGTAGCAGCACCAACAGTGTCAATACAGTCATCCAGTATGGGTAACGGGAACGAGTCGGGCACTGTGACAGCATTGACCTTCCGATAGTCCGTACATAACCTGGATGTCCCATCAGGTTTAGGAACCAGAATGCACGGAGAACTCCAAGGACTTGAACTTGGCATAGCCAGGTTATTCTCCAGCAAATAACCAACCTCATCCCTCATTATCTTTCTTTTAGAGACGTTGACACGATAAGCATGTTGCTTGATAGGTGCAGCGTTTCCAACATTAATGTCATGTTCTAACACATTTGTGCATGTAGGAACATCATTAAAAGGACATGGAAAGCTGTGTAATAGCCTCACAATATCATCTGACTCCGTTCGTTAAATTAATCAGGCTTGACGGGAGAGACAGCAGCATCTCTGAATTGGGCAATCTAGCACACTGCTGCTGAGTATTGCGCAATTCCAAACCATCTCCGTCCACATCATTAACATGACCTCCCACTACAGCCGTAGCAGCAATAGAGACAGCCGACTCGGCCAGTTTCTCTGGACTGTTTATCTGAGTGACGGGTCTGGTGTGGTATGTCTTCAACATGTTAACGTGGCACACACGAGATTGGCGTTTTCTATCAGGAGTCTATCACGTAGTCAGTTTCACTTAGTTTCTTTTCAATTACATAAGGACCAGAGAAACGTGCTGACAATGACGCTCCTGGCACAGGCAACAATACAAGAACTTGGTCACCTGGCTGTAGTGAACGAGAAACAGCCTGGTTGTCATAGTGCCGTTTCATCCGTCTCTGTGAGGAAGACAGCGCTTCCTTTGCTAGAGCACATGCACCATGTTGGCGCTCACGAAAGCGACTAACGTAGTCCAACACATTTTCTTTCACACACAACTCTTGTGTTAAAAACTGATCCTTAAGGACTTTCATAGGTCCTCTCATGGTGTGTCCAAACACCAGTTCAGCTGGGCTAAACCCTAGGGATTCCTGTACTGTCTCACGGACAGCAAACAAAACTAGAGGAACTCCCTTTGGCGCTCACGAAAGCGACTAACGTAGTCCAACACATTTTCTTTCACACACAACTCTTGTGTTAAAAACTGATCCTTAAGGACTTTCATAGGTCCTCTCATGGTGTGTCCAAACACCAGTTCAGCTGGGCTAAACCCTAGGGATTCCTGTACTGTCTCACGGACAGCAAACAAAACTAGAGGAACTCCCTCATCCCAATCCTTCTCAGATTCCAAGCAATATTTACGGAGCATAGACTTCAGTGTCTGATGCCAACGTTCAAGAGCACCCTGAGACTCTGGGTGATATGCGCTTGACACACGGTGTGTAACTGACAAGGATTTTAACACTTGTTGAAAAGCTTAGAAAGGAAATTCGTACCCTGATCAGTTTGTACCACCTTAGGTAACCCAAAAGTTGAGAAGAATTTGATCAACGCTTTACTCACCACCGGAGCAGTAATCCTTCGCAGAGGAATGGCCTCTGGTGGCCACACACATAATCGTCAACAGAAACTGGTTACCAGATTTTGTCTTTGGTAATGGTCCAACTCAATCAACCATCACATGTTCGAATGGTTCACCTATGGCCGGTATGGGACAAAGAGGCGCAGGGGAATAACCTGGTTCGGTTTCCCAGTTACTTGACAGGTGTGGCAAGTCCGACAGATCTGAGCCACATCTTGTTTTAAACCAGGCCAAAAGAAATGTCGCAAAACCCAATCATAGGTCTTGGTGACTCCCAGATGTCCGGACCACTGGTGATCATGAGCGAGGGATAAAACATTTTGTCGAAAGGCTGTAGGAATCACTATCTGGTAAACACCATTCCAATCTCCGCCAGCGTCAACATGGGATGTCCATTTACGCATGAGGAGATTACCATCAATTAAGTATGCCATGTTTTACTTCTTTAGCTCCTCCTCTGAGACAACACTAGAAAAACATTTAGCCAGGCTAATGTCAACCTTATGGTTAGCGATCAGCTGCTCACGAGTGACTGGTAACTGTATTGCCTCAGCAACAAGTTCCACATACTTCTTCCTTTCCCTGGGCTGTTGGTCAGACTGCACCAGCTTACCAGAGGTAGCACCCGAGCTATCCTCTGGGTCACACTCTCCGAATAGAATCGTGTTCGACAAATCTATCACGTCACCCACTTGTCGTGCTTGAGCACGTGTGACAGCACAAGCGGGGAACACATCTGGATAACCCTGTGCCAGCTCCTCGGAGAGAGACTGGTCACTTTTATCCATTACCTCCAATACGGGTATCACCTTTCCTCCAGCAATACCGGCAACATAGGACGTACTCCAACTCTGAACAATCCACTGACTAACTCAGAGTGTACGTTCACAAAGTGCAATGGCACTGGGACGAATCCCATTTCAATTCCTTGTACTAACATACTGGAACCACAAAATGTATTATTGAACAAGGGCAACACATCAGATAGTATGAACGACTGCGCCGCACCAGTATCTCTAAGGATTCTAACCGGACGCTGAGACGCTTCGTCATCTGATATGGAAACAAACCCCTCAAAAATGAACGGTTCATAACTGTGATCTGGGACTTTCAAACCACATTCACTATGAGGCATCTGTTTTGATTCCGGCCTTACAACCGTACGAATCAGCCCAACACCCGTTGGCGGCCTGACGTGCTGAGGCATCCCCTGTTTGCGTTTTAGCAGAAAGCAATCATTAACCATATGTCCCACCTTATGACAATAGAAACAGTGACTCACATCTTTTGGGCGTGCTGGATATACTGCTGGTCGACTAGGACTAAAAGTTAGCAACTCTGCGGCCCTGCTCTCCGTACGAGCTGAAAACACGCTCTTATGCGTCAACACAAACTCGTCTGCCAATACAGACGCTTCCGACAGTGAGGATACTTTCTGTTCGTTCAGATAAACTACAATGCGTTCGGGTAAGCAATTTTTTAACTCTTCTAACAAGATTAACTCCCGTAGAGAGTTAAAATCAGTTACCTTACTAGCAGTGTGCCATTTGTCAAACAGATTTCCTTTGTCTCTAGCAAACTCCACATAAGTCTGAGTAGAATACTTTTTATGAGACTTAAATCTCTGTCGATATGCCTCAGGAACCAGCTCATAGGCACGAAGAACAGTAGCTTTGACCACGTCATAATTCAAACTGTCTTCAAGAGGTAGCGCTGACAGAACCTCTTGGGCTTTACCTGTTAATTTACACTGAAGTAATAGGCACCATACCTCTTCGGGCCATTTCAATGCTACCGCTATACGCTCAAAAACACTGAAATAGGAATCAACCTCTGACTCCCTAAACACAGGTACCAAGGTGATCTGTCTACTAATATCAAAAGTAGCAGATGACACAGCTGGTGAGGACGGCTCACTAGCAGGCATAGTATGAGCAGAGACTAACCTCGCTGTTTCTCCCTCCAGTTCCATTTTACGCATCTCCAGTTCCATCTTACGCGTCTCCAGTTCCTGATCAACTCTACGTGTCTCCTGTTCTGCCTCTAGCTTACGCGTCTCCTGTTCTGCCTCTAGCTTACGCGTCTCCTGTTCTGCCTCTAGCTTACGCATCTCCTGTTCTGCCTCTAGCTTACGCGTCTCCTGTTCTGCCTCTAGCTTACGCGTCTCCTGTTCTGCCTCTAGCTTACGCGTCTCCTGTTCTGCCTCTAGCTTACGCGTCTCCTGTTCTGCCTCTAGCTTACGCGTCTCCTGTTCTGCCTCTAGCTTACGAGTCTCCTGTTCTGCCTCTAGCTTACGCGTCTCCTGTTCTGCCTCTAGCTTACGCGTCTCCTGTTCTGCCTCTAGCTTACGCGTCTCCTGTTCTGCCTCTAGCTTACGCGTCTCCTGTTCTGCCTCTAGCTTACGCGTCTCCTGTTCTGCCTCTAGCTTACGCGTCTCCTGTTCTGCCTCTAGCTTACGTGTTTCCAGCTTGTCTTGCCTGATTTGTGCCCGCTCTTCCGCCTCCATTTGGAGCCGTGTCGAGCGGACATCCATCCTGGCATCACAGTCGGACTGTGGGGAGAGTGGGTCAAAACGGAGCAATGTGGCTGGAGCCTTAGCCTCGTCCTCAGACACCGACGGGCTTACAGGAGCAGCAGCCACATCCCCTACAGGAGCAGCAGGCTCAGGCGGCGGTAACTCAAGCACTCGCTCGATAATCTCTAACACTGCTTTCCTAACTTCTGCTTTCACTAAAACCCTTTATGGGTACAGAAAAGTGGTCAGCCAAAGCCTGTAGATCCACTCTACGGCAATTCTCAAAAACCTCCCACGTAGGGTTTTCCAAAAAGGCACCCAACTCAAAAGTAGCCATCTTAAACTAGCAACACGAGCCGACGAATACTGAACACAAAACCAGTTAGTTACAGCTGCCAAGCTCAACACTGAACCAGACACTAAACTAATTTGCATGGGTATCAATGAGAATGATCCCGGACAAACCCCCATGTTATGTTACGAACCCCGTGGCTTTAAAAGTCTAGGGTGGATGGAACAGAGACCCGTAACATAATTCATGCAAATTAGAATCATGACATGGAACAGTGAGAACAAAAAATACACGACAAACAAAGGTTTGGGAAAAAGGGCTGAGAAGGACCCAAGAAATGAAACAATAATGTAAAAAAAAAACTAAACTGATCTTGCCTGCCTCAAGAACCGTTAAGCTACTGCTAATCATACAAAAATTACAGTGGGTGGTCCGCTCAGGTCTAACTAGTGTTTTTAGACAATTTTCTTCCTACGGGTAATGTATGCCCAAGGGCAACTTGCTTAAATCCCCCTTTTCACAGAAACACATAACAAAGTTACCAAACAGAGTAACCAGCAAATGAGTGAGTACACAAAACACAGGACACCACAGTATCGATACTCACATACGAAAATACTCTCCCAACAACCACAACTGACTGGCTTTTAAA
Organism: Coregonus lavaretus; assembly: GCF_964263955.1. Lineage (NCBI taxonomy): Eukaryota > Metazoa > Chordata > Actinopteri > Salmoniformes > Salmonidae > Coregonus > Coregonus lavaretus. Next base: position 43,806,845 of record NC_140000.1, read on the forward strand.
CAATGGGATGTGTAAGTGAAAAACCAGAAACAGGTGGTGCAATACAGAGGAATGTCCACTGATTGGTCCACCTCAGCAATCAGCAGCCAAACGGATGTCGGACAGGTGGGACACCCCAACGACCACCAATCAGGAACATAAAGGACACCTGTGATTAGGGCAGAAGGAGAGGAAAAACACAAAAACACACACAGGATACCTGTATCCGTAACAGATGGACTGTCGTTTCTCTTTGCATATTTGAGCTGTTCTTGCCATCATATGGACTTGGTCTTTCACCAAATAGGGTTATATTCTGTATACCACACCTACCTTAACACAACTGATTGGCTCAAACTCATTAAGAAGGAAATAAATTCCACAAATTAACTTTTAAGAAGGCACACCTGTTAATTGAAATGCATTCCAAGTGACTACCTGGTGAAGCTGGTTGAGAGAATGCCAAGAATGTGCAAAGCTGTCATCAAGGCAAAGGGTGGCCACTTTGAAGAATCTCAAATATAAAATATATTTTGATTTGTTTAACACTTTTTTGGTGATTACATGATTCCATATGTTTTATTTCATAGTTTTGATGTCTTCACTATTATTCTGCAATGTAAAAAATAAAGAAAAACCCTTGAATGAGTAGGTGTGTCCAAACTTTTGACTGGTAGTGGTAGTGACGGGTCGCCACAGGTGGTAACATTCATATAAAACCCAGCCCTGAAACGAAAGTAGGCTGAAAATAATTTGTATGTTGTATCATAGGAAAAGACGACTCATTCACATGGATTTGCACGAAGTGTGCAGTTTGGATTTCAAGCACAAATGTATCAAACCATGACTCACTGACTTAAAGCTGCAATATGTAACTTTTATTGGGGACCCGACCAAATTCACATAGAAATGTGAGTTATAGATCTGTCATTCTCATTTGAAAGCAAGTTTTAAAAGCTGTAGATATGTTTTATGTGTTATTTCTATGCTTCCTGTTCTTAAGTTTCAATTTTGCATCTTTTACTTTCGGTTTTGTACACCAGCTTCAAACAGCTGAAAATACAATATTTTTGGTTATTGAAAATATACTGTATTTCAGGATATATTGCTTGTTTTGTCACACAAACTGAAATTAGGCAAACTGTTAGAATTTTAGCAACCACGAAATGGCGGAGCGGTTTCTGCATATTGCACCTTCTTAAATCGTTGTGCATCAACATCTGTAAGCTCTAGCCAGTCTTTCAGCTCGAAAAAGCACATTTCTACTGGGGTGGGCGTTTTATCTTATATTTATCTTATATTCTGGCAACCATTTTCTTTGTATGTTTGGTTGATGTAATATTCTCCTAACCCTCAGAAAACTGGACACTGGAATATTTTTGCAATGTTCCAATGAAACGTGTCAAGAAAATCAATATTGAACATTCTGAGAACATGGTAACCACGTTCTGGGTAAGTTCTGTTTGACATTAAGGGAATAGTCTCTTGGAAACAGTCCTTGCACATCACGACTTAATGAGACACTTAAGTGAAAGTTCTCAAACGTTTGTTGTTAGCTGGGTAGCTATGTCATAGTTAGCTAGATAATTTCTAAGAATATATTATTAGGTAAATGGCTACCTTGCTAGTTATTTTGGCTATACTTATTATAGCCTGTTAAACAAGCAACAAAACATATATTGCAACTAGAATGGAGTGCTGGTTGCATATTCCAAGTCCTTGGAAAACTGTTTTAGCTGGTTACCTTTGCATGTTCACGTCAGGACCTAATGATCATTTTGTGTCAGCACATGCCATGATTGTAAACTTTTACACCGACACAGTCGGCTACAGATAGCTAGTACTGTACTGCAAATCATTGTGTACTACTGGACAGTTTGCTGTAATACTGTAATACACACTAGTTGACCACAAGGTGGCAGTAAATACCAACATACGAATCATGAACCATGAATAACAGTTGGTGTGGGTGTTTGATGGATGATAGGTAGATGCAGTGCTATGAAAAAGTTTTTGCCCCCTTTCAAATTTTCTCTACTTTTGCATATTTGTGATTCTGAATGTTATCAGATCTTCAACCAAAACCTAATATTAGATAAAGGGAACATAAGTGAACAAATAACACAACAATTACATATTTATTTCATTTATTTCATAAACAAAGTTATGCAACACCCAATTCCCCTGTGTGAAAAAGTAATTGCCCCCTTACACTCAATAGCTGGTTGTGCCAGCTTTAGCTGCAATGACTCCAACTAAATGCTTCCTGTAGTTGTTGATCAGTCTCATGTCGCTGTGGAGGAATTTTGGCCCACTCTTCCATGCAGAACTGCTTTCAAGTCCTGCCACAACATCTCAATTGGGATTAGGTCTGGACTTTGACTAGGCCATTCCAAAACTTCCAATTTGTTGCTTTTTAGCAATTTTCATGTAGACTTGATTGTGTGTTTTGGATAATTGTCTTGCTGCTTTACATTTTAGTCATTTAGCAGACGCTCTTATCCAGAGCAATTTACAGGAGCTATTATGGTTAAGTGCCTTGCTTAAGGGCACATCGACAGATTTTTCATCTAGGCGGCTCGGGGATTAGAACCAGCGACCTTTCGGTTACTGGCACAACGCTCTTACCCACTACGCTACCTGTCGCCTTGCATGACCCAGCTGCGCTTCAGCTTCAGCTCACAGACGGATGGTCTGACATTCTCCTGTAGAATTCTCTGATACAAAGCAGAATTCATGGTTCCTTCTATTAAGGCAAGTCGTCCAGGTCCTGAGGCAGCAAAGCATCCCCAAACCATCACACCACCACCACCATGCTTGACCTTTGGTATGATGTTCTTACTGTGGAATGCAGCAAGACAATGATCCAAAACACACAATCAAGTCTACATGAAAATTGCTAAAAAGCAACAAATTGGAAGTTTTGGAATGGCCTAGTCAAAGTCCAGACCTATGTAATTGTTGTGTTATTTGTTCACTTATGTTCCCTTTATCTAATATTAGGTTTTGGTTGAAGATCTGATAACATTCAGTATCACAAATATGCAAAAGTAGAGAGAATTACAAAGGGGGCAAAAACGTTTTCATAGCACTGTAAATTGATTTTATTAGTCACATGTACAGGGATGCAGATGTAATTGCAGGGTACAGTGAAAATCATATGCGCCGTGCTTCAACAGTGCAGGTCAAATGAAAAATAAATCAAAAGAAGTGAGTGAGACAAACGTAAGATGTTGATGATAATACATACCCTGCCCCCGCAGTTGTAAATGTGTAATAAATAAATAAAATAATACTATATACTGTACATATTTACACAGTAACAATGCTAAATGTCCATTGGTGGTGGGGGAGGTTAAATGTTTGTGGGGGGGGTAGAATATCCATAAGGGGGAAGGAAGTCCGGGGGACAGGAGGGGGACAGGGGTAGCAGGTAGCTGCCTAGTGGCTGTTCAGCAGCCTGATGGTCTGGGGGTACAAGCTATTGACCAGTCTGACAGTTTTTGTCAGAGTTGGGACGTCCCAAGGAACTGTTTTAGACCTTCCCTATCTCAATTCAAAGGGCTTTATTGGCAAGGGAAACATATGTTTACATTGCCAAAGCAAGTGAAATAGATAATAAACAAAAGTGAAATAAACAAAAATATTAACCGTAAACATTACACTCACAAAAGTTCCAAAGGAATAGAGACATTTCAGATGCCATATTATGGCTATATACAGTGTTGTAATGATGTGCAAATAGTTAAAGTACAAAAGGGAAAATAAATATGGGTTGTATTTACAATGTGGTTTGTTCTACACTGGTTGCCGTTTTCTTGTGGCAACAGGTCACAAATATTGCTGCTGTGATGGCACACTGTGGTATTTAACCCAGTAGATAAGGGAGTTTATCAAAATTGGATTTGTTTCCATATTTTCTGTGGGTCTGTGTAATCTGAAGGAAATATGTCTCTAAAATGGTCATATATTTGGCAGGAGGTTAGGAAGTGCAGCTCAGTTTCCACCTAATTTTGTGGGCAGTGTTCACATAGTCTTCTCTTGAGAGCCAGGTCTGCCTACGGCGGCCTTTCTCAATAGCAAGGCTATGCTCACTGAGTCTGTTCATAGTCAAAGCTTTCCTTCATTTTGGGTCAGTCACAGTGGTCAGGTATTCTGCCACTGTGTACTCTCTGTTTAGGGCCAAATAGCATCAAGTTTGCTCTGTTAATTTGTTAGTGCTTTCCAATGTGTCAAGTAGGCTAATTATCGTTTTGTGTTCTCGTGATTTGGTTGGGTCTAATTGTGTTGCTCCGTGGGCTCTGTTTGTGCTTGTGAACAGAGCCCCAGGACCAGCTTGCTTAGGGGACTCTTCTCCGGGTTCAGTTCTCTGTAGGTGATGGCTTTGTTATGGAAGGTTTGGGAATTGATTTCCATTTAGGTGGTTGTCGAATTTAACGGCTCTTTTCTGGATTTTGATAATTAACGTGTATCTGCCTAATTCTGCTCTGCATGCATTAATATTGTGTTTTACGTTGTACACAGAGGATATTTTTGCAGAATTCTGCATATCTCTACAGAACAGCATGTGATGTCTCCTGAAGGGACTTTGCACTTCTTCTTCAAAGTCTCAAAGACTCATAAATACTTTTTAAAATACTTTTTTAACCTTTCCTGTTTGAGTATACACTTTATGACACAAATAGTCTATGAATTTCCCGAGGCTTTTAATCAAACATTTATAATTTCAGTTTTAGTCAGACAGCTGGCTGATAGAGCCAAAAGTCAATTCTTATTTTGGGGTAATCAGTACTGAGAAAGTTTCTGTTGGCACGTAGCACACTGGTAGGCTTTCCATGCTTTGTGCCAAAAGGCCCCTGCCCACTGTTGGGGAAAACATGGAAAACTGTGACCATAAATATGATCCTAATAGCCAACCCCGCAGGAAAACAAGGAGAGTGTTGCTCAGTGGACTTTGGACTACTAGGTGATCGGTGTGTGATTGAATGTTCCCTTTGTAGATTGGGATTATTGAGCTGCATCTCTATCGTTATTCACTGTCTTTCAGCCTCAATTATGTCAACATTTTCTGACTGTTACTTGCGCTTGCTTCCAGCCTATTCAGGTGTTATTCACCCACAGAAGTGTGTAACATACAGTGGGGGAAAAAAGTATTTAGTCAGCCACCAATTGTGCAAGTTCTCCCACTTAAAAAGATGAGAGAGGCCTGTAATTTTCATCATAGGTACACGTCAACTATGACAGACAAATTGAGAAAAAAAATCACATTTGTAGGATTTTTAATGAATTTATTTGCAAATTATTGTGGAAAATAAGTATTTGGTCACCTACAAACAAGCAAGATTTATGGCTCTCAGACCTGTAACTTCTTCTTTAAGAGGCTCCTCTGTCCTCCACTCGTTACCTGTATTAATGGCACCTGTTTGAACTTGTTATCAGTATAAAATACACCTGTCCACAACCTCAAACAGTCACACTCCAAACTCCACTATGGCCAAGACCAAAGAGCTGTCAAAGGACACCAGTTTTTTTTCTCATTTTGTCTGTCATAGTTGACGTGTACATATGATGAAAATTACAGGCCTCTCTCATCTTTTTAAGTGGAAGAACTTGCACAATTGGTGGCTGACTAAAGACTTTTTTTCCCCCACTGTATAGGCCTACCTCTGAGTAAGAGCCTGCCTGTGACGTCCAATCACAAGCCCCAGGGCCTGACCTTTGTCCCTTTTTTCAATGCACGGGTGTCATGGGAGCAGAATTGTCAGTAATGTTCTAGAAAAATAAACAACTAACTCTATAGTGTCATACAAACCTAGATTGTAAAATATCTATCGTTTTTAGACCCTTAACAATAGCATTCAGGTGTGCACCGGATGAGTAATGAATCCAATGTCAAATTTCCCGTACGATGAGCTGTTTTGAAAGCTAATATCAGCCATTGTGCTGGTGTGTGGGGCCTTTTTTATGCATAAATGATTGATTGTCACGTCGTATTCACTTGGTCATAGCAGTCAACCCGGGGACGAAGGCTGTTTTTACTGTGCGTGTGTGTGAGCTGTATGTGCTATGAGTCAGTGGAAAGGCATCATTCTAGGCCCTGCCTTTGTTTGTCAGGCTAGGTAATGTGAAACTGATGCTAACTAAACCACCCCACCTCCCGCTCCCCCGGCCTCCACTCTACCTGTATTTCTCATGAGCTTACCTCACCTGGAAGCACTGTCTCTTGCCTCAGGGAAAGATTTCAGAGTAAACTACCTTCAGGCATGCACAGTCAGACACTGAGGGGATTTTATGATAGCGAAGTCTGTCAGGGGCACCACGTTGCTAGGCTATCTCTGTTTTTAAGCAGGTCAGCATCTGTAAACATCCGGTCCACACAGGTACGGTCAGATAAAAGTCTAAAATAATCATTCGTTTTGTCATTGGGATGTTTTGTCAGTTGAATGACCCATAACCCTCTACACAACGTTACGTCCCATCAACATTACAGCATCTGAAATAATCGATTTAGGCAATGATCAGGTGTGACTGTTATCTGGTGTGTGGGTCAGAAATGTGAGTGAAAGCAACACTGGCCTAATCACTCTAGGATGATATCACTTTGATATAATTTACTGTACATTTACATTTACATTTTAGTCATTTAGCAGACGCTCTTATCCAGAGCGACTTACAGGAGCAATTAGGGTTAAGTGCCTTGCTCAAGGGCACATTTACGTCATTTAGCAGACGCTCTTATCCAGAGCGACTCACCAATTGGTGCGTTCACCCTATAGCCAGTGGGATAACCACTTTACAATGTTTGGGGGGGGGGGGGGGGGGTAGAAGGATTACTTTATCCTATCCCAGGTATTCCTTAAAGAGGTGGGGTTTCAAATGTCTCCGGAAGGTGGTAAGTGACTCCGCTGTCCTGGCGTCGTGAGGGAGCTTGTTCCACCATTGGGGTGCCAGAGCAGCGAACAGTTTTGACTGGGCTGAGCGGGAACTATGCTTCCGCAGAGGAAGGGGAGCCAGCAGGCCAGAGGTGGATGAACGCAATGCCCTCGTTTGGGTGTAGGGACTGATCAGAGCCCGAAGGTACAGAGGTGCCGTTCCCCTCACTGCTCCATAGGCAAGCACCATGGTCTTGTAGCGGATGCGAGCTTCAACTGGAAGCCAGTGGAGGAGGGGGGTGACGTGAGAGAACTTGGGAAGGTTGAACACCAGACGGGCTGCGGCATTCTGGATGAGTTGTAGGGGTTTAATGGCACAGGCAGGGAGGCCAGCCAACAGCGAGTTGCAGTAGTCCAGACGGGAGATGACAAGTGCCTGGATTAGGACCTGTGCCGCTTCCTGTGTAAGGCAGGGTCGTACTCTCCGAATGTTGTAGAGCATGAACCTGCAGGAGCGGGTCACCGCCTTGATGTTGGCGGAGAACGACAGGGTGTTGTCCAGGGTCACGCCTAGGCTCTTCGCACTCTGGGAGGAGGACACAGCGGAGTTGTCAACCGTGATGGCCAGATCATGGAACGGGCAGTCCTTCCCCGGGAGGAAGAGCAGCTCCGTCTTGCCAGGGTTCAGCTTGAGGTGGTGATCCGTCATCCATACTGATATGTCTGCCAGACATGCAGAGATGCGATTCGCCACCTGGTTATCAGAAGGGGGAAAGGAGAAGATTAGTTGTGTATCGTCAGCGTAGCAATGATAGGAGAGGCCATGTGAGGATATGACAGAGCCAAGTGACTTGGTGTATAGGGAGAAAAGGAGAGGGCCTAGAACTGAGCCCTGGGGGACACCAGTGGTGAGAGCACGTGGTGCGGAGACAGCTTCTCGCCACGCCACTTGGTAGGAGCGACCGGTCAGGTAGGACGCAATCCAGGAGTGAGCCGCGCCGGAGATGCCCAGCTCGGAGAGGGTGGAGAGGAGGATCTGATGGTTCACAGTATCAAAGGCAGCAGACAGGTCTAGAAGGACAAGAGCAGAGGAGAGAGAGTTAGCTTTAGCAGTGCGGAGAGCCTCCGTGACACAGAGAAGAGCAGTCTCAGTTGAATGACCAGTCCTGAAACCTGACTGGTTAGGATCAAGAAGGTCATTCTGAGAGAGATAGCAAGAGAGTTGGCTAAAGACGGCACGCTCAATAGTTTTGGAAAGAAAAGAAAGAAGGGATACTGGTCTGTAGTTGTTGACATCAGTGGGATCGAGTGTTGGTTTCTTGAGAAGGGGAGCAACTCTCGCTCTCTTGAAGACGGAAGGGACATGGCCAGCGGTCAAGGATGAGTTGATCAGCGAGGTGAGGTAGGGGAGAAGGTCACCGGAGATGGTCTGGAGAAGAGAGGAGGGGATGGGGTCAAGCGGGCAGGTTGTTGGGCGGCCTGCAGTCACAAGTCGCAGGATTTTATCTGGAGAGAGAGGGGAGAAAGAAGTCAAAGTATAGGGTAGGGCAGTGTGAGTAGGACCAGCAGTGTCATTAGACTTAACAAACGAGGATCGAATGTCGTCAACCTTCTTTTCAAAGTGGTTGACGAAGTCATCCACAGAGAGAGAGGAGGGGGGGGCGGGGGGGGGGGAGGATTCAGGAGGGAGGAAAATGTGGCAAAGAGCTTCCTAGGGTTAGAGGCAGATGCTTGGAATTTAGAGTGGTAGAAAGTGGCCTTAGCAGCAGAAACAGATGAAGAAAATGTAGAGAGGAGGGAGTGAAAAGATACCAGGTCGGCAGGGAGTTTAGTTTTCTTCCATTTCCGCTCCGCTGCCCGGAGCTCTGTTCTGTGAGCTCGCAATGAGTCATCAAGCCACGGAGCTGGAGGGGAGGACCGAGCCGGCCGGGAGGATACAAAGTGTGCATCAGAGGAAGAACCTTCAAAAACATCACATGATTAGGCCTAAATCCTTTTAGGAAACGCCTTTCCCAGTCTGGGTGGAATTATTTTCTGCTTTAAAGGAGCTCTACAGGCATTCTTTTCTGCATTATTACATCCTGTACCCTTTACTGTGTTTGTTTAGAATGATGAGACAGAGGGGGAGAAGGAGAGACAGGAGTGGTGGTAATATGTGCGTTCATGTTTTGACCACTGTCTTAGAAATAGCCCTGCCCTGGCCGTCCCTTGGCTTCTTCTGATGGAACTATTGTCATATACTGCTAGTTTCGCATAGTTCCTAGGGCCCACGCCTGTCATTGTTTAGTGACAGTAGTCAGCCCTGCCCCAGTGTGATTGGTGTTCCTGTGAAGCCCCATTGCATTCCTCAGAGTGAACTTGAAGTCGCACCACCAGCAGGCAGACACCAGTGAACCACCCAGGTTGTCACAGCGTAGCAGCATAGCTTCATACATCACCTCACATACCTCTGTGTTCCTGGAGTCTAAAGAACACACCGGTTCCCCTAACATAGATAGATAGAATGTATGTTATCCTATCTATCTTATCTATCTTATCTATCTTATCTATCTTATCTATCTTATCATGTTTACATTGCCAAAGCAAGTCAAATAAATAATGAACAGTACACAAGTTCCAAAGGAATAGAGACATTTCAAATATAATATGGCTATATACAGTGTTCTAACGATGTGCAAATGGGAAAATAAATAAATATAAATATGGGTTGAATTTACAATGGTGTTTGTTCTTCACTGGTTGCCCTTTTCTTGTGGCAACAGGTCACAAATCTTGCTGCTGTGATGGCACACTGTGGTATTTCACCCAATCGATATGGGAGTTTATCAAAATTGGATTTGTTTTCAAATTCTTTGTGGGTCTGTGTAATCTGAGGGAAATGTGGGTTTTCTAATATGGTCATACATTTGGCAGGCGGTATGGAAGTGCAGCTCAGTTTCCACCTCATTTTGTGGCCAGTGTGCACATAGCATGTCTTCTCTTGAGAGCCAGGTCTGCCTACGGCGGCCTTTCTCAATAGCAAGGCTATGCTCACTGAGTCTGTACATAGTCAAAGCTTTCCTTCATTTCTCTCTCCTTCTTTAGAATCGATTTTATTCTTGTTGACTTTGCTCTCCCATCCATCTCCCCTCTCTTTATCTGTGCCCTTATTCCTTGTAATCTAGTCTTATTTTTCTTCCTGTTTGTCTTGTCTGAACGCCTGATGTTTTTGGCTCTCACACTCATTCTTTCTCTTTCTCTCGCTCTCTCTCTCCGTCACACACTCATCAGTCTCCTTCTCTCTGCTCCCCCACTTAGGGAATTCCTCCACTGTCCTCTAGGCCTCCACTACTAGTCATTCAGTACCGATTCTGAGTGCAGACCACATAGGAAGCGGTAGAGTGGAGGTCGGCGCCCTACACTATAGATAAGTGCTGTGTCACTGTGGACAATGCCACCTGTAGCAACCACAATAAGGGGCAGGCAGGCCAACAGAATGACTGGAATGACTTGGCCCAGTAACAGCAGTACCACAGGAACACATGCTAGAGACAAGTGTTCAGAGGAATCATGGAAAGAATGTCAGGATTGTAGAGGTTGATTTTCCTTTGAGGTCTCTCGATATAGTAAGACCATTATCGCCACTCTGTTTTCAGATATGATCTTGTTTATATTGGAAAATATTGTTTACGGTTTCAGAAGATATGAGTGGTCATCTAAGTTACACTTTGACTTTAACTCACTCTGGTCTTTTGAAAGCCATCCAATTGGCTTCATCATCACTAATGTGGGTTGTTCTCAGCGTGTAACAGGGCCATAATAGAAATCCAATACTTTTTAGGTGTGCTGACAGGGCGCCTGTCTGAAGGGTAATCATCTAGTCAGACAGAGGGACAAGCTTGTGCTTTGTCTAAGAGCCCTCAATTTGTCCTGATCTGGCCTAATCTAGCCCACTCTAATGGCCAGACTGATGTAACCCCTCAAAAATACCTAAAATACAGTTCTCGCCCTCATCAGGTTATCGTCAATGATTAAAGATTGAGGGGTTACATGAGGTTTGGGGTGACCGAAATAGAGCAGTAGGCCTGCTTCATCTGTGTATTTCATAAAAAGCACTCCCTGCTTAGGCCCTCAACAAACAAACTTCTGACAGGAGGTAGAACAGTTGCTTTCTTTCCCCATTTTAGGAAAGGCGTAGGTAGGGGGCTCCTCCTACACGTGTTTTGAGGGGTAGACGGTCTGTCCTATAGATAGAAAGAGCGAGAAAATAGTAATGCGATGACATCTTGGAGACCTGGTAACCCTGTGGGTGCTGCACAGCAAGTGAGGGGTGAAAGACAGCTCTCTGACTGGGTCTACTCTCCTGGGTGTCTATCCTAGCTGGCTGTCTGAGGATGCAGCGAAGGGGACATCGCTATGGCTACAACAGGCTGTGGTATGTACCAGAGCCAATACTCCCATACACCGTGTGCCACAGACTTATACGGTGGCACCTGAGCATGGCTCTCTGTCTGAATGGGTCTTCGGGGAAGGCACTGAATGACTGGAGTAATTTATGTTTCTGAGGCTCTTCCTGCACTACCATGATTGAATGTTCGCAAGGCAGGGGTGAGCTTGCATTCTTGCATGCGGCATTGGACATTGTGGGATTGTGTGGTTGTTACCTGGTGGAGTTGTGGCGTGTGATGTCACCTCGTACCCTGAGATGTAAAGCTATATTAGTAGTGTCACCTTTTGAATTATGGTGTATGGTGTTATTAATGTTGTACTAGTTAAACATGCAATCATTTCCATCTTCATCTTGTAGGCCTGGACTGAGAAGAGGGAGTTCCTTCACCTTCCTCACCCCTGGACCTCAGTGGGACTTCAGTCTGGTGAGTACAGCCTCCATCCAGCTGCACTTGTTTTTGTGTCTCCCTGTTCCCTCACAGGACCGGTACCTCGGGTCATTCCTTTATCATCCATATTTTGTCCTGGCATTGTTTGGGATGATTATGGCTTTCTGGCCTGTTTGTGCGGACGGAGAGTGCCTGTCCCTGTCATAACTGTCTGTTTTGGCTTCAAATCTGGCCTTGGTGTTTTTAAACAGGCACGGAAGCAAGTGGACCTGTTCATTCTCATAGGACATTCAAAGCTGTAAAGTCCCTCTGACTTGGACCACAGATACTGACTCTGTGTATTAGGTTTAGGTAAATGATAAAGACAAATGACTGATCCACTTTGGTCTTAAGGTTTTGAGGGGAGGTTTGGACTGCATCTTGGATGCATCCGGCATCACCTGTGTATCAGTATTCAGAACATAGTTCATTGTAACCCAGTCTTCACCCATTACTCCATAGTGGATGATGGTGTCACTTACACATGTATTACTCATCTGGAATCAGTATAGTTCATGATAGCCTTGATCCCCAAAATAAAGGCATTCAAAATAAACCTTGAATCGCTCATGCAGCATCAGAAACCATGTGAACTGATGCTAAGTATGTATACATGCCAGTGCAGTTTCTTTTGGCAACTCGCAATCACCTCTGAGTGAGAGGTGATGTAAGCACTCTGCAGGTCCATCTAATCCTCCATTCAGGAACTTTTTAATTGCATGGCTCCCTCACAGCTGATGCCAGGCACAGGACAGACCCAACAGTAAACAAACCAGGAAATCTTACTGTTCCTATTTCCCCTTCAACATAATGGAATCAACATAGCTCTCGTTCCTCTCAGATTGGCCGGCCTGCTGTTTACAGTAAAACCTAGACCTAAATTGGTGATTGGAAACAGAGTTGAGAGATTAGAGAAAGGAACGGAACGACAAGGCCTGGAGCATTCCAGGGTTTATGAGTGAACCTCAGCTGAAACCCTATCCATCGCTCATCTGAGCCGAGTAGAGGAGGAGGAGGAGGAGGAGGAGGAGGAGGAAAGAGGGAGGGATAGAGGAGAGGAGGCCAGAGACTCTTCATCTCGTGCCAAACGTTGCCTTTGATTCCCCTAATTTTCTTTAACTGGCACGCTTAGTTCAACCTCTAAAAGCATACGGCCCTTGTTACCTAGGATACCCCCCTCCCTCACACGACTCCCCTATTATCTCACCTTTATAACTCAACCCAAAGAGAGAGAAATATAGAAAAGAAACGGTGGGCTCCTTTCTTCTCCTTTTGTCTCTCATCCTCTCTTATCGCCACCTTGAAACCTGAATAAGATCAGGAGGATCCTGTGCTTTGATGTGGGTAGGTACGGGACTTTCTGGAGGCTGGGGCTGGTATAGTACAGTACAGGTAGGAGTGTTTAGGCAGGGCTGGCCTTGGGGATGAAGGAGACTGCAGTGTTTATCATAGTGTCTCAGACTACATTAGCAAGGCCTCAGGGCAGTTCTTTAATGTTGAGAATGTGATTTAGGTTTCCAGCTCTGTGCAAGAAAAGCAACAGATCAAACCCAACTGCTGTTGTATGAATGTAGGCGGGTAATTAATAGGAGAGGGTCTCTCCCAGCGACGTGTTCAGACGGCCAGAATGTCAGTCAGCGTCGCTTTCCATGCAAACGTTCCCACTTCAAACAGGCATGTGTATGTGTGTCAAAGTGTGTGCCTAGGAATTGAGATTGTATTTTGATGTGCCTATGTGCGTGTCCCTGTGTTTAAGTGCAAGCGCCCTAATTAAATGATGTCACCATTAACCAACCCAGCACATACCAAAAGACTGAGGTGGGATACTAAGTATGACCACTGATTATCATAGTCTCTGTTCTAGAATCTCTTGAGTCAATGGCATTCCTTGACACAGTGTCGACTGTGACGGCCCCACTGCCCCCACCTTTTTCTAGGCCTACCTACCTCCTAGCTTTGCTTTGTGCTGGTAATTACATAGAGCCAGACAGGTTGTGTATTCTGGCAGCTGACCAAGTCATGGTTTTATTGAGCCATTTCCATGTGACACACACAAACAGGCCACCACAATAATAGGCCAGGGTTACTGTTGTGCCCTAGAGGGAGAGAGAAAGGGAGAAAAGAAGGAACTCCACTGTTGCCGCAGTCCCAACCCCCACTCGACCCTTTCTACACCTCTCCCCTTCCATTTTTTTACATTTTAGTCATTTAGCAGACGCTCTTATCCAGAGCGACTTACATGAGCAATTAGGGTTAAGTGCCTTGCTCAAGGGCACATCGACAGATTTTTCACCTAGTTGGCTCAGAACCAGCAACCTTTCGGTTACTGGCACAACGCTCTTAACCACTAAGCTACCTGCCGCCCCGGCTACCACTCTCTCCTTCTCTCACTGTTTCCCCCTCTCTGTGTAATCAATGTGTATCTCCTCTACCTTTCTATCAAGCAGAACATGCTTAACAAATATCACCTAGTTCTTTATATCGAATTCCACATCCACATGACATGAATGCCCTTTTATCTCAGGCCTAAGCTGGGTTTGTTTAAAAGGTCAGTCTAGCCCATGATGTCATGGTAATGTGAAACTGTATCATTTGCATGGGCAGCAGCAGTCAAAAGAGACTCAGCAAACTGCCCTCAAACAAGCCTTGTTGTCTGGGGGAGGCTCTGAAGAGAGGACCCCTCTAGCCCAGACTTGCATTGCATAGCCACTAGGTTGTTAGGTTCATGAGCCGAGGTGCTGCTACATTGTCTCTAGGCCAGTGTAAACTTTCCCTCTAACCTGGCCCACCCTTTTGATGATTGAATCACAAACGGACCCAAAACCAATCGTTATTTTAAAAGCTAACCTAGCACAATTACATTTTAAGGCTCTCAAACAGTTAAGCCCTCTGATGATAATAACAAGGCATTAATGGGGGTTTCTCTGGTCACTTTGATTCCTTTTTGAATGGGGATCAGCTTAATGATTAGTCGTTCACAGTCACTAGCTGATTAAAGAGCCTTTTATAGCTAGTTGATGATTACTGGCTGCACTGTAGCCTTTTGATCAGATTGCCAGGTACAGATTCTCCTTTTACCATCAGCTCTACTATAAACAAGAGTTTAATTGATTGATCCATGATCCCACTTCCCTCATTAGCTTCAGCAAAGGATCTAACTGCCTCAATTAGCCTACCTTTTAAAAAACTGACTGAGCGTGAAACTACTGTATTCAACCGCTGTAGCACTAAATGAGAATCTCTTGATTAGGAGCTGTACTGTAGTATTGTGCAACTCTCTGTTAGCCAAAGCACTGTTCACTCCCCTCAGTAGGTTAGCTTATCATCTAGCTTTGTTCTCTTATCTGGGGCATTGCATATGTAGGCCCCTTGTGTCCCCTTGAAATGTATGAACCATGCAAATTGACAATTTTCTCACCTCGTGTGATCAGATATTGCACAAGGAGTTCTTTTTACTGTGGGAAAGCTAGTAGGTTTGAGGAAGAAATGCCCATTTACCCCCTTCAAAACAAATTATTCAAAACAAACAACTACCTCAACAAACTGTCCTACCCTGTCCAGTCTCTCTCTGCACACCGGTGGTCACTTCTCGGCTTCCTGAATGCCCTGTGATGGCCTCTACTCACTCCATCGTTAATGTGCCATAATGACAGAACCCTAAGAGCCCCGGCGGTCAGGCAAGCCCAGCGCTCCTTCAGCCTTTACAGCCCTAGTCACATACACACAAACTCAGGGCCAGAACTCATCTCACCTGCCAGCTGGTCTTCTCCCCAGGTGTTAAAGTGCGCTTGTGCTTCATTAAAACCCTTTCCTGTTCCCAATGGAACCTCCAGGGGTGAACATTGTCCCTGGGGCAATAAGGCTTAGCAATAGGGCAGTTCTTCACTTCACTGGGGCTATTCTCAAACCAATGAGACCAGGATGGGACAGGGTAATGGGGCAGAGTGATGGTGGTTGTCTGTTCTTATCTAAGTCCAGACTATGTGTAGTTGTTTTGTGTGAAGCTATTTGGGTATCTGCCTAAGAGTATCTGTGGGAGTATTGGTGTGTCTACCTGTGTATATAATAGATATGGGTAAGTTTTTATCTGTCTAAATTTGAATAATAACAATCTCATTTCTATCTGTCCCCAGAAGCGGAAGCGCAGAGAGAAGGATGTCTCTGATGCAGTCAGCCTGTGCAGCTTTGACTTGAAGGTAAAACACAATGAACCGGCCCATATCACTGATCTGAGTTCACAATATAGATACCCTGAACCAGCATTACTGGTCCTAGATCCGTTTGTCAAAGTGATGCACACAGCTCTGTAAACTGTTGTTGTCCCCAAGAGTTGTTGACATTCATGAATGTACGGGAAATTGCATTCTAGATTTAGAATGTTAATGCATTGGATTGTTTGGTGCCAACATGGAGGACGGTTTCCTGACCTCAGTATATCTTTGGCTGAGGTCTGAAGAAGCTAGGCCTATAGCCGATCCAAAGTCTAGCCCCGTCCTGTTTGTTTGTGATACTTGAGCATATCACTGAAAACCATCCAGATAAGGACCATGTTTGTTTACAGCAACCATCACAACACTCATCAACTCATGTTTGGGGAATTTTCCCACCAAATCTACTGTAGTTAACTATGATTCTTGTTTTTTGTAAGTTGACGATCAGGACTCGATGGTTGGTCAACGTCCTTAGAATGTGGGTCTGTTGTTGTCTGGGTGTTTGACTCACACACCCTAGGCCTGTCACCATTATTCCAACGTAAAAGGATATTCTTGATAATCACCCATAGCAATGCTCTCTGTTTTCACCGATTGTTTCATTATCACACTCCAATCTGGAGGCGAAAGAAAGGCACACCTGTTTTAGCGAGGTGCTGGCTAGCGGAGTAGAACACTTGAAAAGAAAAGGAGAGCCGCTCACTCTAGGAGCTCAGATACAAGAATTGAATAACCAACGTTTGGACAGACAAGCTGTCTTCATCAAATCAAATCTTATTTGTCACATACGCCGAATACAACCGGCGTAGACTTTTCTGTGAAATGCTTACTTACAAGCCCTTAACTAACAATGCAGTTCAAGAAATAGTTAAGAAAATATTTACTAAATAAAAAATCAAAGTAACACAATAAAATAACAATAACAAGGTTATATTCAGGGTATAATTATCACACTCAAAACATAACAAGCACTCTTCTTTCTTTTCTGTCTAATCAGATTCAATTACTCAAAAACCACTATGACAGGCCACATTTCTAGGAAAAACTTATACTTTTGATGCCAGAGGAGAGGGCTAGTGAATCATCCCTCTCTCCATTGTTGCCCAACTATGACTTCTAGTGAAATATCGCTTGGCAAGTTTATTGGAATTAGTCCGTTGCTCCCCAGCGGAGCCTAATTTTGCTTTTTGGATCACTTCATATTTCTTCAGTGAAATGTTTGGGTCTGAAAATACTCGAAAGTTGAGGGTGACCTGATGAGACTTACATTTACATTTACATTTTAGTCATTTAGCAGACGCTCTTATCCAGAGCGACTTACAGGAGCAATTAGGGTTAAGTGCCTTGCTCAAGGGCACATTTACGACATTTAGCAGACGCTCTTATCCAGAGCGACTCACCAATTGGTGCGTTCACCCTATAGCCAGTGGGATAACCACTTTACAATTTTTGGATTGTAGACTTGATAGTAGTGCATTAAAAAGATATGCCCATCACAGTTTATAAACAACCCTACATCATTACGCTTAATCAGATTTGAGCCATTTCCACTGGTAGTCACCTCATGTTTCAGCCTGATAATGCACAGCCCCATGTCGCAAGGATCTGTACACAATTCCTGGAAGCTGAAAATTTCCCACTTCTTCCATGGCCTGCATAGTCACCAGACATGTCACCGATTGAGCATAAAAAGCGTACGTGTTTACTAAGAATTTGGCCTGTCCATAGAGGTTGGTGTGAAATTGAACTGGGTACAATTATTCATCTGATTAGAAAAATCTGTTGTGCCCTTGAGCAAGGCTCTTAACCCTAATTGCTGCTGTAAGTCGCTCTGGATAAGAGCATCTGTTAAATGACTAAAATGTCAAATGGACTCATTCGGCTGCTAGGAGAATGGTCTACTCTGGCGAATGGTGCTTGTTTTAATAAAGTTAGATCAAAGCTGAATCAATGTCTGCATACAAGATCACATAATGATGGTATTCTACATAACATAACTGAATATAATAGCATATTATAGTTTTAATGTAAGACAAAAAACACCACCTAATTTCTTATTAGAATTTAGGATGATTGTGCGATTGGTTGCATTTTTCCCCTCATGTGGCCAGCCCTTAACAGCGTGCTCCAACAGGCAAAATATGTGCTTTGGTTTAAACTAAACACAGGCAAACTACAGTTTGTTAACCCATCTGCTCTAAAATTTGCCCACTGTACATAATTCAAAACCACATTGTATGTAGGCTACTTCAGAACAACGCTGTATAACTCAAGAAGATCTAAATGCATCTCGGCCTATTCGCAAACCTGTTGCACCAGACCAGATCCACTCCCCTCCCCCACACACCTCCCCAAATACATCTTCAACCACCCCCTGCTGTCTGGCTCTTTGGCCCAAGTGGAGGGGGTTGAGACAGGTAAACAACCTAGAAACAATAGGCTACTTCTATTGTTATATAGTTCTCTGCCCCCCTCCTCCTCACCCCTCCAGGTTTGACCTGCCACCTGCACGCTCGCCCAGAGAGCCAAAATGTTGCCACAATAAATACAGGGTAGGAGGGTTGAGTAGCTGACTAGAAGGTGTTTGCTGTAAATGCTGCACACTTGTATTGAGTATCGCTAGTCCTGGCTGGAATCCGGGTTCCTTGAAAAACCAGAAGCCACAAGTTGTGACTTTCCCAGCTCCTTTGACCATACCTCTTTTTCTCTTCTGCATGTTTGCTTGGTGGGTTAGCTAGACGTGTGTGTGTGTGTGTGTGTGTGTGTGTGTGTGTGTGTGTGTGTGTGTGTGTGTGTGTGTGTGTGTGTGTGTGTGTGTGTGTGTGTGTGTGTGTGTGTGTGTGTGTGTGTGTGTGTGTGTGTGTGTGTGTGTGTGTGTGTGTGTGTGTGTGTGTGTGTGTGTGTGTGTGTGTGTGTGTGTGTGTGTGTGCACTCTATGAATGTGGCATTGATCCGTGTCATGACAAACCTGTGGTTCTTGGTTACCGCCACACTGTTTGGTAGCAACCAGAGAAGCCCTGGGTGTGTGCACTGAGTAAAACACACTTAAGTAAACTATTGAGTAAACGGGGGACGTTTGTCTGGTGTGAAAGCTATCTCTGGTATTGTTTTTAATGGCTACTCTGTGATGGGTTTTAGTGGGGCACTGCTGGATAAGAAGCCCTGTCCTCATCTCCCCTCCAATAGCTGCTGAAGAGACAGACTACTTTAGTTTTTCTAGGTTGATTGGCAGTAAGGCAGAGGGATGAGGGACAGAGGGAGGAATGAGACCACAGGAAGTTGGGAAACAGGTAGAGGTGGAAGGTGGGGAAGAATGGAAAGAGATCAAATGAGGCAAATTCCAAATAGTGAGAAATGGGGCAATACAGGAGTTGGTGTATCAGAAACGAAACGATCTTTCTTTCTCTTGGCCCACTCAATCTTGGAGTGCCTGGGCTTGTTTGAGACGATCACACTAAAGCCGTGGTTCATCATAGTATATAAACACCCGTAGGCCTATTCTCTTCCTGCCTGCCCAAATAAGGACTCACAGACCAAATGTATACAGGGAGAAATAATCCAATAATATTAGATTCATACTAGATCACATCTGCCATCTGTTGTACCTGAATTCTTGCACCAAACTCACACCACCAGGGGGCAATGGTTCCACCACTTGTTGAGTGAACGCGTCCCTTTAGACAGTGTTGGCTGTTATGCCTTCTCCAGAGCTCTAATGAAACACTAGCCTTTTCCTGTACTGCTGATGTGGAGGGGATGTAAGCCCCAGAGCTCTGTTTGTTCCTGTCAGGGAGGTACTGCAGTAGACTGGAGGGTAATGCTATGGCTACTTTTCCTTTTGTAGTCCGTGATTGTCTGTAGACCCTGCCACATATGTCTCGTGTCTGAGCCGTTGAATTGAGACTCCACTTTGTCTCTATACTGATGTTTTACCTGTTTTAATTGCCCTGCGAAGTGAGTAGTTACACTGTTTGTATTCTGCCATATTCCCAGTCCCCTTGCCATGGTTAAATGCGGTGGTTCGCTCACGGGTAATGGCCCAGACAGAGGGGTGGCTGAGCCTCAGGTATCCCCACACGGAGTGACTAACACGGGGATGCACCGCGTTGTCTTCCCTGTGCCTGGATGATTGCACAAAACAGCCTCTTTTCCTGTATACACAGACATTCGCATACAATCAATCATGACCTTCTGCACTGGAAATGTACGCTGGGGCAGTGGTGTAGTTATAGTCTATCTCCTCCGGACTGTTCGTATCCTGATTCATATTCCAGCAAACAGACATTTTGTAAATATTATTATTCAGTCTCACCTGAATAATCATTCACACCATCCTTCCTTCTGGCCAACTGCGGTCCCCTTTTCACAAGGAATCCAATCATCACCCAAATCAACATGTAGTGAGACTTTGCCCCCTGGGCTATTATTTACCATTTGACACCTTGCCCTGAGGTGTGAATCCTGACTAGCCACTAGTTGGGCCAGTTTGTGGAGTGGACACTGCTTGTGGAGTGATGTAGGCCAGACTTCCAGAGCCCCGTTGGTCTATATAACATGATCAGTTTTACCTCAGAGTAAACAGACAGTCCTAATGAACACATTCCCAACCATGGTGCCAATCCTCATGTAGTTTAGCAACAATAACCCATCTGGGGTTTCTCTCACTTCTGTCACCACACACACACACACAAACACACTTTCTCACTCTCACACATGCTTAGTTGCATATGTCCTGTTTCACACCTCAGTATTTACACAGGAGGGTGAATTTTAGCCTTCACATTGGTCTAATTAATTTGCTCAAAACAGACACACACACACACACACAGACTGTGGCTAAATGAATAGCAAGGTTTTACAGCCCTTCCACCACATAGCACCTCAGCACATTATCCAGTCCATCACACAATCAACACCTTGCATTCTGCAGTCCATTTGCGCAGCAGTTATATGGGTATGTAGCAACATGTGCAAGGTTTAGTGGCTAGCTTCAGGTGTTTTCACTTCTTAAATCACAGTTTCAGTTCACTTTCATTCAAATGGAGCATGATTGTGTCTGGCTGTGAAATGAGAGTTGGTGTGCAGGAAAAGGGAAGCAAGCTTGTGTTTTACTTAAACTCTGTTTCAGAATGAACTTAGTTTAGTTTCTCACTTCCTCTTTACTGTTAAACTGGATGCAGTTACACCCCCCCCCCCCACACACACCTTTTAAAGGGATACGTCAGGATTTTGGCAATGAAGCCCTTTATCTACTACCCCAGAGTCTGGTGAACTCGTGGATACCATTTTTATGTCTCTGTGTGCAGTTTGAAGGAAGTTGCTAACTAGCGTTAGCACAATGACTGGAAGTCTATAGTATCTACTAGCATTCTGGGTAATAACGAACTAAACTCCCTTAATTTAAACCCACCCCACACCCTACACTTCTGCCCTCAATAAACAGGGTCCAGTGCAGACCGTGTGTGTGAGTCCCACTGGCTATAAGGTGAATGCACCTATTTGTAAGTCGCTCTGGATAAGAGCGTCTGCTAAATGACGTAAATGTATGTGAGGAGTGTGATATAATAAGGAGGTGAGTGAGTGGGCCCCCCTTATTGATATTCTAATTGATCGCCCCCATCCCCTGCTGATCAGAGCCTGGTAACAGCTGTCTGTCGTTAGCTAAAGCAGACAACAAACAGTGGTGCACTTTACACCCTTCACACCAGAAAGCCAGGGGACAAAGAAGTGTTCCATATTTACTCCCTCAATAATGAGCGGTGATATTTATTACATGATGGTTCACTCTACTTATAGGTTGTGTTTGAACTAGATTCTATAGGTGGATATTTACAACTGCTGTTTTCAAGGAATTGACTTGATTAATTATCTGAAGTAGAATTCCTCTAGGCCTACTTTTTCACATGATGCATCAGTATCTGAGCTCAGAAGGTGTTTCTCTATTTAGTTTAGTTTTAAAACACATTTAAAAACATTAAGCAAGTTTCTCTTATCTGAGTTAGGGCTGCTCAATTAATCTCATTTTAATCTAAATTGCAATATTGACATCCATATTTTTTAATGCTATGTATGTAACATTCAAATGTAATAAGGGTCTCCTGGGAAACTCTGACTAACACTGGTTCCTACCCTGTCACAACAATGTCTACTGTACCTTGCTTTTTCATTAGTTGTCATGCCAAACAACACCAACCATAGACTCGGAATTGTTCACCGATGTGTTTTGATCTAACTTCGCAAGTAAAATCGCAATCATAATATTGGGTAAAAAAAAATTCCTTAGCAGGGGGTGTGTGTTAGTCTCTAGCAGGTTACTACCTTGTTCAAGCCAAACTTTTAGAGATCATTGTTCTGTAATACTGTCTGCACATGGTGCATAACTTTTCCATTCACTTTAACAACAGAAGCCTCACTTCATGGAATTTTCCCAGTACTACAGGTGTCTTGCATGGTTTGTGATCACACTATCCTCTCTTTGTGAGGAGCCATGCTCGTTTTCTGTAAATTCTTTAAAAATATATTTAGTGTGTGTGTGAATCGCCAACAAAAAGCAAACAGGGTTCTTCGCCTGTATAGCTCTTCACACGTCCAAGAAGAGGCCCTGTGTAGCTCAGTTGGTAGAGCATGGCGCTTGTAACGCCAGGGTTGTGGGTTCGTTTCCCACGGGGGCCAGTATGAAAATGTATGCACTCACTAACTGTAAATCGCTCTGGATAAGAGCGTCTGCAAAAAAAAAAAAAAAAAAGTCTGATTCCTCCAATGGTAACCCACCTTAACGGTGGGAGGGGTTTGGAGAGCTTGCTCCTCCCTTTACCAGCCCTGAGTATTTAAACCCTCCCTCCCTAACTCCACCTCAGACCAAAGTCTAGAATGAGAGAGCAGTAGTGTGTGGAGTTTTCTGAAGTCCCATAGCGGAGCAAGAAGAAGAGGAATAGAGGGGGACATCATTTGAAGACTAACTGGATATAGCAGAAACCTTGTTGGATTTTTTAACTCAAAGCTATGGTGGCTTACGATGAACTGGGTAGCTTGGTGACTATCAAACGGACTCTACAAGCTATAGACGGTCAGAACCAAGCCAACAAAGAGTCCGAGGTGAGATACTGGGAGAAGAAGTGATTGATCTAATATGTTCTTTCTGCTGGCTCTGTCATTTGGTATCAGTTGGACAGGAACTTGTTCTCTGCTGCGATAGCCACTAATCTCTCTTATCAGATCTGTGAGTGAATCAGCTGTTATCTCTGCTATCAAATCCAATTTTATTTGTCACATGCCTTGTAAACAACAGCTTCATATCTTACCTGAACTCTGCACCTTAGTAAGGTGTGTGTTTAGTCTCTGGCAGAACCTTGTTCAATTCAAACTTTTAGAGATTTCTGTTCTATGATACTGTCGGACTGAAGATAACTTCAACCTGTTGAGCAGGGGTCATAAAACGATCCATCCCTTTAGCTTTGCTGGTTTTTGTGTGAATCTATCTGCCCAGACAGGTAATGCAGCCTAGCCCTGGGGGATGACTAGTACCACACCAGTAGTGTAGCAGCAGGGGACAAATAGCCATACTGAAATTAGCACCATGTTTGCGACTTCTCACCTAATCTTAATATGCCATTTAGCAGACGCTTTTATCCAAAGACTTAGTCATGCGTGCATACATTTTTGTGTATGGGTGGTCCCGGGGATCGAACCCACTACCTTGGCGTTACAAGCGCCGTGCTCTACCAGCTGAGCTACAGAGGACCACTGTATTCTTTCATTGCAAAACATTCTAACTTGGAATTTATGGGGTTTGAAGTTGGAACTTTTAATGGCAACATTATTGCACATTTTAGTTTGCCAGTTGGGATTCCCCCAACCCCCCCGGGCTTTTCTCAGAGCCCTGGCAGTGAGTGCAGTGAAGCGTCTCTCAGGTGTGAGTGCTCACACAGCAGGCTGAGAGCATTCCTCACACACAATTAAAGGGACAGGGGGTAGAAACCCAGGTGTGCCTCTTCTCTGATTCACACAGAGCCACTGGTCAGCAGAATCCTTTTTTGACTCACTTCTCTAGTCTCCTTCCTTCCCCCATTCAAGGTCTTTGTGGTTAGATTTCAGGAAGGGGGTTCAGGGGGAAGCCAGCGGCTACATTGTTGGTAAATCAGAAAGGAGAAGTTGAGTTCTTCAATGAAGTGAGTAGTCGCGTTTCTCAACAGATGTTCATGATTGTGACACCCGTTTTTAGTTACTCTGTGATGAGCTCTTTCGTTGGAGTCCAGGGTAAACATTAGTGCTGTTCCACTCCCTCAGAGCCCAGCCCTGCTATCAGCTATGCTGTAATCAGTGGGAGAGAGAGAGCTGCTGCAGCAGGGAGGGACAGCCAAGCAAGCAGGGATTAACACGTGGGGTTACATCAAAGGGAGGCCAGGGGCACAGGAAGGGGCTTTTGGGGGGGCTGGCTGAAAAAGTGGATAAAGTTAGTTGATGAGCCTTTGGCTCTCTGGTTGGAGATAACGAGGTAGAAGAGAATTGTGGGTAAGAGAGGAGGAAGGGGGGTTGTTATTAAAATACCACCGGAGGCCAATTTAGGACATTAGGGAAGATTTGAGTGAGTACCCATGGTCCCTCAATCTGCGTTGTATTAGGGGGTGGGGGGTCGGTTGTTGGTTGTTCCAAAGACCGTACAGAACGAAACAGTCCAGCAGCACAAATCCCGGATATGTCTGGCTTCCTGAAGGGAGTGAGACTGGACAGTGTTCCAGGGAGTTCCCTGTAGTCCAACTGCCTGGAATAGAAACTACCCCTAGTCCTATCAGTCTGCATGTTGCTCTCTCCAGCTGATAGTAACACTGGGTGGGCGTACAAAGAACAGCACCAATGGCCTTTTGTTATTCCAGGGCCGGTCTCCAAATGACAGGAAAGGCACAATGGGCAACACGTTTCCAAAGTTTACATTGGAAGACCCCTTGATTTCCAAAGCAAATTTACCCTCTAAGTTTCCATTGTCCAATGGGGTTTACAGCACACTAGTTGGACACAGTGTGCCTGTTATGGTCCTCTCTCCACTCAGTAATGAGGCCCATTTTAAAATAAAGTCTAAAGCGGTTTAAACCGGTCCTGTGTTTAGGATTGGGATTCCTTTCTGACCATACCATTTCTCGACCACCGTCAGAGTGGTTCGGATGTGGTCAGTGCTAGTCCTCTCGGTTTATTGGCTCTGGGATAGAGTGGTTTAGATAAGTTCCTGGACTGTCTGGCGGTCCTGGTCAAAGACCCGACCACATTTGGATCATGACCCTAGCTGGCTGCAGTCACGGTGGCTTTTACGCCAGACTCTGTGGTAGATCTGTTCTGCAGCTGTGGTCTGCTTCTGGGGCCAGGAGGAGCCTGAATGGCTCTCTGTTCCCCCAGTTTCGCTGAGCCAAGGCAAAACCCCATTCATCCTGAGTCAGGAGAAGGCTCAGAGAGTTTAAGAGCTTGGGGGTTCAAATAGAGCATGCAGCATAGATTTCATAAGACAGATTTTTTTCTTCCCAAATCATGTCTAAGAGCATGATGATTCTGGTTTTGGCTGTTTTTGAAGAGGTCTCTCTCACAGTCTATGAATTCATTACCTCAGATCTGCAGTGCTTTGATATCTGATGTTTGTTGCTGTTGGCAGGGGGCCAGTGCATTGGCAGGGGAGTGTTGCGGTCTCCCTCTCCCTGCCTCAGGGCTCAGTACAGGGGGGTGAAGCGGGATTACCTGGCACAGGTGTGGTGCTTCTCTCACGCGACGAGGGCTCCAGGTCCTGTTCCAACTCGCGCCCACAAACCCCCCACGCCACCCCCTGTGACTCCTAAAAAAAAAAGACTGAGAATTCCAGTATTCTAGTGCCTGTTTAGGACGAGGCCTGTTAGTTCCTCTCTGTCTCTCACTGGTGGTCTTCCGTCCAGAGTCACACCAGTTTTACTGTAGCTGTCCAAACACAGCACCGTCCTGTCCCGTACCTCACTGAACTCTGGGAGACGGGAGTTAAACGATGAGGCCTTTTGTCTTCCCATGTTTGAGTGACTGAACAGCCCCTGTCTCACGGCCCGTTTACTTTAGTCAGGCCATAATGCTGAGTAGTTGTGTGTGTGTGTGTGTGTGTGTATTGTGAGTGTGTTAGACAGCTGAAAGCAGGGGTCCCGTGCATTCCTGGCATGCCTCCAGGCCCCTTCTCTGGTCGGCGCCTCTGGGCTGCAGTCAGAAAGGGAGTCTTTGTGCTCCCCCAGCCTGCCCTGGGCTCCTCAGTCCTCACATGATGGAGGCAACAGCTGCTGGGGCTGCTGCATCCTCCTGCCCACTGTCTCTATGGCCTGACCTCGGCTCTAACCCCCTCCTCCCTAGTAACAGTCTCATGACAAAGTCCCTTGTGGAGGTAGTGTCACCGATAGGGATTCATGGCTTACATCATGAGGGCCAAGTGATATCAGTCATAGCGACGCTTCTAGCTGTTTCCTGGTGAGGCTTCTGCTAAAAGTGTTTATGGGTTTATGGTAAATGAGAAAGGAAGTTGAGAATCCGAGGCCTTATCTGTGTTTCCCCCCTCTCTCTCTCTCTTCTCTCCAGGAACCCAGCAACAAGCGTGTCCGTCCTCTCGGCAGGGTGACCTCGCTGGCTAACCTCATCTCCCCCGTGAAGAATGGGGCCGTCCGGCGCTTCGGCCAGACCATCCAGTCCATGTCCTTCCGGGGCGATGGCAATGGTGGCAAGACGCCGGGCGTGCCCCAGAAGCCATGCAGCAAGGCGGCGGCGCCCACGCCGCCCAAGAGACGCAACAGCACGCTGTGGTCGGAGACATTAGACGTCCACCAGAAGGGCACCTTCTCCACCAAGGAGATCAAGAGACAGGAGGTGAGAATCGGCACCGTCACCATAGATTCTCACATCTCTTTTCACACAAATCGCAATAGAGAAAGAATGGGAACTCGGCTGCAACAATAGATGTTGTGATGAGCTTAGAACAGAGTGAGGTAAGAGACTGAACCACATACCTGATGTCTAGTTCGGCTGGCCCTGCTAAAGCGCTCCAGATGACTGAGTGCGCTCCAGGTCACAAAGCCAGCCGCCACGGTATTCAACCTAGCCTGGGACAGAGTTATTAAAGCCAGAGGGCTGGGGCGGTTTTCCTGCCCCCCCCCCCCCCCCCCCTCTCTGTTTTTCTCCTTTGATAATCAGACAAGAGTTCAGACTTTTGTTTGTTTGGAAGGTCCCCTCGGTATTTGTGCTGAGTGAGCTAAGTGGGTTTAGAAAGCGGTCAGGGACCAGTTTGTCACCAGTCTGTTCCAGAGCTGGTGTCTGACGTCACTAATGTACCCCTGGCCTGGCAGACCTCTCAACCAACAGTCAGAATACTCAGAAACCATAAACAACGCTCAGTACAGAGAGAGACAGAGAACTAGAGGGTAATGGAGAGAGAAGGGACCCAAGAATTTGGCAACTCATTGACCTCAGTAATTTGGCGTTGATTTGTCCTCTTACTTTAATGTGTACTCAGTAATTTGGTGTCCTCTTTAGTTTGATGCGGTTTAATATGTACTCAGTGTTTTTTAATTTAGCATGACATCCTGTTCCATTTTGTTTTTAAATATAAATCTCCTTCCTCCTCAGGCCATATTTGAGTTGACTCGCGGAGAACAGGACCTGATTGAGGACCTCCAACTTGCACGCAAGGTTCGTACTTTATTTAAAACTCTCAGAAAGTACATATTAAGTAAACAGATAAAATCAGAGACTAGTTGGAAGCTCTCCTCTAAACATGACCGACCATTACCCATTTAGCTATAAAAAGAAAGGAATGATTCCATTCCATTTCTCTCTAACTAAAACCTTTCCTCCAGTGCTAAACTTAGCCTCCCTATCTCTTTTTAAATAAGCTGTTGAATGACTGCTTGGCTCTATTTTCTCTCTCCTCCAGGCGTACCACGACCCCATGCTGAAGCTGAGTATCATGTCGGAGGAGGAGCTGACCCATATCTTCGGGGACCTGGATGCCTACATCCCCCTCCACGAGGACCTGCTGGCCCAGCTGGCCAGAGCCACCGGCCCCGACGGCACCGTGGGACAGATAGGACAGATCGTCGTCAGCTGGGTACGTACCAGAGCCTGTGCCCACTCAACTTTGACCTCTCTATCTCTCTACCTGTATAAGTGTTTATCTAGCAGGGACCAAAGTGTTGAAGATGTCATAAAGATGCCCCTTTATGACATATCTGTATGTTTTATCTTGCAGTGAATGGCCAAAGTGCTAACGGTACGGTACATCTCTCTCCCCTCCAGTTGCCAGGGCTGAATGCATACCGAGATTACTGCAGTAACCAGGTGGCGGCCAAGGCCCTGTTGGACCAGAAGAAACAGGACCGGAGGGTGCAGGACTTCCTGCAGCGCTGCCTGGAGTCTCCCTTCAGCAGGAAGCTGGACCTGTGGAGCTTCCTGGACATCCCCCGCTCCCGTCTGTTCAAATACCCCCTCCTGCTCAGAGAGATCCTCAAACACACAGCGCCCGAGCACCCCGACACGCCCCGCCTGGAGCAAGCAGTGAGTGGAGCGAAGGACACACACAAAGATTTATGAATACAGCATTCTGAAACCATCAAATATATAATTGTATCCTATCAGTTTGTGACTATAACAGTGTGTATATGTGTGTGTCTCCAGATCACCATCATCCAGGGTGTGTTGTCTGACATCAACATGAAGAAGGGGGAGTCAGAGAGCCAGTACTACATAGACAAACTGGAGTATCTGGACGACAGGCAAAGAGACCCGCGCATCGACCAGTGCAAGAGTCTGTTGTGTCACGGCGAGCTACGCAACAAGAGCGGAACAGTGAGTTTAGAACACACGCATACACACACACATTATAATGTTAAAAGGCACACACTCGCACCCCAATCCACCTAAAGCAATGATTCTTCCCTGGCTCCTCCTAACCCTCACGTGCACCAACATGAGCTCTGCACCCCCAAATAAGGCAGTTGGGGCCAAAACGTGGACCCTTTTCATTTCAAACGAACCGCATAACACATGAATTACATAACCACATGAGAATCTCTACCAATGATAACAAGTCCTCAGGAAAAAAAAACTGTTGGCAGATGAGAATGTGAGAAACTATGCCTGAAATTAAACAAAACGTTGGCAATGATCTGATTTTAATAATGATTTTTAAATCGTCTCCTTCCTTTTGTCCCCCCTCCCTCCAGAAGCTGCACGTGTTCCTGTTCACAGAGCTGCTGGTGATGACCCGGTCTGTGACGAGGAACGAGCACCACTGTTTCCAGGTGTACCGGCAGCCGATCCCGGTGCAGGACTTGGTGCTGGAGGACCTACAGGATGGAGACGTCAAGATGGGTGGCTCCTTCAGAGGAGCATTCAGTAACTCCGACAAAGGTGAGCCCCTGACCCCTCACCTATGACCTTCCATGTCTAGCTGGAGGTTAAAGCCTGTAACTGAAACTGATGGTTCATCTAACCTCTCGTTCTCTGTTCATCTCTTCAGCCAAGAACATCTTCCGTGTGCGTTTCCATGACCCGTCTCAGGGCCAGTCCCACACGCTGCAGGTCAATGACGTCTTCCACAAGCAGCAGTGGCTCAACTGCCTGCGCAGCGCCATCTCCGTCCACCACCCCGCGGACGCCGCTGTCACCACACCCGCCTCCTCCCCGGCAGCCGACGCCCACTCCAAGCGGCGCTCCTCCAAAATCTCCGCCATCATCCACATAGAGGAGGCCGATGAGAACTGCCCTCTGATGCAAGCAGGTGCAACGTCCGCCCCCAGTTCGCCATGCGGGGACGAGACCCCCAGCCCCACCTCAACGTCTCCCTCCTCCCGCTCCTCATCCTCCTCTTCATCACCACTATCCTCCCCGTCGCCCAAACACAAAACCAAAAAGGACAAGCGCTCCCTCTGTGCCTTAGGGAAGAGGAAGGAGACCATGGTGTAATTAGAGGAGGGGAGAAAATGGACTCCTGGGCGATCGGACAATATGTTTGTACATAAGGAGAGGGAAGCGGGGGGGGGGGGGGGGGGGGCTGGGTGTCCCCTCCCCGTGGGACTTTTATTTATGTGTCTGTTTATTATTACAACAGTGTTTTGTGTTACTGTCCCCATTGGCAGCTATTTACTTTACCCTTCCATCCCTCCACTGTTTGGTTCTGTCCACAAAGGGGCTAAGTGCATACCATTCAGTATTCTGGAGAGGCCTGCTTGGCTTTCACTAATTCTATAAGGGAAGCATAACAAGAAGCAAACACACTCGTGTTGGAGAGAAGTCGTGCATCTAGTCCTGTTTACTGTTTGATTTGTATTAAAACATTATTTTAGAATCATTTTTAAAAATTAAACTAACTCCTTTTATTTTATTTTATCAATCTGAATCTTACTGTAGCTCTATGTTTTAAAACAGCACTGTTTCTAGCTTTTAGCTGAAGTTATTTAAATGTTTTTGGGGATGTGGAGGTGGATAGAAGGGTAGAGTTCCCACAAAAGATGAGATGCATACGAAACATTAATTTGTTTCTTCCAGTTATTAGAACTGTTAAGGTCCCCTGGATTGATGAGGAATTGAAAAACTGTGTAGTTGAGAGAAATAAAGCAAAGGGAGTGGCAAATATGTCTGGCTTCACATCTGATTGGCAGACATATTGTAAATTGAGAAATTATGTGACTAAACTGGGGCCCCATGTAGCTCAGTTGGTAGAGCATGGCGCTTGCAACGCCAGGGTTGTGGGTTCGTTTCCCACGGGGGGCCAGTATGAAAAATGTATGCACTCACTAACTGTAAGTCGCTCAGGATAAGAGCGTCTGCTAAATGACTAAAATGTAAAATGTAAATGAAACTGAAAACTATAATTGTCTCTGTAAGTCCGATTCATAGCTGTACTGGAGGACAGGTCTTATTTTTGTACATTCCTAATAACAGATTTTTTTGATCCGCCCATCTTTTTGTATCTACTGCAGTTAAAGGCCTTCATTTTAATCAAATCGCATTCAATTGTATCTATTTTTTTAATTGAACAAAACATACATTGCTACAGAATGTAGTAATGCCATGTAATTTGATGTCAACGCATATCAAATGAGGTATTTTGTTTTACTACAATGTAAAAACAATTTAAACTGAGCCATGTTGGTTTAAAAAGCTGACTCTTCGGAATAAATAAAATTGATCACTTTTCAATGTAGCAATCTTGCACGGAGCTTTAGTTGTTGACACTGCCACTGCCAAGCCACAGTAGTGGCAGCAGCATATACATGCTTATCTGATGGGTTGGGATCTACTGAGGAGATGACCTATAGCTGAAAGAAACCACAAAGATGGGTTGAGAAAAGCAAGAGTATGTTAGCAGAAGGCTTGAGAGATGTGGAAAAAAAGAGGGAAATGTTGAATGTGTTGGAACTGAGAAGTTGGGGTTTTTGTTTCAAGGTGTGTGTAGCCACTAGCCACGCAATGATATAGTTCTGAGTGAGCTGTGATGTGGTGCCTTGTCAAAAATGGAGGTTTGAGGCACTGGTCAAAAGCCAGTGAGAGAAATTTAAAAGAAAGACTATGTATGTTGGAGGGAGAAAACAGATGAAGGTGTTGTGAAAGTGTTGAAGAAGGAAAATATGAGTGTAGATGTTTGACTGTACTGAAAAGTAAACGTCTATGTGATATGACTGCCATGGCCTGTATGTATGTGGTGTAAAAACGACACAAAAATCTATAATAAAGATCTGTGTAAGATTTGCATCTGACCTCTTGAGTTACTATCTTTCTTTCTATTTTCTTCCACTAAGTGGACTGAATGATCTGACCCGAATAACTGGGCGGCAGGTGGCTTAGTGGGTAAGAGCGTTGTGCCAGTAACCGAAAGGTCGCTGGTTCTAATCCCCAAGCCGACTAGGTGAAAAATCTGTCGATGTGCCCTTGAGCAAGGCACTTAACCCTAATTGCTCCTGTAAGTCGCTCTGGATAAGAGCGTCTGCTAAATGACTAAAATGTAAAAAAAATAAACACACAATCATCATCATTGGCTGTTGATTGCTGTCTTGGTAACTGGTTTAGAGTTCTCTGAATTGTTTATAGATCGTTGATGGTGTGACGACAATGATTACACCATTATGTCATCTCTTAGTCTTGGTTATAACAGGCAAATTACTCAACTTTCCATGGCATTGTGATGACCCCATTAAACAAAGCAGAGCTCATAATTTGGAAATCTAATCTTTTCTAAACATTCGCCGACAGTTCCTCACGTGGGCAACTACAAGCAAAACATGTTTCCACTTTCAGAGTTACGATGAAATACAGTGCATTCAGACCGCTTGACTCTTTCCACATTTTGTTACGTTACAGCCTTATTCTAAAATGGATTAAATTGTTTTTTCCCTCATCAATCTACACACAATACCCCATAATGACAAAGCAAAAACAGGTTTTTAGAAATGTTAGCAAATGTATAAAATAAAATAAACATCATTATTACATTTGCATAAGTATTCAGAACCTTTACTCAGTACTTTGTTGAAGCACCTTTGGCAGCGATTATAGCCTCGAGTCTTCTTGCGTATGACTACAAGCTTGGCACACCTGTATTTGGGGAGTTTCTCCCATTCTTCTCTGCAGATCCTCTCAAGCTCTGTCAGGTTGGATGGGGAGCGTTGCTGCACAGCTATTTTCAGGTCTCTCCAGAGATGTTCGTTCGGGTTCAAGTCCGGGCTCTGGCTGGGCAACTCAAGGACATTCAGAGACTTGTTCCTGTCACGGTTTCGGCCGAGGCTGCTCCTCCTCCTGGTTCGGGCAGGCTTCGGCGTTCGCCGTCCCCGGAATACTAGCTGCCACCGTTGTATGTTTCGTGTGTTGATTGCTTTGGTCTGTCTGGTACACCTGTGTCTGTTTGTGTCCTAATTACGTGTCCTATAAGTTCCCTGTTTTGTGTTAGTTATATTGTGTGTTGTTGTCCGCATGTCGTTTGAGCTGCGTGTTTTGCGCTCTACATGTTTTGTTTTACGCATGTTGCGTACTGTTCTCGCCTCTGTATTTCGAGGTCGTGTAGTGATTATTGTTCACTTTACTATAGTAAAGTTTGTTGGACTAAACCTCTGTGTCCTGCGCCTGACTCCTCATCACATCCACATCGGTGCCAAACTGACAGAACAACACACCATCTATGGAGTCAGCAGGATCAGCGACGACAACCTGGTCGCTAGAAGAACGGCTCAGTCAGCAGGACTCCATGATCCGGCAACTG
The DNA here is from genome assembly GCF_964263955.1 of Coregonus lavaretus. Lineage (NCBI taxonomy): Eukaryota > Metazoa > Chordata > Actinopteri > Salmoniformes > Salmonidae > Coregonus > Coregonus lavaretus. The sequence continues at coordinate 43,839,999 of NC_140000.1, forward strand.
GAGGCCGTTCTGGGCGAGGTGTCCAACACTCTGCACCGGTTGGCTAATGGAGAGGTGCCCACGTCCTCATACACCATCCCATCACCACCGGTCAGTCCTCCTCTCTCAGCGCCGGAACCCAGTGGTATTCGGCTCTCGCTCCCGAGGGCATATGACGGTTCTGCAGCCGGGTGTCAGGGGTTCCTCCTGCAGGTAGAACTATACCTGGCTACTATACACCCAGCGCCCTCGGGATACGAGAGCGTCTCCGCCCTCATCTCCTGTCTATCCGGAAAGGCGTTGGAGTGGGCCAACGCCGAATGGAGGAGAATAGACGCAGCTACCATCACCTACGCTGAGTTCTCCCGCCGCTTCCGGGCAGTCTTCGATCACCCACCTGAAGGGAAGGCGGCGGGGGAGCGTCTGTTCTACCTCCGACAGGAGAAGAGGAGCGCACAGGAGTTCGCACTGGAGTTCCGGACGTTAGCTGCGGATGCAGGATGGAATGAGAGGGCCCTCATCGACCAGTACCGGTGTAGCCTGCGAGAGGACGTTCGTCGTGAGCTGGCCTGCAGGGACACCAACCTATGCTTCGACCAGCTGGTGGACATCTCCATCCGGCTTGACACCCTGCTGGCCACCCGCGGACGTCCCGAGTGGGGGTCGTCCATTCCATCCTCCAGCACCTCCGAGCCAATTCCTATGGAGCTCGGGGGTGCTGGCGCTAGAGAGAGGAGGAGGGAGAACCCGAGGGGGGCCACCCCCTGCACCAACTGTGGCCGTGGAGGACACACCGCGGCCAGGTGCTGGGGAGGGTCTTCTGAGAGAGGGGACAACAGGTCACGCACTGGGGAGTCATTTCAGGTGAGTAGGCGCCCCACTTACCCAGAGCTCTCTGTTGGTCACATGAGTATTCCTGTGCGTTTTCCACAGGTGGCACCTCATTCCCAGCATAAGGCGCTAGTAGATTCAGGCGCAGCTGGGAACTTTATTGATCGGGCATTTTGTGCTAGGTTAGGAATTCCCCTTCGGCCGGTAGAAGTTCCATTCCCTGTCCACGCATTAGACAGCCGGCCGTTAGGGTCGGGTCTGATCAGGGATGTCACAGCACCGCTGACGATGACGACGCAGGGGGGTCATGAGGAAATCATTCAGTTCTATCTGATTGACTCTCCTGCGTACCCAGTGGTGTTGGGGCTTCCCTGGTTAAGCACCCACGATCCTACCATAGCGTGGCAACAGAGGGCTCTTATGGAGTGGTCTGCCCAGTGTGTAGGGAGATGTCTAGGTGCTTCCATAGGGGCGACCTCGGTAGAGAGTCCGAACCAAGTGCCCGCACTGCGCATTCCCCCCGAGTATGAGGATTTAGCACTAGCGTTTAGCAAATCGAGGGCAGCACGGCTACCTCCTCATAGACAGGGGGACTGTGCGATAAATCTCCAGACCGGAGCAGCTCTTCCCAGGAGTCATGTGTATCCCCTGTCTCAAGAGGAAACTGCGGCTATGGAGACTTACATAGCCGAGTCCTTGGCACAGGGATACATACGGTCCTCTACTTCTCCGGTCTCCTCGAGTTTCTTCTTTGTGAAGAAGAAGGACGGGGGATTGCGCCCGTGTATTGATTACCGTAGTCTCAATCAGATCACAGTAAAATACAGTTACCCACTTCCACTGATTGCGACGATGACGGAGTCATTACGCGGAGCGCGGTTCTTCACAAAGTTGGATCTCAGGAGCGCGTACAATTTGGTGCGCATTAGGGAGGGGGATAAATGGAAAACAGCATTTAGCACCACCTCGGGTCATTACGAGTATCTCGTCATGCCATACGGGTTAATGAATGCTCCTTCAGTCTTCCAATCCTTTGTTGACGAGATTTTCCGGGACATGCATGGGCAGGGTGTAGTGGTGTACATTGACGACATTCTAGTGTATTCTTCTACACGAGCCGAGCATGTAGCCCAGGTGCGCCGAGTATTGAGACGACTGTTGGAGCATGACTTGTATGTCAAGGCAGAGAAATGCCTGTTCTTCCAGGAGTCCGTCTCCTTTTTGGGTTATCGGTTGTCCGCGTCTGGCGTGGAGATAGAGGTAGATCGGGTAGCGGCTGTGCGTAATTGGCAAACTCCAACCACCGTAAAAGAGGTGCAGCGGTTCTTGGGTTTTGCTAATTACTACCGGAGGTTTATCCGGGGCTTTGGACAGGTTGCAGCTCCCATTACGTCCCTGCTAAAGGGGGGTCCGGTGCGCTTGCGGTGGTCAGCTGAGGCGGACAGGGCATTTGTCAAGCTGAAGAACCTGTTCGTCTCGGCCCCGGTGCTGGCGCATCCGGATCCCTCTTTGCCTTTCCAAGTAGAGGTGGACGCGTCCGAGACCGGTATTGGGGCAGTCCTGTCACAACGGTCCGGCACGCCACCTAAGCTCCGCCCCTGTGCGTTCTACTCTAAGAAGCTCAGCTCGGCGGAGCGCAATTATGACGTTGGGGACAGGGAGCTGTTAGCTGTAGTCCAGGCCCTAAAGGTATGGAGGCATTGGCTTGAGGGGGCTCAACACCCTTTCCTCATTCTGACTGATCACCGTAACCTGGAGTACATCCGGGCAGCTAGGAGATTGAACCCTCGTCAGGCTAGGTGGAACATGTTCCTGACCCGGTTTGTTTTTAAGATCACATACATCCCTGGGTCCCAGAACGGTAAGGCAGACGCCCTGTCCCGGCAGTATGACACAGAGGAGAGGTCCATTGAGCCTACTTCCATACTGCCGGAGTCTTGTCTGGTGGCTCCGGTAGTATGGGAGGTCGATACGGAAATCGAGCGGGCGCTGCGTACCGACCCTACTCCCCCCGAGTGTCCTGTGGGGCGGACGTACGTTCCGCTCGAGGTTCGTGATCGGCTTATTTCTTGGGCTCATACATCACCCTCCTCTGGACATCCTGGTATTGGTCGGACGGAGCACTGCCTTAGCGTGAAATACTGGTGGCCAACGTTAGCCAGGGATGTGAGGGTTTATGTCTCCTCCTGCTCGGTGTGTGCCCAGTGTAAGGCACCTAGACATTTGCCCAGGGGTAAGTTACATCCTCTGCCCGTTCCACAACGACCATGGTCCCACCTCTCGGTGGATTTTGTGACCGATCTACCCCCTTCCCAGGGTAATACCACCATTTTGGTCGTTGTGGATCGGTTTTCTAAGGCCTGTCGTCTCCTCCCACTGCCGGGTCTCCCTACTGCCCTACAGACCGCCGAGGCCCTCTTTACCCACGTGTTCCGGCACTATGGGGTCCCCGAGGATATTGTGTCCGACCGAGGTCCCCAGTTCACCTCCAGAGTCTGGGGGGCGTTCATGGAACGCCTGGGGGTCTCGGTTAGCCTTACCTCGGGGTACCACCCAGAGAGCAATGGGCAGGTTGAACGTGTGAACCAGGATGTGGGTAGGTTTTTGAGGTCCTATTGCCGGGACCGGCCGGAGGAGTGGTCGAGGTATATCCCCTGGGCAGAGATGGCCCAGAACTCTCTCCGCCACTCCTCCACCGGATTAACACCTTTCCAGTGTATTTTAGGGTATCAGCCGGTCCTGGCACCGTGGCACGAGAGCCAGACCGAGGCCCCTGCGGTGGACGAGTGGATTCGGCGCTCGGAGGAGACGTGGGACGCTGCCCATGTCCATCTGCAGCGTGCCATCCGTCAACACAAGGCGAGCGCCGATCGCCACCGCAGTGAGGGGCCGGTGTACGCACCGGGAGATCGAGTCTGGCTCTCGACTCGAAACCTGCCCCTCCGCCTGCCCTGCCGGAAGCTGGGTCGGCGGTTTGTGGGGCCCTTCAAAGTCCTGAGAAGATTGAACGAGGTGTGTTACAGATTACAACTGCCTATTGAGTACAAAAATATTAACCCCTCGTTCCATGTGTCTCTTCTCAGGCCGGTGGTAGCTGGTCCACTCCAAGAGGAGGAGATAGGAGAGACCCCTCCACCCCCTTTGGACATCGAGGGGGCACCGGCGTACAGGGTCCGGACTATATTGGACTCGAGGCGCCGGAGGAGTGGTCTCCAGTATCTCGTGGAGTGGGAGGGGTACGGTCCGGAGGAACGGTGCTGGGTGCCTAGGAGGGACATCCTCGACCCATCCCTCCTGACAGAGTTCCACCGTGGGCATCCCACGCGCCCGGGTCCGCGTCCTCCTGGCCGTCCCCGAGACCGGGGTCGGCGCACGGCTGGAGCCGCGCGTCAAGGGGGGGGTACTGTCACGGTTTCGGCCGAGGCTGCTCCTCCTCCTGGTTCGGGCAGGCTTCGGCGTTCGCCGTCCCCGGAATACTAGCTGCCACCGTTGTATGTTTCGTGTGTTGATTGCTTTGGTCTGTCTGGTACACCTGTGTCTGTTTGTGTCCTAATTACGTGTCCTATAAGTTCCCTGTTTTGTGTTAGTTATATTGTGTGTTGTTGTCCGCGTGTCGTTTGAGCTGCGTGTTTTGCGCTCTACATGTTTTGTTTTACGCATGTTGCGTACTGTTCTCGCCTCTGTATTTCGAGGTCGTGTAGTGATTGTTGTTCACTTTACTATAGTAAAGTTTGTTGGACTAAACCTCTGTGTCCTGCGCCTGACTCCTCATCACATCCACATCGGTGCCAAACTGACAGTTCCGAAGCCACTCCTGCATTGTCTTGGCTGTGTGCTTAGGGTAGTTGTCTTGTTGGAAGGTGAACCTTCGCCCCAGTCTGAGGTCTGGAGCAGGTTTTCATCAAGGATCTCTCTGTACTTTGCTCTGTTAATCTCCCAGTCCCTGCTGCTGAAAAACATCCCCACAGCATGATGCTGCCATCACCATGCTTCACCGTAGGGATGGTGCCAGGTTTCCTCCAGACGTGATGCTTGGCATTCAGGCCAAAGAGTTCAATCTTGGTTTCATCAGACCAGATAATCTTGTTTCTCATGATCTGAGAGTCTTTTAATGCCTTTTGGCAATTCCAAGTGGGCTATCATGTGCATTTTACTGAGGAGTGGCTTCCGTCTGGCCACCCTACCATAAAGGCCTGATTGGTGGAGTGTTGCAGAGATTGTTGTCCTTCTAGAAGGTTCTCCCATCTCCACAGAGGAACTCTGGAGCTCTGTCAGAGTGACCATTGGGTTCTTGGTCACCTCCCTGACCAAGGCCCTTCTCCCCCAATTGCTCAGTTTGGGCGGGCGGCCAGCTCTAGGAAGAGTCTGGGTGGTTCCAAACTTCTTCCATTTAAGAATGATGGAGGCCACTGTGTTCTTGGGGACCTTCAAAGCTGCAGACATTTTTTGGACCCTTCCCCAGATCTGTGCCTCGACACAATCCAGGTGAAAGCTATGATCCCTTATTGATGTCACTTGTTAAATCCACTTCAATCAGTGTAGATGAAGGGGAGGAGACTGGTTAAAAAATGATTTTTAAGCCTTGAGACAATGTGTCAAGAACTGCAAAGCTGCTGGGTTTTTCACGCTCAACAGTTTCCGTGTGTATCAAGAATGGTCCACCACCCAAAGGACATCCAGCCAATTTGACACAACAGTGGGAAACATTGGAGTCAACATGGGCCAGCAACACTCTGTGGAACGCTTTCGACACCTTGTAGAGTCCATGACCCAACGAATTGAGGCTGTTCTGAGGGCAAAAGGGGGTGGTACAACTCAATATTAGGAAGGTGTTCCTAATGTTTGGTAAACTCAGTGTATAATGTGTGTGTCCAAAAATGTGATTGGTAATATAGTGGCAACATAAGTATGGGGTTAAGTTATGGGCTATGGGCGAGAGAGAGAGAGTTAGGGAGTCCATTGCAGACATCACTGTAAACACATTCATGTCCAGCAGCATAAAGTCATTTGTTAGACTGGTTTAATTTCCAGCCATTTTAATTGGTCTCTGTGCAGCCAGTGCCGCTTGGCAGGGCCCGGCTGGGGTTCAGTTTTAATGGCAAAATGGCCTCATGTCTGCTTTTCAGTAATAGGAAAATTCTCAGAGCATTCGCTCACTCTCCACAAAGCAAACCTGCTTTTGCATATTTACTTTAACCCAGGCCTGATATACACAAGTACGTAAGTGTCACAAATGAACACTTAACTTTATTGGCCAGTGAGGTAATTTAAGAAGGGTCTTATCAAGGGTCTGCAGTCAGTAGAAACTAAAACATTTACGTACATTGTTTTTATCTGCTTGAGGAAAGGGATATTTTGTGCTTTTTGGTTGGATTCATACAAAGAAAGTCAAAATGAGAAATGATTGTCATTTAACAACCTTGACTGAGACTAAACATTAACTAGTGTCAGGTCACTGCTTGAGGGGTTGTTAGGCTCCAAGACCTATGAAAGTATTACAACACCCTCATCACTGTGTTAAACTCATGTATTGTTTTCTTGTGTTTTCCTTTGACCCCCAATAAGGAGAACTGGTAACATCCATCGTTGCGCTACACTATTATACACAATCTTACTTCCTCTTTGGAGCGGAAAGGAGGAGGGGAGTCACTCGGGAGAAAACCCCCAGGCGTTCGCTGTTGTCTTTTGTGCCTAAAGTGTTTCTAAACAAACAAGGGAACGTTTGGCTGAAAGTGGTCGATAAAACTGCCAAGCACGCCATTAATACTAACAACTGCGGTTGCGTAACAGGTCTGTGTCTCAATTATGTACTTTTGACGTGTGGATGTATGTAATTCAATACATGGTCTTTCAAACAGACATTCACACCATAGTATTGTTTATGAGGCTACAGGGTCAAAGCACTGCTCTGGATATTGTTATACCTGTAGATATTGATATGGAGCGATATGCAGAGAGCATATCAGAAAGTCATTGGGTCGGGGAGCATTCAACGAAGCTGGCTTGTATCCAGCATGGCAGGAAGCTGTCTCTTTAGGCTATGTGGTTGAAGCTACCCAGTGCCCTAACAATCTATAAAAGTACCCCTCCGCAAACCATGGCCAAAATCCCGTATTGCATGATACCATGTAATCGTTACTAAATGTTGATATGTGAACCCTGAAAAATGCACAAACACATATCAAAACTCTTGTCCACCCTAAAAAATATTCCTCTCAGCAGCTCATGTAGTTGAAAGAGCTTGGAGGAGCTGATTGAGATAGACAGCTGTGGCTCGTTGCAGTAACTCATCACCCCTCCATCCGGTGACACTCATCCTAAACCCCCCACCATCCTAACTCCTCTGGATAGACTACTTCTCTATTACCCCTGAGGTGACAAAGAGACACAGGGATATGATTCAGACCAAGTAGGGAAGCAGCAACTTTTCTAGTAAGTGACTCAGTTACATACACACACAGTAACAGTGACATGGAAGTGACACTGTTACTCAATTCTGGAATCAAACCAACTTGACAATGACTAAAATGGGGAAAGACGATAACACTCTCTCCTCTACACACACTTCCACTCCCTTATCAGTGCACTACCCCCCGGGCTAGCTCAATGACCCAACTGTTTTGTATGTCCCTAATAGTGCAACCAGACACTCCAATGCTTTGGACAAGCTCCTCAAGTCAATTCTCACCACCCCCAGTGAAAATGTAAAACATATGCACGCACTATCAAAGAGTCTTTTGAAATCAAATTGGTTCTGAATCGTAATGAGTGAGGCCCATGAATAGCCAAAAGGTCAGCCTCCCCTACACACAAGTACATACATATTACAGAACAAGTATTATCATGTGATAGATGTTATGTAGTGACAGACATGTTTTGATGAAAAGCCCTCAACAGCGTTGCCTCCCTTATAGTGCCTGCGAGTCTGAACAGAGTGAACCTGCTAAACTCTTTGTTATGTCCGTGGGTCAGACTCTCAAGGTAGAAATTACCCACCTTGCACAGACCTAGGATCAGTTTTCCCAAATTACATCTCAAACTGAACTAATGTGGAGCTAAATATAACATATGACTTCAGACCAGTGCTTAAGGCAACTTCTATGGACTCCAGGTGACATGGGTACACAGACGCCCCATTTGAAAGCCAGCCTTCATGTTTCTGTCACAGAGACAGTCCTCCGTCCTCACCCTGACACACCAGGGCACCAGAGTGTGGAATTAAAAGGCATGTTCAGTCACCACTAACACCGTGTCAAAAGGACCTGTCAGCTAAATGCATTTTCCTCTAAGACAAACAGTCTCAGCAATTTCCGCCATAGACAGTCGCCTCAGGTGAGTGAATTCACCCTGGAAGACAGCTCAAAATGGACCCAAAATAAGATTAACATGTTTCAGTCTGAGATTTTGCTTCAACTTTGTCTTGCTCTAACGGCAGTTATCAATCCTTCATTTCTTAAGCTCCAAAAGATACAGTGCAGAATACCACCAAATACAATTCAACGCCACTGACATTTAGAAGTCCTTAATCATGCCTTTAAGTGCAGAAGGTCACTAGTTTAGTAGAATGGGTGGATACATCTCTATTGACAATGGGATAAACTTAATTGTGACTGGGTCATGTGTGGTATTCTACTAACTTAATATGTAACCAATTGTCATCTTGACAGATATAAAAATGTCTGGTTCATATCAATCTGATGTTCACCATTATCTTTCCAACTTAGTTTTTGAAACATGATACTTCTGTGTAATCACTCACACCCACTTCTCAAATATTTAAATCTAAAATGTTTAAATAGAAGATGTATAGAAGGGTATAAACATGCAGGTGTGGGTTTAGGCGAGTAACCCAGATACTCCACACCTTGGTTAACTCACAAAACCAAAGGGATTAGTTTGCCTTCATCACAAGTGCCTAATGGGCGGTGCATGGCAGGATCATGACCCTTGTTGTCTCTTCCTGGTTGCCTTTGTGTCAATGCCATTTTACATACCAGTCACAACACGCCTATCCTGGTTCATGTCTGGCCTATTTACACACATGGAATTGTACTAATGCTGTGTTATACAAGTGTATTGAGCATACATCTATGGTGTTATGCAGGGGTTGAGTTGTTTTCCCCCCACAGTTAGGCCATTTCTAATGATTTTCAATATGTCTGGAATATGTTTGTGGAATATGGGGAACGGAAAGGGGGATACCTAGTCAGTTGCACAACTGAATGCATTCAACTGAAATGTGTCTTCTGCATTTAAAGAAACGTTCCGTTAGGCTATTTTGGCGACTACAGTAAGTATTTTTAAACCTCTCTCTTTAGGTTGGATGTGTCAATGTGTAGTTCATACATGCAAAATCTATGAGCAGAATTACTGTTTTACCTCAATGCAAAAATATGTAGAATTCAGACTGTCATTGTTTTACCACTATTCACAAAGTTTGTAAAAACGTTTTTTTAACGGTGAGCGACATGGTTCAATGTGCCAATAAATCAGCACAATATACTTTTTAGTTTTTTCATATTGCCGGCGTACACTGCGCTAATGACAACACAAAAAAATAGTAGGTCTAAAGGAGAGAAATGTACAATACAGCGAACTTAGCAAACCAGGCATTTGTGGTGAGTGCATGGGGGCCGCCATCTTTATGCAGCTCCGCTATTTGCCACAAAATCCCTAGTTTGAAAGCGACTGTTTAAGCTGTGTGGCGCCATTTTGAGTACTGCAAGCTTGGCCCACGTGGGCCAGCCCCCTAGCAATTCAATGAGCTTCAGCCCCAACGAGCTTCAGCCCCTCGCCATTTGAGTGACAGCTAGCAAGATGCACATTGACTAGTTGCACAGTGAAAAAAGAATGCTGGCCCAGACCTGCCCAGTATTATACTCTGAGTATACCAAACATTAGGTACACCCCCCCGCCCCGCCATTTGCCCTCAGAACAGCCTCAATTCGTCGGGGCATGGACTCTACAATGTGTCGAAAGCAATGCTTCCAACAGTTGTGACAAGTTGGCTGGATGTCCTTTGGGTGCTGGACCATTCTTGATACACATGGAAAACTGTTGAGCGCTGCAGTTCTTGACACAAACCATACCCCCTTCAAAGGCACTTAAATATTTTATCTTGCTCATTCACCCTCTGAATGGCACACATACACAATCCATGTCTCAATTGTCTCAAGGCTTTAAAATCCTTCTTTAACCTGTCTCCTCCCCTTCATCTACACTGATTGAAGTGGATTTAACAAGTGACATGAATAATGGATCATACTGTAGCTTTCACCTGGATTCACCTGGTCAGTCTATGTCATGGAAAGAATGTTCTTACAGTTTTTCTCAATTGCTAAAACACTAAAACCCATTGGCTGAACAAAGTTCTCAGTTGCCTGGACTCATGTAGCTAATTATGCAGTCTGTTGTAAAAACCTTAAACCATTTCACATGGTAAAACACAATTTGCAGATCTCACTCAGACTTTTCAGCAAAACTCTAAACACATTCTCATTCTCAAAACACATTCTGCACTCTAATGCACATGTCATCCATACTGGTAAACACAAGTGGCAACAATCAAATACAAATAGAGAACAAATGTCATTGATTGAACACAACCACTCAAAATTGATTTAACCTGTTTCAAATGATGCGACACAACCAATATAAGCCAGTTCAGAGAGCAAACAGGTTGTTGAAGGTGGGAAGGAGAAAGTCTGAGAATGGATAGAATAAACAATGTGAGAGGACGAGGACGAGTGCGTATGCGAGGTGGGCGACGAGGAGGAAGAGGAGGAGGAGGGCAAGAAAGACGAAGAGGAGGACGAAGAGGAAGAGGAAGACAAAGAGTGGAAATATCTGATGAAATTTGAGCAACAGTCATAGACCATGTTCTTGTCCATGGACTGACAATGAGGGAAGCAGGACTTAGAGTGCAACCCAATTTGAGCCGATTTTCTGTGTCCACCATAGTAAGGACATTCAGAGAAGAGAACAGGTACAGTATACTACTGTATTTTTGTAATTGCAAATTTACTGTACAACACTATATGCAGCTGTTTCAATAGACATGTGTAAAGTTAATCACTGTATGTATTGTACTGCATAAATATGTTTTGTAACTGCACAACTACCTTTTGTAGAATTGCAAGGCCGCCACATGCAGGTGGAAGGACAGCTATGTTCACTCGGGAGCAAGAGGCCGTTATAGTTGGCATGGTCCTTCAAGATAATGCAATACGACTCAGAGAAATCCAGGAACGAGTGATACAAGATACATCCACATTTACATTTTAGTCATTTAGCAGACGCTCTTATGCAGAGCGACTTACAGTTAGTGAGTGCATACATTTTTCATACTGGCCCCCCGCGGGAATCAAACCCACAACCCTGGCGTTGCAAGCGCCATGCTCTACCAACTGAGCTACAAGAGGCTTCTTCCCCCGTTGCCTCTGGAGGGACAATATTGCTTGTGATGTCGACAAAGTGCTCTGGCCTGACCCAGCCCAAAGACAAGAAGAAGCACATTGATCACATGTTTACTCCTTAGATTTTTGTCCCTTTTAGTATTGTATACTGTAGTACAGTGCATTGTAGGCTGTATACTGTACAATGGACAAATTGTATGGCCCTGAACATTGTGCTTTCCATTTGTTAACAGTACTGACTGCTCAATAGATTTTGACTGGTTGCAGGTTCATATCAACAAAGAACAAGAATTACAGTATCACAGAGACAAAGGACAAGTTTGTGAGATGCAGGGTACAGTACTGTAAAAATAGGGGTACAAGGAGGAGGAAGAACAAAAAACGAAATTGCAAAGAGCAAAGCAGAGTAGTAATTTCTGATCAATTTTGAGCTACTATGATAGAACATGTTTTCGTTCATCAAAAGACAATGACGGAAAAATATGAAATTTGTTTTGAGATTAAAAAATGTACTTCTCCCTGAGAACTGTTTGTTTTGAACAATGTGTTTTCTATTTTTCTGTGTATTGTTTACTGACTGCTTGAGAGTGTATATCATTTTGATCACTTTGTTTATGATTTGAGAGCAGTGTTTGATTTTGAACACAGGTAAAACTGTTTTGAGGCGAATGTTTCATTTTGCGAAAGGAGTCAGAGGTTTTGTAAATAGTGCTTGAAGATGAGGTTTTGTGTTTAATGTTTTCAGGAAATGGAGCAAGGTTTCAGAAATTGTGTTTTAGCAATTGAGAAAAACTGTAATGTTTTTTATACTCAGTGTAAAATTAGGTTGCAGGGTGAGCCCAATGGCTCAGTGACACAGCGTGAGCGAGAGAGAGAGCGAGAGAGAGAGCGAGAGAGAGAGAGAGAGAGAGAGAGAGCGAGAGAAAGAGAGAGAAGAGAGAGAGAGAGAGAGAGAGAGAGAGAGAGAGAGAGAGAGAGAGAGAGAGAGAGAGAGAGAGAAATGATGTACTGCACATTATCTGCACATATGACGTAGTGTGAATTATTATGTGTATTATATTTCATGGACATTTCTGTTGCGGTTGATACATTTTTCTTAAGGGAAAATCTAATCTGAAATTTCAAAGTGGAAATTACGAGCTTCAGAATACTTTTTAAACCTCAAGTTTAAAATGTCCTGCATGGCAGGAAAGTTATACTGCAACAGGGTGATCCAATTAAGATCCTACTTCTGTATGTAGACCATTTGATTTTTGAGGTGGGATACAGTTTGGTACAGTATTGCCGGCCTACTACATGTTGAGAATGTACTAATAAGTGCAGCCAATTAGTACAGTGCCTTGCAAAAGTATTCATCCCCCTTGGTGTTTTTTCCTATTTTTTGCATTACAACCTGTAATTAAATAGATTTTTATTTGGATTTCATGTAATGGACATACACAAAATAGTCCAAATTGGTGAAGTGAAATTATTTCTTTTTTTTTTTACAAAAAAAAGGAAAAGTGGGGCGTGCATATGTATTCACCCCCTTTGCTATGAAGCCCCTAAATAAGATCTGGTGCAACCAATTACCTTCAGAAGTCACATAATTAGTTAAATAACGTCCAACTGTGTGCAATCTAAGTGTCACATGATCTGTCACATGATCTCAGTATATATACACCTGTTCTGAAAGGCCTCAGAGTCTGCAACACCACTAAGCAAGGGGCACCACCAAGCAAGCGGCACCATGAAGACCAAGGAGCTCTCCAAACAGGTCAGGGACAAAGTTGTGGAGAAGTACAGATCAGGGTTGGGTTATAAAAAGATATCCGAAACTTTGAACATCCCATGGAGCACCATTAAATCCATTATTAAAAAATTGAAAGAATATGGCACCACAACAAACCTGCCAAGAGAGGGCCGCCCACCAAAACTCACGGACCAGGCAAGGAGGGCATTAATCAGAGAGGCAACAAAGAGACCAAAGATAACCCTGAAGAAGCTGCAAAGCTCTACAGCGGAGATTGGAGTATCTGTCCATAGGACCACTTTAAGCCGTACACTCCACAGAGCTGGGCTTTACGGAAGAGTGGCCAGAAAAAAAACATTGCTTAAAGAAAAAAATAAGCAAACACGTTTGGTGTTCGCCAAAAGCCATGTGGGAGACTCCCCAAACCAATGGAAGAAGGTACTCTGGTCAGATGAGACTACATTTGAGCTTTTTGGCCATCAAGGAAAATGCTATGTCTGGCGCAAACCAACACCTCTCATCACCCCGAGAACACCATTCCCACAGTGAAGCATGGTGGTGGCAGCATCATGCTGTGGGGATGTTTTTCATCGGCAGGGACTGGGAAACTGGTCAGAATTGAAGGAATGATGGATGGCACTAAATACAGGGAAATTCTTGAGGGAAACCTGTTTCAGTCTTCCAGAGATTTGAGACTGGGACGGAGGTTCACCTTCCAGCAGGACAATGTCCCTAAGCAAACTGCTAAAGCAACACTCAAGTGGTTTAAGGGGAAACATTTAAATGTCTTGGAATGGCCTAGTCAAAGCCCAGATCTCAATCCAATTGAGAATCTGTGGTATGACTTAAAGATTGCTGTACACCAGCGGAACCCATCCAACTTGAAGGAGCTGGAGCAGTTTTGCCTTGAAGAATGGGCAAAAATCTCAGTGGCTAGATGTGCCAAGCTTATAGAGACATACCCCAAGAGACTTGCAGCTGTAATTGCTGCAAAACCTGGCTCTACAAAGTATTGACTTTGGGGGGGTGAATAGTTATGCACGCTCAAGTTTTCTGTTTTTTTGTCTTATTTCTTGTTTGTTTCACACAAAAAAATATTTTGCATCTTCAACGTGGTAGGCATGTTGTGTAAATCAAATGATACAACCCCCCAAAAAATATATTTTAATTCCAGGTTGTAAGGCAACAAAATAGGAAAAATGCCAAGTGGGGTGAATACTTTCGCAAGCCACTGTACATACAGTACATACATTTTGAGGCAGAACTTTATTAGATGCATTACAGTTCAAATCTGTATTTATTCCCCCAGTATTCTGCCCATTTCTAGTGTGACAACCAGGTAGGCTACATATTGCTCTTGAAGCAGTCCTTTCATTTCCTCTGTGAAAGCCTGTGGCTTTAGGGGTCTAAACCACTCACTCAGCTCAGGCTGAAGTGGAGTTTTTCTTGGATGCCTGCACAGCTATGCCAAGCATTCTCCTTTCCCAGTCATTTGTAACGCTGTCGCTGTGGTAGTGAGTGAGTAATCGACCGGCCCTTATATGCCGAGATATTGAGGCCAGCAAGGAGAGGAGCTATGAGTTCATAAATGCACACAAACAACTTCATAGATGGTTATCACACACACACACACACACACACACACGCACACACACACACACACATATATACATACATCAATCTAGATTCACATCATACTATTTAGAGCACGCACACTACAGATAAGTTATTTTTATGATCTGTGCGAAGTGATACAAAAAATTCCACCCTTTCATTTAACTGGCCCCGAAAAGGAATCTACATTTCCTTCAATATGTATAGGCTCAGATTGGGCTTGACTAATGGTGTCTTGGCTTTGCCTTGGCCCTCTCAGTGGGTTCTTATATGAGTGTTTAGTGAACATGTTTTCTTCTGTCTGTCGTTGGCATGTTTACTGTTCCCTTAACCCGTCTAATCCTCCGCCTGTCTAAAGAAACAGACACCAGCTGAAAAACACATTCACACCACACACAAAAAACACAATTTGAAGCCGTTCTGTGACTGCTGAACGGGATGAGCATGTGTTCAGTGACTAAACAAGAACAAAACGTTTTGTCAAACTCTGGAGAATTAATGTACCATGGATATATGCTAATGTAATACACACGTTAAGATTTCATCCAGGAGTATTTTTAAAACATAACAGAGCCGTTTGAAACCGGTAACCTACCTACTATTGGAGGTTAACTCAAATCTGTGGCAGTGTGGTCGTAGGCCAGTAGTATGCTACATCCTACTATATCACTGGCCTGCATTGCTAATGGAGGGGCCTGTTCAGTGTATACACCACTGGACACCTCGTAGGCCCAGTTGGCTGGTATTATAGCAGGCTGGCGTGCGAGAATGAGACAGGTAAGGGAAGGATGTGTGTGTGTACACTGTGTGTGGTGCCTGGTGTCTGTCAGTTGGCACCGGGAGCTGCTGCTGTCAGTTTTGTAACATGGCATTAGGGTGTTTTGTGTAGAAGGTGGTGCATGTCTAAGCAGCATACAGCATTTTAATGACCAAACCTTATGAAAAGTGTGGAAAGATCACTGATTCATGACAGATTTCTGTTGACAGGTTTGATGTTGGACCAGAGAGACTACGCCAGAGCTGTGGCCCAGTGTTAGTGTGTCTCTGTCAAGGTAAATCCTACTTCATTACTGTATCATGTAAGGTTGGTTCTCCATATCTCATGCTCTGCTACTGTCGCCAGATAAGGAGAAGGGAGGAGGGAGTCGTGTATGTGTGTGTGTGTGTGTGTGTGTGTGTGTGTGTGTGTGTGTGTGTGTGCGTTTGTGTGTCTGTGTGTGTGTGCGTCTCTGTGTGTGTATGTGTGTGTGTGTGTGTGTGTGTGTGCGTTTGTGTGTGTGTGTGTGTGTGTGCGTCTGTGTGTGTGTGTGTGTGCGTCTCTGTGTGTGTGTGCGTCTCTGTGTGTGTGTGTGTGTGCGTCTCTGTGTGTGTGTGCGTCTCTGTGTGTGTGTGTGTGTGTGTGTGTGTGTGTGTGTGTGTGTGTGTGTGTGTGTGTGTGTGTGTGTGTGTGTGTGTTTGTATTTTACTCATTGTGTATTTATTCCTTGTGTTATTATCTTTCTATTATTTTTCTATTTCTCTCTCTGCATTGTTGCATTGTTGGGAAGGGCCTGTAAGTAAGCATTTCACTGTTAGTCTACACCTGTTGTTTACGAAGCATGTGTTTACTTTTTATTTTTATTGATTGATTGTATGTGTGTGTGTGTGCCTGTATACAGTGTATACTAGCTTTTATTGCTTGTTTGCATACTGTACAAATTTGTATGTCTGTTCTGTTTCATTTTTGCTCACCTGCGTGTATTCCATTGTGAGTAAGTGTGTATTGCCAATATCTGTGTGTATGTCAGGAGGCTCTGTATGTACAACAGATCAGGGCTAGAGAATACTGCCTCATAAACAGAGGAATGGGATAGTGATTTATAGGTGTCCTGAGTTACACAGTTCTCTTTCTGTACACAAGACAGACCTTTAAATGAAGACTTGGCACAACCAACCTCCTGACGTAATGCCTTAAGGCTTTAGTCTCTGCATTCCTCTCTGGAATTCTACTTAAAAAACTCAACTGAGTTTGAATTACCAGTCTTTTGTGACAGATGTAGGAACTTAATTTGATCACCCTGTCGCAGGAGAACTTCCCTGCAATGCAGGAAATCTAAAACTTGTAGTATATTTGAGGTCTACGGCAAGGGGTTTTTAGTTGGCGCCGAAGTTGGTAGCCAAAGTCTACGCCCCCTCGTCAGTGATTGGTCACAGTTTGTTGTCATTCAGCGAGAGACAAATCGTTTTCTTGCACATTTTGTTCACTTGAGAAATACTGCAATAACATCTTAGTTAGATTGCGCAACTAAGATATCCTCAGCAAAAAACGTCAAAATGAATGACCGATTTCTTGAGTTATCTTAGATTAATTCTGACTATTTTGAGGAAGTATACTGGCTACGGCCTCAAGGGGTCTTTTAACGCTCGCTCGCTTCGCCTAGCCGACTTTGGCTAGGCACCAGCTGAATCGAAGCACACAGAAGGCTTTAGGCAACTCTACCCCTCCTCCATACATACACCAGGCCACCCGTTCCCCAGTATCCAACCTTCAGTCCCCTGTTCTCTGTTTTCAGGATAATGTAATGGTTCTTTTGAAAAACATTTACTCTTCTAAAACTGATATATTGACTTTGGAATAGCATCTGTATCAGAAAGTATGGTATATAGGAGTACTCCACTCAGGTGTTTTGGAGGTCTTGAGTCTCTCAATCAGGAGGACCACACAGTCCCATTTCTGAATGGTTGACCTGCTAGGAAATCTGTAGGAGTGTATCCCTGAGGCCTTTCCTCCTAGCTGTGTGGTCTAGGACGAAATATCTCTTACAAAAATAGGGATATTTATGAGCTAAGTTCAGGATCATAGAGACTGATCCCCTTCTGAATTGTCAGTCTTCCAAACCGGCGTCAGAGATAAAAATAAATAAAAATCAAGCTGGGGAATAGGTGGGTTGTGGGTTATGTGGATGGTAGGGTGTAAACTCAAATCCTTCCCTGAGGATATGGGGTTAGCTTGAGTTATTTAGCCTTGTTGAAAAATCCCCCATCTCCCCTCTGTGTTCCTGGTAAACCAGATTTAGAAGCTTTAGCAAGCTGCAGAGTAGGCAGCATTGAACTACTGGTCCATTGTTCTTCAGTGAACCTGTGTGGCCCCTGTCTCCGCCCGGTGGGTTTCTAACAGGTTAACTCCAATTTGTCATGTCTTCACACTGGGCTTAGCATGGTGGATGAGGAGCAGTCACAGAGATGTGTTTCCTCTAGGATTTTTTAAAGCAGCGGTGGGAAAGTTAGCAGCGGTGTAGTGGGCGAGGTAGAGGGCGTGGCCAATGGCAGCAGAGACAATTTTCCTGCAATTCTACAAATGTTACCATGGCTTATGCTGTGTTCTTATGCTATCTGCGACTCAAAACATATAACAAAATCAATGGGGGTCACATGCCATGACTGTCACTCCTACTCCTGCTCCCTCCCTCCGTCGCCGGTCTACTAACCACCGGTCCTGGCAACCCTCATTGTGCACACCTGGCAACCATCATTGCGCACACCTGCTTCCCATCGTTAAGCACACCTGGACTTCATCACTACCCTGATTACTCTCCCTTCATATAGCCCTCAGTAGCCTCAGTCATCAGGCAGTGTTGGTTTTGGTTACGTTCAGTACGCGTCTCCTGTATTTTCTTCATGATTATTATTATTAAACTCACCTTCTGCTTCCTGACTCCCTGTGTATATGTTACAATGACATTTTGGACATTTTAGATTCTCCCTGACTGTATGGTTTTTATTCTGGTGGTTGTTAGTTCTCAAAGATGATCTTATTTAAAAAGATATAGCTCCATTATCTTTTCTACATACTTTATGTCTGGTTTTAGTCATTTAAGTTTACACTGAAAACATTTTACCATCCCAAAAATGAGTGGAGGCCACGGCCCGCCGCTGCTACATGAATGTAGGGGAAACATTGGACAACCATTGCTTTTGTACAGGAACACTATAATCTAGTTTGGTTCAATTTGAATAATATTCCATAATAAATAAAAAAATCCTTTCAATTAAGTAATTCTGAATGGCCGTTTTATGTAGGTTTTACCATCTGATTTCTGAGAATCAATGTCTCCCGTCATGAAAACTATTCTGATAGCGTTCTGAACAACATCCAACTCTGTATCGTCAAACAACTAGAATATACAAACACCAACCCACAGCCCATCATTGTACAAACATCTCCGCCATCCTCGCCCGCCCAACCGCCCTCCTCCCGATCTTTTCCTCTGCCTGTTAAACGAAGTGAGCGAGTTATGTAAAGTCAAGACGTTGATTTACTTCCAGACCATCGCTCCACTCCACACTCCAACAACAAAGCGAGAAGACAGTGTCCTCACGCTTGAATGATGTGTTCCCTTTTCTGACTGTTGGGAAACTTAATGTCTTTGATTCCAACACAGCAGGTTGTTTTTTAATCCCCGCTATGTCTCTCTTTCCCGCTCATGTCTTTCTTCTAGTCTGTTTTTTTCCCACCTCTGTCTGTTTCTCATGACTTTCTTGTCTCAAAAGGGTCATCCGGACAGGGAACATCTCTTTAAAGTCAACGCTCAGTTTACCCCACCTTTGATGCCAGAAAGGATTTACTAGCATCAACGTCATCCTCCTAAACTTTCATCCATATTGCTTAGAAATGACATTCACATACAATGTAAAAATAATGGAGTGTGCTCTTATGAAATGCTAATTTGACTGTAATTATATTTCATAATCAATATTTACACAAGGGCAAATTACTAATGATCATGTCAGTCTGCAGGTAATAACCCATGTTCTTTACTTTGTGTCCCTGAAACGGTAGCATGGAGAACATAACTACTTAGATCTGTACCTATCAAATTAGACAGCAGGTCGATTGTACCGATAAGGCAGAGAGAGACTTCGACTTGCACCTGTAGCCTAAAAGAACATACTGATACACATACATGCTCTCTACATGCGAGGTGCTTCATAAGAGTTTCACAAAACCAAGCCAGAAGCCATGAATGTCCTATAGTATTACTGCAATGCAGCAGCACAGGCACTGTAAGCTGAGAGGTTGAAAGGTGAGAGTGAGTGTGTTCGTAAGAATAAGTGTGTGTTTCTTTTTTACACAATATGTGGTAGAAGACTGTTTTTGTGTGTCAATAAGAAAGAGATTGAGTAACAATGTGTTTCTAAGTGAGTGATTAACAATGAGTGTTTGTGTGTGTGTCTGTTTGTGGGTGCGTGCGTGTGAGTGCACGTTTGGGTGGAGTGCTGGATTTCTTAACCACCGATTACAGACGCAATGTTGTCAGTCAGCCGTCTGGGCATTGAGGGGTGTCCAGTATGTGAACTCTCTGCTCTGAAAGTTTCTGCACACGATTCCCAAACACACTCCCTTTCCTTCTCTACATTCTCTGGAGCTGGGAAACCCCTTCCAGATTGTCACTGGGCCTGGTCTGGTGGTCTGTCCTTACCTGGGTCAGGTCAACCCGTTCCCTGCAGCCAATCGCGTGTGAGAGGCCCAGCCATCTGGATCTCATCCATGTCCTCAGGAAACACGCTGTGTTGTTCAAGGTGTTATTCACTGTGTTACTCATTCACTCACTCAGTTTACCTTGGCCTATAGTACACTCTCCAGTTCACACTTTGGCGCGGCACCTTTCTGTGGGCGGGCCTTCCTTTGCCAACACTGGTGGAGTCACCCCTTGCCAACAGTCAACTTGGCTACGGAGACAAACAGAGAGCAAGTACAGAGCTGTGCCATCCATTAGGCTACAGGCGACACGTCAGACAGCACGCCTTAACAGAGCACTTAAAGTTCAATTTCAACAACACAGGTTACATAACGCCTTCAATAACAAAACTCTTCACCCCAAATATAATCATGGCCGACAAGCTGAAACATCAAACAGCTGCAACGCAGTACAGGAGCACATCCCTCAGCAGGCTAAGAAGCTCAAACATGACAATATTGTCTTTCTCCACAGGAGTATTCCTATGAAAACACTGGCCCTCGTCTCTTGTACTCTCTTCAGCCCCCCCAGCAACAATAGCAACCGTCTGGGTTTAGTCCTGGTGGTCAAAACATTTGAGCATGCCGGAGGGCCCACTGTACTGTCTGTGCATACCAGTCCTTGTCTGGCCCTCTTGCAGACTGACTTGGTTGACAGAGCCTCATCACTGCGGAGGATAGGGCAATGTCCCCTTTTCAACTTCCCTGGAGGGAAGGAGGTTTTTAGGATATCCATCCCTGTGTATTATAGGCCTAACTGCTGCGGGTTTTATCTAGGTGTAATATTGACTTTGGTATGCTCTTCAAAGTTGTTGTAATACTTACCTTTATTTGACCAGGTAAGTTGTTTGGGAACACTCAATTATTTACAATGAAGGCCCTAGGAACAGAGAAGGTAAACCAGAACACCTGGCAGAACCATGCACTCTCCAACCTGTTCCAAGGTGTCGAATGTCTCGACTCCAAAGCCATCAGGTTTACACCTGGATCACACTGTTAAGGTTTGGCTTACTAGGATTTGGGGCCCAAAAGCCTCTTGTTCAGAAGCTTACTGAGGTGTTTCTAGGACAGATTTAGACAATGTCTCCTTTGTCTTTGCATGCCTTCTCCAGACTCTGCCTGCTACCTCTTGTAAGTATGGGACAGAGGACGTAAACAGGTGAGTACGAAAAAAGACCCAGTGTAGGAACAATAGGACACTCTTAGAAAAAAGGGTTCCAAAATGGTTCTTCGGCTGTCCCCATAGGATAAACCTTTTTGGTTCCAGGTAGAACCCTTTTGGGTTCTATGTAGAACCATGCGTGAAAATGGTTCTTCCTGGAACCAAAAGGGGTTTTCCAATGGGGACAGCCAAATAATTATTTTAGGTTCTAGAAAGCACCTATTTTTCTAAGAGTGTAGATGAGAGATCACATAGCTTCAAAATAAATTAAAATAAATAAACTCTCAATATAAATTACATAATTTTTCATCTATCCAAAGTTCCTATATAAATAAAGCAATAATCCCTGTGAGTTCAAAATGTCAGAGGCAGGCAGTCAACCATAACAGTGAAATCAAGCTGTTTGTGAGAAGAGTCAATTTAACTGAGCCATAGGGCAAAATGAAATGGAAACATTCCACTGCAATAAGCATGAAACCCTCATCAGTCTAGTAACAATGACCACTCACACATTAATAGTAATACATTATCCAGTGGGGGTAAAGTGGGGGGTATTTTTCAGAGGGCCCTAAAGTACTACCATAAAAACACAGGAGTGGATGTGGAGGATTTACATTTATCTGCTAACATAACGCTTCGTAAGCTATTATTTTTCATTAAAGGGTCATTACATGAAGTCATGGTTGTTAGGTTTTATTATCTTTCATTTTAAAGAGGGAGTTGTTTCCTCTCCGTTTTCCACTAACTGAAAAAAAAAAAGGGCTTTCCAAAGTGGAGCCTTGGCAACAGTTTCCTGATCTGTTTACATTTTGTTTTAATCAATCAAAAAAAAAACATTTGCAATGACCAACCCCTAGTAAGACCTGTCAGCTACCTAAAGCTAAACAGAAGGCTCTCGGAACAGCAGTTATTGTATTCCAATAAGTAATCTATATCTAGCCTTTGGTTTACTGCATGTTGTAACCCATACCTATGGGCGAACACCCCTTTACATTGTTCTACATCTGTAAAACACAACTGCACTCATTTGAGGGATGATAGGCTGGTTTACAGTTCAGTGGTGAGCTGATCCGCTGGGCTTTGGATACATACAGTATGACCGTCGTGAGAAAGGCAAAGGGAAAACTCCCCTTCTCACCCTGGTTTATCAGACACAATATTACAGCATGAGAACTTGAGAGCAGGTTGGTTCACCCCTCAAGCAGTGACAGAACACTTGGGAAAAACCTCAAGCTTATGTTGAATTGATTAGAGATTGATTGCTTGTGTGTCGGTGGCAAGGTGGGGTGAGGTAGGGTTATACTCCCAAAGCAGGTCAGAACATGCTTCAGACGTGGCAGGTAGGGGCAAAACTGGACCGGTAGAGATACCGTGTCAAATGTGTGATAATCTTCTAATTGCAGTCAACTTGTCACTTATGATAATACATTTGTTTTTGATCCTCTGTGGTCTTTTTAAAGAATGATTTGAGACAAGATGACCCCATTTCTCAGTGCTGATGGCAGGGGTTTGTTTATCTGGTCTGTGCTGTGTCGTTGAATGACGGGTCAGACCAAGGCGCAGCGTGATATGCGTACATGTTTATTGAACTATAAACACACGACAAAACAACAAAGGAAACGAAATGTGAAGTCCTAAGGTAGACACACAACTAACCTTACCAGGAACAAGATCCCACAACTACACAGTGCCAATAGGCTGCCTAAGTTTGATCCCCAATCAGAGACAACGAGCGACAGCTGCCTCTGATTGGGAACCACACCGGCCAACATAGAACTATACATACTAGATCCCACACATAGAAAAAGCACAACAAGGAATATACACACCCTGACAACATATAAGCGTCCCCTGAGTCAGGGCGTGACAGCGAGCCAGCAGCAATGCCTGCATGGCATGTTGTCTGTCAACAGCGAGACATGGCACTCTGTTTTTCCTGCTGTGAATTCGGAGAAAATTCAAGCACCAGGTAGGTGATTTTCGGAGAAAACCAAATGCCCCTGCTTGACTATAAACAACTAAGTAAGAATGTCTAAGTGAAAGAAATAAATAATATTATTTAACTCTTTAATGTCGCAATGGGGTGTTAGGAAAATCCCCACAGAGAAAAGAGTTGATGTGCAAGATTAATCTTCCTTGTTCATGTGCTTGTACTTGTACTCATGTATTGCAGTGTATGTGATTTCAGATACACAGGCATTCGCTGTTCTTTGTTGACAATACTCCACAATTGGGTACACACAGTCAACCACATTTTTCCAATGCAGCAGCACAAATGTGTGGGACAACCTTCACATTATCGACTGTGACTCAGGATGCAGAGAAAAGGAGAGAGATTGAGTGAGAGAGAGCGAGAGAACGAGACATGACAAGGACATGGCCACCTCATCAGATGATAAGATAAAGACACCTAAAGACACGAGGTTTGGTATCAGTACACAGAGAGAGAACAAACCGTGGCCTTCCTGTGGTGTATTCATACCCTGTCTGAGTATTACATTTACGTCATTTAGCAGACGCTCTTATCCAGAGCGACTTACAGTTATTGAGTGCCTACATGTTTTTGTTTTTTTCATACTGGCCCACTGTGGGAATCGAACCCACAACCCTGGCGTTGCAAACGCCATGCTCTACCAACTGAGCTACATCCCTGCCGGCCATTCCCTCCCCTACCCTGGATGACACTGTGCCAATTGTGCGCCGCCCCATGGGTCTCCCGGTCGCGGCCGGCTACGACAGAGCCTGGATCACTTAGTTCACGCTGAAACAACGCTGAAACAACGCTGAAACAACGCTGAACTGTCTAATCTGTCCTTTCGGCTGTCCTTAAACAGTTTGTGTTGTGCTACCGAACAAACAACTCCTGACGGTTGCTATCCATATCCATGCCTGGTTGACATTGAAGACAAGGTGACGCATCACATTCCAAAATGGTTCCTTTAATGTTCCAGGGACATTGACAGAACTGTCTGTGCCTGAAAACCAGTTTGTAGACATAGATGTGACTGTTAGTGAGCTCATGTTTCGTCCACAATGAATCTTTTGTCCAGCTGGGTATGCCTTGGAACTCATACGTGACTTGCTTATTATGCTGTTGTTTTTGTTGTTGTTGTTTTTGTTGTTGTTGTTGTTGTTGTTGTGTGGGTGTTAAGGGTTGCAGTATGGCCAACCAACACACTGAATGAGGCTACAGAAAGAGGATGTGAGAATCTAAATGAGGCCCCATTCAAACATAACAAACTGTGTAGTGTCAACCCTTGTCAACATAATGTTTAAAAATTGACTAGGCCCACTACTTGGAAGTGATAAATGACGGGATTTGGGCTAACAAAAAGTAATATATCGCTTCTGATACTCCCCTTATTCGCCAGTGCTGAACTTCTCTCTCAGTCTTTGTCCCCGGTCCTAAGCCCTAAGCCTCCAGCTGCAGCCATGGAACCTAACAACAGCTGGTGGATGCTTTACTCTCCCTTTCTCAGACAAAACAAGGCCCTCTCGCAGCGAGCTGCACAGGAAGCCCTGATTAAAGCACTTCCTGTCTGACTGCCTGCCAGGAGCGAGGTGGCGGTCACTGTATTATTTTACTCCCTGCCGCACCGAGCGAGGTCGCCTGATTACCCCTTGATGAAGTTTATTACAGAAATATAAGAAGCCGCTGTCGACCGCAGAGCTCAGTTAATCAAGGGGGGGGGGGGGGGCGAGGGGAGGAGTGCAGGGAAAGGTGTGGGAGGTGAAATTGGTTCTCTATGGTGCTTAACTCCCTACAGCTGAGGGTTTTTGGGTGTACATTGAGATAAACTGGACCCATATAGGAAAATCTGACTTTTACTTGACTTGGGTATCACACTTTAGTCATCTCTTGTTAAACAGTCCTTTTTTAAACTTGATATGAGTGTGAGGTCTTTGTATGTTAGTTAGCGAATGCACTTTATCATTTGAATACAGTTACCTAATGTTTGTCCCCTTCTCTTTTCCACGTTGGTCACAATTAGGTTTTAATGGGACGGTCATGTCTCCACTCGGCTCATTACTTATAGCAGCTTATGTAACAGTTGTGTAACAGCTGTGTCAATCTTTATTGAACTGCTGTTTTCATTCAAGTATGCGGAGGAGTGGTAGGATGATGCTGAGACTGTTTGTCGCTGTCTGGGTGAGTGGCGGGGATGAGACTGCAAAAGTCTGGATTTGTATTCCTCTGGCTCTCACTCTAAACACTGTGATTCATCAGAGGGGGACATCAGTATACTCCCTCTGAGAGTCTACTAAACAGGAAGCTGTGTCTATATCTGTGTCTATCAGCAGCCTGTCTGCTTAAGTCACGTGTGCTGCGTATCAGTTTCTGTGTGATCCTATCATCCTATATAATAATAGGTATCATGAGGTAATTATTACTCCCCAGATGTGATACTCCATGCATACATCATACACATTGTGGATTTGGTTGTGAAAAATAATGATGTGGCCAGTGTCTTTATACAGTAACAAACATATTGCTGTAATGCATTAGTTAGATTCTAATTTTTTGGGGAAATTGTACTTTGTCATTGGGTTATCACATGCTATATTCATTCAGCCAGTTTATTTTCTTGAGTATTTGACTTATTTCCATCGTTGCCTTTTAATCTATGTGGAGGAGGGTCACTGTGAGGGATTAGTATGTGTAGAAGTTAGTCTGGGTAGTAGTTAGTATGGGTAGTAGTTAGTATGGGTAGTAGTTAGTATGTGTAGTAGTTAGTATGTGTAGTAGTTAGTATGGGTAGTAGTTAGTATGTGTAGTAGTTAGTATGTGTAGTAGTTAGTATGTGAAGTAGTTAGTATGTGTAGTAGTTACTACAGCGCATTTGGAAAGTATTCAGACCAGTTCCATTTTCCCCCATTTTGTTACATTACAGCCTTATTCTAAAATTGATTAAATTAATTGTTTTCCTCATTAATCTACACATAATACCCCATAATGACAAAGCGAAAACAGGTTTTTATAATTTATTACAAATGTATAAATTGTTTTAAACAGAAATACCTTTACATAAGTATTCAGACCCTTTGCTATGAGACTCGAAATTGAGCTCAGGTGCATCCTGTTTCCATTGATCATCCTTGAATGTTTCTACAACTTGATTGGAGTCCACCCTGTGGTAAATTCAAATGATTGGACATGATTTAGAAAGGCACACACCTGTCTATATAAGGTCCCACAGTTGACAGTGCATGTCAGAACAAAAACCAAGCAATGAGGTCGAAGGAATTGTCCGTAGAGCTCCGAGACAGGATTGTGTCGAGGCACAGATCTGGGGAAGGGTACCAAAAAATGTATGCAGCATTGAAGGTCCCCAAGAACACAGTGGCCTCCATCATTCTTAAATGGAAGAAGTTTGGAACCATCAAGACTCTTCCTAGAGCTGGCCGCCCGGCCAAACTGAGCAATCGGGGTAGAAGGGCCTTGGTCAGGGAGGTGACCAAGAACCCGATGGTCACTCTGACAGAGCTCCAGAGTTCCTCTGTGGAGATGGGAGAACCTTCCAGAAGGACAACCATCTCTGCAGCACTCCACCAATCAGGTCTTTATAGTAGAGTGGCCAGACAGAAGCCACTCCTCAGTAAAAGGCACATGACAGCCTGCTTGGAGTTTTCCAAAAGACACCTAAAGGACTCTCAGACCATGAGAAACAAGATTCTCTGGTCTGATGAAACCAAGATTGAACTCTTTGGCCTGAATGCCAAGTGTCACGTCTGGAGGAAACCAGGCACCACTCATCACATGGCCAATACCATCCCTACGGTGAAGCATGCTGTGGGGGTGTTTTTCAGCGGCAGGGACTGAAAGACTAGTCAGGGTTGAGGGAAAGCGGAACTGAGCAAAGTAGATCCTTGTTGAAAACCTGCTCCAGAGCGCTCAGGACCTCAGACTGGGGCGAAGGTTCACCTTCCAACAAGACAACGACCCTAAGCACACAGCCAAGACAACGCAGAAGTGGCTTTGGGACAAGTCTCTGAATGTCCTTGAGTGGCCCAGCCTGAGCCCGGACTTGAACCCGATCGAACATCTCTGGAGAGACCTGAAAATAGCTGTGCAGCGACGCTCCCCATCCAACCTGACAGAGCTTGAGAGGATCTGCAGAGAAGAATGGGAGAAACTCCCCAAATACAGGTGTGCCAAGCTTGTAGCGTCATACCCAAGAAGACTCAAGGCTGTAATTGCTGCCAAAGGTACTCCAACAAAGTACTGAGTAAAGGGTCTGAATACTTATGTCAATGTGATATTTCCGTTTTTTATTGTTAATACATTTGCAAAAAGTTTTAAAAACCTGTTTTTGCTTTGTCATTATGGGGTATTGTGTGTAGATTGATGAGGGAAAAAATAATGATTTAATCCATTTTAGAATAAGGCTGAAATGTTACAAAATGTGGAAAAAGTCAAGGGGTCTGAATACTTTCCAAATGCACTGTATGTGTAGTAGTTAGTATGTGTAGTAGTTAATATTGGTAGTAGTTAGTATGGGTAGTAGTTAGTCTGGGTAGTAGTTAGTCTGGGTAGTAGTTACTATATGTAGTAGTTAGTCTGGGTTGTAGTTACTATGTGTAGTAGTTAGTCTGGGTAGAAATGTACTTTCACTCATTATAAGTTTGAGTCATTTGAGAGGGTCACCAGTACTCCCTTTACTCACCAGTACTCCCTTTACTCACCAGTACTCCCTTTACTCACCAGTACTCCCTTTACTCACCAGTACTCCCTTTACTGAGGAGATCCGCTGTCTACAGACCAGGAAGCTCTGTTTGTGTCTCTGTGCCCACCAACCTCTGTCACTCTTGCTCATGGGAGTTGTGTGTGTGTGTACGAGCCATGGCATCACGAGAGAAAGTATTGCTCTCCTGGAGTGATGCGCTGTACTCTACACCACTAAATCTCACTCTCTCCCTCTGACTTATTCCATAATTAGCCTCTATAGCAGCAGGGAGGAATGGTGAGGCGGGTGACTGCGAGAGAACACGGCCAACCTAAATATTGACTTTACTTTAGGTTGTGTCTGTTCCCTCAGAAAGAACACCACCGCCTGTGTGTCCAAGAGCCCAATCTTTCATACATCATCGTTATTAATTAGTGTAATTTACTGATCGTATTACTCCATCTGTGGTGCGGTTAGATAATGGATTCTATCCCGGAGGACTGCTGCATACTGTTTTAAACCCACAGTCACATTGGCTCAGCGAGTCGCCGGATTTGCCTTCTGTTTAGCAGGTTGACGTTTATTGTCCTCGAGGCAGAACTGAGCGATTTCCGCTAGATGGGCCAGCAGCAAAGTTAAAATTTGCTATCTCGTAAAAATTCATGAAAACCAAAAATGTGCTTTTTGGTCTTAATTTAAGGTTAGGGTTAGGCATTATCGGTAGCAGTGTGGTTTAAAATCCAATTTTATGACTTTGTGGCTGTGCCAGCTAGTGACCACTGCAGATCTGCCTCAGGAAAAGTATCATGACAATAAATGCCAACCTGCGTCTGTTTAGTGATGTATTGAGCACTGCTGGAGCAGATATTAAAGCATATATTGTTATTTTTATGCCTCTGTTACGGGATGAAGCTTTTGCTACTGCACCTTGTGTGACTATTTGTAGTCGAGCCCAGCAGCTCTTTTCAGTTTTTATATTACGGGTGCCCTGAAACAAAAGTTACAGCATTATTCTGGAATCATTCCCTCAGCTCAACGTGACACAGGGGATAAATCCAAAATGTGTCTCTTCAAAATAGAGCATATGCCTCATAAACCTGTTTTAGCGATGTCAGCAAGGGGCACCTTGACAAAAGTAGATACATCACAATGAAAAATACTTCCATTCTTTCTTTAGAACCCCTCCAATTCTATTAGAATTGTGTTTAGAACAATGGAGTCCCAAAGGAGAGTATGCTTTCTTTAAATCTTTGACACAGGATGAGTCCGAAATGGCACTCTAGTGCACTACTTTTGACCAGAGCCCTATGGCACCCAATTCTATGTATAGTGCAATACTTTTCACAAGAGCCTTATGGGCCCTGGTCAAAAGTAGTGTACTTTATGGACTAGAATAGGATGCCATTTCAGACACAGCCACAAACAGCCCTAACATGACATCAGTGTTAATAAATGCAACCAAGATGTCCTCTGACACTCCTCGGTCACCAGGCAGGATGTGTAGTTGGAGTTTCCCCTTGTTGACTCTGTCTGTCGACTCTTATCCTTTCCTCTCATCTCTCTGCTGTCTGGCAGACTACAATTAACCCGCTTCTGTTTGTGTACTTCTAAACCTACCGTACCGCCATGGTTGAAACTGCCACTGCCTTCCATCCCTCATAGCTTTGACCTTCAGCCTCTAGGCAGGTAGATTATGAACAATAGACCCAGTCTGAGAGGACATAATGAATGAAGAAATGCCGTTTGTCACCTGCGATAATCTCGATCTCAGACCCACAGAGAAAGGCTCCTTTGATGAAGCACTGTTCAGGTGACACTAATCTGATTCCTGCTGCATGCTTGGACCGTATTGGCTTTATGCCTATAGTAGTTCAAGTACAATCTCGGCTGGTGGCATCACCCTTACAAAAAAACAACATGAAACACATTTTTACATGTTGAGCTAAAATGTCACATGTGAAACCATATTTTCACATGTATTAGAATTAGAGTTCACATGTTAACACCACCTTTTCTCATGTGAGGAGAAAACCATGAAAAATAATCACATGTGAAAATCACATTAAATTAATGTCCCAGTGTCTGGTGGAAAGCAGACTGAGCCAGGTTTTCCTCCATTATTTCGCCTGTGCTTAGCTCCATTCCGTTTCTTTTTTATCCTGAAAAACTATGCTTGAAAATATGGAGAGTGGTACTCAGTAATGTGTTGTATTGGATTTACCCCAAATATAATACTTTGTATTCAGGACAAAAAGTTAATTGCTTTACCAAGGTTTTTGTAGTATTAGTTTAATGCCTTGTTGCAAATGCAGATTTTTACTCCTGAACTTATTTAGGCTTGCCCTAACAAAGGAGTTGAATAGTTAACTCAAGACATTTCAGCTTTTCATTTTTAATTAAGAGCCAACTGCCTATCGTTCTGTGAATTAAACAATTCATTGGCTAATTATTTGATTAGAACATCTGATGCTGAGAGAGACACTGACAACCAATGCATTTACATTATTCAAATCTTTGTCATGCAAAGTCATTCTGCTTCCTCTTCTAAAATTACTTTTGTGAGAAAGAGCACTCTGTCCCTCAATGTGTGTGTGTGCGTGTGTGTGTGTATGAACGATATACACGTGTCTCTGTGTCACATGTATTGAAGAGAAAAGGGACACAAAGGGACACAAAGACACTGGCTTCTGTTGGCGGGGTAACCCTATATACCTCCACCGCTGCAAACGGCCTCTCTCACACTCGTCTGTCAGTCTGTGTGTGTCGCTAACATGTTAACTTAACCCCAGTGCTTCTGTGTAGTGTGATTATCATGTGTGTAGCTTGTGTGTTAAACAGTCCTGGTGACATTGTGAGAACGGTCTATGGTTGCAGTGTGTAACCCAACCTCATGGTCGTAGCTGCTTGCCTGTGTGCATGATGTCATGAATGTATGTGGTATGTTCATGTCTCCTCGTCTCCATTAAAGGTCTGTGTCTGTGTTTTAACATCAACTGTCCTGTTTTAGCTCTAGGTAAAATATTTGAACGTAGCTGGGGCAATGGCTAGGGTAGGGTGTCAGTATCTACCTGGTTCTGTGTGGGTTTTCACAGTTTCTCTCTCATGGGAAAACACACACACACACCCACACACACACACAGAGATGTGGCTTCAATCACCAAGGTCACACACACACAAACACAGAGTCACACATACCGGACCGCTTAATTCCAATTTGCCGCAGTCACAGAGAGGGGGGATGATGTCATTCACCTGTGGTTGCTAGGGTGACAACAAAGAACCCTTTGTGCTTCTGAAAACACACACTTTTCCCCCCTCCCTTTCTCTGGCTGAAGTGAGGGACTCAGATCAGGCCAGAGAGAGAGCACATGTGGTTTCCCTTAGCAGAGCGAACCGGGACATTTATCATTCATTATCTGTCCCATTCGTCATCAACCATTGATCCCATGTGAACCAGTGTGAATCGCTGAAGAATGAAGAACAGTGTTGTACGTCAAGAAGTCACCTCTCACTTAGTACGGGTAGCTAACTGTAAGAATAATGTGAGGCCGTTGGAATGCTATTTTCTGACTTAATTTTTTGATAGCGTGTTTCTTTGCCATATTGAATATTGGACTAGTCACCAGTGCCTTGAACCTGCAATGAACTCATGGACCAAAGACAGTTCTATTAAGTTATTTTTTACAGTGTTATTGAATGATATCTTTATAACTACAACACAATGAAGTTAACACTAAAAAACATAATATGCCACCAATAAATAAAAAACCTGAGCATCCAAAGTAACATATTAAATTCCCATAATGTGTAAGTGGTCATTAACTTTAATCTGGAGGGTTGACGTCAGGCCTGCCACATTACACATGGTGGGGGAGACAGGAGAGGCGGAGTAATGGGCTAGTGGACTAATGCAAACAATGAAAAGCTCATCTGACCTTTTTTAGAGAGATATCATCTGTGTGAAGTGAAGCCTTCCTATGAAGGAGAAGGCTAGGGTTTATAGTTGGACAGTAGTGTTTTGACCAAAGTATGGTCTGACTGTCACAGAAAGTATTGGCCCTTTTTTAGACCTTAATGATACTCTGCTGATGTCACTACACTATCCTTGGATATGAGCTCATTCATTGGTTGTTGTTTCTTTTTTGTTGGACTGTGCACAACTCTTCACAGTTCCCTTTTTAAACTCTTCTCAATGCCCTCATTAAAACACACTTTGACAGTTATTGGCTACCCAATCTAGTTTCTAGACTTTTCAAGGTGGCTAATTTTTAGAGGTTAAGATTCCAGAGATGAGGTCTTTATGTTTTAGATATCTTTCTTCCTCTTGTTTAAAACCCCCCTAAGGTCGATGTCCGCGCCCCCGTGGAAATTGAATTAGCATAATAAAACAATCTGTCAGTTTAAGCTAGAGATATCTGTTTTTTTTGCATTGGATGCTTCTCAATCCACCGCATCCGCCTATGACCACTCTATGGAAAGATGACAATCTCACAAACACGATGGTGTTCTCCGATTTGCTCTACGACCCCACAAGTGTCTTGGGACGCTTGTGGGGTCGGTACAGCCGATCTGCCAACTTCTGTCTGTAGCGTCCGAACAGTTTGTGCTACACACTAATATGACTCTCACGAACATGTCGGTTGTTTTGCTCTAGGACACCCACAGGTCTCACAAGACTCGTCTGAAGATCCCCCGGTACCAGTTGAACAAATTAATGGAAGTACAGTATATATGGAGACTGTTTAGTGACAAAAACAAGGGGTTAAATACATACAATTTTTAAATTTATTTTTAATAAGAATGTTTCCTCATCTTTCAGATATCTCTCAGATATAGGAGAGACACTTCAGAACAAACTTCCTTTTGATATTTTGTTGGGACTATTTGTTGTTCCATGTAGTGAATCTGTTATTCAATGCATTTGTATGGGCTAATAGCACTAAGGCCAAATTCAATTTTTCATCAAATATACTATACCGTTGAAGTCGGAAGTTTACATACACTTAGGTCGGAGTCATTAAAACTGTTTTTCAACCACTCCACAAATGTCTTGTTAACAAACTATAGTTTTGGCAAGTCGGTTAGGACATCTACTTTGTGCATGACACAAGTCATTTTTCCAACAATTGTTTACAGACAGATTATTTCACTTATAATTCACTGTATCACAATTCCAGTGGGTCAGAAGTTTACATACATTAAGTTGACTGTGCCTTTAAACAGCTTGGAAAATTCCAGAAAATGATGTCATGGCTTTAGAAGCTTCTGACATGCTAATTGACATCATTTGAGTCAATTGGAGGTGTACCTGTGGATGCATTACAAGGCATACCTTCAAACTCAGTGCCTCTTTGCTTGACATCATGGGAAAATCAAAAGAAATCAGCCAAGACCTCAGAAAGAAAATGTACTCTTTGAAACATGAAGTTGCCCTGGTGCAAAATGAGGAAATGGATCATTCTATTAGGTAAACTGACTGTGTCCTTGAGAAACTCAGTTCTAGTCTTATCTCATTGGGTTAAAGGGTAATTGGTCTCACAGAGCAGGAGAGTCAACAGAGAGAGGCGATTCTCATTCTCCCTGAGGAAGAGAACAGACAGGCTGCCACTGGAGGTTGGATGGATGTGTGCTTCAGCACAACACCTTGGCCCTCTGATGTAGTGATGTAACATGGTGGTTTCGACCCTCATGGGCGATAACCAACTCTCTAGCAGACAGCTAAAGATTACAGCTGAGATTTACGGAATTTATTGGCTAATGAAGGGCGTCCTACTGCTGTGAAGTGAGATGAAGAGTGGAATGATAAAATGTTTGAGTGACGACGATTGATAGAAGAACAACCTTTTCTTACTTCACTTACTCATAGCTCAACCCATAGTTTCAACCCCATTGTATGTCAGTGTAGTGCTGCACTGTGGCCTTAGGCTTCACAATACTTTAAATAAGTAGAGCTGCACCGCTTAGTTTGGGAATCTGGATTCAAAAGGAGGTCAAATTAGGTCATAACTGCATTAGCCATGTGATACGTGTGATAAATAGGGTGATAGATCGTATTCTAAGTCTGGCACTACAGAAATATCTGTCTTTGTGGTTCTGTGTGTATATGTACGTGTGGACTTTTTTAGCCAACTGTGTTGTAGGGGAGGTTTTCTAAATACAGTAGCCAGCCACTGCAGTGATAAGCCTAGACTAAGTCAGCCTGTTTGTTTTCAGGCATGGGGTCCGTCGCAGTCAGCTATTGATAGAAGTGGAGCCGCTTTAGAAAAGAAAAGTCCAGTTGAAGCCTCAATGTGAAGCTGCATTCCTGCCTAATCCAGAGGAGATGGACACAGTTAGGCCCCCTATCACCCCAGTGTGAAGAGGAGAAAGGAGATATATATATATATATATGAGAGAGAGAGAGAGAGAGAGAGAGAGAGAGAGAGAGAGAGAGAGAGAGAGAGAGGGATGACTGGGAGAGAGAGAAAGCGACAGAGAGTGGGATAGAGAGAGGGAGAGAAAGAGAGAGAAAGTGAGGGAGAGTGGGAGGTAGAGAAGGGCAGTATGAAAGGCAGGAGTCAAAGATGTTTTCCTGTATAGTATAGTAGCATAAATGTATACATTTTTCCAACATTATTATTCTGTACAACACATGACAGTACAGCAATTTGAGGTGCAGTCAGTGTATAGAATATCATACAATGCATGCATTGTATTTTGAGAGTTGGCCAAAAGCATTAAAGCATAGTCAAGTGCTCGCATGCAAACACCTTTAAAATCAAGGGTCAACTACTTTGCCAGTTCTCTATATGATGAGCCCGAGCAGTTAGTTATGTGAACCGTTACTAACACATAATCGCTTGTATGCAAATCCATTTAAATCAAGATTCAAGAATCAACTCCTTTGCCAATTCTCTGTGATGAGCCGTAAGTCAGGCTTTGTGAATCAACTCCTGGCCATAAGTTTTCTATGATGATGAGCACCAGTAAGGTCTGTGATCCGTGATGCACGCACTAATCACCAGACTGACTGTCTTTCTCTTTAAACTGATGGCCGTGATACAGGATCCCTTCTTTAATAGCACTCACTCATTCTTTCCATGTCCACTCTCTGCTTAAATGATAATTCAGCCTCCCTGCTTCTGTTGTTTACCCAGCAAAGCCTGCCTTTGATTCCCCAGTCAAAATGGGTCAAAAGGCAAGATGAAGGGAGGGAGGGTTAGGAGGGGTTGCACAGTTTTGGTAGAAAAGAAACTGGGGGGAATACTGAGTACACTTTTTGGTTCCAAGTAGAACCCTTTTTGGTTCCATCTAGAACTCTTTTGGGTTTCATGTAGAACACTCTGTGGAAAGGGATCTACCTGAAGAAGGGTTCTTCAAAGGGGTTTCCTATGGGGACAGCCGAAGAACCCTTTTAGGTTCTAGATAGCACCTTTTTTTTTTATAAGAGTGTAACGTAGGGTAAGGAAGGCGGGGGTGATGGAGAGAAGGGAAGAGAGGAGGAGTAACTAGCTAAAAGCTAAAAGAGTTTGATGCTGAAATCTAATCTTCACCAAACAACAGACCTGCTTGCCACAGTGCTTTTAACCCGGGCCAGGAGTTCTCTTCTGAAACTCATCAAACCTGGGTTGTTGTCAAGGCCGTTCAAACACCCGTGTGAGCCAGTCAAACATAGATAGAGCCACCCAGGCAGGCAGCAGTCAGATCTGTGAGCCCTGCTTTTAGACCTGCTCCAAGGGTCATTCTTTACCCGCCTGCAAACACACATCCGAGAGTTATAAACAGAGTGGAGAAGAGAGATGGGCTCTTTAAAGCTTTTAATACGGTGTCTTCTAAAGGCCCACGGCAAACACGGCTGATTTTAAACACACACTGTCAGGTTAACAAATGTCCTCAATTAGTCGGAATGGGAAATACAAGGGGTTATATTTTTCAGTTGTATACCTCTGGTAGACCTCTGTTTGCAGAGGAAAAGAGAGCTGCACATGCTACACATTTGAAATTACCAGCACGATGATGTGGGGCGGTAGCTTTTTCCAATAGAAAGGGCTATGAATTGATTTTACAGATGCTGTCATGAAAGAATTGCTGCTGTATCGTTCACTAAAATAACACTAACTTAAGAGAACTTTGTGTTGATTTTGCAGTCTATTGCAACATTATAAAAATGTTGCAGTATATCGTTAAAACTCAATGGCTTGTCTTGTACCTCACCTTATCCTTATGCAGTAATTCTAGACCTCGGATATTGCCGGCCCGGTGGTAAAACGGCTTACACAAGTGAAATAAATAATTATCTTGCTGAATTTGGAACAAGTTCAACCCAGGGCTTTAGGAAAAGCTCTCCCTCAGCATTTTTCCAGCGCTTAGACCTTGCAAAACCTCCCTGGCTCCGTCCCCATCCCGAACCTCGAAAGCTGGTGTACAACCTTTCAACTCAGTATCACCGGCCGCTGCTTCGACAACATGCACGCTCTGCTGAAACCTGGGACCAGGAAGCCTTTGAAGAGACGCTTTGAAACAAAAGCGAGGGACTTGTACTTTTGAAACTCATCTACCATGAACTCAATTAGCATCTAATCTTGGCTGGTTGACCAGGTCCCAGTTCACTTCCCCTCCCCTCTGATGTTTCCTGAGGAGATGCTGAAGTGAGAAGCGTGTGCAGATCAGTGGTTTGGGTCTTCTCTCCCCTTTCCTCTCTGGCACACTGTAGACCCAGATCTGGCCAGCAGAGCTTGAGAGGACCTTCTCAGGTTCCCCAGCTCCAGACAGGGGCTACTGCTACTGGCCAAACAGCTGTACTCCTCCACTTTTTTTCTCTCCCCCTCACTCCCTCGTTCCCTCCCTCCCATTCTCCCTCTCTCTCGCTCTATCTGTCTCTCTCTCTCTTTCTTCTGTTTTATTTTGCTCTCATTTCCTCTAATTGCTCTGGCTCTCCTCTTCTCCTAAGACTGTATTTGGCCTTTGTCTCTCCCTGCAGCCAAATAGCTCCTGTGTTTATCTGCCGCTGCTGCTGAGTCTAAGGCGACAGACTGTACAGCGGCAGAAATGACCCCACGACCCACATCTTTCTCCCCCTCTCTCTAACTTCCCTTCTCTATCTCTCTTCCTCTCTGTATCCGCCTCTCTCCTCCATCTATATATCTCTCTGTGTGGTTATTGCTTTTGTTCAAAGGTGCTGCTCTGTTTCTCCACCATCTGATGTTTCTCCAGGCGCCGGAACGTCTAACTTTAACACAAATGATTGTAGGAACAAGTCGCTGACACACACACTCAACACAGACACACTGCAGACATATTTACACACCCTCACAGCGCTCCTGGGTTATTTTGGCAGTGCTCTGTAGTGCTCACTGAGCTGGACCCTGTCTACTACACTGATGTTGTCCAGATCCTCTCTCACTCTTCCTCTCTCTCTCTTCTCCTCTCCCACTTTGATCTCTCTCATCGTAAGAGTTGGCTTTTTGTTTTATTCATCTCAGGCTCATATATCATCACTTTGTTTTGATCTCGCGATCTGCCTCGCTCTATATTTTATGTGTGTGTTCTAACCTGGACACTAAAAAGTAGGGGTTCAACAAGGGTTCTTCTAAGATCCTCAAAGTTCTTCGAAGAACCTTAGGGTTCTTGGCACTGAGGTGGGGTTCATCTAGGAACCTCATTAGTTGGTGGGGGTTCTTGTAGGAACCTAACTGCCCAACTGAAACATTTGGATTTGAATTTGAAAGGACAGCAGGGGCAGGCACTTAACTGAAAAATGTTAAGATCTCCACAATTTAAGGTAAGGTTTGTCCCTTGTATGATCGAAATTTATATTGTTTTATGATGATACCATCTATCTTTTCATATGAAAATCTTTCTAAAACAGAAAATGTATACAATTCAATGGATATCAATCAACAAAGAGGTAAGAATATTTTTTTTTTTCAAAAGGTTCTTTGAGGATCCATTGAAAGGGGTTCTTTGAAGAACCCCTTTAAAGAGTTCTTCAAAGAACATAGGGGTTCCCCCACAGTTTCAATTTGAAGAACCCCTAGGATGTGCTTCAACTTAGAGAGAGAGACAGAGAGAGAGAGAGAGAGAGAGAGAGAGAGAGAGAGAGAGAGAGAGAGAGAGAGAGAGAGAGAGAGAGAGAGAGATTGATTCACATTCAAATATGTTTGCATCCTCTCTCCATCACTACAGCAGCCTAACAGGCCTGTGCTACTGCAACGTGCCACAGTGTTCTCTCAACTTCTCTGACCTGACCTGGTCACACAAACCCCCATGCATGTTTGTTTTTTAACTCTACCCAACAGGGTCACAACATCTCATGTGTGTCCTTTGTTTCCTCATCAGGGGTCATGACCTCTCATGTGTGTCCTTTGTTCCCTCATCAGGGGTCATGACCTCTCGTTGTGTGTATTTCAGGCTCCCGTGTCATCCAATGAGCTTCCGGGGGTGTATGAGTGACAGGTCGTTGGCCCAGATTCCGGCATCCTGGCACCCTGATTCACCCTCGGTGACTGGGTGATGAAGTGGGATATAGCCTAATGACGGGCAATTAGGTTAGATTTACCCCTGGCACGCAACCCTGCTGCTGAGCTGTGCCTTCACCATGCCTTAATCATACCTGCTAAACAGGACTGCAGAGCAGGCAATAGCTGGGTAGAGTTGAGGAAGAAGTACTGTAGAACCCTGTCTGGGCTTCTCTGTGTTGAGTAATAGCGTAATTATTATCTGTCATGTGATGCCGGGGGATCTCTCTGTCTCCTCTGGTGGATTAGAGTTAGTAAACAAGGTGTGTCTGAGGTGAAAAAGTCACACCCTAGCAAGAATCTTGACCTCATAGAACTATAATTAGTAATTCAATTTCTATGGCCGACCTTTAGTTGACATAGGGCATTTTGAATGTTCAAACATAGCTATGCCTCTAAGAACTACAGATATGTTCTCTCGTCTGTTCTCACAGAAAGGCTGCAAACGTTCTGTAAGACATGAGTGCCTGCAGGCGTGTGTGTCTGCCTGTTGTATAATGGCTTGGCAAGCTTAAGGTGTAGGCTAGATGGCCTGACCAGATAAGATAGAGCTTCATTTCACCATAGTCTTCTCCTATTCCCTCTCTCTCTCCTTCTCATCGTGGCCAGTACACCGAGCAATCAACTGAACTTTAAATCCTCTCTTTGTGAGTATATGAACCAGGGCAGCCAAAGGCAGTGGTGTAAAGTACTTGAGTAACAATACTTTAAAGTACTACTTAAGTCGTTTTTTGGGGTATCTGTACTTTACTTTACTATTTATATTTTGACAACTTTTACTTTTACTTCACTACATTCCTGAACAAAATGATGTACTTTTTACTCCATACATTTTCCCTGACACCCAAAAGTACTTGTTACATTTTGAATGCTTAGCAGGACAGGAAAATTGTCTAATTCACACACTTACCAAGAGAACATCCCTGGTCATCCCTACTGCCTCTGATCTGGAGGACTCACTAAACACATGCTTTGTTTGTAAATGATGTCTGAGTGTTGGAGTGTGCCCCTGGCTATCTGTAAATAAATAAAAAACTAGAAAATGTAGTCGTCTGCTTTGCTTAATATAAGGAATTTAAAATTATTTATACTTGTACTTTTTGATACTTAAGTATATTTAAAACCAAATACTTTTAGACTTTTACTCAAGTAGTATTTTACTGGGTGACTTTCACTTTTACTTGAGTCATTTTCTATGAAGGTATCTTTACTTTTACTCAAGTATGACAATTGGGTACTTTTTCCACCACTGGCCAAAGGTACAATTTGTCTGTCCTCCGTTGGAGAGATAGGAACCTGCCAAAAATACCTCTGTGCCTCTCTGCAACAATGGCCTCCTTCAGACTGGGACTGATCTTGGGGAAAAAGTCTAGATAAAACATGGTGGCTCAGTTACAGGGGTATGTACTGTATGAGAGGTTACAGGGGTATGTACTGTATGAGAGGTTACAGGGGTATGTACTGTATGAGAGGTTACAAGGGTATGTACTGTATGAGAGGTTACAGGGGTATGTACTGTATGTACTGTATGAGAGGTTACAGGGGTATGTACTGTATGAGAGGTTACAAGGGTATGTACTGTATGAGAGGTTACAGGGGTATGTACTGTATGAGAGGTTACAGGGGTATGTACTGTATGAGAGGTTACAAGGGTATGTACTGTATGAGAGGTTACAGGGGTATGTACTGTATGTACTGTATGAGAGGTTACAGGGGTATGTACTGTATGAGAGGTTACAGGGGTATGTACTGTATGAGAGGTTACAGGGGTATGTACTGTATGAGAGGTTACAGGGGTATGTACTGTATGAGAGGTTACAGGGGTATGTACTGTATGAGAGGTGCAGGCCAGGTGGATTGGAGAAAGAAACCCCATGTACCTGCTCTATAGTGCCCCAGAGTTCCTAGTTCCTACTGCAGGGGGGGTTACACAAATCCTATACCTCATTTCCAACTCCCCTCCTTCCTCCTGTTTCATTCCAAACCCACTCATCCCCTCCAGCCCACCCAAGGGGTGTAGGTAGAGGTACCCTCTAAATCCCTCTTCTTGGCCATGTGTCCCACCCGAACCCCTCATCTCACCCTGTCCCACTTCTTTTCCATCCAACTTAATGCAGGTAGTCCACTCCAACCTCCCTTATCCATTACAAACCCCTTAGTAGTCCTGCACTCCTGGCCATGCTACACCGTGCTGAGCTGGTAGTGAGGCCTGGCACTCAGACAGACAGACAGACAGACCTTAATGGAAGAAAGAACAATGGCTGGCGTCCGTCCGCCCCTCCCTGGCTGCTGCCTCACGTTGATCAGTCATAATCACAGGATGAAGTGATCCCCAGAGAGGGTTACACAGAGTGTGTGTGTTTGTGTGTGTGTGGACTCACTATACACGTGTGTATGCATGTGTATGGTTGTGTGCTAGCATACTCGTATGTGTGTGTTGGCTTGTTAACATGCGTGGGTGTTTGAGAGCATTACTGTATCCCCTCTGTTGCATTTGACTGCTGCTGCTCTGGTTGCTTGAGGTCAACGTGTCTCGTGAATGCGAACAACCGCACAAATGAGTGCGCTGGCCTGGAATTTATGGTCTCCCCTGTCCATGGGCTTGTCTAACAGTAGTCGTTAATAACAGCAGAGGAGATTGGAGTCTGGGTGTTTGTTTGTGCA
The DNA here is from genome assembly GCF_964263955.1 of Coregonus lavaretus. NCBI lineage: Eukaryota > Metazoa > Chordata > Actinopteri > Salmoniformes > Salmonidae > Coregonus > Coregonus lavaretus. The sequence continues at coordinate 43,881,054 of NC_140000.1, forward strand.
CTCTAGTGTGTTGGAGTGGAAGCAGACAACCCAGGGTTTGGATATTATACGAGTGGAGGCGGAGCGTGCTGAACATGCCATTCAAACAAGAAGACGCCAAGCTTCATTACATTAATACTTTGTACCTGTTGGATAGCCAATTTGTATTTATCCGTCTTTTCTTTCGGCGTAACCCTCTCTCTCATTACTTACCTTCATATTTTTCTGCCTTTCTTTCTCCCTTACACACTCATACACACACACACACACAAACACACACTCACAAAAACATCCCACACACATTTTCACACCTTTTCCATCATTTTTCCTGTTTATCAGCTCCTCTTGTTAAACCCTGCCCTTACAGATGAAGGATTTTATATTGAACACTCTTTTGCTGCTGAGACATTTCCTGCAGATGAGCTTCGTGATGTACATAAATCCACTGAAAACAAGGTTTTATTAAAGGGATACTTCAGGATTTTGGCAATGAAGCCCTTTATCTACTTCCCCAGTCAGATGAACTCATGGATACCATTTTTATCTCTCTGCGTGCAGTTTGAAGGAAGTTGCTAGCTGGGTCATTCCTACGGTCCGGTGCCTTCTGGACCTCATAACATAAAAAAACAATGTATTCTATCAGGAAGTCCATGGTAATTGCTAGCATTCCAGTAGATACCATAGACTTCCAGTCATTGCGCTAATGTTAGCTAGCATTGGCCCACGAAACTACCTCTTGCTTCCTTCACACTGGATGCAGAGACATAAAAATGGTATCCGTGAGTTCATCTAACTCTGGGGAAGTAGATAAAGGACTTCAAAATCCCGAAGTATCCCTTCAACAGTATTGCACTTTTCATGTAGCCTACTTTTGGCCAGCTCATAGCCTAACCACCGATCAAGTAACATTATGGACTAAACATTAAAATTCTGTTGCTGCAGGGTTATTTTTCTGTGACAATATAGGTCAAATTAAGATCCTATATCTGTAGGTGTGGGAGGCTGGGAGTTTCCCTGAATGATTGACTCTGTCTTGTCTTTGTGTGTGTGGGTGTGCGTATGTTTGTGTCCATGCTGCTGATCAGTGCTTTTTTTACCGACCTGGCTGTTATTCTTTCTCTCCAGTGCTCCCTGTACAAACACAGTTTTTCTAATAAGGCAGACACTGCCCAGTTTAATTGGGCCTCATTTCCTAAAGCGCGCTCACATGCATGTACACATACACACACACACACACACACACACACACACACACACACACACACACACACACACACACACACACACACACACACACACACACACACACACACACACACACACACACACACACACACACACACACACACACACACACACACACACACACACACACACACACACACACACACACACACACACACACACACACACACACACTCCCTCTAATAGCAGGTCTAGTAGGAGAGGGGAGGGGTGGGGTGGCGGAGGGGTTATCTGGCCCAGTTTCAAATGCATACAGCAGACATGTTAAAAAGGCTCTGGTGGTTCCACATGGTAAAGGAGTTATGGCAGACATTAAAAGGTTTTCTGGGGGCTCGGTTTCCCTCCCTCCAAACGCTGCATTAGTACAGCTAATGGGCCCAGGGCTCTGGCAGTTCAAACACACTGGCCAGCTCACTCCCTGCCGTCCTGGTTGGTGATGACTTTCCTTTCCCTTTCTTCCTCCCCCTGTTCTTTATGCCCTCTTTCTCTCCCCTCCTCCCTTTCTTTATCTTCCATCCTTTTCTCTCACCCTCTATTCCATTTCTCTCCCTTTGGTTTGGTTGTACACTCTTAGAATAAAAGATGTAATCTAGAACCTTAAAGGGTTCTTTGGCTGTCCGCATAGGATAAACCTTTGAAGAACCCTTTTAGTTCCAGGTATTGAGTTCTACCTGGAACCAAAAAAGTTTTTCCTATAGGGACAGCCGAAGAACCATTTTGGAACCCTTCTTTCTAAGAGTGTACTTACTGTATCTTCTCCCTCCATCTCTTCTCTTGCCCTCCCCTTAACCGCTTTGCCCTCCCCTTTCCCAGAAGCGTTTAGCCCAGGCCGTTCTGACCCCAGCCTGTCTGTCCCTTTGAGCCCCACAGATGTTCTGGCCCCCTGGGTCTCACGTCCCCCCTGCAACAAGGTGTATCCACTCCATGAAATCAGTTAAACAGTGCAGGGCGTTTTCCTCACGCGATGCCAACCTGTAATGAAAATGTGTTTTACTCAAGTGGAACGCTCATTTTGCACTTGATTTGTTTGACGTTGTCCTTACCCAATCTATTTCTCATAAGAATATCTAATAAGAGAAGTCATTGTTTTGGATCCAAAAGTCCTTATGAAAGTGAATGTTTGTCTTTATGGCCATTGTAGAAGTATAACATAATAGTAGCAGTCAGTGCTTGTGTTCAGCACAGATGGAGACAGTCACACAACTCTTATCATTGGTGAGTCATGGATGGTCCCAACTTCTCCAGAACCACTCCTTCAGCAGCAACCTGAACCAGCAGGAACTAAGGAAGGGCTCTCAGGTCTCTCATTAGTTCCTCTGAGAGGGTTTACTGTCATCCTGCTCTGGTGTTCACTTACAGGTGTCAGGTCCCCTTTCAAAGCCACTGTAGTCTGAAGTAGGTGACTCACCTCTTAGAGGGCAGCAACAGTACAGCTGTTTGAGTGAATGAGGACTAGTCCCAATATAATAAGAAATGTCTCATGTAAAAAAAAAAAGAAGACATTTTGATAATGGATAATGTGTTTCATCTTTTGTCCAGATCTTGTGCTTCAATTGTATGTGTGCATTTTCCCCTGTTTTCAATAGTCTCCCCATATACCATACACGTTAACAAGCAATAAAGTAGAGATGACCTTGCCGGTATTGGAAAGGACTGGAGAGGCTGACGTTTTATATGAAAAGGCTCTTTGTCTGCTAGTGCAGTTCTACAGTTCTAACAGCTTTGTCTGTATGTGTGTCTGGAGTGCCTGAGTGTAAGAGCATGACGTAACAGGTGAAATGACATGTCTAGCCAGCAAAGCAGATGTGAGACAGAGGTTGGAGGGGGCAGGGAGAGGGTGGTTGGGTGGAGGTGGACTGCTGTCTGAAAGTAGTAAACGAGTTGACAACCTTGACTGGGAAAGTACAATGTCAATGTATGGGTGTTGGGAGGCCTGGGAAAGAGTTGGTCCAAGCGTCAGATCAAAGGCTCCAGGAGAACAGTAGTGGGTATGTGTGTGTTGGTGTCACTGTTTCCATCAAGACGGTAAGGTCCATAAACTAGCAGCAGGTGTAGCCACAGACAAAGGAGTCTTCCAAAGGAGGCCTGGATTGGAAAGACCCATGAGTTGGCCAGATGTTTTCCATTTAAATCCTAAGGATAGGGTGATGGAAAGAGAGAGAGAGAGAGAGAGAGAGAGAGAGAGAGAGAGAGAGAGAGAGAGAGAGAGAGAGAGAGAGAGAGAGAGAGAGAGAGAGAGAGAGAGAGAGAGAGAGAGAGAGAGAGAGAGAGAGAGAGAGAGAGAGAGAGAGAGAGAGAGAGAGACATAGGGGTAGACTAATCCCCTACAACATCTCTTTTGTATAACCCTTTTCCAGACACTCAGACAAAGCAATCAGCAAGAAAAGATCTTGGAGATTGTGTGTGTCAGAGGAGGCTGGTGGGAGGAGCTATAGGAGGACTGGCTCATTGTAATGGCTGGAATGGAATAATTTGAACGGAGTCAAACATGTGGTTTCCATATGTTTGATACTGTTCCATTTATTCTATTCCACCCATTACAATGAGCCCATCCTCCTATAGCTCCTCCCATCACACGTTCTCTCCAAGGTCTTCTCTTACTGAAACCATTGGAGAGTTGCTTCATCTGAGTGTCTGGAAAAGGGTTATATGACCCCAATAACAAAAGTGATGTTGGAGGGAAAAAGCAACGTGTGTCATTCCAAGATCTGGCATAATCTGATATCAGCACTTTTAAAAAAACATTATGGACTAACTACAGAGAAAGGGACCTCTTACTGTGCATCTTATCTGTGGTCGTTTCATTATGTAAGAAAGGTCATATGTAAAACAGTCCAATAACAATCATAAGAGAGGTTATTCCATCGTTTATCTCAAATTCATAGAGTCATAAAGTGATATGTTACATGAAGATAGTTGGAAAACTCAATAAATATTGTTGAGAACCAAAAAGCACTTTCAATCAGCACTATATTTTCAGACATATTACCTTCTGAGGGAGTTTTAAGCAGGAAGTGTTGAAAAATCCATGTTATTGATACTCATGTTTGCAGCTCTTGGACAAGCTGTTGAAACTAACTGCCACTGACCTCCTTTTTAAGAATTTAACCTTTGATCTTTCGTTCATTGGGTTCAAAGCCTGAAGACCCACACCTGCCCTTCTGACTAAGAGCCCTGGCCCCTACACCTCATCATGGCACACATATACACACTCCAGAATATGTCTCTCAACAGTTTGTGTGTGAGTGTTTGTGTGTGTGTCTGTGTGAATTGGTGAATGTGTGCGTGGCCGTGTGTGTGTGTGCATGTGTCCGGCATCAAACTCACGCTGCTACCATTGTGATCTGTCTGAAGTATTTTAACTGTCTTGTAAAATATTCATAGTGGGTTTTCCTCCCGAAAACTGAGACTGAGCAATAAAATCACAATAACATTTAGGACCACCAGCTGGCCGTGCTGAAACTTTAAAATGATCACACAAACACACACACACGCACACACACATTTATAGCTGAGTCTCTTATTTCACTTGCCCGGTGTTGGAGCTTTCAGACACCCGCAGTAGACATTAGGCAAGTTGCCTTTAACGGAAAACTGTGGACGGTTAAGTTATTATTATTTAATGTTTTTGGTGGCTGGGATTCCAATATCTCTCATTGCCAAGACTATTGCCTTACCAGACTGAGACAACCTATACTGCATGGTTGCAATTTTTCGAGTCAACCACCATGTAAGGAATCCAGACATTACCCAATATCCTGTATGGTTCCTGGGGACTACATGTTGAAGATTAATAGACATGCCGATACTCTGTTTGAGTCCAACAGGTCTACACTCTTAGACAAAAGGTTTCCAAAAGGGTTGTTTGGCTGTTGGCTGTCTCCATAGGTTCTAGATAGCACAATTTTTTTGAGTGTAGGTCGTAGGGGGTTTAAAACCACCAGGGGGAGGTGTGGAGGATTTCATATCGATCCTACACGTGTGATGTAGCGGACAGACTTTTGTCAATATTTGTGCGAGGAAGGTATAGTTTCGCTCTGATACGTGTGTGGGGGGGGCTGTGGTATGAATGTGATGTCGGCTTCCCAAGGTCCAAAGTTGCCTGTAGTGTGTAGGAATGAAGAAGCACAATAGACTAGGGCTTGGAATTGCCAGAGACCTCACGATACGATATTATCCCAATACTTAGGTGCTGATATGATATTTATTGAGATTCTCACAATGTATTGCAATTCGGATACTGCGATTTTATTGCGATTTGATGTTCCAAACATATTGCTCACTATATGTCTTCTGCAGAGAGACAACAGAGAGCCATGAGAAATCAAGTTTTGATCAGTCATGGAAATTAAAGTGCTAAAAACATGTTGGCTCACTATTTAAAAAGAAGATGGAGAACAAGTTATAGGATGAAAAATACCAGAGTTTTGGCGCAGGTACAGCTGACTAGTCGATACTTGGAGTCAAGGTATTAATATAATATCGTAAAGGACTTGTATAATAGGATGTATGATTACATTTTAAGCATGTAAAACGTCACTGTTTATCAATACAGGATATGGGTGTGTCTTAAAGGCAACAGGTAGTATGATTTCACTATTACCTTCCTGTCCTTCCTGTGTGTGTGTGTGTCGATAGTGTGCGTGTGTATCGGAATGTGAGGCATGCGGCAGATGTCCCATAGGGCCATCCTGTGCCCAACTGATGACTAGAGCAGCTGGGTGACCCTCTCACTCAGTCCGCCCTCACTCAGTCCGCCTCACACGGCAGGCACCCCCTACTGACCCCTCACCCCTGGCTCCTAGGACACAGCTCTTCTGGGGGTCATGAGGGGGGTCACTGTGGCAGAAATGGGGTTAGGGTCTGGGGGAGCTAGTCAGTTCCAGGAATCAGCCCCACCTATTCTCACCAGCACCACTTTTCCAGTTGTAAAAGGGGCAATAGGTTATGAGGTAGACTTTCCAAATGGAAAATCGTAAAATGGGGCATCTTCAACCGAGTTGTTCAACTGTCTCTAGTATGGGTAACAAGTGTGAGTCAGAGAGAAAGAGAGGGGGTGGGGGGACACACAGATGGAGTAGAGATGAGGTAAAGGTTGTCCTGTCTTGGGGGTCATGGTTGAGCAGTGCCAGGGTAGAGGATCTGAGCTGGTCTCTGTGGTCTCCAGGTCAAAGGTCAGGGCTCTGAGGACACAACACATGACCCACGCCATAAAACTCATAGTTAGGAGGATGTATGGGGCAGTTAGCCCGTGGGAGACATCGTGTTAAATCAGACAGACACACGTTAACAAGGACACACACGCACGCAAACACACGCACACACACACACAAAGCCATTTTCTATCACAACCAGCTAGGGAAGGTGAGCTGAGAGGAGAGATATGTGCCTGAAGAACGTCAGGAATTCCAATCCCTGAATATCTGAGCACTAACCAATACAATCAACTCAAAATAAACAGGCCCTGAATGAAGTGGCGGCAGCACCAGTCACGGCACTAAGCCCAAAATAGAAGAACTATGTGATACAACTAAACTGAGACAGAAACTCAGTCACAGGTGTAAATATTTCCCCTCAGCACCTTTCAGGCGCCACACTGATACTTAGTGGCTAATCTTATCTCCATATAAACAAGCCTTAAAAAGCAACAGCCATGAATTAACGCCACTGAAAAATGCTATGTTGAATCAAACCTTGAATCTTTCTTTACTGCCGTCGGCATGCAATGGACCAAACCACTCACACACTCGCATGAAAACAAACCAGACGCATAATCACTTACTCAACTCTTTCTTATGTTTTTCCTGTCAAACACCCACACACTCAATAAAGCACTAAGGGATGATTGTTCTGTGTTCTAATCCACCTATTTGCCCGAAATAACAAACTCGTTGTAAATCAGAGTGGGAAAGTTCAGATTCAAACTTGGTTATTACCCTCCTACCTCTGTCGCTATGCACTAGCTTGGCTCACTGATACATACTGCTGTGGAAATTATAGGACCGTTTAATTGTATTGTCATTGATCATTAAGGTCTTTAGTTAGGTCAGTGAAGAAGGACAGGGTTATATAGTACCTGTCCTGATGCACAGATATTGAGCGAGAGATTTTCCCCGAAAACTATTTTGATCATCTGCATTTATCAACAGGTAAACAAGACCATACAAGAACATAAGGGTCTACACGATGTCTGACTGTGCAGTGTCTTCTATAGCCAAAAAGACACATCTCCCTCCTTCTCCTCCTCCCGTTCCCCACTAACATAGTTATTTCACCTGTACAGAGAACAACCAGTCTAGTTGGCAACGCTTACCTAGTCTAAATAAGTTCAAACATGCATTAAAAGTGTTTAATTAAGTAAAAAGCAAAGTAGTAAATCTAGGTTTGGCTGGCGGCCTGTCACACCTTGTCATTATTGTGGGCAATAACATTTCTAATTGATGGTTGTGAGACAGAGAACAAACCTATTAGCAACAGGGAAACAACCTGGAGTACATTCTGTTCTGGATCACATTGTTTTTCTGGCCACCTCCACTAACCATCACAGGAGACGGTAGCTTCAGGACATTATTCTATAACCATACAACCAGCCCCATTGTTTCCCTTCTAAATGCTACAGGGATATTTGGGTTACATGAAACAATGTGAGCTATCATTTGTATCCTTCACCCAAATATTTGTTCGACTGCTCACGAAGAACATTGCGCACCACATGAAAAGGAACAAAGGAAATCAGACCAGTTTAAATACTTGACTTCTGATGTACATTGCATTCGGAAAGTATTCAGACCCCTTTCACTTTTTCCACATTTTGTTACGCTACAGCCTTATTCTAAAATTGATTAAAAAAAAAAAAAATACTCATCAATCTACACACAATACCCCACAATGACAAAGCGAAAACTAGGTTTTTAGAAATTGGGAAAATTTATTACAAATAAAAAACAGAAAACCTTTACATAAGTGTTCAGACCCTTTGCTATGAGACTCGAAATTGAGCTCAGGTGCATCCTGTTTCCATTGATCATCCTTGAATGTTTCTACAACTTGATTGGAGTCCACCTGTGGTAAATTCAATTGATTGGACATGATATAGAAAGGCACACACCTGTCTATATAAGGTCCCACAGTTGACAGTGCATGTCAGAACAAAAACCAAGCCATGAGGTCGAAGGAATTGTCCATAGAGCTCCGAGACAGGTTTGTGTCGAGGCAAAGATCTGGGGAATGGTACCAAAAAATTTATGCGGCATTGAAGGTCCCCAAGAACACAGTGGCCTCCATCATTCTTAAATGGAAGAAGTTTGTTACCACCAAGACTCTTCCTAGAGCTGGCCGCCCTACCAAACTGAGCAATCAAGGTAGAAGGGCCTTGGTCAGGGAGGTGACCAAGAACCCGATGGTCACTCTGACAGAGCTCCAGAGTTCCTCTGTGGAGATGGGAGAACCCTCCAGAAGGACAACCACCTCTGCAGCACTCTACCAATCAGGCCTTTATGGTAGAGTGGCCAGACGGAAGCCACTCCTCAGTAAAAGGCACATGACAGCCCGCTTGGGGTTTGCCAAAAGGCACCTAAAGGACTCTCAGACATGAGAAACAAGACTCTCTGGTCTGATGAAACTAAGATTGAACTCTTTGGCCTGAATGCCAAGCGTCACATCTGGAGGAAACCTGGCACCATCCCTACTGTGAAGCATGGTGGTGGCAGCATCATGCTGTGGGGATGTTTTTCAGCGGCAGGGACTGGGAGACTAGTCAGGATCGAGGGAAAGATGAATGGAGCAAAGTACAGAGAGATCCTTGATGAAAACCTGCTCCAGGGCGCTCAGGACGACTGGGGAGAAGGTTCACCTTCCAACAGGACAATTACCCTAAGCACACAGCCAAGACAACGCAGGAGTGGCTTCGGGACAAGTCTCTGAATGTCCTTAAGTGGCCCTGCCAGAGTCCAAACTTGAACCCGATCGAACATCTGTGGAGAGACCTGAAAATAGCTGTGCAGCGACGCTCCCCATCCAACCTTACAGAGCTTGAGAGGATCTGCAGAGAAGAATGGGAGAAACTCCCCAAATACAGGTGTGCCAAGCTTGTAGCGTCATACCCAAGAAGACTCAAGGCTGTAATCGCTGACAAAGATGCTTCAACAAAGTACTGAGTAAAGGGTCTGAATACTGTAAATGTGATATTTCAGTTTTTTATTTTTAGTACATTTGCAAAAATTTCTAAAAACCTGTTTTTGCTTTGTCATTATGGGGTATTGTGTGTAGATTCATGAGGGAAAAAAAACGATTTAATCAATTTTAGAGTAAGGATATAACGTAACAAAATGTGGAAAAAGTCAAGGGGTCTGAATACTTTCCGAATGCACTGTATGTGTGGAAATTGTGCTTTTGTGAGAAGGGCGTAGTTGTGTGTGTCTGTGTCTATGTATGTGTGTTTGCGTATATGTCGGGTGTGCACGTGAATTTTGCCCCTAAGATGTCAAATACCCATAGCCAATAGTTTTGACAAAAGGCACCATGTGACCGCACATGCAGATGAAGCTGAATGCCTCTGAGAAGGGAAATAACCGGTTCCACATTTGCTGCTTTGTCTTCTTAAAAAGCCCACAGCTTTTTCTTAAATGTCTGTTGTACTATAGTTGCCAAAGGCCCCGAGCTCACAAACCAATCCAATCAACATTTAGCTTTTCTTCTTTATCTTTCAATAGAGTGCAGGCTTGAAGCACGAGACACTGAGACTTGTTTACAAAGGAAAATGGGATATTGGAGAGACGGGGAGAGAGTGTGTGTGTGTAAGAATATGGGAAGAGTGACTGTTCAAACACTGACTGTGTATGAGTGTTTGTGAGAAAAAGAAAGTGTGTGTATGCGTGTGTGCTTTTTGGCCTGCATTTCTAGCCGTAGTGCCAGTCTGGGTCATCCTGTGCTCCCTGGGCTAGCCCAGGGCAGTCTGTCTGGGTCATCCTGTGCTGCCTGGGCTAGCCCAAGACAGTCTGTCTGTCTGGGCCCTCCTGTGCTGCCTGGGCTAGCCCAGGACAGTCTGTCTGTCTGGGGTCTGGGCCAGGTGACTACTGCTGACCAGGCGTATGTGTCATTGGAGAGAGAAAGAGAAACAGAGTTAGAAAAAGAAAGAGAGAGACTTTGTCTGGGGAGAAGAAACTGTTGACTTCACCCTCACTGACTGAACTGGAGTAGTACTGTGTAAGATTAGGTATCAGGGTGGGGTAGAACTGGACTGGGGACTCCCTTTAGAAAATATAACCAGTTAGTTGGGTCATCTGGCCACTCCCTGTGTGTGTGTGTGTGTGTGTGTGTGTGTGTGTGTGTGTGTGTGTGTGTGTGTGTGTGTGGTGTGTGGTGTGTGGTGTGTGGTGTGTGTGTGTGTGTGTGTGTGTGTGTGTGTGTGTGTGTGTGTGTGTGTGGCCGTCGGCATGGCTGACTAGACAGATGTGCATATTTTCTCAGACTGGAGGAGACCAGACTGTTTTACTGTAAGTCTGGATGATGACGCCCAGCCAGAGGCCTTTTGGATAAATCCTCTGGAAAATACTGACTTATTGACTTTTAATTTATGACGTGTTAGGTGGACTAGCTAGATGGTGCTTGTACTTTAGGCTAAAAAGGTATTAAAGCTAAAACGTTATGAAAAGTTGATCATTCTAACCATGTTTTGAGTACCCATCTGTTTTAGCTATACTGCAGTGAACCGCTGAAGAGGTCCCACGTGATTTCTGAGCTGTGGTTTCAGACAAGGCCATAAGCAGGTGTGCCTATGTGTCTCATGATCTTTTCAGTCAAACACACGTCCATTCAGTCATACAGATTAGGATAACTTCAAAGAGGAGCTGCTTCGCAACCGGTGTTCTTCTCCCATTCATGGTGCTTTATTTACCAGTGCAGCGGAATAATTCAATCCCACCAGTCACTGTGAAAGCAGATTTAGGAGAAACAAACACCCAAAATGGTGCCTCCCTGTCTCTTACTGTAACAAGCAGACAAAGATGAGACAGTCTGGGCTGTGGGTGTTGTAGTGCCTGACCAGTTCTGAGTCATGGTGTGGTAGTGATTGTCCTTAATATGATCTTTCAACCCATTGCTATAATAATATGGGAGTAGAGAAGCTATAATTACACCAAGCTTTTAATAACTGGTCCAGGGCCAGTTTTGTTGTTAGTCCCATTATGGTTAAGGTGAAGACTGAGTGAAGGACAGGCTGGTTCTAAATCAGTTGCTCATAGTTGAAAGTAACTATCAGAGTCCCAGCTTGGCACAAACACTGTCTCACATCTGCTCCTCGTTGAGTGGGGGAAGGATTCCTAACTGGATTTGAAGAGCTCTCCCAGTAAAGGCTAGCAGCTAGCGGACCACCACAGCATCATGTTTATCTCTTTTCTAAAACACACAGTCTCTCAGATTCCCGCCTGATCTATCTACACCTATCCTTCATCTCTGCTGCTCATGATCTCTCTCCCCCCCACCGAGAAAGTTTATAAACTTAACTTCAGAGAGGTGAAGAGTTGTCTCTTGTTGCTAACAAAGATGTGGGGATAATACACATTGGCATATCTACTGAGAGGTTGGAGTTCAAAGGTTGAAAACTGACTAGACTAACTCCATTCCACTGATAAACCTTGGCATATCTCCTAAATAGTACAGCCAGATGCCATCTAGGAAAGCACATCAACGTGACCGGTTGTTTTTGTGTTAGGAGAGCAACAGAGGAACTACAGGGGAATACAGTAGTCCCATCCATCTCAATCTTACTAACCTATTAGCCTTTTGTTCTGTAATCTAAGGGGGTGGGTGAATGAGAGTATTCTCACCTCACTCAAGAATGAGCACTTTTTAAACCTTTTATTTAGTTGTCTCAAATGCTAGCCTTTCTTCAAATGGACAGTTCAAAGTTCAAGGTTCCCTATATCTCCATATCAGCACTCAGACAACTCAGGGAAACGGACGTAATCAGAGCCTCTTGTCTACTAGTGTTGGAGCATATGTTTTCATTGTCTCAGTGACTTAACATGGCCTGATGCTCTGGCAGTGCAGCTGCTTTGTAACTTGAAGAGTGAGTGGAGATCGATTGTTGTAAAACAAATTCCTAACCTATGGCACATCCTAGTGGACACTGGACACAATTCTGGATGGAGATCCGTCTTGTTGCTTATTTCAATTTCTGTTCATCATGATATTAGCCTACTCTAACAGTTGACAGATTAATTAATCAAGCTAATCATAATAAAAGACAAAGGCAGTGAGCATGTCAACAATACCGTTCATTAACACACAATGCCAGTCTTACAGTATACAGAGCCACACTGTCATCTATACATACATTTCTGTGGAGGATATTTTAATTACAATAGTATTTGACTCTGACAGATTTAAACAGTTACACAAACATGGATCATAATAAATAGGTATTTGTAGCATTCTTAGTACCCAATACTGATTCATTAATATACTGTATCAAGTGTAGGTCAGTGAGGGCAGAATGTTAGATCCATTCTACTTTGATGTTATATTGCTTGATTGAAAAAGCATGTTTGAAATACCTGTGCAGACAGCTTTGACTGGTTTTGCCTTATCTGAACAGCCAGAGAAAGTGCCTTTGAAACAGGTGTATCATTCCATCTTTAAAGGCTGATCCAAAATCCCAAAATTGCACTTTTATTTGTTGAATTTTTTTATAACTGGACATTCTTCTCATGCCTGTTCTCATCTCCTCCGTCTGTTTCATCTTAATGTTAAGACTGAGAAAAATGCTTTTAAACCATCATCTACATGGTCAGCCTATTTTAAGACTTAGCAGTAGCAGATCCCTTCTGAACTGGGGTCAGTTATTTTAACAAGCTTTTTAAAGAGGACATTTATCCTCGTTCCTTCATGTGAACAGCGAGGGCTCCAGCTATTTCTGCTCCTGAGTTTATTTATGGATGTGTTCTGAACGGTTAAGACGGTAATGGATTAGCCAGTGTTGTTTCCTCAGAAAACAGTTCCAAATAGATCCCTGTCATGGTAAAAAGCTCTCGTATGCCGAAAGCGATGATCTAACAACCTTAACACTTGACACAGATATATTGTTTACTCAATAGTCCAACAGACATGCTGTCTCATCACAGATTTGGAAGAGAGGCTGAATGAGGGGGGGGGAAGCTGCAAGAGCTTATTGATGATACTGGCTTAAGATATTTGCTTTCGAGTGCATTCATTGCTTATAAAAACTTGACAGTTCACAAAATGCGTTAAACAGATGTATTGTCTGAGAGGATAGTTACTTGCGCTGTACTTTGGACTGGGGCATGATTACCCAAATTATTATCAGTGTTGTTTCAAAGTAATTTGTCAACGTATTGTGACGTGGAACCTATGTGGAAAATACATTAGTTTTGAAAAAAGTCATCAATGTAAACTGTTGTTTTGAGGGTGAAATTTCAACCACAGGATTGTCACCATGATAACCAAATTTCAACATAGACAAAATATGTTGAATTTGTAACTTTAAACTAATGTCAGATTTCAAATGTTACATCCACTATCAAAAAAACCAAAAACAATAGGCTGGGTAGCACCTCCTACTGGAGCATTGATCATCTACAGCTACCCTTTGGTCTCCCATCCAAGGTTTTAACCAAGCCCTGCCCTGATTAGCTATGATATTTGTCACTGACTATTACCAATGTGCGATCGTGAGAATGATTATAGATATAGATTCACTGTTGCTATCGAAGTCATTCCAAAGGCTAGGTTTAACAGAGCAAATGAAATGTGACCATACTTTATTAATCAACAATGATGCTCTTTAGGCCTATATGGCATTTGCAAATTCATCAACAGCAATTATTTGAATTCAACCCAACTAACAATACAATAGGTCTAGGGTTTCAAGCTCTGGTTGATTTCAAATGTATTGATATTTAGTGATATTGAATTGTGTTTGGTTGTCAACACAACCAAATATCAACATTTGAAGAAGATGTATATTTTTCTTGGATAGTTCCATCTGTGCCACTGACTTAGTCTGGCTTTAATTCCAGTTTGTCTACAAATAGAAAATGTATAACTTGGATTCACGTCTCCATCTCGACCAAAAATCTAAGTTGAAGAATAGCACAAAATCAAATCAAACTTTATTTAAAGTGCATTTAAAGTCTGATTTAGTCTTATTCTATAACTTCGATTTTTGGTTGAGATCGAGACGTGAATCCAACATAGCAATTATTAATTTGTAGACAAACTGGAAGTAAATTCAGACTAAGTCAATGGCTCAGATGGAACTATCAAAGCTGAATATAAATCTCCTTTAAATGTTGATATTTGGTTGTGATGTCAACAAAACACAATTCAATATTACTTTTGTAATACAGTATTTACATTTACATTTTAGTCATTTAGCAGACGCTCTTATCCAGAGCGACTTACAGTTAGTGAATACATTTTATTTATTTTTTTACTGGCCCCCCGTGGGAATCGAACCCACAACCCTGGCGTTGCAAACGCCATGCTCTATCAACTGAGCTACATCCCTGCCGGCCATTCCCTCCCCTACCCTGGACGACGCTGGGCCAATTGTGCGCCGCCCATGAGTCTCCCGGTCGCGGCCGGCTGCGACAGAGCCTGGATTCGAACCAGGATCTAGTGGCACAGTTAGCACTGCGATGCAGTGCCTTAGACCACTGCGCCACTAAGGCTATCTTAAAAATGAATGTAACATCCAAACAAAACAAAAAAGTAACACATACACGACCATTTTGAGGTTACTGTAATCATATAAAGCGTGCATGTGCAAGATAGCAATGCATAGGTCATCGCAGGTCTGTGGAGATCTTCACAATTGCTGTAATAATCTGCACAGAATCTCAAACAGCATTGATCTCTTGCACCCATGGTACTTTTAATGTAATCTCAACTGCAATCCAGGTCATTTGGTTCTGCTATTAGATTAAGCACAGTGATATATCAATACCTGACATTGTATTCTCATTTGAGCTTTGCTGTGCTTTTAAATGGTTGAAAGCGCAGTGATAAACATTTGGGTGACAACTAAACCAAAAATTAACATTGTTTTTCCATTGGAATTTAGATGGTTGAAAGCAGTGATAAAACATTAGAAATTCAACTAACTTTTGGCTGTCTTTTTGAGTGGGTTAATATAGGTTGTAATCTCAACCAAATATTACCCAATTATCCACACTGAAATGAGGTAGTGTGCCCAGTGGGGTGAGATTAAATAGGTCATAATCTTTTATAAACACACTTTGTGATTTAATGCACATTGCCTTACATAGACTTCATGTTGATAATAACAGACATATTCCTCTGTTCCCATTATTAAGATGTGGGCGGCAGGTAGCTTAGTGGTTAAGAGCGTTGTGCCAGTAACCGAAAGGTCGCTGGTTCTAATCCCCGAGCCGACTAGGTGAAAAATCTGTCGATGTGCCCTTGAGCAAGGCACTTAACCCTAATTGCTCCTGTAAGTCGCTCTGGATAAGAGCGTCTGCTAAATGACGTAAATGTAAAAATGTAAAAGATGGATTATGTCAAACAACAACAGTACCAATACAGTGACCTAAGAGACATCGTGTAACTCTGAGGAATCCATACATCACCCTCATCCCACACCCCAAAAACAGACAATGTATTCAGGTCTGGGACGTCTCAGCTATAGCGGATGCAACAGATCAGAGACGCTAACAGTGAAAAAGCAGGATAGTTTTCCATGGTGCTTCTCTGTTGCCTGGATTCCACAACGTCCGACTCAAACACATCCAGTTGTCAGGTGTGGTTTCTGTTCCGATGTCAGGGAGGAATCTGGGATACACAGTGTCATCTGGAGAGTGTCAACAGGAACGCTGCTCATCCTCCTGCTGCAACACCGTTTCTCATTCCTGAGGATGTATCGGAGATCTGGGATGTGTTGCTAGTGGTTGTGTTGCTGCCGCATTGTCATGGCGACTAAGATGCTGGTGTAGTGTCCACAGCTGGTGTTGCAGAGTGGACAGGATAAGCTGCCAAAATCACTTCCTCTCCTCCATTTCTTTTCTCCTCTCCCCCTCTTCCTCGTTTTCCCTGAGGGTCTCCATTTGTCTTTTATGTAGGTGTACAGGATATGGAAGTTCTAAGAATAAAATGTATCTGAAAAGTCCCCATTAAAACCTCCTATGCTTCTGTTATTTAAATATGTATCGAATGTGTTGATATGGCACACATTCTGAAGACATCAAAGAGAAAAGAGCTCTGCTTAAAAATACTGTTGGTTTGTACATTTGGAAACCTGTGCTTTGCTGTATGCATATATTATTTTTATGCATCTAATCTAGTGGTATCTAAGGTTCAGACTGTAGCATTTTGATAATTGTGATGTTTGATTGAAAGGTTTCAGTCTCTGAGCTTCCTTCCTTCTCCTTAGTAAGATAATGGTGTCAGGGTCAGTGGTAACAGAGGAAGCTAATGATTTGCTTTGGTATGTCCAGTTGAACTACGACCTCCAGAGCTCTGATACCCAACATCGTCCTCAGGGCCACTCTGCTCAGCTGCTGCAGACTCAATGGAGTACCTACAGGCAGACAACCACAAGGGTTTATGGGAGATGTAGGCTCTATCCACAACATATAGAACACAGAAATAGAGTATTAAAGTGTCAATACACAGTCGGAGATATGTGTCCTCTTTAGTATCTTTAAAGACTGGAGCTTCTGAGCAGTGATTTTATGTTGTAGTTTGCTTGCATAACTCAACAATAGAACTCAATAAAACATGTGTTGAGCAAATGTTTAAAGCTGTATGTCATCATGTCCTTGCACTTAATAAAATAACATTTTATTTTTTCCTCCCAAGAGGTGTCTGTGTCTGATGCCTAGGATACTGTTGCTGTGTGGCTTCTCACACAGACCTGGTCGCACATTCCACGAGTGGCTCTGTGGCAGAGGAATCTGTCTGGGTTTGGGTCTCATCGTCAGTTACCGACCCGTAGCTTAGCTGAATGTTCTAGACCAGTAATAATTGATGAGCCCCAGGGAACACGAGTAGGAGAGACATTAACTTGAGGGACAGGACAGATGGACTTAGCCTATGTTAAAAATACTGGAGAAATATCTTTCTGACGTAAGACTGAGTATCGTCAGGGGTTAAAGTAAGCTGGTACGGTACGGTATTGAGTCCCAAATAAAGAAATAGTGGGGATACGCCGTACCGGTAAAACATGAGCCTATCACAATAATTAAAACAAAATGATAAGAAAACTGTAGGCTTTTACAACATTTTTATCATGACCACATCAGCCGCATGAAAAATTAGCGAATGGACTTGAAAATGGGTGGCTCCAAAATGCGGTGTTGTTCGACGAGATCACTGACATTTTTTCCAAGGTAGAGATGACTGGCCAAGACTTGCGCGCGGACCTCAATTCAGGCTACAAGTAGACGCATCAATTCAGGCTACAAGTGTAGGCACAATGACAATCGTAGAATGTCAGTACACTTTTTGGTGTTTTAACAGATGTTTCTTTCCATTCATAAAATGGGGGGTGCAGAGATCACTGTTTGGGTGCTGGAATTAATTTGTGAGCGGACAAACGTGCGTGAGTGTAGCCTACATGAGCCTTTTATGGTTTGACATCAGATGAAAACATCATGACTGGTTGTGTTTATGCCACATTAAAAGGTAATACATTTTAGTTAAGTTAAATGACAACTCTTTACTACTAGAACCACAGAGATCCTATTAAATTAATAGGGATTATACTGTATATGTCAATCTATAATTAGGCCCATTAAAAAGAAAATGTGCACGTGCATACACACATAGGAGGTCCCATACCAGGAAGTAATTGAATCTACCTTCACCCAAGTATTGTGTACCAATTAAGAAGTGTTCAAACAGCTGTTTTTGATGGGTTCAACATGATCAACATCATGTTTTTATTTTATTTTCATTATTTACTTTTCCACTATCTGTTACTTTTTTTATCCTAAAAAATGAGCAATGGGCACCACCTTCTGGTGACACTGTGACATTGCTTAGAAATCCACAAAAACATATGGGTTCAGTACGTGTCTATTGCTTATAACTGGTAACTATAGTATAAAAACCTCTCTCACACTGTGACTTACTTTCATAAAACTCTAAGCAGAGTGCAGCGGGAGAGCCGGGTTCGATGTAGTCAATGGGCTTCTTATCGTTTTTGTCTTTGGCGTAGATGTTCGCCCCAAACTCCACCAGCAGGTCGATCATGTCTACACTCTTCACTTTAGCAGCATGGTGCAGGGCCGTCTTGTGCAGCCGAGCATAATTCACTTTGGCACCTGAGGAAGCAAATGACACACAAAAGAGGTTATTACTAAAGGTGCACTCCAGAGTTGGGACCTCAAACCCAGGGTTTTATTCTCTATTCAGGTTTATCGTCATTGTGATCTTCTTCTTCACAATCAGATAATTTGTTGTTAGATAGTGCTATTCTCTAGACTATTCTCTAATGCTGACCTGCGTTGAGTAGCGCCTTGACACAGTCTGTGTGTTCGTTGGCACATGCCACATGTAGTGGGGTCCCATAATACAGGTCATATGCCTCCAGACTGGCACCTTTAGCGATCATGATCTTCACAACGTCAGCATTACCTGAGACACAAGAACAGACTGTCACCCGTTCTCAAACAATCTTGATGTACGCTTATCCTACACCTGTCACACACTTACCCCCCATGCAGGCTTCGTGTAGGGGTGAGGTGGTCCGGGAAGAGAGGGTGGGGTTCACCTTGGCCCCATGCTCCAGCAGCATCCTCACACAGTCAAAGCTCCCGACCGAGCAGGCCTCACACAGAGGCGTGCTACCGTCCGTGTTACGGGCATCCACCTACAGGACAACACAGCCATTATACATATCCTAACTACCTGTAAAGAACAAATTACTTTATCTTGTCTCGATCTTTAACCTGTGTTGAGTCTGGGTCACACCTTTCTCCTGTGATATGACTAGAGTGTGTGTTGACAATCGTGTATTCTTCTTAGTCATATGGCTAACCTGCCTCATGTATTGCTGATATTTCTCTTATCTCTCTCTCCCTCAACTTAGTGACAGTCTCACCTGTGCTCCAGCATCAAGTAGCAGCCTGACACACTGGGTCTGCCCCCTTTCACATGCCTCATGGAGGGGGGTGATGGAGTCCACAGCCACTATGTTGACAGAGGCTCCGCTCTGGATGAGCTGCTGCAGCTGGGCAACATGTCCGTCGGAAGCCGCCTTGTGCACCTCGGTCCTCTCCGACCAGCAGCCTGGGGCAAGACACACAGTCAACAGCCAGAGAGCAAATAGCAAGATAATACCTATTGCAACATAATCAGCCGGCGCTAGGTGAGTGCATGCTAGATAGTCTCTGGCATTGACATCACATTTTGCCATCGTAAACCTTTACATGACAATCTATATAGACTAAAACACAACATGGCACATATGTAGCTGGTTTACGCTGCTGTTATATCATGAACACATGCTTGCTAGCTAACGTTAATTACCTAGCTATGGCATGCAGTAACCAAATGAATGCTAGCTAGCGTACAATTTCAAGGAGCCGAAATGCTTTCATACGCACCTATGTCTCCAAAGAAGTATGGTCTGGCAGTTTCAACCTCCATAATTTGGTCAAATCACGTTTTATGTTGAAAAACTGTAAATTATGTCCCACGAGAAGTAAACACACTTGAGCTGTGTTTACATGCGGCACTGACACATCACGTGACTGGTTTTGACATGACCTTTGCGTGCGTTTGAGGGCATGCTGGGAGTGGTAGTGCAAATGTTTTGTCAAAATATTAATATTACTGCAAAAGTAGAGGACTGAAGTTGTTTGGCTTTATTTTCCCTAACCATACTAAAACAAGGGTTCATCTGTATAGCATATTATAACATAATTGTAGCAGGCCTTCTTGAAATGTATTGTACAATTTATTGTTACTGCTTATAACACAGTAATACATGCATCATATTGTAGGTGTGTCCCACAGTAAGCAAAACATATGCAGAAGAAGATGAGATGTCCCAGCTTAGTATTCACGCTTTGTCCTTTTCCTGATATTCCTTTGGGAATCCATCCATGATTCAGTTCATAATAAGGCAGCATCAGTACCCCTCATGTCTCACAGAGAATGTAGCTGATGGTAACATTGAGATATGTTCAGTTGACCTACAACCTCCAGAGCTCTGGTACCCAGCAACATCCTCAGAGCCACTCTGCTATTTTTATTTTATTTTTTATTTCACCTTTATTTAACCAGGTAAACCAGTTGAGAACAAGTTCTCATTTACAACTGCGACCTGGCCAAGATAAAGCAAAGCAGTGCGATAAAAACAACAACACAGAGTTACATATGGGGTAAAACAAAACAAAGTCAAAAATACAACAGAAATACATATAATATACAGTGTGTGCAAATTTAGCAAGTTATGGAGGTAAGGAAATAAAATAGGCTATAGTGCAAAATAATTACAATTAGTATTAACACTAGAATGATAGATGTGCAAGAGATGATGTGCAAATAGAGATACTGGGTCTGCAGCTATGTTGCTGCAGACTCAGAGGAGTACCTGGAGATAATCACACGCACAATGACTCTAACGAAAGTCACATACGGGATGGAATCCCAAAAGGAAAATACTATTGCCTCAAGACTTACTTTGATAATACTGTAAGCATTGTTCAGTGGGAGAGCCAGGCTTGGTGTAGTCTATGGGCTTTTTGTTGTTGTTGTCTGTGACATACACATTGCCTCCAAAGTCCACCAGTAACTCAATCATGTCCACCATCTCTACTCTGGCAGCATGGTGGAGAGCCGTCTCATGGAACTTAGCTGCATTCACCTTGGCACCTGGACAGAAAACACATTCTGTTTACAGTCGATATTACATTTTCTCTGGAAAATGTGGCTTAGTGGCAGATTTGTGAATGAAATTCCAGTGTCCGCTCAGTATAACAAATACTTGTATGTAAAACTTATTCATAAACACTGTATAGTCATATGAATACAGCAGTCGCCTGAGAGATTTGTTTCCCTCTTCGTCCCCATCCTCACCTGCTTTGAGCAGCACCCTGGCACAGTCCACATGCTCCTTGGCACAGGCAGCATGTAGCGGGGTACCGAACTGGAGGTCAAAGGCCTCTAGCAAGGCTCCATGCGCTATCATTAGCCTCGCTATATCTGCATTACCTAAAGTATATAGACAGATACGAAACGGTTTCATTAGATATGAAGTACTCACACACATCTATACACATACTGTGAATCCTCCTCACACCCACCCCTTCTCTTGCACTCCTACCTCACTCGCCCCTTATCGCCTCATCTTAGCTCTTCCTCCAGTCCTCTCAAGTCCTCTTACCTCTCCTTCTAAAAACCTATTCCACCAGTCTTCCCTCTCTTGCCGTTTTTTGCCTCCTCCAGTCCACCTGACCCTGTCTTAACACTATTTCCCCAGTCATATAACCCCTCATCATGCCCCAGTCTTACCCTTTATGCAGGCCTCCTGCAGGGGAGAGGCAGTGAGTGCTGTGAGGGAGGGGTTGACTTTGGCTCCATGTTCCAGCAGCATCTTTGCACACTCCAGGCTCCCCGCAGCACAGGCGTTACAGAGAGGAGTGCTGCCATGGATGGTCCTCACGTCCACCTGGGGGAGAGGGGGTATAGAGGAAGGAATGGAGAGATAGATGGAGGGGACCACTACTGCTACACATGCTGTAGGTGTATTGGTATCTGCTACCCAATATGAAATGTGTCATTATCGTTCTACAGCTCTATATATTTAGCCCTAGCTGTCTCACCTGAGCCCCTGCATCTAGTAGAAGTCGGGCACAGTTTGGATGTCCCTGGATGTAAGCGTCATGAAGCGGAGTGATGTTGTCTACTGTCACCATGTTTACAGCTGCTCCATCCTCTACCAGCTGTTTCACTTGAAGGGCCCTGCCTAAGGACGCGGCCTCATGCAACGCGGTTCGGTCTGCCCAAAACCCTAGTAGGAAGGGGAGAGGCTCTGGCTCAAACGCGACCTGTTGCGTATTTAGGCATTGGTTGCGCAATTATGCGTTCATCCAATGAACATTGTTGGGCAATGAATAAAGGCAAACATATTTACATTTACCACTTTACCGTCCATAATTGGAATGTATGTAGGTCAGATTGAAAAGATGATAACCACAGTTTCCCCAAATCGAAGACTCACCAATATCTCCAAAGTTCGAACGCCGTGAAGCTGTCATTTCCATTATTGCAGGATTTTCCATTGATAAATATTAGCGTGACAGATAACAAAATCAACCTGAGTGCACTGGGTTTATTTATAGGAACAGCGTCCATGTGACGATATATGTTATGATAGGGACAGGGAAGCAGCAGAGGCTTCTGGGAGTTGTAGTTCTAAGCTTGTGAATTACTTAGGCCTTTGAAGTATGTATTTACCTACCATGTTGTAAGAGCTTTTTGATTTTGTGGACATGCCATGTTAACAGTGCATTTTACCATTACACATTAAAACGGTTACAAATATGCAGCCATATGAATATGATACCAACCAGCCAATACAGCAGTCCATCAAATCCAGAGTAATCTTTGCACTTCATTAAAGGATGGTCTTTGTCACACAAATCAGACTGTTCTCATCTATGTTTTTGGTCCTGCATCAATGAATAACTCAAAGGTCCTCTTCAGTGCAAAGTTCATAGATGCTTCAGCAGACAGTTTAGGTTGATGATATTATAAAATAGTATTAAAGAGGAAGTTTCAAAGGCAAAGCTCCTGATACTCAAATGACCACATAAAAGCCCATCAGACAGCAATATTCTCATCAACTCACTACTGAATAAGGACAACAATTACTTTTGTTTTTTCACAAGTTAATTTTTACTTTGCAGTACAGAAATCATTTGAGCACCATCTTTTTGTAATTTTTTTTTTTGTATATTGATGACATTTAAACAGGGCCCTTGTCATATCAATACTGCCATAGTAGACATTTGGTCCTTTTAAAGCAATTAGTCAACTTTAACACAAATCCCCAACCTGCTTCAGTCTGCTCGGGTCTGTTCATTTTTAATAGTAAAGGAAAGAATAGTCTATGACATTATGGTTACTCAAGCTGCTTCAAACAGGTCCAGGTAGTTTGCCTTCTTGCTGGACTATACTTGCTCGTTCAGTGGCTTGGCCTAGGTACAGTAAGATGCCTTGCCCAGGGCTGGCTACTAGAGGCTGGAAATGAGCCACTAGGACAAGGGGGCTGATAAATGAAAACAACAAGGCCACCCAATCACAATCGATGGGGTATTTATATTAGCTGGTCACGGAAACAATTAAAAGCTTCCTCTTTCTCCCTCACATGGTTATTGGTGGCCAAATGAAGCTTTGCTGGCCAAACCCTTTTGTTGTTACGGCCTGTTAGGAATAGTGCTTCATTATAACCGGAACAAGCCAAGTCACTCACTTACCTCCCTCACAACAATGAAAACACCTGACAAGAAAAATACAACTGATCTGATCACAAATCATGATTCACGTCCCCAAAACACTTATGCTTTTACATGGTTGTGTTATTTTCAGTAGTTGAACAAAATAGATTTGACCCTCCCACACTTAAAATACTACACTGTGGTACTGTTTTCTTTTGATTGATCAATTGATTTGGCATCTTTGGACTAAACACCCTCTCCCAGGAGAGTTAATTATCAGTTAGTTACATTATGAAGAATGAAGGGTGTATGTATACCAATGTTCAGTGCAACAACTGTCTGAATGTGATTATAAAAAGCATAACTCCCACCTGGCCCCCTTTTCCAGCAATGCTATATTATAACTTTATATATATCGTGAACTTCCGTAATGGGCAAAACATAAACTTGGATCATCAGCCAGCCCATTTATCTATATTTTTGTACGGTTCTCCTTATTTTTTAACGATTTCAGCTGTTGGACGAAAATATCTGATATTCACGAGTGTTGCAGACTCGCTTGTTTCTCTACTGGTCAGCTGCGTCGCCGAAGATGTCGTTTTTCTTGCGCTCCATCTCGGCAAAGTCAAATTCTGTTCCCGTCATCCGCTTGTAGATGTCCTTGATGTCGTCGCAGGTGGTCTCGAAGTGGGTGGTAGCGTCGTAGGTACGGGACATGAAGATCTACGCCAACAAAAAGAAAACGATAGTTAAACACAGGCAAACAAGAAAAGCAATAATTGTATTTTTGTTAACACAAGGTCACTGGATTTGACTGGGGTAAGCAGCAAAAACCAGAAGTAATGGACCCACCTGGCTTTCAGCACCCATGTCAGTTGGTGCATACTGGTCACTGATGCTCACAAACCTGCGGAGAGAAATGACAAAGTCACATCAACATGACCGTAGTTAAGACTAGTGGGAGACATCCAACATCAACAGTATAGCGATGAGGCTCGTACTTCTGCTCGACAGGCTCCAGCAGGTCCATGGCTGGTTTGACCTCCATCTCAGGGTTGTCCGTCTCCACCGTGGTGCTGACGATGGCCACATACTTCCCCTGTGCTGCCACATTATGAGTATAGGAGATCATGCACACGTAGATATCTGCAAAAAAAAGAGATCAGCAAATTAAATCTTTCACTCTTTGTCCGAGATGGGTGTGATTTGGGGCAGTGATACGGTTAGGTCCATGGCACCCTTCAAAGATTGAT
Source organism: Coregonus lavaretus (assembly GCF_964263955.1). Classification (NCBI taxonomy): domain Eukaryota; kingdom Metazoa; phylum Chordata; class Actinopteri; order Salmoniformes; family Salmonidae; genus Coregonus; species Coregonus lavaretus. The sequence goes on from NC_140000.1 coordinate 43,905,958, forward strand.
TTGATTCACTATCATCTCACCCTCAGCGGGGTCAGAATAACTAGAAAAATAATAGTTTTCAGGGATATAGTAGCTTCAACCTAGCTTCCTTTTCCCCTTAAAAACGGATATGGGGACCCCGCTCAGGTGTTTCTTTTATGCTTGCTACGTGATGTTACTATCATCTTAGTCTTAAGTAGAGTACTTCAATACTTTTGGGTAGTTGAGTGTGAAGATGGTCCCTCATGTTCGATTTATAAATCTCATGCATTCTTTCCATAGGGGCCTTGCGTGGTGACATCACTTCCTGCAGCGGGGCTCACCATGCTTCCTGTTGACCTGGTTCTGGGGGATGATGATCTGGCAGGAGTTGACGTCGCTGGTGTTCTTGATGGGGTGGTTCATGATGCAGATAACCCGGATCACCTGACCCACCTTGGTGGTGCGGTCCATTAGATAGCTGGGATCGCAGATCAGCTGCTTGCAGCGGGCGATCTGAGGGGGGGGAGAGGTTAAGTATTAGCCTTAAGATTATGCTTTGTTTACACATGCCTTCCTTTAGTCCTCAGAGTATGGCCTCTATATAAGCTGGGGAGAAATAACAAGATTCTTACCTCTCCCTCAGACTTGACTCCCACAACTTTTCCATCCTCCATGACGATCTCCTCAATGGGCTTGTTCAGCATGTAGGTTCCTCCATAGATAGCACTTAGTCTACGGGAGGGAGAGAACGAGAGGAAGAGATTCTGTAAAGCATATTCAATTCTCTGAATGTCCATTTTAACTACAAGCATACGGTTCAGAATTCTATTGTATAATTTCAAGGACTAGCACCCTTTTATATGAATTGAAAAGACCCATCTAAATTCTAACAGTCCAACAACAAAACAAGAAGTAATCATTGGGCATACTGGTGAACATTGTATTTGTTTGGATTCAAATGAGGCAAACTTTCTTTTGCATAGTCAAAGTCAACAAGCCAAAACAAGGATGAAACAAAAAGGCAGCAAGATGGAAAATGATAAAGAGGTTAGAGATCAGAGTTGAGGTGAGCTTTACCTGGCGAACCCTTGGGGCAGCTCCCCCAGGCCGTAGAGGGGGTAGAGGTACGGACTCTTGCCGTATCTGGCCAGAGACTCACTGTACAGCTTGATCCTGTTTAGCGAGTCCATGCAAGGCAGGTCCAGGTACCTGAGAGAGACAAGTATGAATCCAGTGCTTACTTTGAATATACAATGACTATCTTTGACACCCTGTGCTTGTGAGGCTACCATGTCATCTAAGAGTATCATAACAGTGGAATTCCAGGTCACCTTTTTCACAGTCTCAGAATATTGCTATTTCCTAATCCAGGCATTGTGAAATCGGATAATCAATGTAGTGCAACTGCAAACAAAAACGACCTGGAACTCATCATAGTTGACCCCAAAATGGCCAAACACCTTCCATCTCTAGCTCAGCCAATAAGATGATGCAGGTGACTCACTCATCTGTCCGGTAGAGGGCGAGGGAGTGTCCTGTGAAGTCGATGACGTCCTGGCCCAGGTCAAACTTCTTGAACACGTCCCTCATCGTCGTCTTGTTGGGGTCCACGCCTTCCATGGTCTTGGGGTCGTTTTCGTCGAAGTTAGCCACAAAAACCAGGAACTTCCTGAAGCGCCGTTTCTCAAACAGCCCCATCAGACCTGTATGGGAGAGAGTTGTGCTATTCAGGGGTAGCTAATTATCTACATGATTGAGAGCTGAAAAGCAAGACAATACAGAAACAGTAAGAAGACATTTGGGTTACACTTGTGAAGACAGTAAGACATTTTGACATGTCATCAATTCACTGTTTTAGACTGCTGTAAGCTGAATGGATATTAGCCTTTATTAAAAGTTAACTCTGCATTCAGTAAGCCTGAGCTTATCGGACATAAAAACCCAACCTCTCCTCTATTTCCCATAGTCCCCCTGTACCACTCACTGGATGCCAGGGCCTCGGTCTCGGTGGAGGGCACTTTGTAGATGCTGCCCTTCTTGTAGACGAAGCTGCCTTCGATCACCTTGAAGTCCAGGTAGCGCGTCACCTGTGTAATCAGCAGCATGCGGACCAACTGACCTGCACAGGTGAGACAGATCCACAAATCAGTGTTACCTTTCCCAGACAGGTTAGGATAATACAATTCAATTCAAATCCCTTTTACATATGCAGCTTCATTAGGCTTCAAATCGAAAGCTCTCTCTGTTGCCTCATCCTCTGTCAACCACATCCAATCATTGCTAGGCAACAAGATCAGTCGCACTATCAAATATGACCACAAACACTGAACATTCCAGAAGCACATTTTTGGTATTCATCCCTTCTTTGCCCCTGAGACCAAGGATGAAGTGTTATAACTAAGGCCCAGAGTTTTTCCTTGTCTGGTGACATGGTCTGGAAAACTCCTGGCCCTAGTTAATATAATACATAAGAAGTGCTGATTAGTGTTTACCATTGGCCATGAGGAACTTAGGGATGAGGTCCACATTCCAGTCCCGGCCTTTTCCCATGGACTCCGGTGGGGCGCCTGGGAGACTGAAGCGCTTATACAGCTAAAAGAGAGAATCATTTGCCATTTTGTTGAAGCAGCAATTTATCCACGAGGAATACAACAGAGTGCATATATAAGCAGCAACTGACTATATTGATCATGTGTTGTCAGCCCTTTTTTAAGGATATTAAGATTAGTATGACTGGGTTCTTTGTTCTCTTTCTCATGCCTCGTCATTCAGATTCATACGGTTACAAACATTTCTGGGAAATGGGTGTGTAGGCATCCTGCCTGTTAGGTTGTGTAAGAGAATGTTGCAGTCTTTGTTTACGTCTTGTAGGCCCTGTCGAGGTTAGTCTTAGAGGTCAGCGCCTCAGAGGTCAAGCTGTAGAGGTCAGAGGTTGACTTACATCCTCCAGGGGAGTGATGGAGGCACTCTCTGCCCCGTAGTAGGAGTTCCGGTCCATGTGCAGGACCTTCTTCCCCTTCACCGACATGATTCCTGACAGGATGCATTCCTATTGGACGACAGACAGGAAGGAGAGGGGTTTGAGCGTCACAAATCACTTAAACCTGGATAGTGGCCAATATTGCACAGGTCAAACATTTGGAATGATAATGAAATTCTAGATATTGATTTTCATGTTTGAGATTGTATTGTTGTATGAATATTGCTGGTTTCAGTATTTTTTCCCCCAGATAGGATTGTGTTTCATAATGGCAGACGCACAGACAGTCACGGTTTCGTTACGGCAGAAAATGCACTAAAAGCCTCACATTTCACACTAGACAAGGAAACATTTGAGGCTTTGTCGCAGAATGTAGTCAAAGTAATGAATGTGGTCCCTGTCTGGTTTGGCCCTGTCTTTTCATGCTCTGATCTGACAACTGACTGTGGCCGGCAACAGTGGACTAGTCCAGCTGGCAGGGTCTCTATAATGATAGCTTATGCTAGTGGTCTACCCATGCTTCCCTTCTGCTAGCTGTGTGTACTTCAAATGGATTAACACTGATTATATAGTGTAAGCAATCATTTAGCCTAATAAGAAGGAATTTCATAAAAAGAGGATTGATTTGGCACAACAGACAAACATAAAATCTACTAATTCATCTTCTGGGAGAGTAGATTTGTAGCCTAACTGCCAGGACCTGCTAAGGCTGTGACTGAAGATGGCCTCAGTTCTGGTGTGTGTGTTGGCTACTTTTGATAAGAGGGTAGTGGAGGAGGGGGGGGCCGGGTGGGACCAGAGTCAGAGTTAATTCAGTAAGATCCCCAGCCTGGTTCTTATTAACAGTAGGGATTGATTCCAGAATCTAGAACAGAGAACTCTATGTAACATTCTCTGTTTGTCTGTCATTCTAGGGTAGAGGCAGTCTGTACTGACAGTGTCACCACAAACTAAAGGGTTTTAGCAATCGCCGCTAAAGAGGGGAGCTATGCAGAAAGGGGAGTAGGTTTGAGCGTCCATTTCAACTCACGCTCCATTTAAAAGGTGGAATTTGGGCTAGATCAGACAACCAAGCCGCTGATTAGCAGGTTTCTGTTTCTCCCTCCGCAGCGCTAGGCTGCGATTAGAGTTCCTCTGTCAAGGCAATAGTTCTCCTAAGTTAGTCAAGAATGACGGGCTGCCTGGTACTGTACTGCCGGCCGGCCAGAGGAAAAAGTGACTGACTGGAATTCCCACCGTCTTTCAAAAGCCTTAATAAGATTACGGCAGCTGGTTTGTAGAAGCAGCAAAACACTCTGCGGCATGTGATTGCGTGGACTTGATTCAGAAAAAAGTTCTGCTGAAATGCCTCCCGATTCAGAACACTGAGCTGACAGAGGGTTACCTCAATCAGTAGCTTCTGCCTACATATTGAATCCGGAACATTTTATCATCTTACTGTAACAAATCACCATTGATAAACCTTCGGATGACTCAGATGTATTATATTGGGGGGAGAAGAGGTGACAGGTTGTGTCTGAGGGAGAGAGAGGGGGTGGCCTATTTTATAGGCTACATTGTGTTGACAATTACTAATAATACGACAAACACAGGACACCACAGCACAGTGTCACGATTCCACACTTCTGGTGTACATTGCAGCCGGGCCTTACAGAATGCATTATGTCACAGGAAGTGACACTGGTGTTGCTATTGTTTTAGTTTCCATCTCCCTAGAGTCAGCCACATTCAGATCAGGGCAATTTAGGACAGGGCTCCGGTGGACAAAAACAGCACCCCACCCTACTGTTCCTGTCGTCATGGTGATACAGGGTCCCTGACCCACTAGCCTGCCCCATGCTAACCTAGCCAACCACTGTCTGTCTGGGGCTGGGCAAGTTTAAGGTATGGACAGTACCATTTCCTTATCTTCAAGACACTATAAAGCACATTTTTACTTACCCTGTAGACTATTAGGTTTCAGTTAAGTACAGTCCTCCACCCGTAATGTGAACACTGCATTTTCAGACCATGAGCCTAAAACCTTACACAAACTGGGACTTTTACTGAGCTAAAAAAGCACTGACCGGTCAGGTCTCTCAGGAAGAAAAAAAATCAATGTCCACTTTCAGAGAGACCTTGATGTCACTCAACAAGAGAATAAAGAGATGCAGGACTGCCTGCGCTGCACATCCGCAGTGGAAGCATGTGCTCATCTCACTGACTGGTAAGCTAGCACAAGCACATAAGGAATGTCTGTTTCATAAAAGAGAAGACATTTTAGAAAAGGTGCAGGTAATGCCTTTGACGTTCCATCCATGACCAAATTACCATTTTAGTACCAATTATTACCAAGTATTTACAGATTTATTCATTTTGTGAGAAAAGGGCACCATAAAAGGAAGTGTTAATGAAAGTCCAAACGTGCCTTGAGGATTTCGGATTAGAGAAAAATACCTCTGCAAATATTTAAACTTTACCATGTGGGAAGGCAAGCTGTTCATAATTCTCTATTCATTTAGGAAGACAGAGGAAGGCTGGAGACTTATGCTCAATATGGTTGGGTGGCGTAAGTTGTCCTGGATTCAGATCACGGTTTTGTAAATCCATGAAATATACATGGAGGGCGGCAGATAGCCAGGTGGTTAGAGCGTTGGGCCAGTAAGGAAAAAGGTTGCTGGTTCGAATACCCAAGCAGTCAATGTGAAAAACCTGTCGATGTGTCCTTGATCAAGGCACTTAACCCCAATTTGCTCCAGGGGCGCTGTTCTACTATGGTTGACCCTGTAAAACAACAAATTTCTCTATCCGGTGAGTGACAAAGCACCATATACAGCACCATTTTTTCTAGGTGCTGTAACTTCCTGAAGAATATATGGCAGTAAATGGATGCCTACAAATTGAGGAAACTTCTTCAAAGGGAATCTTTCTGGATCCACAGGCTCAACACACGGTCTCCTCTTGGCCCTAACGAGGAGTTCGACTTAAAAATGTTTTTTTTCGACTTAAATGTGCTTTTAAAAAAATCCTAATTTAATATTGTATATGTATATTACTGTAAATATTGATCACATTCCTTGTCTATGGTCATATTTTGATACATTAAATGTTGATATTGTGAACCTCATATTTTTACCTCCTGTTTCAGGAAGTGATGTCACAGAGTACTGCCCCTATAGGACCTTCCACCCCCACCTGGGATATGGATGCCTGATGAAGACCTAAGGGTTGACACGCTGTTATAATAAAATCACCTGGGAGCAGGAGCAGCAAAGTGCGGCGTTTTCCTTTTTTTGGAAATGGATGACTCACAGACAAAATTTGGAGTGGCATGTGACTCAGGCAGCCCTGCTGTCTGTGTCGATCCCTTATAAATATAGGCTCTGATATTCTGCTGGGGGAAGCCTAGTCATCACAACCTCAGGCTGAAAGAGGGGTGGGAATAGACCAATCCTCAATGCAGGAAGGAAGAGTCAAACACAAGCAATAAAACACACTGAAGTGAGCGGGGAAATTTCACGGTTAAATCTTTAACACAGCAGCACTATAAAAGCAGGTGGATTTTTATGATGAGTGATTGACTGAGGCCCACTCTGAAGACGGTAAAGTGTTGGGCGGCTCTCTGAAGTTCAAAAGGCCACAGTCATATGAAAGGCAGAGGCAGAGTGTGTGTCACGCTGACTGTGTGTGCCAGTGCCATCCTGGCTGACATTTCCCCACAACTCCTTCATGTGTGGCTCCAAAAGGTTGTGACCCAATATCTGGATTGCAAGAAGAGTGCATCTGTAACGTCATTCCGTACTCTGGCTACACACACACAGTACTAGAACCATCACCTCATCTTCTTCCCTAGCTCTAATTGAATGACACTCAAAGTTGTTACCTAAATCTAACGCCTCCATGTTTCGTCTACTACTGCAGCCCTCTACTATCCTTTTATCAAGAAAAAGGTTCGCTTGGCCAGGACTCTCAAATGACATCACATGACAACCAACAGTATCAAGTGGTGGTTAAAAGAGGGGCTACAATATTGATGACCATGCCCTCCTGGGCCTCATCATTTTAGTAAGGGGACAGGTGGACAAGGACACCACCATGCCCCCCAGCCCAGTCCCAGATGCTGGGGAGACTAGAGGTGGATGTTTGCTAGGCCCCAGCTGCAGAGGGAGGAGGATACATACAATAAAAGCATATCCCGGAACAGCCAGTTCTCCATTCCCCACCAGGTCTTTCTCAACCACAAAGAGGAACCACACGTACCACAATCAGTGTGGAGCTTGTGTGGCGGGCAGGGAGATGCTTGAATAAATGCCAAACAGAACTGGATACTTGCTGGGGTTGACCTGCATCAGCAGACGTTGGACTTAAGCCTATTGTTCGTATCATACCACTGTATCTTAATATATGGCGCCAGTTTGGTCTACGTGATGCCTCAGAGCTCTCGGACAACGTTCTCTCTGGCTTTCGCAGAACTTAAACTTGCCCTGTACTCTCGGTTCCTCTGTGACCGAACCACACCCACCTGCAGGCTAAAACAACACAGGAGTCACCAACCCTAAAGCCAACACTCTCAGACAGGCTGCCTACCCCTACCGCTGACAAGCCAAAATGCCTTCCTGACTGCCACATCCTGTTGGAGTGGTCTACATAAAACGTGACTGCACAGGATTCTGAACGATTTCACACAAATCCTGGATGGAATATGGAAATCCTAAATTATGTAATCATGGAATGTGCCAGTCAGTGTGACTGACAGCAAAGGAACTAGATAGACCTATATCAGTGAAAGTGAATTGCTGTCAAACCTTGTCAATGGAATGTTTCCCATGCAACAGTTTGATTTTGTCTTTGTGTGCGTGTGTGCTATTGCTGAACTGTTCTTTTTATCAAAACACTCCCCCACGTGAGTCAAACATGCGAGACAGACAGGAAACTGTCAATAGATAATCTGAGTGAGGCCTCAGAGTACAGTAAATTCTATCACCAGTTTTTCCTGTCATGCCTCAACCGAGTGTTTTACGGCTGAGTAAAGCAGTGGCAACAACATACTATCAGTCATTTTGGTTCTATCAATGTTTCCATGCATGTTCTTGTGAGCTAGCTACAAAATGTTTGAAAAGTAATATCTGTGACAGAATATCCTTTGATAAAAATATAATTAGCTGGCTGGCTAGTGGATACAAAGTAATCAGCTAGTACTGCTGAATCAACTTGAGAAACTAGCTAGCTAAATCAGGGTTTCCCAAACTCGGTCCCTGGGCCTCCTTGTTTACATCCCTGTTAATGAGCATTTCTCCTTTGCCAAGATAATCCATCCAACTGAAAGGTGTGGCATACCAAGAAGCTATTTAAACAGCATGATCATTACACAGGTGCACCTTGTGCTGGGGACAAGAAAAGGCCACTATAATGTGCAGCTTTGTCACATAACACAATACCACAGATGTCTCAAGTTGAGGGAGCATACAATTGGCATGCTGACTGCAGGAATGTCCACCAGAGCTGTTGCCAAATAATGTTAATTTCTCTACCATAAGCCATTTTAGAGAATTTAGCAGTTCGTCCAACCGGCCACCATGCCAGCCCAGGACCTCCATATCCGGCTTCTTCACCTGCGGGATCATCTGAGACCTGCCACCCAGACAACTGATGAAACTGTGGGTTTGCACAACTGAATAATTTCTGCACAAACTGTCAGAAACCGTCTCAGGGAAGCTCATCTGCGTGCTCGTTGTTTTGACCTGACTGCAGTTCGGGGTCGTAACCGACTTCAGCGGGCAAATGCTCACCTTCGATGGCCACTGGCACACTGGAGAAGTGTGCTCTTCATGGATGAATCCTGGTTTCAACTGTACTGGGCAGATGGCAGACAGCGTGTATAGCGTTGTGTGGGCGAGCGGTTTGCTGATGTCAACGTTGTGAACAGAGTGCCCCATGGTGGCGGTGCAGTTATGGTAGGCAGGCATAAGCTATGGACAATGAACACCATTTAATCTATGACAATATGAATGCACAGCGATACTGTGATGAGATCCTGAGGCCCATTTTCGTGTCATTCATCCACCGCCATCACCTTATGTTTCAGCATAATAATGCACAGCCCCATTTCGTAAGGATCTGTACACAATTCCTGGAAGCTGAAAATGTCCCAGTTCTTCCATGGCCTGCATACTCACCAGACATGTCACCCATTGAGCATGTTTGGGATGCTCTGGATCGACGTGTAGGACAACGTGTTCCAGTTCCCGCCAATATCCAAAAACTTCACACAGCCATTGAAGAGGAGTGGGACATCATTCCACAGGCCACAATCAACAGCCTGATCAACTCTATGTTAAGGAGATGTGTCGCGCTGCATGAGGCAAATGGTGGTCACACCAGACCAACAGATGCATATCTGTACTCCGGGTAATGTGAAATCCATAGATTAGGGCCTAATGAATTTATTTCAATTGACTGATTTCCTATATGAACTGTAACTCAGTAAAATCTTTGACATTTTTGCATGTTGTGTTTATATTTCTGTTCAGTGTACTAACCCATCATAGGTACACCAGTTTGATTAGCTAATTAGGTAGCTAACTAAACTGCTGGCGGAGAGAATCTCCTCCTCCCCAAACAAACAAAAACCACCGTCTGTTAAACAGAAAAATCCAAGCATTCATGAATAACGCTTCATCGCATGGTGATGGTACATAAATTAGTATCCAACTCGAAAATTACACTAGCTTTGTATCACACTCAACATGAGAACATATGCACACTTTTTCAAACTGAAGGATAATACACTGTCAAACTGGGACACGTTAGCCTAAACAAAGCTGTCATTAGCTAGCTATCCAGCTATCATGCTAACCAATTAGTTACCAATGCTAGCTAAATTTTCCAACTTGATTGATAAACAGCATGCATGAATATGAGACTGAGGCACCCACCTTAAAATGACGTTAAAACTATTAGTAACTACCTAGCCAACTACCGAACGTTAAGTGTGAATGAAAACATTGACAGACGTGACCACTGACAGTAGTTAGCTAGCTAGCTTATTAGGCCCAGCCGATAGTTGAACTACGCTAGCTAGCGCCGTAGCGGGTTAGCAAAACTCGCATAAAGTGGCAATTGAAGGAACATATTGCCTCAGCATCGCTTAGATTATTAAAGGAAGGAAATTGCATGGTAAAATTATTCTCACCGTCAGTCCGGTACCCAGCACGATGACGTCGTATTCTTCATTCATTTTCCCAAGTATTTTCTCCTCTTTTCCTGAATATTGGCCCGAAGAAAATGGAGATCTGCAAAACTGGAAATGAAAGGGGCTGCGGTTCAACGTCAAGCGATTCCGCTTCACTGTAGGGGAGGAGCCTATAGTCTTCTGTCAATAACGGGGAACATTTCTCCAATTGCTGGGTATTGATAATGAATCAATACTTATCAATACAAATGTACTTATCAAAGGACATTTCCCTAAGGATCTTCTTCATAAGTGTCGTGCTTTTATTCATCTTGTAATTTGTAAAAGTCTACTGTAGCTACCGTACTCCACCATCTGCCTATGCTGAGTATTTCTTTTGTCAGAGGTGTCCTCTTAATGACATTGTCCTTAGACAGCCACATTATACTGAGTGTGTAAATTCTCTCCCATGTGTGTGTGAATGTGTGTGTGCGCGTTTGCTAGGCATAGATCACCTTGGTTCACTAAGCAACTCTTTCCCCGATGGACAGGATCTAGTCCACATTGCATCCTCAGTTTGCTTTGGTGAGTCATAAAGTCAGGTGACAAACCCACAAACATAACAACATATACACTCTGCTAATCTTTTCTTTAATCCTTCGTATTTCAAGTTGCCACCTGGTATTAGGTCTAAAAACATATGCAGTATTCACACCCCTTTACTTTTTCCACATTTTGTTGTGTTACAGCCTGAATTTAAAGTGGATTAAATGTAGATTTTTTGGGTCACTGGCCTACACACAACCAAACATTTTCATAATTAATTAAAAATGAAAAGTTGAAATGTCTTGAGTCAATAAGTATTCAACCCCTTTGTTATGGCAAGCCTAAATCATTTCAGGAGTAAAAATGTGCTTAACAAGTCACATAATAAATTGCATGGACTCACTCTGTGTGCAATAATATTGTTTAACATGATTTTTGAATGACTACTTCATTTCTGAAACCCCACACAGAAAATGATCTGTAAAGTCCCTCAGTCGAGCAGTGAATTTCAAACACAGATTCAACCACAAAGACCAGGGAGGTTTTCCAACGCCTTGCAAAGAAGGACACCTATTGGTAGGAGGGTAAAAAAAAAACTAAAAAAACATTGAATATCCCTTTGAACAAGGTGAAGTTATTAATTACACTTTTCATGGTGTATCAATATACCCAGTCACTACAAAGAGCCAGCAGCATACCACCCTGCATCCGACTGCTGGCTTGCCTCAAGCTAAGCAGGCTTAGTCCTGGTCAGTCCCTGGATGGGAGACCAGATGCTGCTAGAAGTGGTGTTGGAGGGCCAGCAGGAGGGGTGTTAACCCTGGTGTCCTGACTAAATTCCCAATCTGACCATCGTGGCCACCTAATCATCCCCAGCTTCTGATTGGCTCATTCCTCTCCCCTGTAACTATTCCCCAGGTCATTGATGTAAATTAGAATGTCTTTCTTAACTCAGTTGCTGGAGAGGAAGGAAATTGCTCAGGGATTTCACCATGAGGCTAATGGTGACTTTAAAACAGTTACAGAGTTTAATGGCTGTGATAAGAGAAAACTGAGGATGGCTCAACAACATTGTAGTTACTCTACAATACTAACTTAATGGACAGAGTGAAAAGAAGAAAGCCTGTACAGAAAAATATTCCAAAACATGCATCCTGTTTGCAATAAGGCACTAAAGTAAAACTGCAAAAAATGTGGCAAAGCATTTCACTTTTTGTCCTGAATACCAAGTATTATGTTTGGGGCAAATCCAACACAACACATCACTTACTACCACTCTTCATATTTTCAAGCATGGTGGTGGCTGCATCATGTTATGGTTGTCATTCGCAAGGACTAGGGAGTTTTTTAGGATAAAAATTAATGGAATAGAGCTAAGCACAGGCAAAATCCTAGAGGAAAACCTGATTCAGCCTGCTTTCCAACAGACATTGGGAGACAAATTCGCCTTTCAGCAGGACAATAACCTAAAACACAAGGCCAAATCTACACTGGAGTTGATTCCCAAGACAACATTTAATGTTCCTGAGTGGCCTAGTTACAGTTTTGACTTGAATCGGCTTGAAAATCTATGTCAAGTCTTGAAAATGGCTGTCTAGCAATGATCAACAATCAACTTGACAGAGCTTGAAGAATTTTAAAAAGAATAATGTGCAAATATTGTACAACCCAGGTGTGCAAAGCTCTTAGAAACGTACCCAGAAAGACTCACAGCTGTAATCACTGACAAAGGTGATTTTAACATGTATTGACTCAGTAGGTTGAATACTTATCTAATCAAGGTATATCAGTGTTTTATTTGTAATGTATTTTTTTACGAATGTTAGAATTGTTCTTCCACCTTACAGAGCATTTTGTGTAGACAGCTGACAAAAAAATTACAATGAAATCAATTTTAATCCCATGTTTTAACACAACAAAATGTGGAAAAGGTTAAGGAGTGTGAATACTTTCTGAAGGCACTGTATGGTTTTCTCCCCATCAACAAAATCCACACAGAAATAAATTATATGAAGTTATAATTTTTATTATTCTATTTAAATACAATCTGCCATCCAGAATACCATTAATGTCTATCATTTATTGATTCTCCATTCAGACAGTAGTTTATGTCAAATCACATTCAAACACTTTGAGCACGTCTGGTTTTTTGGCAAGCTGTTGAGCAGTGGTGCCCGAGGCATCCACCTTGTCTACTAGCCCCAGCTGTAGGAGTGTCCTGACCGCTTCTGCATGCTGCCCTGTACACGCCATATGAAGAGCTGGTGGAGGCACAGAGAGACACGGGCAGTAGATTCATTAATCAATGTCAGATCCTTGCTGGTGCAGAGATCTGCACAGTGCACACACAGGGTTGAGGTCTTCACCGGTCCACAGACCCAACATTCCGAGATCCAACCCGAGTGGGTCCGGGTCCAAATTTTTTTTGTGTGTGAGGTGATGAGAACTGCATGAGCTTGTAGCTTATGTCCAGCTGAAACTGGTTACGGCTGCTCACCTCACGTGCGCGAAAGGAGTGAAAGGAGCCTTGGCCTAGGCTACTGTTGACTGCTAAGATGGAGGCCTTTTTCGATAAAGTAAAACGAAAGTTAGAGGAGGAAGAGTATAGTGAAAAGAAGGCGACAAGGGGAATCTTAATATTGTAGTGGACAAATGGACTGAGTGCAACTCGCTATTCAGGTTTAATGTAATTCTTTTTTACTTGTATGTATTTATTTTCGTATTCATTGTCATTTGTTTTATCATTATTATTATTGCATATCTTTATTATTATTGTAGGCCTGTTTAATAATCTATACCAGCTCTTTAAATATGCAAAAAGTGTTTTGTTTCATTATGTTGAGACATTTTTGTTGGCTAAATTAAGTTTGAACTGTCTTTTTTAATTTTGTACTCCACATTTAGTTTAATATAGGTTAAAAGTAGGCCTGTTGTAAAATAAATAGCTTTAGCCTATTGCTGTCATTTGTTGTATTTAGATAGTTGCTCCAATACAGGCCTAGTCTGTTCAAAACATTTGTGAAGGTTTAAACCAGTTCTTTAAATATGCAACAAGTGTTTTCTTTGGCCAAATTAAGTTCCATCTGACAAGTATAAAGAAATGCATGTTGGGAACATGGCACCGGCATATCTTTCTCTCTAGGCCTAGGCCTAAGCTTTTCTTCCTTTATATATATTTTTAATAATATCATACAGTGGACGCCTAGACCTGTATGCATGCAATGTCCTGATACATTTAGCGCTCAAATCTCTGCCAGCTGAACGGTGAGGTGGACAATTATTGTTTGAGGACAGTAAAAACCAATAAAACAATAGGCTATGAAGTTTTGAATATGCTACACATTGAAACACAACGAATAGTTTTTAAGGACACGTAGGGCCTAACTGTGGATCATTTGGCCAATATCACTTGTTTATTGATGGCGCTGGCAGCGCCCAGTCTGAGGTTTCTGTCACGCCCTGGCTCTGGGGACTCTTAAATGTTGAGTCAGGGTGTGTAGTTTTTATGTTGTGTTTTTCTATGTTTAGGTTCTAGATCGTTTAGATCTATGTTGGCCAGGGTGGTTCCCAATCTGATTGGGGACCATACTTAGGCAGCCTTTTGGCACCAGTCAGTGGTGGGATCTTGTTCCGTGTGAGGTATGTTATTTTGTCTACCTTGGACGTCATGTTTCGTTTGTTGTTTTGTCGTGTGTTCAGTACGTAAATAAATATGAATACATATCACGCTGCGCCTTGGTCCTTCTCGTTAATGAACGATCGTGACAGTTTCTTTCTCTGTCTTTCTACTATCTGATCTGAACAGGTCTCTCGGATCCGAAGCAGCACGGGTCTGTTTGGGTCTGTTTTTCCACGGGCCTTTTCAGAACTGGTCTGACTGTCCTCGGGTCCATTCGGAAGGGGTCTCCATTTATTTGATTTGTATTTATGCATATCGGGTCGGGTGGGAAAGCCACAGATCCACCCTAACACAGGGTGCCCGAGGACAGGATTCAATTACCTGCATTCAAGATCAACTGTACCTGTGACTATAGAGTGGTTTGTGGTTTGAGAATTGGGTCTTGTGCCAGGACTACTTTCATACGCTAGACAGAAGTTATGTAATTAGAACGCTTCCTGTATAATGTCAACTAACATTTCCTGTTTTTCTTGTTGCACAAATTCAGATTTGGCTTCCAAGCAGTTGTTTTAATTAAAGTGTATTGCTACAAGCAAAGTGCAATTATCATAATGTATATTTGTGTGATATTTCAGTGACAAAAAAAGTATAACAATATCTATGGGCTAAGAAAACATATATAAAAAATTTTTTTAGCTGATATGGGCTAGTTGATCTGAACATTTCTGACAAGTTATAAACAGCTCTCTAAGTTATGCAATGACTAACATGACCAGAGGAACTGATGATGCACTACCCAATTTCGAAATTGCACCTTATGCATTCTACTATTACAACTTTCAAGAGTAAGTCTAAAGCCGGACTGAGTTCCCTCCATGCTGACCCCTTGCCCCACAGTTTGGGAACCACTGCTCTACAGTACCTGTTCTTCCCTTTTTGTCCCTGGCGTGAAGGTCTGCTCCTAATGTGAGGAGTGTTTTGATTGTGCTTGTGTGGCCCTCCTGAAAATATAAAATATCAGGCATGATATAATATGTGCCACAATTTGCATTTATGTACAGTATAAGCCTGATAATAGACGTTTACAGAATAGAGCTAACCTTGGCAGCGTAGTGCAGGGCAGTGAGCTGCATGTCAGTGGCTGTCTGGTTCACGTCCACTCCGAGGTCCCTCACTAGGAACTCTAGCGCCTCCTCCTGGGCTGTGACAGCAACGTGGTGCACCGGCTGGGCCCCCAGGACGTCTGCTGCAGTCGGAGAGGCCTGTGTGACACACAAACACACACACACACACAGCATAGTCACAAAATTGGTAATGGGGTTAGTGGATTAAAATGTTATAAAACAACATTGTGAAATGCTATCTTTTGGTAGTTTTAAAGTTGATTTGCCACGTGCACAGGATATAACAGTTGTAAAACAGTGCAGTGTAATTCTTACCTTGAGAGCTCTTTCCCAACAATGCAGTGATAATAATAATATAGATAGAAAATATAATAAAAATAACTACAATGAGAGTTAAAGAAACACGAGAATGCAAGTATATACTGGTCAGTGCCAGTACCTTATTCAATGTGCAGGGGTACTGGAGTGGTTTAGGTGGATTAATTTGCCCAACGGGACTAGGGTGGAATTTGAGTGAGATACAGACCAGCTGTTTTTTCTTTTGCAAATCTCAGTTATCTCAGCTATGTTTTGATAGATGGAAATTGTATTTTCCGCCAGAGTTTCCAGTATACCTGGTGCTTCTCCAGCAGTAGTTTGGCCACAGATATGTGTCCGTTCCTCACTGTGTCCATAAAGGGAGTGACCCCACAGCTGTCCCTGCCATCCGGAACATAACCACACCTGCAAACAGAGAAGTGAGGTTCAGTTAGCGCTACACCCACACACAATTACACATGATCACATTAACACACAGAGACTCAACTCTGACACTCTAACATGCCTTCTCACAAATATGCAAACACTCTGAGTTAGACATACCTTCTCTCACACACACACACAAACACAAACATAGACAAACACACACACACACACACACACATAGACAAACACACCTCTGTACCAAGATGCTGACCACTTCTTCACAGCCGTGCATCGCTGTAGGAACAGAGAATAGACAGAGAAGGGGTAATGAACCAGAAAAAAACGGTGATATGTTATGCATATTGTTCAAAATACCTGTGAATGTGTCCAGACCTGTGACATGTCTGATTTGTTAGCACAGTGATTACCTGCAGTGTGCAGAGGAGTCCTCAGCGTCTTGCTCTCTGTCCTCCAGACTTCAGGGTTGGCCAGTAGGAGGTGCTGTATGACTGCTGGGTCTCCCTCCCTGCAGGCGATGTGGAAAGAGTTCCAGCCGTCCTTGTTCTTCAGCGTGGGGTCGGCCCCGTGCGACAGCAGTTCCTGGATCACACCCAGGTTCCTCCGGGTGCAGGCCATCATCAGAGGGGTCCTGGAAGGAGAGGTGGGTCACGATGGTGGACCAGAGTTGCATATACCTCAATTCAGGTGCATGTGTTGCATTGTGTGAGGTAATTTATTTGGTGAACAATTGTTTTTATTGGGTCACAAAGGCAATACAATCGATAAAAACAATAAAATAGTAATGAGTGCTTTGTTATGTTCATAGTAGTGTGTTGATAATGGTGAACTATGCAGGCAGGGTGATATTACATGGACCTATTAAAATATTTCCTTCGAGCCGGATTTGAACCAGCGACCTAAGGATTTCAGCATTTAGCCTCTACAGTCCTCCGCTCTACCAACTGAGCTATCGAAGGGAGATACATACAGCAAGAAAAAGCAGGATCGTATTCGTTAGTGCACATGGTAGCAAAACGTTTTACAACAGAAAACAAAAACCAAGCCTCTCTTATTGGACAAATTCTGGTAGTCCTTCCCCGTTTCGGCCGGTTGCTAACATTTGCTCTCTAATGAATATGACTCTGGTCATTCAATTAATCAGTACCCATATGATAAATTGAAACCAGAACTTTCATTAAATCTTAGAACAATGCATTTGTTATTTGGTATATGACACACACACACAAGGTCACCACTGCTGTTACTATTTATTATTATCATTTATTTAAGCTGCTATACCAAGATATTGTTAGATATTACTGCATTGTCAGAGCTATTCGCTACACCCGCAATAATCTGCTAAACACGTGTATGTGACAAATAAAATTTGATTTGAAGTCACTTCTCACTTTACTACTTATATGACAGTCATCATACTTTGACATAGATAATTTGATAAATCATTGTTGAGGACGAAAAAATATTTCCTTCGAGCCGGATTTGAACCAGCGACCTAAGGATTTCAGCATTTAGCCTCTACAGTCCTCCGCTCTACCAACTGAGCTATCGAAGGGGGATAAATGACCTGGGAAAAAAATATGTTTTTCAATACACCTTTCAATAAAAAATACTTGAAAATCTACAACTTCTTTTTTATTTCGTTTAAAAGTATAAGGAATAACGTTGTCTTAATGTTTGGACATGGCATGCGTGTCAATGTATGTCTCACCAATCAGCCTTTTTTAAGCAGTCTACTTTGGCTCCTTCGGTGATCAGATAGCGCAAACACTCCCCCTGTCCCATGGACGCAGCTTCATGCAGAGCTCTTTTGTAGTCGGTATTGTACAGCTCTATGTCCATCCCAATATCTTTTACTAAAAATTGCACAATGTCCAAGTGGCCATGACGGACGGCATAATGCAACAACGTATCACCCGATTTCCCGAAATGTTTCTTGTTGACAAAATGTGCAACAATGTTGCCACCAAGTTCCTTTTTAAGCGTGCACAATTCGCCATCCTGGGTAAGCTTGATTAAATATTTCAATGCGTTCTCATCATCCATTGAACATATAAACTTACTAAAGTTACCTATTTGACACCGTTTAAACTGCTAAAATTGCTTGATACTGTATCTGATCAGAAGCTAGGGATTGCATGGTGACAAGTAGGTTAAATTGTTGGTCAACCAAAAGCCTACACATTTAATTTGAGTTCTACTCTACTTTTTGCCTTAAAAACGCAAAAGATAGGACATGTGAACTTAATACCTGACAATAATGCGTAAAAGCAATGCACAACACTGTTCTACCATAGGCTATGGGTTAAAATAGCTTGCATCATATTCAGCACGAAATCCGGTGATATACTCTGATCGTCCAGTAGGCTGTAGCAGAATTGTGCACTGGGACTTGTAGTCTTTGATAGTGATTACGCTCAAAATAACTTATATTGAACGATAATTCATAGGTTGGGGTGTATTACATTTTATTGACTTAAACTTAGTAAATAATAACTTCTGCTTGCAATGGTAGTTGCCTCAAATTATGTAGGCCTATATAGTACACGTATTCAGTTGTAGGCCTATATATCTACTTTTATTTTTACAATAGGCTTAAACATGTAAAGATATGCTATAAAAAAAAACATGCATCCTATGAGAAATAATTTAGGAAGCACACTTGTTATCGTGGAGTGTAATGAGGTGTAATACAATCTCTGTAATTATCTACAAGCCAAAGGCATGTGGGCCCCGCGGTGCCTTCCATGGGTGAACAAGATTAGGCACATCTGGAAAGAACTTCCTGAAGAAGAAAAAAAAAGTTGTAAAGTTGAGTGGGTGAAGGAGGTTCTGTCTGTAGCATTTCTTCAAGACCATGCGCAGAGACCGGTGGATACTGAAGCGGTGAGAATAATTGTGGCACTTTCTCCCGGTAAATTAATGTATTTTATGACACGTTGTTAAATGAAGAGTTTTGCTTAGATAATGTGCGTTGTTGTGCATAGCCTGCATTGTTCTAAAGCTAGAAGAGGAGACACACCCCTTTTTTATGAACGTAATATTCATACATATTTTAAAAAATCATTATCATAATCTATGTGTGATGCATTGAGAAGATTGCTATAGGTTAATCTGATCATTTTTTTATTTCATTTGTGCAATTGTTACATAAACCAATGTAATGCTACTGTATTTCCTTGGTTGGATATCCCCTATGTAGTTGCACATAATGAAAAAAAAAACGTTGGGGATAAAAAAAAACCCATATGCTTTCCATGTAAAAGGTGTGCATCATGGCAGCAACTACGCTACTTATTAGACTACTTGATGTTCCATTGTCATAGTTGAGGTAGCCTGTGTGGTTATGAAGCCAGATTGTGGTTGTATGGTTGTCTTTATGTGGTGGTAGAGGAGGCTGAGTGTAAAATAACAGTTGGCACTGACTTCTTTGACACCTTGAATGATGGTTCACTTTTGTGAAGAATCCTTGCATTTCATTTACCAGAACAGACAGTAAAATATTTGTTTAATGAGGATTCCCTAGTTTATCTATATGTTTTAAATCTCCCATAGGCTACTAAAAACAAGGTCATCTTGTAAACCCCTGATTAAGCCATATCTATGGCTATCCATCTCTGTACATTTAATTATTATTGAGATTAGTTTGGATTAATTTAGAGAATGTTGTCCCAAAGAGCATTCAAATGTGTGTAGAGAACATTGAAAAGAGTCTGGAACCCCTAAAAACAAATGAACACAATCCAAAACTCTGTCACATTTTTTATGTTATTGTTGTAGAAGAGAATAACATTGTGATGTATGAGAGGAAATTGAACATGAGCGCAAAACACTTCACCTAATGAGTATTTTACAAGAACTAAGAAACATTACCAAGTCGTTTATACTGGCTCAGTCTTGGATAGTAACGCTTTCTACAGAGGAGAACTTGCCCAGAAAATCGCAGACACCCTGGTAGATTAATCAGGTCTGTCTGCAGCATATGTGAAAAGTCTGAACCAATACAGATACCATTATTGCCATCTTACAACAATGGAGTGGCAGTATTTTCTCTGAAAATGGACAGAATAGAACAGGATGATGATCTCACAGCAGAACTAGTTTTTGTTGGTTTATCCAGCTCCAAACAGAACACAGCTTGTCATGTCACTTTTATAGATTGTTTATAGAGTAGTTTACATCTCAACTCTCTACTGTTTACTTACACATTGCATCCTAAAGAGACAGAGAGGGTGAGAGAGACGGAGAAACTGTGTCGAGAGAGTTAGAATTTAAGCAAAAGAAATCGAGGGATAGAAATATAGCCTCTTGGGAGAGACAGACGAGAGAGTTAGAAAAATGCCCCTAGGAAGGAAGCACCAAGAGGGTTTTCAAAACCAGATCCACATGCGTGCAGTCACCAGACCCTTAGTCTGCTATGTATGTCACAGAGAGAAACAGTACAGGATGTACTGCATACTACACTAGATATAACTGTATTAGCCAACACCTTGGGCTACGGTATACATTTACCATACTGATAAAGTAATATAGAGAGTGACCAGTTATAAAAGTCATGACATGCAATTATCATGTCTGTTCAGTTCTGCAGTTGCGGTGTGTGGATTATCATACTGTGTAGGCTATGTGATCCTCATGGCATAAACATGATAACGTTGCAGGATCTTTACTTCCATCAGCAAATGTTTCAGTGGAAACAGACTAGGGTGCAGGTAGCCTAGTGATTAGAGCATTGAGACAGTAAATGAAAGGTTGCTAGTTTGAATCCCTGAGCCGACAAGGTGAAAAATCGGTCGTTGAGCAAGGCACTTAACCCTAATTGCGCCAGGGGCGCTGGACAATGGTGACCCTGGCCGTGACCCTACTCTCCGAGGGTGTCTCATGGGGAGTTGGGATATGCAAAAAACACATCTCCAATTCACTCATGCGTATAATACACACTTTTACATGTGTGAAATAGGACAAATATAAGGACCCACCAAATGATTTTATATTATAAACCAGTTTTGTTTGTTATTTTTACTGCTGCTCTTTAATTATTTGTTACTTTTATTTCGTATTATTTTACATTTCTCTTTTTTTAGTATTTTTGTTATTTTTTGTATTTGTTAATTTATTGTTTTTTTCTTTTTTTTGTGTTTTTTGTGTGTATTTTTTTTGGTATTCTTTCTTAAAACTGCATTGTTGGTTAAGGGCTTGTAAGTAAGCATTTCACTGTAAGGTCTACACCTGTTGTATTCGGCGCATGTGACAAATACAATTTGATTTGAGTTGCTCAACATTTGTTTTTATTTACTGTACCCCCAATCACATTTCACTCTGCCCAAAGTACTCCATCTTGTGCCCCCTCATCTGCAACCAATCATTAGGTCTATGTTCTTATGACTCTTCCTAAGTACCTCCTGTGGATAGGCGAGGTACCCTGAGGGGTACTGGTAAACAACTCAGGCTCAGGTGAAGCCCAATATTAAACTATTAATGTTGATTTGGAGGTGTGTTTGCCAGATTGTTTATTGTGTCAGATGGGTTTTCCTGTATTTAATAGCTGTTGTGAGGACTGTGTCTCTCAGAGGACTACCAGATCCTGTTTGGGAGCACATCTGGGGCATGCTCTGGGAAGGGTTTATGTCTGTGAAGACACCCTTCTGGATCCTCAACTGAGTGCTAATGCCAAGGAATATGGCACTCCCCCGCTTACTCTTTGTCTTAGTGTCTGTCTGTCTGCCTCTGAATCTCACTGCTCTCTGCTTCTCTCTGTCTTTTCAGATGTGGCTGGAAGAAACATGATCAATGGCTCTTTTGAGGAAAAGTGAGTGACCACAGGACTTTGTAATTGCCCTTGCCCATACACGTTTTTACATCATTACTTTTTCATATACACTACCAGTCAAAAGTTTGGACACATCTACGCATTCAAGGGTTTTTCTTTATTTTTACTATTTTCTACATTGTAGAATAATAGTGAAGACATCAAAACTATGAAATAACATATATGGAATCATGTAGTAACCCAAAAAGTGTTAAACAAACCAAAATATATTTTATATTTGAGATTCTTCAAATAGCCACCCTTTGTCTTGATGACAGTTTTGCACACTCTTGGCATTCTCTCAACCAGCTTCATGAGGTAGTCACCTGGAATGCATTTCAATTAACAGGTGTGCCTTCTTAAAAGTTAATTTGTGGAATTTCTTTCCTTCTTAATGTGTTTGAGCCAATCAGTTGTGTTGTGACAAGGTAGGGGGGTATACAGAAGATAGCCCATCTCAACATCAACTGTTCAGAGGGGACTGTGTGAATCAGGTCTTCATGGTCGAATTGCTTTAAAGAAACCACTACTAAAAGGACACCAATAAGAAGAGACCTGCTTGGGCCAAGAAACACGAGCAATGGACATTAGACCGGTGGAAATGTGTCCTTTGGTCTTGAGTCCAAATTGGAGATTTTTGGTTCCAACCGCCGTGTCTTTGTGAGATGTGGTGTGGGTGAACGGTTGATCTCCGCATGTGTAGACACGGACACGAACGATCTGCTTGCGTGTTGATACACTGGTGGTTTGTTGTGGCCGAGTATTGGCGCTAAACCGTGTTCTGTAGCTCAGCTGGTAGAGCACGGCGCTTGTAACGCCAAGGTAGTGGGTTCGATCCCCGGGACCACCCATACATAAAAATGTATGCACGCATGACTGTAAGTCGCTTTGGATAAAAGCGTCTGCTAAATGGCATATTTATTTATTTATTTATTTTGTTGGAGTCCGGCATGCTAGCTGGCTGTGGCATCTTATGACTACAGTGGGGAAAAAAAGTATTTAGTCAGCCACCAATTGTGCAAGTTCTCCCACTTAAAAAGATGAGAGAGGCCTGTAATTTTCATCATAGGTACACGTCAACTATGACAGACAAAATCAGAAAAAAAAATCCAGAAAATCACATTGTAGGATTTTTAATGAATTTATTGGCAAATGATGGTGGAAAATAAGTATTTGGTCAATAACAAAAGTTTCTCAATACTTTGTTATATACCCTTTGTTGGCAATGACACAGGTCAAACGTTTTCTGTAAGTCTTCACAAGGTTTTCACACACTGTTGCTTGTATTTTGGCCCATTCCTCCATGCAGATCTCCTCTAGAGCAGTGATGTTTTGGGGCTGTCGCTGGGCAACACAGACTTTCAACTCCCTCCAAAGATTTTCTATGGGGTTGAGATCTGGAGACTGGCTAGGCCACTCCAGGACCTTGAAATGCTTCTTACGAAGCCACTCCTTCGTTGCCCGGGCGGTGTGTTTGGGATCATTGTCATGCTGAAAGACCCAGCCACGTTTCATCTTCAATGCCCTTGCTGATGGAAGGAGGTTTTCACTCAAAATCTCAAGATACATGGCCCCATTCATTCTTTCCTTTACACGGATCAGTCGTCCTGGTCCCTTTGCAGAAAAACTGCCCAAAAGCATGATGTTTCCACCCCCATGCTTCACAGTAGGTATGGTGTTCTTTGGATGCAACTCAGCATTCTTTGTCCTCCAAACACGACGAGTTGAGTTTTTACCAAAAAGTTATATTTTGGTTTCATCTGACCATATGACATTCTCCCAATCCTCTTCTGGATCATCCAAATGCACTTCAGACGGGCCTGGACATGTACTGGCTTAAGCAGGGGGACACGTCTCGCACTGCAGGATTTGAGTCCATGGCGGCGTAGTGTGTTACTGATGGTAGTCTTTGTTACTTTGGTCCCAGCTCTCTGCAGGTCATTCACTAGGTCCCCCCGTGTGGTTCTGGGATTTTTGCTCACCGTTCTTGTGATAATTTTGACCCCACGGGGTGAGATCTTGCGTGGAGCCCCAGATTGAGGGAGATTATCAGTGGTCTTGTATGTCTTCCATTTCCTAATAATTGCTCCCACAGTTGATTTCTTCAAACCAAGCTGCTTACCTATTGCAGATTCAGTCTTCCCAGCCTGGTGCAAGTCTACAATTTTGTTTCTGGTGTCCTTTGACAGCTCTTTGGTCTTGGCCATTGTGGAGTTTGGAGTTTGACTGTTTGAGGTTGTGGACAGGTGTCTTTTATACTGATAACAAGTTCAAACAGGTGCCATTAATACAGGTAACGAGTGGAGGACAGAGGAGCCTCTTAAAGAAGAAGTTACAGGTCTGTGAGAGCCAGAAATCTTGCTTGTTTGTAGGTGACCAAATAGTTATTTTCCACCATAATTTGCAAATAAATTCATTAAAAATCCTACAATGGGATTTTCTGGATTTTTTTTTCTCAATTTGTCTGTCATAGTTGATGTGTACCTATGATAAAAATTACAGGCCTCTCTCATCTTTTTAAGTGGGAGAACTTGCACAATTGGTGGCTGACTAAATACTTTTTTCCCCCACTGTAAGTGCCAGGACGATTTTCACGGAATAATACTGCACCTAGTTAGCTAGCTGAATAAACTAAGTTAGTCTATTCCTAGAAAACATTGAACCGCTGTAGTTTACAACAATTATAGTTTCTGAGGTGGAAGTTGGGAGAGTTATATTTGGGAGTTGTGGTGAGGGAGGCCCCGCTCTCTCCTTTCCCAGATGTTTAGTTCATTTCATTCCGATCTCCTCTGCATTATTGTAGCCATCTGCTGCAGCCTGTCAACTATGCCTCTGCCTATCCCTGTTCTCTCCTCTCTGCACAGGCTACACAAACGCCTCACACCGCGTAGCTGCTGCCTCTCTAACCTGGTGGTCCCTGCACGCACCACCCACGTGGAGTTCCAGGTCTCAGGCAGCCTCTGGAACTGCCGTTCTGCTGCCAACAAGGCAGAGTTCATCTCAGCCTATGCTACCCTCCAGTCCCTCGACTTCTTGGCGCTGACGGAAACATGGATTACCACTGAAAACACTGCTACTCCTACTGCTCTCTCCTCGTCTGACCATGTGTTCTCGCATACCCCGAGAGCATCTGGTCAGCGGGGTGGTGGCACAGGAATCCTCATCTCTCCCAAGTGGACATTCTCAATTTTTCCCCTGACCCATCTGTCTATCTCCTCATTTGAATTCCATGCTGTCACAGTCACTAGCCCATTTAAGCTTAATATCCTTGTCATCTATCGCCCTCTAGGTTCCCTTGGAGAGTTCATCAATGAGCTTGACGCCTTGATAAGTTCCTTTCCTGAGGATGGCTCACCCCTCACAGTTCTGGGGGATTTCAACCTCCCTACGTCTACATTTGACTCATTTCTCTCTGCCTCCTTATTTCCACTCCTCTCCTCTTTTGACCTCACCCTCTCACCGTCCCCCCCCTACTCACAAGGCAGGCAATACGCTTGACCTCATCTTTACTAGATGCTGTTCTTCTACTAATCTCACTGCAACTCCCCTCCATGTCTCCGACCACTACTTTGTATCCTTTTCTCTCTCGCTCTCCTCCAACACTACTCACTCTGCCCCTACACAGATGGTAATGCGCCGTCGCAACCTTCGCTCTCTCTCTCCCGCTACTCTCTCCTCTTCCATCCTATCATCTCTTCCCTCTGCTCAATCCTTCTCCCTCCAATCTCCTGATTCTGCCTCCTCAACCCTCCTCTCCTCCCTTTCTGCATCCTTTGACTCTCTATGTCCCCTATCCTCCCGGCCGGCTCGGCCCTCCCCTCCAGCTCCGTGGCTTGATGACTCATTGCGAGCTCACAGAACAGAGCTCCGGGCAGCTGAGCGGAAATGGAAGAAAACTAGACTCCCTGCGGACCTGGCATCTTTTCACTCCCTCCTCTCTACATTTTCTTCATATGTTTCTGCTGCTAAGGCCACTTTCTACCACTCTAAATTCCAAGCATCTGCCTCTAACCCTAGGAAGCTCTTTGCCACATTCTCCTCCCTGCTAAACCCCTACAACTATATATATATATATATATATATATATATATATATATATATATATATATATAAAAATTAAAAACATGGGGGATTGGAAGTGATGCAGACAATTACATTGATAGAAGATACAATCTATCTGCAATATTAAGCTGATCCATTCCCCCCGAAAAATAAAATAACATAAATAATAAAAAATAATAAAAAATAAAAACCCCTACAACTCATCCAGAATGCTGCAGCCCGTCTGGTGTTCAACCTTCCCAAGTTCTCTCACGTCACCCCGCTCCTCCGCACACTCCACTGGCTTCCAGTTGAAGCTCGCATCTGCTACAAGACCATGGTGCTTGCCTACGGAGCTGTGAGGGGAACGGCACCTCCGTACCTTCAGGCTCTGATCAGTCCCTACACCCAAACGAGGGCATTGCGTTCATCCACCTCTGGCCTGCTGGCTCCCCTACCTCTGCGGAAGCATAGTTCCCGCTCAGCCCAGTCAAAACTGTTCGCTGCTCTGGCACCCCAATGGTGGAACAAGCTCCCTCACGACGCCAGGACAGCGGAGTCACTCACCACCTTCCGGAGACATTTGAAACCCCACCTCTTTAAGGAATACCTGGGATAGGATAAAGTAATCCTTCTACCCCCCCGCTTACCCCAACCCAAACCCCAACCCAAAAACAAAAAAACAAAAAAAAGCATTGTAAAGTTGTGATCCCACTGGCTATAAGGTGAATGCACCTATTTGTAAGTCGCTCTGGATAAGAGCGTCTGCTAAATGACGTAAATGTAAATGTAAAATGTGTAGTTCCCATCGTAAAGCATGGAGGAGGAGGTGTTATGTTGTGGGGGTGCTTTGCTGGTGACACTGTCTGTGATTTATTTAGAATTCAAGGCACACTTAACCAGCATGGCTACCACAGCATTCTGCAGCGATACGCCATCCCATCTGGTTTGGGCTTAGTGGGACTATCATTTGTTTTTCAGCAGGACAATGACCCAACACACCTCAGGCTGTATAAGGGCTATTTGACCAAGAAGGAGAGTGATAGAGTGCTGCATCAGATGACCTGGCCTCCACAATCCCCACAACCTCAACCTAATTGAGATGGTTTGGGATGAGTCGGACGGCAGAGTGAAGGAAAAACAGCCAACAAGTGCTAAGCATAAGTGGGAACTCCTTCAAGACTGTTGGAAAAGCATTCCAGGTGAAGCTGGTTGAGAGAATGCCAAGAGTGTGCAAAGCTGTCATCAAGGCAAAGGGTGGCTATTTGAAGAATGTCAAATATAAAATATATTTTGATTTGTTTAACACTGTTTTGGTTACTACATGATTCCATATGTGTTATTTCATAGTGTTGATGTCTTGACTATTATTCTACAATGCAGAAAATAGTAAAAATAAAGAAAAACCCTGGAATGCGTAGGTGTGTCCAAACTTTTGACTGGTAGTGTATATTCAACGAGTAGTAAAAACATTGTTGCATGTAAATAATGGGTTTTGCTCCACTCTTATAAACATGGTGCCTGTAGCAGAGATCAGTGTAGCCATTTTAAAGCACAACCCCCCAGATTCCTCTGGAGTATACTTTGCCTCAGCTGAGTTGGAACGCTTCCAACACCTCCATAAATTATGTTTGAGACTCTCTGTGTGTGTGTGTGTGTGTGTGTGTGTGTGTTGCCAATCCCAAATGTTCCTGAACACTGATGAGGTAACCAGGAAAGGGAGCCCAGAAAAGAGTCCCATTTCATCATCTCAGTCCTCTGTTCTTCACATTCAATACATAATGCAACCATTCAAGGATTTTTAATCAGTGTCCACAACAGTTGTGCTTTGTTCTACACCCTTCTTTTATACAGTCTATGCTTTACTTAGAAAGTTAACAGATGTCTTTACTCAAACAACGCAAACTGTTGATTTTGGCACAGAGGGCAGCTGATAGCCGGGTTCTTTCAATTTTCCAGAAGTGAAGCAAGATTTTAATGAATATTTTGTTGTTATTGTTGAGGCAGACAGTTTTTAGGTCATCCAGGGGTGAATGTGTCAGAACAAGATTGATGCCACTCAGGTTGACTACAGCTGACACATGGTTGAGGTGTGTGGATAGGGAGAGAAGGGTAGGTGTAACTATTTTATTAGTTAGAATTAGTCGTGGCACCTGGAGGATGAGTCGTAAAAGATTAGAGGTTTTGATAGGGTACAGATGAGAGCCCTGTTTGAGTATCTCAAGGTACAGTAATATGTGATCTGGCATGATTGGATAAGAGGTGACAGTGTTATAGTGAAAACTGTGCTTAAGTTGAACTGGTCCAGTTTGCAAGGACTTCTGCTTCAGTTCCCTTGCATCTGACATTATTGCAATGACTCAAGTCTACTTCATTGAATGGTCCCTTTCTCTCTCTCTCTCTGCTGTGTCACAGTAAACCATATCCTGCTCATGTTGCTGGTTCTCATAGTGTGTCTACTCCTGCATAGTAAGCTGTTCAGAGGCCTGTCTCAGCCCAAACTCAAACTCACAGGTAATTCCCCCCAGCTTCTTTAACAGGTAAGAACAGGTCCCACTCTAAAGACACACTGACCTGAGAGCCAGGTGCAGGCCACGGCAAGAGAAAGAAACAGGACTAGAACCTGCCAAGAACAGTAATTGACACGAGGCTATGAATGCCTGTTTATTTAAAGAGAAGCATTTCCTTTGCCACTTATGGGGATAGCTTTTAGGGGGCAAATTACTTTGCAATTGAAATGTTAAAGCTTATGGAGTTCCTTGAATAGTTGTAATAGCTTTTAAAAATAGATGTGACTACTTGGCCAAGCCCAGACTGGTTGTACTTCCCTCACAGAAACCAGGAAGGACCCAGAGCGTGCGCCCAACGTTCCTGTGGAGAAGGCTGCGGAGGGAGAGGATGACATCCCAGTGGTCATCTGTGCTGCGGAGGAACGCATGGGCGGTGCCATGGCAACCATCAACAGCATCCATAGCAACACAGAGGCCATCGTGTTCTTCTATATTGTCACTCTTCGTGATGCCATCAAGCTGACAAGGTGTTTCACACTAATCCCTCCCCCTTCCATCACTGCTTGATTTGTAGCAATTTCAGTTCCTAGTTCCAACCCAGGATGTTTTCATTAATTGATTATCTGATAATTGTTTCAATTAAGGCCACAAAGGACAACTAAGAAATTACTTTTAAATGGAGTGAGTTGAACTGTCATTAGTATTCCTTTGTCTTCATGTGTGTCTTCATAGACAGTACATAGAGAAGACCAAGCTGAAGGGCATCAAGTATAAGATTCTGGAATTCAACCCCATGGTTCTGAAAGGGAAGGTGAAACCAGACTCCTCCCGACCAGATCTGCTGCACCCAGTGAGTACACACATACACCCACATAGGAACTAATTCTAACCTAACCACAGTCACGGTCCCTAAAGTCCCTGTTTTGGTTGTTTTGCAGCTCAACTTTGTACGCTTTTACTTGCCGCTCCTTGATATCAGCCACAAGAGGGTGATCTACTTAGACGACGATGTCATTGTGCAAGGTACAGAAATGTGACCTTATCTTTGTGCAATTCAGTCCAGTTTTATCTTGAGCTGTAGCTGCAATAAATGGGTGTCTGTATTTTCAGTATTTACATTCACTAATGACAGGTGACATCAAGGACCTGTACCATACCAAGCTGGAGAAAGGCCATGCTGCTGCCTTCGCCACAGACTGTGACCTGCCCTCCACCCACGAAATGGTGCGCAGTGTGGGCATGCAGGTCAGTGTCATTTTTTAGCCACAAGAGGGCATTGTGTGCCAAAATAAGAGCAGAGGTACTGTAGTATATGGTTATTGGAAGGTGTTGTCGTCAATCAAGAAGTCTGCTTAGGTTGGATCGTGTTCAAAGGCCTTTATTCAAACCACGAGGTTCCAGCGTAAGTACGGACACAATATCCGGAGAATCAGACCCCAAATAAATCTTGCTGCATTCTAACTCTTCGTCACCGCTCCCCCCTTTATATAGCCTTCCAAGAGTTGAATAGCTCCCTCTACTGTTCAATCCCCGTATCTTACCACCCACTTCCTGTTTGTCATAAGTGACGTCACGCTAAAACCTTCCCTCTGGATAACAATAATCAACCTTCCATTTCTTCATGAAAAACCTTTAACAAAGACATAATTTTAATATACTACAGTACCTCTACTACGATCAATCCCAGTAAAGGCCAATATATTGAACTTGAGTTTATCTTATGCCTAGCCAAGAAGATACTCACTAATTCTCTTCTGAAATAACAACCTGACGAGCTGTCTCATAGATCTCAATGCTGAGAAAATGTGATCAGTTTGTCTTTGATTCTGAATCCAAATCAAATTCCTTCCCTAATGATCTTATCTCCCAGACAACATACATGGGCTTCCTGGACTACAGGAAACAGGAAGTGAGGAACCTGGGGATCAACCCCAGCGACTGCTCATTCAACCCTGGGGTGTTTGTGGCCGACATTGGGGAGTGGAAGAAACAGAAGATCACCAAACAGCTGGAGAAATGGATGGAGGAGAACTTCAGGTGAGTAGAGAAGTATGTGTGGACCTGTGATCATATGTTTCCACATAACCACTAAACTGATCTGAGACCAGGTGAAACCAGAATAAATTAACCCTGCTGTCTATAATAATAATAATAATAATAATAATAATAATAATAAACAGATATTCCTATGAAAGATTATTATTACTTCTATTCAGTTCTACATTATTTCATTTGAATATCATGATTAGAGAAATTAAATACTCATTTTCTACTTGAATGCCCCCCCCCTCCTCCTCCTCTCTTCCCCCTTTTCCTCTCTAGGGAAAACATATACAGCAGTGCCATGGCAGGGGGCGTGGCGACTCCTCCGATGCTGATCGTGTTCCATGACAAATACACAATCATCGATCCTCTGTGGCACGTCCGACACTTGGGTAAGATCGCCTCACCTTGATGACATCATCACACACCTCGTACACAGCACAGAAGAGCCATGAATAGAGATAGAGGTGTATGGCTGTGGTACACAGGCCTGGGTGTCAATTTAGGATAGTCCTTCTAGAGGCTGATTTACTGTGTATTCTGTTTTCTTTTCCTATAGGCTGGAGCCCAGACACCCGCTACTCTGAGACCTTCCTCCAGGGGGCGCACCTGCTGCACTGGAACGGCCGCTTCAAGCCCTGGGACTACCCCTGTGTCCACCTGGACCTGTGGGAGAAGTGGTTCATCCCAGACCCCACCGGGAAATTCTTGTTGGTACGGCCCGAGGGTTAAATCTGAGAGATGTTGAACAGATGGTTGTGTAGGGTGATGTCTGGCATTTCAGACTGTGAATGCAGGCTGTGAACAGTAATTATTGTGGAGGCCTCTTTCTGATACTAAGTCCTATTGCTGTTTTAACATCTTTTGAGATGGTATTTCTTTGAGGGTTCCTATCAGAAACGGCTTCAAGAACTCCAAGCCAGACAAATACAGAAAATTGCTGTATCGAAAATGTATGTGGTCGTTATGAGATGAGTGAGCATAATTGTATTGATTGTTTTGACTTGAAACTCAACAATGTGATCTCTTTTAAAGCTTTTTTCTGAATAAAAAGCAGGAGATTTGACTGTGGAACGTCTGAAATGGCTGACTATTGGCTAATAAAGAACAGAAATGATGACAGGTAAAAAGACGACCTTTCCGGAAACATTTAATGGTTCTCGTGACAGGAAGTCAGCACTCCATAACCATATCCTGCTCAGTTAAATATTAACAAATTTACAGTCATGTAGGAATGTAGAAAACAAACAAAAACATAATCAACACAAGCTCCTAAAAAATCCAAACACCCACCTGCTCCTTTTCAGCAGAGAAGATGCACCTAGTTCCAGTCAAAGCTCTGCTCCCCAGTTCGCACCCTCACCCTTCCCTCCCACCCCCAAACTCAGTCCGTCTCACAGCTCATCCCTTCCTGTGGCTCCCTGGAAAGAGCAAAGTGAAAAACACATCCGTATATTTGAAGCAAAAAGTCCATCATATTATACATTGCATGTCTTACTAACATTACTAATCCTCTTTTTCTGTGCTAGACTCCCCTCCCATCTTACCGAATCTTCATCTGCCTCCTCATCCGCTTTAACCTCCTCTTCCTCTGCTTGTTCCTCTGCTTGTTCCTCTGGCTCCTCCTCTGGCTCCTCCTCTGGCTATGATAGGTAAGGAAGTTAAGATAAGCGAAGATATAACTTAGCATCACTTAGTGCCCATTCCGCTCATCCCTAAATCTGCTCTGCTATGTTTACTAGTATACAGAATCCAACCTTGATGTACTGCATTATAACACACTTTGCATAGTCAGAGTGTTTATTATATTGGTAAAGTACCAGGAAGTACTTGTTAACCTAATTCAGATCCTGTTTGCATGTGGGTAATATTAGTTATATTGAGCGTACCTCTTCATTGAGGTCCACGTTCATGCTGAGTCGGAGCATGCGTTCTATCCTGTCTCCATAGGCCTTGGTGTCAGCCAGCTGGTAGCCTGACCGTAGTGTGGCCGTCTCAAACAGCACTACAGCCAGGTCTGAGGCCGTCTGGTCCTCTGCATTATCCTGAGGTAGGGAGGAGAATTCGATACTGTTACATACTGTTAGGAACCTATGATTCATTGGCGTAAATTTGCATGCCCGGTAAAGTAATTTGTGTTCAATTCAAAATGGTACTCACATTTATTCTCTTCAACATTTCTTTAATCAGAGGGTGTTTGGGGTTGATCTCAAGTGTTTTTTTCTGGCTTGCATAATAACTGGAAAACAGAAATAAAAAGGTGTCAATACAGAGTAAAAAGCAGAAACTATGTCGACGTCCTCTAGGACTTGAGCCACTACGAGTTCTTGTGAGTAATGTCTTATCCCACAGAACATATACTGTACATTAGGTCAAAATGGTTTCACATTGCTTACTTTGTGGATATGTCTTTTCCTGTCTGGTAGGCCTGTGCCTTCATGATCCTCTCCATGTTACCGGACCAGCCGTACTGGCTGGCTACCAGGGCACAGGGGGAGTTGGTCAGCCTCTGGGACAGCACAGCCTTCTCGATCTACAGACAGATCAAACAGAGAAGATTCAGCTTTTGAAGCTTTTTCCACACCTGGGCAAACATTTTAAAACAGAGATGCTATCTGACTAGTGTATATCCACTAAAAATGCACATTCCCATCGAGCCAATTGAGAAGAACCCTAACCTTGTCCTTCAGGGCGCTGTCCTTCATCCATGTGGTGAGAGGTTCGTACTCCTTCTCTAGGGCCTCCCTCTTCTCCTTGGTCTTGTCGCTCTCGTCAAACTTGACGCCCTCCTTGGCCACGTTCTGGAAGCGCTTGCCGTCGAACTCCGGTAGGGCCTGGATACAGTACTCATCCACAGGCTCTGTCAGGTAGATCACCTCATAACCCTTTTTCAACAGCTTCTCCACGAAGGGAGAGGACTCGGCCTGCCGGAAAAGATGGAGGGGAAATTAAGCTCAGGGCACGATACAGCAAACGGTAGGAAATTTGATATAGGAAGGAGGCTACGATAATGTTTTACAGATCCTGACTCTTCAGAAGGTTTGTAACTAACTCCACCATTATGCTCTACAATGAATGAATGAATGACATTTTATTTGTGTCAAATCGCCAATTGGCAACCCATCCCTTATGGGATTAATTGACACAAACAAACAAACATTACAATAATTCACTGTGGTAATTAAATTATAATTCTTCTTCCGGTGTTCTCTGCATTGCGCATCGCATAAAGAGTGAAAACATGTAAGGTAAAAATCTATACATAATAGTAAATAAGGTTATCCAAACAATAATTATATCCCTAGAGCAGTAAAATAATATACATACATACACTGTATATATACACATTTACAACCATACATATTCTACTCAAAGGTCACCATTTTCTATCACAAAACAGTGCTCTCATCCGGACCCTCACCTCTTTCCTGCTGGTCCCAGCCATGAAGTAGATCTTGTCCTGCTTCTCCTTCATCCTCTCTACGTACTGCTCCAGGCTGGCCAGCACCGTGTCGCTGCTGGAGGTCTGGAAACGTAGCAGCTTGGCCAGACGGGTCCGGTTGGAGTGGTCCTCGATCACACCCAGCTTGATGTTGGTGCCAAACTCCTTCCAGAACTTCTCGTTGTACTGCTCCTCAGCGATCTTCTTGATCATGTCCAGGGTCTTGCGCACCAGCTTCTTGCGAATGACCTGGCCGAAGAAGAGGCATGTTAAGTATACTATTAGCAGAGTGGTGAGGTCCTGTTGGGTTTCTTTGTTTGAGAGAGTGAATTGAAAGCAAGCCTCACCTTGAGAAGTTTGTGTTGCTGGAGAGTTTCTCTTGAGACGTTCAGAGGAAGGTCATCAGAGTCAACCTGATGAGAACGACAATACATTTTAAGACGCAATATGCAAAAATCGCGTCGCAATTTCCTGGTTACTAAAATTCTAATAGTTCGTATTGTGTAGAGAATTACTATACCATCCAAACGGTTGAGAAATATATTTTCCATAACCAAAAATATTGTATTTTCAGCTGTTTTAAGCTGGTGCACAAAACCGAAAGTAAAAGACGCAAAAACGAAACTTAAGAACAGGAAGCATAGAAAAGCACACATAGACCAGATCTACCACTTCTTAGACTTGCTTTCAATGAGAACGACAGATCTATGACTCACATTTCTATGTGAATTTGGTCGGGTCGCCCAAAAAGTTACATATTGCAGCTTTAACATTCAATCAGTGGGTGCACTTAACTAGCCTGGGTACCAGTCTGATTAGCTAACATTTTACTCCCTGTACTCCTTGTCATATGCCAATGTTTAGCATGACAGGAGTGACAAGGAGTGGAATGTTGGCTAAACAGACTGGTACCAGACTTAACCCTGTGGGTTAGTTTATGCATCTACTAAGGAATAATACTTACCACTCCTTTCACAAAGTTCAAATACTTAGGCATCATGTCATGGAAGTCATCAGTGATGTAAACTCTACGCACAAAGAGCTGAGAGAGATGGAAGATTGTTACTGACAGAGACTAATACGACACATCAATACTGCACTGAGAACCGCTTGTGTGCCAATCAATAGTTGCTTTGTAACCAATCATTGCTGTGGTACCTTAATGAAGTCGTTCTTCTTAGAACCATACTCGTCGAATAGTCCCCGGGGAGCTGCGGCAGGTACAAAGAGGATGGACTTGAAGGTGACCTCCCCCTCTGCTGTGAAGTGGATGTGGGAGATGGGCTCGTCTGTGTCCTGCAAGAACACAACAGAGAGTCAGCGGTTATTTACGAAGACAACCTCTATCTGTCATTAAACCAGAACGCCTGGCAACTGAAGCTTTGCCTGACAAGACAACTTCAGGTCATGTACAGTCAGAGATGAGTCATATCTGACTTAAGATCACCCATTGAGACGTCTGCTAAATCTAAATGGGAAAATAGACTTCTGTGTAACCACTAAATGGATTAGAGTGTCTGCTAGGAGAGTGAGTCTGAATAAACTGTAGACAGACACCCACCCTGGAGAAGGTCTTGTAGAAGGCCTTGTACTCGTCCTCCTCCACCTCCTTGGCAGGCCTCTGCCAGATGGGCTTGATGTCGTTCATCAGCTCCCAGTCCCACACTGTCTTCTCCACCTGAGGGGGAAAAGGAGAAAGGACAGTCACTAAAACGGAAAGATCCACTTCCATTGAGCGTCGCTTCTATGGAATCTGTTGCTGCTACAGACAGTAGTTTGTTTCAAGGACTATGTTTTACCTTCTTTGTCTTTGGCTTGTCCTTGTCCTCCTCCTCTTCCTCCACCTCCACCTCATCCTCAGTGGTGTCTTCATCCTTCTTCTCTGCTTCTGCATCATCCTCATCAATAGGCTCCTCTACAGTCTCAGTCTTGCTACTCCATACATAGATGGGGAAGTTGATGAACTGGGAGTATTTCCTCACGAGGTTCTTGATGGTCTCCAGCTCTAAGTAGTCTGTTGCCTCCTCCTTCATCACCAAACTAGGGGAGAAAAAGAATGCATTGCAGCGAGGAGCCAGTCAGAGCTTAACGTTAGTCATTACAGTTGTGAACCTTTCAACCTTTCAATAACTAGATTCATCTGTCTGCACCAGCTGAGCGCGACTACAGACGTCTTGGCCTTTAAAACAGCACAGTGCTGAAACAAAATGTAATTACAGTGAAATCCAATTTGGAGCGTTTATTAGTTCAGCTTTGGTTTGACATTTGTGTCTCTGCCTAATTTAGACAAAGTCTTTTGACTGAATATTCCACAGCCAGTAAAGACAAAAACGTTAGTACAAATGAGGCAATAACTACATCGTAACACATGTATTATTTATGAGGGTTGCTAAACAACAACTATCCGTCTTCTACTTCATACACTACGTATTAACAGATCTGTCCATATCCAGCCAAAACTTGCCATAGTAAGTACAAATCATCCACCTACACTAATCCTAATGCTAGCCTGACTGAATGGTTGCTACTTAGTGACAGTTGCCTTGGTGACTTACGTGATGGTGGTGCCCCTGCCGAGGGTGTCCCCGCGGGGGTCCTCGATGACGGAGAACTCGTTGGAGTCGGACTCCCAGATGTGCTGCGTGCCGTTGTTGTGCTTTGTGGTCACGATCACCTTGTCCGCCACCAGGAACGCAGAGTAGAAGCCCACGCCGAACTGACCAATCAGCTCAGAGGTTGACTGGCCCTCCGTCTGCAGCTCTGTCATCTTGTTGAGGAACTCGCTGGTGCCTGACTTGGCGATGGTGCCCAGGTTCCTGACCAGGTCTTCTTTGGTCATGCCAATGCCCGTGTCAGTGATGTGGAGCATGTTCTTCTCCTTGTCAGACTTTAGGTGGGGAGAAACAAACAGTGAAATGTTATGTTGGGTTTTGGATCACTTTGCATTGTACATGACTTTGCATTGTACATGACATAGACTTAGTTTTAAACATTCTACTGTTTTATTACTATTAATCTATGCACATTTAGAATAAAATAAAAGCAAACCTAGAGTGTGTGTACAGTATGTATTATTCATTTGCATGTACTCATAAAGGGAAAGCGCAGGTGTTGAAAGTTTTAATGTCATTTTTGCAATACAAAAACTGAGATGTAAATTTAGAGGTGTTAGAGACCCTAACGACTCTCTCGGTCTCAGGTTTCACTCCAGAGAGTTCAGTGAAGGGTTGCTAATTAGCCTACAGTCAGAGGACTGAAAGGGTGGGTCACACAGAAGGCTAACGCTGAGGTAACTTAACATACCTTGATTTTCACTGTCAGCTCCTCGTTACCAGTGAGTGCCTCATCATTGGTCAGAGACAGCAACCGGATCTTATCCAGGGCATCGGAAGCGTTGGAGATCAGTTCCCTCAGGAAGATCTGAAAACAGACAAAAAGAAACATCACCAAATGTGAAATTGTATAGATTTTAGTATAGATTTGTATTTGTATTAAAACAACTACAATACAAAGACAATACGAATGGCCGGCCCCATCAGTGGGTGCTCTAGTCAGTGGGTGCGCTCGCCCCCACCTACCCCGAGAAGCCGGCAGGGCGAAGCCCCTAAATGACATTCTTAACTGTTTCAACCCTTATTCAATTACCTTAAGTTACCTCACTGAACCTCTATCAGGTTTATGTAATGATAGATAGCCAGATGG
Organism: Coregonus lavaretus; assembly: GCF_964263955.1. Classification (NCBI taxonomy): domain Eukaryota; kingdom Metazoa; phylum Chordata; class Actinopteri; order Salmoniformes; family Salmonidae; genus Coregonus; species Coregonus lavaretus. Next base: position 43,943,587 of record NC_140000.1, read on the forward strand.
ACTCTTGTTGTGAACTAATTTCTAATTAAACCAATTAAACAAATGAGAGTAAAAAAAACATTTATTGTATTGCCCTATTATTTCTGTAAGTGTCAACGTTCAAAGCTCCATTATCTACACAGATCACCAGAGCAGACACTAACCTCTTTGTTCTTGTACAGGGAGTTGATGATGAGCTTCATCATCCTGTTCACCTCAGCCTTGAAAACATGCTTTTCTGATTTCTCCCGGATTTCCTTTATCTGTGCTGCGTTCAGGCCATCGAGCTGGATAGCCTCCTCTTCCCTGGAAAAACAGAAGTGTAATCAGAGATCAGCACAAACAAGGTACATAGACTCAAGATTTCCCCAAAGGGAATATTTAGAGGCCTTATCTGTGTGACTGGCAATAGGGAAAACCCTTATAATGTTGTTGCTCTCTAATGCTTTGAAAAATGATCAGGTGTACTTCTACAGGATTAATAGGAATGGGTGTCAAGCCAAAGATAAAATAGTATATAAACAAATCTCAACTCAGCCTTTGTGCAAATAAGAGGATGGTACTTGGGTTTTATCTTTGACTGAAAATAGCAAGCCGAAAGGAGAGGAGGTAAAAGTGCTTTCCATGGTTCATGTAAGGTCAGTATAAAGGCTTGTGTTTTGGAAAAGAGGGAGGAAGTAGTGAAGTCGATAATGGGGCGCTCTTGTCACCAGTTGGTCTCAGGACTTACTGCATGACAGAACACTCTTCTTCGCTGAAATAGTTAAACACACTTACCTCTGGACTACCTCGTCATCTGTCCGGGAGCCATCTCTACTTTTGCCCAAGTCCTCCTCCACTGTCCCATCAATGTCAACCTCATCCTCCGCTCTGACAGAACCTGTAGATAAAATTAAATTAAACATTATAGATCTGAGGGTTTAAACAATAAAAACTTGTACCCAGTAACTTAAGCCCAACCGAATAAAAATACAAGTATTTTGTATTAAATTATATTGACCCATGTCATGTGACAGAGCAACCACTGGGCCATAAATGCACTACTGAGGGTCTAAGTTCATCTGGTAGCCAGTCTTCCACTCTATCAGTAAGCATAACAGCCACAATACTACATCTCCTTGACTCCATCCATAGAGGGCATGGCACCTTTCCATCTCAGAACGGACCAATACTGTACTAATAAACTGATAAGCTCCGGAAAAAGTTCCTTCACTGCTGATAAAGATTTGATACCTTTGCTGTTTCCATCTCTATACCCCCATAGCAAACTGATTGTACTGTCCAAAGCAAACATACTATTGTATGGGTAGTTAGACGTTGATAACTGGTACAAATACAGTATAACTGTTTGGGATTAGGGTGATTAGAATCCTGCTTCTGTTTGGTCGGTGTGGTTGTGGAAGCAGAGGTGTTAGGTATGACATTGCAGTGTCAATATGGAACAAATGTTCAGTAAAAATTCTGAATAACGTGCTCATAAAGCAAACAACCATAACGTCGAGATATGATGAATGAAAAAAGAGAAGCATTAGGCATTTCAATGTTACAGTCTGGCTCCACAGGATTCAGATGAAGAGAAAGTACGAGAAGCTTGCAAGTCAGTCCTATGTCTTCTACAATGTTACCCATTTGACACACTCATCGGTCAACAAAACAATGCACTGCAATCAAAAGATGGCATTTTAGCACATTTACTGCTGCTTATACTGCAATCATAAGAAAACATAATGAAATGGCAAGTTGCAGCAAAGAAGTTGAAATTCTATTCTATTATGCAATTTATAACTCATACTTACTGAAAGCTAGAAGAGCCCAAAGGAGGCCTACAATCCACATTCGCTTCATTTTAATAGAAAAAAGATATCACTATACTGTACTGTATTCCTACACCCCGGCAAATGCTTGAAACTGTATGCGTCCAGGGTTGGAGAGTACTGTATCTGATCCCCCCTTTGGAGGCGGTGTATTGATGAAGTGGACCTATAGCTGCCCCCCACGCACAACAATAACCAATGGCAGAAGCTTTCGTCGCTTCAGTCTTCCAATCGTAGTATTACGTGTCAGATTGTACAAGTTCAAAGCGTGGCTAGTTTCCATTGGCCGAATTACACGTTAAACAAGGATTTAGTTATCATATAAAGCGATAAGATAATGTCTGATACATTGCAACACGTCATTTAAAATAGATACATTCGTCAGCACTGTTGAAACATTGTTTTTGATATTGTTACAGTGTAACAATTTATGATAGGCTCATCTGGAAGCCCATACGTTCACCTTGACTGCCACTGTTGCTAGGGCTTGTCAGGCACAACTTCTCAGCGAAGTACCAGGCATGCATTGGCATCGAGGCTGTAGCTGTACTAAAACGATCAAGCCCCTCAGACTACATACAAATATGCTTTTAGTTTGCCAACTCTACAGATAGCCATTGAGGTTTTATTTGTAACGTAAGCCATTTTAATCGGGATCACGCAGACAGCCTTGTGATCTGGCAATCCTCTCTGGGACAAACTCTTGGCCACTACTAGTACAGGTATCAAAACTTTTATGGAATTTTGTTTGTCAACTATTGTCCATTCACACGTTGTGGCATACTTTGGGTGTGTGTGCATCTCTGCTTTGATTTATGAAATTAGTCTATTTGGAATAGCTACTAATCTATTTCAAATGCCAGCATTCACTTGTTTGTGCGATTGTCACAGGTTGTAGACCTCAACACAACATATTTGGTGTGGAATAGACCCTCCCCTTTCTTTTTCATGTGATCAGAGTTTTTCGCCTTCCTCACATTGAAACCATGCCGGCGTCTCAGTTGCAGACACTACCCACCAACCTCTCCCCTGCTAACAACATTCAGCTGCTCGTCTACATTAAATTCAACTAATTCTCCCTCATCTTCAGTCTCACAATGATTGACAGTTCCAACTGCAACTGCACCTCTGGAATCCCTGATTCCCCTGACTGGCACCATGATCACTGGAGTGGTCCTAGCTCTCTGCTATCTTCTGGGCATAACATAGCAGTGAACGCAGTGATCAGTTGTTGGCATCTGTACAGATACAACGTGAGTATGAAACTGTTATTGAGCCTGGCGTGTCAGATATGCTGAGCCTGCTAATATGCGTGCCCCTATTGGTCTATGGCAGGGGCGGTGTGTTCAATAGGGCGATATGGGCGACGCACTGCCAAACGGGAAAAGGAAGGGATTTTTTTTCTAATCAATTATATCACGGCAACAGTAGTTATCAGTGTTGTAATCTAGACGTCTGATCTGCCACACTGCCACTAAATGTCCAATCAGGCTAAAGTCGTGCTTCAAATGGCCCCACCCCCTTTTGGGGCGATTTCAGTCAGGTTGAAAATCGCCCAGAAGTCTGTCATAGACTCCCATGTAAAATCTATTTTTTTCAAATTTCAGAGCTTTCAGTACAATCTCTATGGGTGTCTGAGGGCTTGCACTTACGCGCTTTCGTCATACGTAACGTAACCATGAACGTAACTAAGAAAAGAGCGGGTAGCAGCGTCTCTGTTGCGACCTGCAGTGTGTGTGACGTTTGGTGTGGCGTTATCTTATGTTTTTAATCTTATGTTTTTAATTTGTACACTTAGTGGCGTTATTTTATGTTTTTAATTTGTACACTTAGTTTACAAACATTCTGCCAAACATGGATTTCCAGTGGTGGGGTCACGGTGTTGGACTGATCTTGTTGATCGTGTACATACCCGCTACGAACGGACTAAATAATGAAAACGCTGCTGGCAGCGGAATCCAATACAGCAGGGAGTTTTTACTACAATGCAACTCAAATACGAACGCGATGGATATCCCAATGGCCCATCTAATACCTGATTGTCTGCGAGTGGATTACAAACCCAAATGCAAACGTGGAAAACGCGGGGGAATCAGACAACGACTTTAAAAAAATTAAGAACAAACTTCCCTTACCCACCACCTTGCTGATTAATGCCCAGTCACTGAGGGGGAAAGCAGATGAGTTGTCAGCGAATCTGCGCTTCCAACACGAATATCGGGAGGCCTGTTTGCTGGCATTTACTGAGACTTGGCTGGATGACAGAGTCCCGGACAGAGAAGTGGAGCCGGCCGGCTTCACCCTGGTCAGAGCGGACCGCGATCTGACAGTCACAGGGAAACTTCACGGCGGGGGCGTCTGCCTGCTTGTCAGCGACCAGTGGTGTAAATCGATCCTGGTAAGAGAGCGACTCTGTACCCCCGACATTGAACTGCTTTCTGTGTCACTGCGACCTTACTATCTGCCCCGTGAGTTCCCCCAATTGTTTGTTACCGTTGTGTACATTCAACCAAAAGCTAATATAACAAAGGCATCAGAGATTATTTATAATCTGTCACAGAAACTGGAATCCATCTCCCCCGACGCACCCAAATTTATTTTAGGGGATTTTAACAACTGTACCTTGCACAAAGTCTTGCGCACATACCATCAGTATGTGAAATGTCACACTAGGAAAAATAGGACTCTTGATTTGTGCTATGGGACAATACCAAAGGCGTTCTCTGCCACCACCAGACCTCCTCTGGGGACATCAGACCACAATGTGGTCTACCTCAGGCCAATTTACTGTCGCCTCCTGGAGAGGGAGAAACCCACAGTTAAAACTGTCCAGATCTGGAATGACAACAGTATCACTTGGGGTGTTTTGACTGTACAATGTGGGAGGTATTTGAGGACAGCAGCTCTGATCTGGATGAACTCACAGAGGTTATTTCAGACTATGTAAACTTCTGTGTTGAGTCAGTTGTGCCTACTAAGACCTGTAAAATCTTCCCTAACAACAAGCCTTGGGTATCAAAACATCTAAAATCACTACTTGATAGGAAGAAGGCAGTTTATGCTGGGGGTGATAGACAGGCTTTAAGAGATGTACAACGTGAGATAAAAAGACAGATACTGGTGGACAAGTTTTGCGGAGTGTTTGAGTTAGCTTTGCGAGGCAAAGATGAAACTGAGGGCTCCACCAACCCTGGTAAGCCAACACTTTTGAGATCAGTCAATAAATGCTTCTGGTATTGACTTATATGCTGCCCCTGTCTTCATGTTGTTGCTGGACATATCTTTTTAAAAATGTGTGTAGGTCACCTAAATCATCAGAAAAATTGCCCCCCCTGAGAATTTTTTCAGGAGCCGCCACTGGTCTATGGAATACTTCAGCTGGGACTTGGGCAACAGTCTCTGCAAGCTCTTTGTCTTCGTTGCCTACTGCTGTACATTCTCCAGCCTGCTGATCATCCTGTTGATGAGTGTCCAGCGCTACTACCAAGTTCTGCACCCTAGTGCTGGGCCAGGTGGCGTGGGGCAGTGGTTGTTTCCCACACTGTGGGGTGTTGTGGTTGTAATATCTTCACCGTTCCTGACAGTCAACATGGTGGAGGGGGAGGACGGGCATCTCCATTGTGTTAACAACTATTATAATAAACAAAAGTATAGCCCCGGGGTGGGAGGTTTGGTGATGGCGATATTTGGATTAGTATTACCTGTATCCCTCCTACTAACATCCTACATCCGCCTCCATAAGTGAGTGAAACATTCAGCTTTCTTCCGGAAGTCCAGGATGACCAGACTTGTGACCCGCATCATTGTGACTTTCGTCATCGGTTCGATGCCATTCCAAGTTGTTATCATCCTAAACATGTCAGGACATTTGGCCAAGTGGGAAAACTTGAAACACTTCTGTATCATGTTGTATTTTGTGGTATTTCTGACCTATGCCAACAGTTGCCTGAATCCGTTTCTATGCCTTCGCTTCCCATAACTTCTGCCAGAAGACTGGCCAGTCAGAAGACACCGCGAGGCAGCTTGAAATGGTTCCTGTCAACAGTCCACTGAACATGTAACATATCTGAGACACACTCAGTGTTCATTTATGTTACAGGTTAGGCCTACATCAAGCTAGATGTTTTCACTTATTGAGCTTTATTAGGTGTGAGTTAATCTTAATTTAAAAAAATTACAGTAGAACAGGAAGCTTTTATGAATTTATAGGATTTTTTGGATAGTTTTGTATTCTGCCGTTGTGAAGTACTTCTCTGTATCTTTATGTAACCCTCTAATCACTCAAGCCTAATTTGGTACCAGAAAATCTACATATAAAAAATCTAGATAACAATATCTCCTTTGATTGAGTTCTCTATTTGTTTTCACTTCTGTTACCAATACTTTTCTCACAAAACATTTAAGTGTCTCCTGTGATGACAGTGAGACCTGCCTGAATGGGTTCCACCTCCATGTTCTACTTCCTGTCTGGTGATGCACTTCCCCTCATGCGCCGTCTACCACAGCTCAGTCTATAGGCCTAGGTTACAGTAAATGTGGGGAAGTCAAAATGTTCCCCTCTAGTTCTGTAGATCTCCAGTCACTGAGCAGTTTTATGTGGGAAATATGCAGTGTTCCCTGCATGTCATGAATTTGCAGTGCATACTTACACCAAGAATACCATGTACTTGCCAAATACTGTAGCTAGATATCTAGTTGATGATTATTCCTGATATGCCTGTGTTTCATTATTTTGTTCAGACAAGCACAGCAGGTCACAGCTACAACGGCCTGAGATGGACCCACAGGGGGGAGGAGGCCGGGGAGGGTCGAACTCCACCACCCCTCCTGTCACTGCTCCTCTCCAGCCCGTGCTGTGTTCCGTACCTGGAGACCTCGCTGAAGAGTGGCACTATCTGAGCAGGCCAGAGGCACCTGCTTCAGACCAGTGGGGTGACAGGGAGAGCCATCGTCCCTCTGACCTCCCTGTCAATAGTAACCCCCTCTCCTCCCAGCAGTTGAAGATCAGTCTAGACCTCATCACCCGCTCCTCCTCCTTCCTCTGCCTCCTGGGCCACCGATACGGCCCCTCCAGGCCGGAGCAGGACCCCCCACCTCTCCCAGCTGCTGGTCCAGAACGAGAAGCTCTCTCTGGGGTGGAGAGGAACCTGCATGTTGCAGCGGAGGGAGGCTACCCCTGGGTCCTCACAGGGAGGAACCAGAAGTGCTCCCTGACAGAGCTGCAGATCACCCAGGCAGCCCTTATGGGTGACACCAGACACTGCTTCTTCTACTTCAGAGACTACTCTTTCCAGGGGGAAGAGGAGGATGAAGACAGGTACACAGATGAAGGTCAGAGGTCGTTGCTGTGTATGTTCTCCAAACAGACAGAAGAGGAGAGACACAGCCAGGGAGCTGAAGAACAGGATAGTGGACAGCCTGCAACCTGTAAGGTTCTTCAGAACGCTGCAGGATCTGGGGGACCTGGTGAAGAGGGACTGGAGGGTTCTCATGGAACAGCTCTAAGGGACCCTGGACCAGCAGCCAACCTGTTCAGCTCAGTTAAGTCTGTTAGTTGACCTAGTTCTGTTTACATCTACTTTGTTTAATTCAATTTAGTTCAACCTGCTTTGAAAAGACGGTGAAGATGACTAACGTAGCTCAGTCCGGTTCATATTTATTGTGTTTTTCAGTGGTCTGCCTTATCTTCCAAGTCCTAAAGCAGTGATTTCTCCCCTGCTCTTTAGGCCTCCTGGACTCCCTAGATAGATGTTATCATGAAGGTGCTGTCCAGGCTCTGTGTCGCTCGTTTGCCCCCTCCACCCAGACCACTGCTGTCATGGAGGCACTTAACACATGTACTGCCTCTCTCACTCATTCTGACACATCTCAGAGTCTAGCAACCTCAAGGAATTCAACCATTAAGTTAACAGGGTAAGAACTTTGGTGACCACGCTAAGCTGGAAACTGAATCAGTGCTGAATTACTGTGAGATTTGCCATACTTAAAAGTAGATACAGATGGAGTTATGCATTGATAGTGTTCAGATATTTTTTTTAATCAATGAACAACATATTTTGACTGTCCTTCCTATTTCCCTTTGCCCTCAGTGATCATGACAAACGTGATTCAGAGGGGTCTATTTTCCTGCTCTGTGGTGAGAGGGGTTGTGGGAAGTCCTCACTGGCCGCCTGGTGGCTTCAGGAGTTCCGGAAGAGGAACCCTAGAATCCCAGCCATCCCTCACTTCTGTGGAATCAGCAGCTCCAGTGTGGATATCAGATCTGTACTGAGACACATCACCACTGAGCTACGCCTGGCCCATTACGGTAAACACTCTGGAGTGTTATTGGCTATGTCTGTGAGGGATAGAAACTACCACAATAACATCAACCTATTCACTTCTTTGTCATCTAACCCATCACTTCCAAATGTAACCCGTTATAGCTACTTACATTCCCAATTTGACATTTATTCAGAAATGTGTTTACACTCAATTACCTTTCCTGTGACTTTAACCTTTACTGCTAGATAAGATGTACTTCATTACTGACTTTAAAAAATATGTATTTACTTTGTGAGAAACCAATCACTGACCTTGTTCTCAAGAAAGAAACAAGGTCAACATTGTCATAACACTCATCTGGTCTAGAACGGTGAGACAGACCGATGGTTCCCTCTCATCTCACTCTTCTAAGTAACTAGTGTGGTATTGTTTATTTTTTAAATACTTGTTATTTATTCAGGGGAATCTAATTGAAACCAGGGTCTCATTCTCAATGGTGCCCTGAGAACAAACAATTCACAAATCAACATGATAATACAAGAAAACAGCAAAAAATTAACTACAAGATATACAGTGCCTTGCAAAACTATTCATCCCCCTTGGTGTTTTTCCTATTTTGTTGCATTACAACCTGTAATATAAATTGATTTTTATTTGGATTTCATGTAATGGACATACACAACATAGTCCAAATTGGTGAAGTGAAATGAAAAAAATAACTTGTTTCAAAAAATTCTAAAAAATAAATACCGTAAAAGTGGTGCGTGCATATGTATTCACCCCCTTTGCTATGAAGCCCCTAAATAAGATCTGGTGAAACCAATTACCTTCAGAAGTCTCATAATTAGTTAAATAAAGTCCACCTGTGTCCAATCTAAGTGTCACATGATCTGTCACATGATCTCAGTATATACAGTGAGGGAAAAAAGTATTTGATCCCCTGCTGATTTTGTACATTTGCCCACTGACAAAGACATGATCAGTCTATAATTTTTATGGTACGTTTATTTGAACAGTGAGAGACAGAATAACAACCAAAAAATCCAGAAAAACGCATGTCAAAAATGTTATAAATTGATTTGCATTTTAATGAGGGAAATAAGTATTTGACCCCTCTGCAAAACATGACTTAGTACTTGGTGGCAAAACCCTTGTTGGCAATCACAGAGGTCAGACGTTTCTTGTAGTTGGCCACCAGGTTTGCACACATCTCAGGAGGGGTTTTGTCCCACTCCTCTTTGCAGATCTTCTCCAAGTCATTAAGGTTTCGAGGCTGACGTTTGGCAACTCGGACCTTCAGCTCCCTCCACACATTTTCTATGGGATTAAGGTCTGGAGACTGGCTAGGCCACTCCAGGACCTTAATGTGCTTCTTCTTGAGCCACTCCTTTGTTGCCTTGGCCATGTGTTTTGGGTCATTGTCATGCTGGAATACCACATCCACGATCCATTTTCAATGCCCTGGCTGAGGGAAGGAGGTTCTCACCCAAGATTTGACGGTACATGGCCCCGTCCATCGTCCCTTTGATGCGGTGAAGTTGTCCTGTCCCCTTAGCAGAAAAACACCCCCAAAGCATAATGTTTCCACCTCCATGTTTGAAGGTGGGGATGGTGTTCTTGGGGTCATAGGCAGCATTCCTCCTCCTCCAAACACGGCGAGTTGAGTTGATGCCAAAGAGCTCGATTTTGGTCTCATCTGACCACAACACTTTCACCCAGTTCTCCTCTGAATCATTCAGATTTTCATTGGCAAACTTCAGACGGTCCTGTATATGTGCTTTCTTGAGCAGGGGGACCTTGCGGGCGCAGTGTGTTACCAATTGTTTTCTTGGTGACTATGGTCCCAGCTTCCTTGAGATCATTGACAAGATCCTCCCGTGTAGTTCTGGGCTGATTCCTCACCGTTCTCATGATCATTGCAACTCGACGAGGTGAGATCTTGAATGGAGCCCCAGGCAGAGGGAGATTGACAGTTCTTTTGTGTTTCTTCCATTAGCGAATAATCACACCAACTGTTGTCACCTTCTCACCAAGCTGCTTGGCGATGGTCTTGTAGCCCATTCCAGCCTTGTGTAGGTCTACAATCTTGTCCCTGACATCCTTGGAGAGCTCTTTGGTCTTGGCCATGGTGGATAGTTTGGAATCTGATTGATTGATTGCTTCTGTGGACAGGTGTCTTTTATACAGGTAACAAGCTGAGATTAGGAGCACTCCCTTTAAGAGTGTGCTCCTAATCTCAGCTCGTTACCTGTATAAAAGACACCTGGGAGCCAGAAATCTTTCGGATTGAGAGGGGGTCAAACACTTATTTCCCTCATTAAAATGCAAATCAATTTATAATATTTTTGACATGCGTTTTTCTGGATTTTGTTGTTGTTATTCTGTCTCTCACTGTTCAAATAAACCTACCATTAAAATTATAGACTGATCATGTCTTTGTCAGTGGGCAAACATACAAAATCAGCAGGGGATCAAATACTTTTTTCCCTCACTGTATACACCTGTTCTGAAAGGCCCCAGAGTCTGCAACACCACTAAGCAAGGGGCACCACCAAGCAAGCGGCACCATGAAGTGAAGACCAAGGAGCTCTCCAAACAGGTCAGGGACAAAGTTGTGTAGAAGTACAGATCAGGGTTGGGTTATAAAAAAAAATCAGAAACTTTGAACATCCCACGGAGCACCATTAAATCCATTATTAAAAAATTGAAAGAATATGGCACCACAACAAACCTGCCAAGAGAGGGCCGCCCACCAAAACTCATGGACCAGGCAAGGAGGGCATTAATCAGAGAGGCAACAAAGAGACCAAAGATAACCCTGAAGGAGCTGCAAAGCTCCACAGCGGAGATTGGAGTGTCTGTCCATAGGACCACTTTAAGCCGTACACTCCACAGAGCTGGGCTTTACGGAAAAGTGGCCAGAAGAAAGCCATTGCTTAAAGAAAAAAATAAGCATTTGGTGTTCGCCGAAAGCGATGTGGGAGACTCCCCAAACATATGGAAGAAGGTTCTCTGGTCAGATGAGAATAAAATTGAGCTTTTTGGCCATCAAGGAAAACGCTATGTCTGGCGCAAACCCAACACCTCTCATCACCCCGAGAACACCATCCCCACAGTGAAGCATGATGGTGGCAGCATCATGCTGTGGGGATGTTTTTCATCGGCAGTGACTGGGAAATTGGTCAGAATTAAAGGAATGATGGATGGCGCTAAATACAGGGACATTCTTGAGGGAAACCTGTTTCAGTCTTCCAGAGATTTGAGACTGGGACGGAGGTTCACCTTCCAGCAGGACAATGACCCTAAGCATACTGCTAAAGCAACACTCGAGTGGTTTAAGGGGAAACATTTAAATGTCTTGGAATGGCCTAGTCAAAGCCCAGACCTCAATCCAATTGAGAATCTGTGGTATGACTTAAAGATTGCTGTACACCAGCGGAACCCATCCAACTTGAAGGAGCTGGAGCAGTTTTGCCTTGAAGAATGGCAAAACATCCCAGTGGCTAGATGTGCCAAGCTTATAGAGACATACCCCTAGAGACTTGCAGCTGTAATTGCTGCAAAAGGTGGTTCTACAAAGTATTGACTTTGTGGGGGTGAATAGTTATGCACGCTCAAGTTTTCTGTTTTTTTGTCTTATTTCTTGTTTGTTTCACAAGAAAAAACATTTTGCATCTTCAAAGTGGTAGGGATGTAAATCAAATGATACAAACCACCAAAAAATCCATTTTAATTCCAGGTTGTAAGGCAACAAAATAGGAAAAATGCCAAGGGGGTGAATACTTTCGCAAGCCACTGTACCAACCATGTCATACATGTAGATGCATTGTTGTTCAGTGACACACATGGCCATGGCATAAACAGACAGCCATAGACAAAGAGGCTAATAGTGCTTTTAGTATTTATTTTTAGTGCAGCCCAGAAGGAAAACTTTAAATGAGAATTCCACAAAAAAACTATATTTTGGTATTTGTTTCATTAGTCCACACATCATACTGTGACACTTTCTATATTTTGAAAGTTCTATATCTTGAAAACTTGATTGCTAACATGCAAAACATTTTGGGACTGTATCAACAGTGGGCTAATGAAACAATTACGTCTGAGTGGTATTTTCCTTTGTCGTTGTTAAGGCTCCACATTTACTGTTATTGTGTCTCTGTACTAGGTCCCCAGGCTGAGTGGAGTGAAGGGTTGTTATTGTGTCTCTATACTAGGCCCTCAGGCTGAGTGGAGTGAAGGGTTGTTATTGTGTCTCTGTACTAGGTCCCCAGGCTGAGTGGAGTGAAGAGTTGCAGCATCATGTAAAGCCCAGGTCATTCCATGTTGTGGTTCAGGCCTTCTCTGCTGCAGCTGCTCTAGGACCCTGTGTTCTGGTTCTGGATGGACTGGACAGACTGACCGGGTCTCTTGGGCTCTCAATGCAGGAGGTAATGCCTTACTTTGCCCAGACCACTACCAGTGGTGGTTCTTGTACAGTGTATTTTACATTGATAGCTTTCAAAGAAATCCAGATGAAAAACAAAGCATATTATTTTATATAGTGAACATGAATTAATAAAGTGTATTCATTCATTGTCAGGTGAAGGACCTACGCTGGCTCCCTGACCTTCTGCCCCCCAGTGTAAGCTCCTTATCACAGCGACCTCCACAGACCTCACCTACCAGAGGCTGACCCTCCGCCGCAGCGTCCTACTCCAACACCTTACCCTGCCCTGCCTGGAGCCACACAGGACCCTGCTGCAATTCATCTTGGGGACCACTACCAGGCTGGGAATGGGTCTCCTGCCGCTGTTCCTGGCGGTGGTGGCTAGCGAGCTGCAGACGTGCTGTGTCCTGAGGGGAAAGGAGGAGGAGGAGGAGTTGTACTCCCGAGTGGCGCAGTGGTCTAAGGCACTGCATGGCAGTGCTAGCTGTGCCACTAGAGATCCTGGTTCGAATCCAGGCTCTGTCGTAGCCGGCCGCGACCGGGAGACCCATGGGGCGGCGCACAATTGGCCCAGCGTCGTCCAGGGTAGGGGAGGGAATGGCTGGCAGGGATGTAGCTCAGTTGGTAGAGCATGGTGTTTGCAACGCCAGGGTTGTGGGTTCGATTCCCACGGGGGGCCAGTATGAATTTTGTTTATGTATGCACTCACTAACTGTAAGTCGCTCTGGATAAGAGTGTCTGCTAAATGACTAAAATGTAAAATGTAAATGTTGATAGAGGAGTATGTAGAGGTGGATTCTATGGCAGTGCTGTGGGCCAGGGTGATTCAGAGCTGGATCAATGACTATGGTGGGGTCAATGAGTGTACGGCCAGTCCAGCCAAAGGGACAGGAGGACCTACCTCTCACGTGTCCAAGATAGGTGGGATCATCTTTACCCTCTCTAATTATTCAGTTGTGATAGAAAAATTGCCATACAGCAAGAATCGCCACTGTAATGTTTTCTCAATAAAGGTCAAGCATTAACATTATTAGTTAGTTGATGAATTGTTGCATCTAACCTTACTCCCTCCTTCTCTCCAGATCTCAGAGGCTGGGTATGGGACACTCTATGCCTGGTTCACCTCTCCCATGCTGGGCTGACTGAGGAGCTGGTCCTGGTTCTGCTGGAGGTTCTTGGTTACCCTGGGTCTATACGGGTTCTACCTCTGGAGTGGGCCCGGTTCCGCACTGCTGCTGGGCCCTGGGTACAGGAGAGACCCAATGGAACACTGAGCCTCACCCACCAATCACTGGGCCAAACCATGGACCTCCTCCTGCTGAGTGAGTGGCAGACGGGAGCAGAAGTTACAAGCATAGAAATAGAAAGCATAGAATGGACATTCTACAATGGCCTTCATTTGTTGGTCCTTCCAACATGGTGGTGCTTTTTACTTGGTTGATCATCTTTGTCTAACAATGAAAGTGGAGTATCTGCATGTAAGTGGAACTCTTTGGCACTAAGGAGTCCAACTGTGACCAATCATTTCATTTACACTTCTCCTAAGTCTTCTGCTTTTTGCTCTGTAGGGGTCCGGCCCGGTAAAGGTCCAGGGGGCTTGAGGAAGACCAGACGGGGCTCCCATCTCAGCCTGGCCCAGTTCTTCCAGAGGCAGGGCAGGGAGATCTGTAGCTGGCCTCAGATCCTGGAGGAGCTCCCCTGGCACCTGGAGCAGAGTGAGGCCTGGAGGGAGCTACACACCTTCTTCATAGATCCACAGTAAGAGCATGGATATACACCTCACCCATAAGGACACTAGGGGTACACAGTTACTGTTGGGTAAAATAGTTTAGCTGCAGATTAACTGTCATCATATATTTAACCTAACACTTAAAAACTGTGTGAGCCTTTTTATTGGATTACAGATTGACATGTTTATCATTTATTTACATAAAGGTATCCACTTACTCTCTATCCCTAGGACTGTAGAGCACCTGTCTACAAGTTGGAGCCAGTCTTCTCAGCTGAGAATAGATGTTGTCAGTTACTGGACTCTCCTGATCCTCAGAGGTTATGACACCTCGTACCGGAGCCTGCTGGGTAAGGGATGCCACCCTCCTACTCTTAACCAATCAGGGCGATGGGCATTCCCTCCTGCTACATATACAGGTAAAATCGTCATCGCTACACATTTCAACACAAATTCAGTGGTGATCAGTTATAACGTCATAAAATTGTAGATATACCATCCGTAAATAATGTAGCTATTGTCTCCATTCAATCCAGAGCAGAGAGAGGTACACAGCAACAGGGCCTTCATGACTGAGTCCCAAAGTGACGGCAACGGTAATCACTGATAACAAATTGATTATTGATGATGTCTAAGTGATCTGTTACCAGTCATCATCACTGATCCTATGTGACCAGTGATGATGACTGTTTTTGTTGTTTGTTCCCCACCTGTAGGAGATGGTTGTCAGTGGGATCCAGGTGTGAAAGGGAGAGTGGAGTTGTTGATCTCTGAGTTGCTGCTCTGTCTGAACAGGAAGGGGGAAGCAGAACAGCTCCTACTGCAGGCTGAGAACACACTCACACAGGTGAAGTAGACCCACCACTCACTCGTAAAGGGAAACCACTCAAAATGGATATTATTTTCATTAGTCCACTGTTGATACCGGCTACATCATCATGATAATGCAAAATATATTGAAAAAGTAACTGCTGACATGCAAAACATTTGGGAATGTATCAACAGTGGACTAATTAAAAAAATACCAAAATATTGTTTTTGAGTGGATTTTCCCTTTTAAATACTAGCTGCTATTTTTATTTTATTTTTTATTTAACCTTTATTTAACCAGGTAAGCCAGTTGAGAACAAGTTCTCATTTACAACTGCGACCTGGCCAAGATAAAGCAAAGCAGTGCGATAAAAACAACAACACAGAGTTACATATGGGGTAAACAAAACATAAAGTAAAAAATACAAACAGAAAATATATATGCGAATGTAGTAAGTTATGGAGGTAAGGCAATAAATAGGCCATACTGCAAAATAGTTACAATTTCGTATTAACACTGGAATGATAGATGTGCAAAAGATGATGTGCAAATAGAGATACTGGGGTGCAAATTGGCAAAATAAATAACAATATGGGGATGAGGTAGTTGGGTGGGCTAATTTCAGAATGGCTGTGTACAGGTGCAATGATCGGTATGCTGCTCTGACAACTGACGCTTAAAGTTAGTGAGGGAGATAAGAGTCTATAGCTTCAGAGATTTTTGCAGTTGTTCTAGTCATTGGCAGCAGAGAACTGGAAGGAATGGCGGCCAAAGGAGGTATTGGCTTTGGGGATGACCAGTGAGATATACCTGCTGGAGCGCAGACTACGGGTGGGTGTTGCTATGGTGACCAGTGAGCTAAGATAAGACGGGGATTTGCCTAGCAGTGATTTATAGATGACCTGGAGCCAGTGGGTTTGGCGACGAATATGTAGTGAGGGCCAGCCAACAAGAGCGTACAGGTCACAATGGTGGGTAGTATATGGGGCTTTGGTGACAAAACGGATGGCACTGTGATAGACTACATCCAATTTGCTGAGTAGAGTGTTGGAGGCTATTTTGTAAATTACATTGCCGAAGTCAAGGATCGGTAGGATAGTCAGTTTTACGAGGGCATGTTTGGCAGCATGAGTGAAGGAGGCTTTGTTGCGAAATAGGAAGCCGATTCTAGATCTAACTTTTGATTGGAGATGCTTAATGTGAGTCTGGAAGGAGAGTTTACAGTCTAACCAGACACCTAGGTATTTGTAGTTGTCCACATACTCTAGGTCAGACCCGCCGAGAGTCTATGCTTTACATGAACACTGTAATTGCTCTAGTAATACCATTTTATGTTCTTAATGTATAGACTTTCACTCAATTATGAAAGGCTTTCATTCAGCCTGCTGAAACGATCGCACTGCTTCCCAATTTCCAGTCATTTCAGGCTGGTGAGCAGGACCGAGACAGGGAGAGAGTGATGTTATTGCGTACAGTGTGGCAGACTTTGGCTGAGCTCTATGTGGAGACGGACCAGCACAGAGAGGCAGAGACACACTGTAGATCAGCTCTGGAGAGCACCCAGACTCTGACCACTACCTGCCTTGAGAGAGATGAGGGAATCACTGTTAGAAAGGGTATTTGTCCATAGAGTTGGGGCACTATGGGTCTCAGGTTTTTAAATAAGCAACCCGATGATATATATTTTAATTCAAAAAGTAATATTTTCATTCACAAAGTAAGTAAATGCTTTTAGTGTGCTGAAATTATATGTATTTCATGTATCGCCCCTATCAGGTAAGTTGCTTTGTGTACTCTGCCAGCTGCTGTTTGCAGACGGCCCAACCATCGAGGCCTCTCAGATCCTCAGTGACATCATCAACATGGGACACCACAAACTCCACCTGTGTGCTGAGGCCACTGTATCACTGCTCTGTGGTATACACAGGTGTGTATTAAATAGCATAAATAGGTACAGTCTCATGTGACATGTCTATACTTCACATGTTCAGCTACAGGTGTGTGTTTGTATGTCTTTTGCTGTTTTTAGACCTAAATCCCATGTGAATTACTTTTGATACTTTATGACTCAATTTAGGCAAGTTTAGATTGTATTTGTATATGTGACAGGCTAATACGCCTGCAAGACCCACATGGTGCTGAGAAGCACCTCCAGGTTGCCTTGAAGATCAGGAGGCACTGGTCTCTCCTATCATTGCTACGCAGACGACACACAATTAATCTTCTCCTTTCCCCCTTCTGATAACCAGGTGGCGAATCGCATCTCTGCATGTCTGGCAGACATATCAGTGTGGATGACGGATCACCACCTCAAGCTGAACCTCGGCAAGACGAAGCTGCTCTTCCTCCCGGGGAAGGACTGCCCGCTCCATGATCTCGCCATCACGGTTGACAACTCCGTTGTGTCCTCCTCCCAGAGTGCAAAGAACCTTGGCATGACCCTGGACAACACCCTGTCGTTCTCCGCTAACATCAAAGCGGTGACCCGATCCTGTAGGTTCATGCTCTACAACATTCGCAGAGTACGACCCTAATTTACACAGGAAGCGGCACAGGTCCTAATCCAGGCACTTGTCATCTCCCATCTGGATTACTGCAACTCGCTGTTGGCTGGGCTCCCTGCCTGTGCCATTAAACCCCTACAACTCATCCAGAACACTGCAGCCCGTCTGGTGTTCAACCTTCCCAAGTTCTCTCACGTCACCCCGCTCCTCCGCACACTCCACTGGCTTCCAGTTGAAGCCTGCATCTGCTACAAGACCATGGTGCTTGCCTACGGAGCTGTGAGGGGAATGGCACCTCCGTACCGTCAGGCTCTGATCAGTCCCTACACACAAACGAGGGCATTGCGTTCATCCACCTCTGGCCTGCTGGCCCCCCTACCTCTGCGGAAGCACAGTTCCCGCTCAGCCCAGTCAAAACTGTTCGTTGCTCTGGCACCCCAATGGTGGAACAAGCTCCCTCACGACGCCAGGACAGCGGAGTCAATCACCACCTTCCGGAGACACTTGAAACCCCACCTCTTTAAGGAATACCTGGGATAGGATAAAAGTAATCCTTCTACTCTCCCCCTACCCCACCCCCCAAAAAATAATTTTTTTAAAAAAAAATATATATATTTTAAAGTGGGTGTCCCACTGGCTATCATAAGGTGAATGCACCAATTTGTAAGTCGCTCTGGATAAGAGCGTCTGCTAAATGACGAAAATGTAAATGTGTGGTAGAGAGCACCCTCTAGTGGTGGAGGTGGAGGAGTGCCTTGCAGATGTCTGGGCCGACACCTGCGCTCACACAGCAGTGTAGGACTACTTCTCCTCTTCTAGTGTTCTTCTGGTTCTTATTCTCCTCTTCTAGTGTTCTTCTGGTTCTTCTCCTCTTCTAGTGTTCTTCTGGTTCTTCTCCTCTTCTAGTGTTCTTCTGGTTCTTCTCCTCTTCTAGTGTTATTCTGGTTCCTCTTCTAGTGTTCTTCTGGTTCTTCTAATGTTCTTCTGGTTCTTCTTCTCCTTTTCTAGTGTTCTTCTGGTTCTTCTTCTCCTTTTCTAGTGTTTTTCTGGTTCTTCTTCTCCTTTTCTAGTGTTCTTCTGGTTATTCTCCTCTTCTAGTGTTCTTCTGGTTCCTCTTCTCCTCTTCTAGTGTTCTTCTGGTTATTCTCCTCTTCTAGTGTTCTTCTGGTTCCTCTTCTCCTCTTCTAGTGTTCTTCTGGTTCCTATTCTCCTCTTCTAGTGTTCTTCTGGTCCTTCTTCTACTCTTCGTCATTAATTGTGTCCTCCATCGTCTCCTCAATAGTTTCTTCTCTGTCATTGTTCTCTCTCTCTCTCTTCCTCCTCCCATCCCTTTCTCAGTAGTTTACTCAGTCAGTCACAGTATATAAATGTTAGTGTGGTGAAGATGTGACGTGTTCAGGCTGAGGCAGAGGCTGACAGTGGAGCTGTATCGACATACGGTGCGCGTCAAAGACCAGGACATTAAGCTTTGTTCCCCGAAATCGCCACGTCTTCAGGCGAAGGGATGCAGCCTCGCAGTCACCTTGGTCAAACTTGGTAATTATTTCAATTTTCAAACAGAAGCACCACAACTCTCAATCTTTTACACTTTTTTCTAGATTCTTAGCAATACTACACAGAGTGCAATATGTTTAGCTTGTGTGTGTCATGGCAGGCAGGCAGATATTTCATGGCTCCAGTAAGACAGAGAGTAGAGAGGCTGTTGAACTGCTGCAGAGAGCTCTGGACCTGTACATCTGCTTCCTGGGGTCTGATCACACTCTGACCAGAGACTTACAACAGGAAAAGCCTTCTTTAGCTCCTACACAATTTAAAATGCTAACATTTTCTTCTTGCATTTTCATAGGGTTTAAGAGACAGTAAAGCAATTACAGGTCATTGGACCTAA
The DNA here is from genome assembly GCF_964263955.1 of Coregonus lavaretus. Lineage (NCBI taxonomy): Eukaryota > Metazoa > Chordata > Actinopteri > Salmoniformes > Salmonidae > Coregonus > Coregonus lavaretus. The sequence continues at coordinate 43,963,005 of NC_140000.1, forward strand.
CGGAGTTGACCTTTGTCCTTTTAGGATTTTAAAACACAGAATCCAGGAGACCTTTGACCCCTCAGGTACCCAGGTCCAGACCCCTCTCCCACCTCTCCACTAGGAGGCTAAACAGTGGGACCAGACCCAACACAGCCGCACCTCTTCACTACCAGGCAGGTACGTTCTGGAGGAACGGACAGTAACAGCTTTAAACAGAGAGATTGGATCCCCTTTGCACACACAGAGATGCACACCGCTGGTCAGACAGACAGACAGACAGGCACAGGGAGGAGAACAGAGCTGGAGAGACAGTGTCTTATTCCGCCAGGAGGCGCTAGAGAGAAGAGAAAGATCTAGAGAAGACTGCTCTCATGGTGACCACTGAACTGTTTTGAGTGTTTATGCTATTCTTTTACCACTTTTGATACCAATCAGCTGTTTTCTTTTCAATATTGAAATCTGTCACAATAAATGTTTTGCATATAAATTGAAATAAAATGTTTGCTTGTTTAACTGGAGTGAAATGGCCCCTATTTGACTTCACTTCATGTTGTCAAATGAATCAATCATTTTTTGTTTTCTGTAGGGTTGCATCTAAATATTGATCAAATGTATGTTTTGTAAGTTGGTTAAGCTCCTCATCCTGGTGTGAAATAACATTGACCTTTTCTCTCAGAAGGCAATACTTCTAGTACCCAAAAGTGGGTGATGTAATCAACAGTAAATGTATATCTGTCAATTCTCCACACACAACGATGTGAGAGAAAGCATTCATTGAGCAACATGTTACAGATGCTGTGAAGTAGGACCAAGCAGGTTTGGACTTTACCATGTGGTGTAATGTAGAGTTAGGGTCAGTGGCGGCTCCTGAAAAAATTCTCAGGGGGGGCAATTTTTCTGATGATTTAGGTGACCTACACACATTTAAAAAAAGATATGTCCAGCAACAACATGAAGACAGGGGCAGCATATAAGTCAATACCAGAAGCATTTATTGACTGATCTCAAAAGTGTTGGCTTACCAGGGTTGGTGGAGCCCTCAGTTTCATCTTTGCCTCGCAAAGCTAACTCAAACACTCCGCAAAACTTCACACACTGGATTAGCCGGCTGAGGATGTGGCGGTTCTTGCTAATGTCGTAGTAAATATATTTGTTATAGTGAATATGGAATATGATATGTTGAGTAAAATGTTGTGCTAAGATCTATTTAGGTCAGGAGCTGGTTATAAGTTCTGTTCCTATCCAATAACAATGGACAAAAGGGTCCTATCTTGTCAGCCTTGTCAGCAGGTGGCCAAGGACAACACCCACGCCATAGGCCTCTCAGTTCTTCCAACTCACGAGTTCTTGCTCTGAGGACACACACACACACACACACAAACACACACACACACACATCATCACTGTTAAACACACACACACACACACACACACACACACACACACACACATCATCACTGTTAAACACACACACACACACACACACACACACACACAAAAATCCCCTCTCTTAGGCTGAACATTTGAAGACAGAGAACCCGACTCAGAGCCAATGCAACAGTGACAGTAGCCTGGAGGGGACCTCGCCCAACTCATCAGGACCAATCAGAAGATCAGAACTACTAGATTCAACCTACTTCATTTATTGCATAAAATGTCTGCACACAATGTTTCGGGGCTCTTTTCAGATAATAATAATAATAATAATAATATGCCATTTAGCAGACGCTTTTATCCAAAGCGACTTACAGTCATGCGTGCATACATTTTTGTGTATGGGTGGTCCCGGGGATCGAACCCACTACCTTGGCGTTACAAGCGCCATGCTCTACCAGCTGAGCTACAGAAAGTGGATACTCATGGATGCGCATCGCAATTGTAAAATGTCAACACAATTGGAGACACCACGTCATTTTTGGAGACATGTTATTGACAGTAAACTATTGTAGATGCGACTGCTAACTAAATAAAACATTTTAGCTGGCTAGCTAATCATCTTAGCTAAATGTGGGGCAAACAATTCAGTTATTTACCGTTAATTTGAGGGATTGGGGTGAAAGAAATCGAGTTACATAGTGATACTTTACGATATACTGTATTGACAATATCGCAATATTTTAGCGCTAGTTGGCTGTACCTGCACCAAAACACCATTATTGTTCCTTCATAGCTTGTTCTCAATCTTTTCACATTGGGAGCCAATTTGTTTTCAGCACTTTTATTTCCATGACTGATCAAAACTCGTTCTCATGGCTTTCTGATCCCTCTGCAACAGACATATGGTGCGCAATAAAATCACAGTATCGAATCGCAATACGTATAGAATCATGAGACTCGCAATGCTGATGCATATATCTTATCGTGAGGTTCCTGGCAATTCCCAGCCCAAGTTCATTTGCCACAACAAATCTCTTCGCTAGCAAACGCGATGTCTTCTCCAAAACGGCAATGTGTCTCCAGCAATGTTTACTTTTTTGACGTTCTATGGCATCTCCACTTTCCAAGCATATATGACCACATGTAATATTTTGGTAAGTGATGCAAATAGTGAACTATGTAGGGCCAGGGTGTAAAATATATGTAGCTGCAGCAATTTCTCTTATCTGATATGGTAAGTAATGGGGCTTAATTTATAGCTCCCTAAGAGTTTGACGAACGGGTCCGTGCACGCGATTCCAGATATCTTTACCTCTGAATAAACTGCCTTTATTATACCATATCCACCCTGTCCAAAGTCTCTACTTGGTCTCAGTTCTCCAGTAAACTTGTGATTATCAACACTAACCTCATCGTTGTGGCGGTGGACAGCTAGCCTGTATCCCTCATCAAGTTGAGTGGCAATGTTATGTTTCCGTTCGTACCAATTTTTGGAAAATCCTCGGGTGTAGGACTTTCTGCCTTTAGTAGAAACCTGTTGAATTATTAAATTTGGTCTGGGAGGTCCTAATTGTTTCGTTGCCAATTTATCTTCATTTGTTCGCCGACAAAAAGGAACTTCTTTCAAAGACACAATCCGCTCTTTTCTCAGTTACGTTCATGGTTACGTTACGTTACGTATGACGAAAGCGCGTAAGTGCAAGCCCTCAGACACCCATAGAGATTGTATTGAAGGCTCTGAAATTTGAAAAAAATAGATTTTACATTAGAGGCTATGAGAGACTTCTGGGCGATTTTCAACCTGACTGAAATCGCCCCAAAAGGGGGGGGAGCCATTTGAAGCACGACTTTAGCCTGATTCGACATTTAGTGGCAGTGTGGCACTGTGGCAGATCAGACGTATAGATTACAACACTGATAACTACTGTTGCCGTGATATAATTGATTAGAAAAAAAATCCCTTCCTTTTCCCGTTTGGCAGTGTGTCGCCCATATCGCCCTATTGAACAGGCCGCCCCTGGTTAGGGTCATGAGTTCTGAGGTCTGTTTGTAGCTCAGCTGGTAGAGCACGGCGCTTGTAACGCCAAGGTAGTGGGTTCGATCCCCGGGACCACCCATACACAAAAAAATGTATGCACGCATGACTGTAAGTCGCTTTGGATAAAAGCGTCTGCTAAATGGCATATTATTATTATATTATATTATGTTAGAGGAGGGGGATCGATGAGCCAATTGGAAGCTGGGATGATTAGGTGGCCATGATGGTATGAGGGCCAGATTGGGAATTTAGCCAGGACACCGGGGTTAACACCCAGTGTCAGGACACCCGTTTAACGTCCCATCCGAACGACAGCACCCTTCACAGTGCAATGTCCCCAATCACTGCCCTGGGATATTTTTTGTTTTGTTTGTGTTTTTGAGGAAAGAGCACCTCCTACTGGTCCTCCAACACCACTTCCAGCTAAATCTGGGGGGGGGGAATGACATGTCCTCTTAAAACTGCTTATAACACATTCTGTTTGTGATATTAAGATTCTAACAAAGATAGTGTGTTAGACTTGTTTAGGAAAGTCAAGGAAGGGGGAGACATTACTTAAAAAATGGCAGAGTACTTAAAGTAAATTAGTTTTGAGTCAATATGACACTCTCTGCTCTACTAGTGTTAAATGGTTACATTGGTGGCCACCTAGCCTAGCATACTATCTCCTGGTCGCTGAACCAGTGAGATTATTGTTGTTATATCAGGACATTATGTTTGAGTCTCATAGTCTATTAACTATAGGCTTATGGTTTATTATGTGTAGGTCTATGTGAGTCACATGTTGAATCCACGAGTCATGGATTTACGTAGGCCTACAAGACTATTTGGTCTGTAATATGAAATCACATGTTAAATGGTTTGTTGTGTGCAATCGATTACAGTAGGGTACAGGGTAGGCTTTTATGATAACTTGATGATTTGGGTGCGCACATTTTGGCCAACCTAAATTATTGCTGGCCCAGCCGTCAACGGATTTCTGCCTACGCCACTGATTCCTGAATGATTCCATGAATAACAATTTAGAAAGAACAGATCCTTATCTGTTGAATGAACAGAGCCCTAGCTGTTGAAAGAACAGAACCCTAGCTGTTGAAAGAACCTCTTCTACCTTAATTTACAAACGTGCATACAATGCAAAGACATGGAAAATCAAATAGGTATACTATTCTATAAATGCAATCTATACATTTGATGCCCTGTGGTTATAATAATAATAATGAAAATAATTTGCATTTCAATGGGCAAGTCAGTCTATCAATGCATGCCCCATGGGCAGAGCTCCAAAGCAGGAAAGGTCAACTACAGGTAACTGCCAAAATAAAGGAAACACTTTATTTTGAGGGATACAAAGTATATTGAAAGCAGGTGCTTTCACACAGGTGTGGTTCCTGAGTTAATTAAGCAATTAACATCCCATCATGCTTAGGGTCATGTATAAAAATGTTGGGCAGGGCATTATTTTGGCTATAATAATAAAATAAATAATATGCCATTTAGCAGACGCTTTTATCCAAAGCGACTTACAGTCATGTGTGCATACATCTTTACGTATGGGTGGTCCCGGGGATCGAACCCACTACCCTGGCGTTACAAGCGCCATGCTCTACCAATTGAGCTACAGAGGACACTATCGTAACCTAATATTAACACTATAGTAACCTAATATTAACACTATCGTAACCTAATATTAACACTAGAGTAAAGTAATATTAACACTATTGTAACCTAATATTAACCTAATATTAACACTATTGTAACCTAATATTAACCTAATATTAACACTATCGTAACCTAATATTAACACTATAGTAACCTAATATTAACACTATCGTAACCTAATATTAACACTATCGTAACCTAATATCAACACTATGCCCACATAGAATGACAATGCCCCCATCCACAGGGCCCAAGTGGTCACTATAGGATTAGTGATTCTTCCAATAGAATGCTATAGCATTCTCACAATCCTATAGGATTTTGTGTCACCTCTATCAGAATCCTATTGGACTACTTTTTCCGGCGAAGAAGCCAGATGTGGAGGTCCTGGGCTGGCGTGGTTACACGTGGTCTGCGATTGTGAGGCCGGTTGGATGTACTGCCAAATTCTCTAAAACGACGTTGGAGGCGGCTTATGGTAGAGAAATTAACGTTCAATTATCTGGCAACAGCTCTGGTGGACATTCCTGCAGTCAGCATGCCAATTGCGCGCTACCTCAACTTGAGACATCTGTGGCATTGTGTTGTGTGACAAAACTGCACATTTTACAGTGGCCTTTTATTGTCCCCAGCACAAGGTGCATCTGTGTAATGATCATGCTGTTTAATCAGCTTCTTGATATGCCACATTTGTCAAGTGGATGGATTATCTTGGCAAAGGATAAATGCTCACTAACAAGGATGTAAACACATTTGTGCACAACATTTCAGAGAAATAAGCTTTTTGTGCATATGGAACATTTCTGGGATCTTATATTTCAGCTCATGAAAATTGGGACCAACACTTTATATGTTGTGTTTATAATTTTGTTCAGTATAGTTCACTTGTGTCCACTGTTCACCTTTAAAGGTAATTGTTTAAGAGGTTTGGAGGATTTGTGTTCCATATGTTAAGCAGTCAACTATAGTGTATAGCTAAGTTTGTAGGATAAATCCTTTAGAATGTAATGTAAATATCTATACAATTCCCATCGCCAAAATGTATAGAAATCCTATAGGATTCCAATACAAGGATCCAATTAGAATCCCATAGAAAAATATGGGAACCAGTCCTATTGGTCTCCTATAGGATTATGCGTATCCTATTGGATTTTATATACATAAATCTAATAGGAAAATCATAGCAGTGTGCTGGATTCTGGTGTAGCGGTCTAAACTCCCGGCTCCAGACCAGATATGCCCCCTCAATGATGGGGGTTTGAGCCCCAGCTCAGCCAATTCTCTGTGCCCTTAATTAACTACTTTCTATACCCCTCTCTATATCGATCTGTCCTGTTAAAAAAAAAAACTATACAATAACTCTGATCCCTATTTTTTTCAAACACTTTACCCTAGTCAAAAAGTCCTATAGGATTCCAATCAAAAAATCCTAAATATTTTGGAACCAGTCCTATTGGACTCCTATAGGATACAATCCTAAATCTGATAGATCTTCTTTTGGATTCTAATAGGATTTTTTTTATTGGAATCCTGCGTCTAAACGCAGCCATGGTGGCCCAACGCCCTATTAAGACGATTTATGTTGACGTTTCCTTTATTTTGGCAGTTACCTGTACCTGGTGCAGAAGGGAGTCGCCCATTCAGTCCTTGTTTACCCCTTACAATCTACGGAAGAGCGGTGTGACCTTATCGCTGAGCAACCTCTTCAAACCAGCCGCTAACGACGAGCATAATCATTTATTTATTATTGCATACTTGCACATCAGGTAGGCTGCTTTGTTTTGAATTAAGATGTGTTTTGACATTTAAAATGTTTACAACTTTAGAATCGCTTATTATGTTTTCCAATTCTCTTGATTGCCTTCCGCATTGAGAGTCAGAGACAATGAAATGTCGTTGTGGATTTTTGTTTTTGTTAAAACAAAGTGAAGATGTTCTAATAGGATGTTGAATAAATGTGACAATTAAAATTATATACAGTTGTTCTCTACAAAGTAAAACAACATTTATTAATTCCTTACATTCTCATGAGAAAATATTTCTTAATTGAATTCCTTATCTTCTCAAATGTTAATTTATGAGATGTTGTGTAGTCATGAGTCCCTCCCTCTAGTATTACTTAATCTCATGATTAATGACTCACTTGCACAATAATTATGAGGTTTCTTGGCCAGTTTATAAACGGCTAGATAAGCCTTGGGCGTGGTCTAGGGCCAGTTTCTTGGACAAAGCTTAGTCCTGGACTAAGAAGCATCTTCAATGGAGATTCTCCATTGAAAGTGCTTTTCAGTCCAGGACTAGGCATAATCTGTGTCCAGAGAAACCGACCCATCAAGTAATAGATGAAAAGTGTAAATGGAAAGTAGGCTAACCCACAGGCTATAACTAGTATCTGTTAATTAAACCAGGGCAAAACAATTTTTTTATCTGCTGACATGAGAACATCATGCATGCAGTAGGTGTGATGGAAGGAGTCAGGCGCAGGAGAGTAATATGCATCCAAAGAGTTTATTCCGTCGATAAACAGTTGCGCAAGCATGCGACAACAACACTCAGGCACAGGGGAAAATACTACCCTGGCGCAGTGGTCTAAGGCACTGCATCGCAGTGCTAACTGTGCCACTAGAGATCCTGGTTCGAATCCAGGCTCTGTCGCAGCCGGCCGCGACCGGGAGACACATGGGTGGCGCACAATTGGCCCAGCGTCGTCCAGGGTAGGGGAGGGAATGGCCGGCAGGGATGTAGCTCAGTTGATAGAGCATGGCTTTTGCAACGGCAGGGTTGTGGGTTTGATTCCCACGGAGGTGGGCAGTATAAAAAAAATATATATGTATTCACGAACTGTAAGTCGCTCTGGATAAGAGCGTCTGCTAAATGACGTAAATGTAACAACAAGGTAAGGGTAGCTCAACCGAGCTACACACAGCTCACAACAAACAATCACCCACACAGACAAGGAAGCAGATGGAACACTTATACAATTACTAATTGGGGGTAAGGACCAGGTGTGTGTGATAAATTAGACAAGACAAGTGGAGTGATGATAAATGGATCGGCAGCAGCTAGTAAGCTGGTGACGACGAACGCGGAAACCTGCCCAAACAAGGAGGGGAGGCAGCCTCGGCGGAAATCCCGTAACATGGAGGGATCGAGGATATCCCTCACCGGGACCCAGCACCGTTCCTCCGGACCGTACCCCTCCCACTCCACAAGGTACTGAAGGACCCCCACCCGACGCCTCGATTCCAGGATGGAACGGACCGAGTATGCCGGGGCCCCCTCGATGTCCAGAGGAGGTGGAGGGACCTCCCGCACCTCAGACTCCTGGAGCGGACCAGCTACCACCGGCCTGAGGAGAGACACATGAAAACGAGGGGTTAATACGGTAATCAGGGGAAAGTAATAACCTACAGTGGTGTGAAAAAGTGTTTGCCCCCTTCCTGATTTCTTATTTGTTTGTATGTTTGTCACACTTTAAATGTTTCAGATCAAACAAATTTAAATATTAGTCAAAGATAACACAAGTAAATACAAAATGCAGTTTTGAAATGAAGGTTGTTATTATTAAGGGAAAACAAAATCCAAACCCACATGGCCCTGTGTGAAAAAGTGATTGCCCCCTACAACCTAATAACTGGTTGGGCCACCCTTAGCAGCAACAACTGCAATCAAGCGTTTGCGATAACTTGCAATGAGTCTTTTACAGCGCTGTGGAGGAATTTTGGCCCACTCATCTTTGTAGAATTGTTGTAATTCAGCCACATTGGAGGGTTTTCGAGCATGAACTGCCTTTTTAAGGTCATGCCACAGCATCTCAATAGGATTCAGGTCAGGACTTTGACTAGGCCACTCAAAAGTCTTCATTTTGTTTTTCTTCAGCCATTCAGAGGTGGACTTGCTGGTGTGTTTTGGATCATTGTCCTGCTGCAGAACCCAAGTTCGCTTCAACTTGAGGTCACGAACAGATGGCCGGACATTCTCCTTCAGGATTTTTTGGTAGACAGCAGAATTCATGGTTCCATTTATCACAGCAAATCTTCCAGGTCCTGAAGCAGCAAAACAGGCCCAGACCATCACACTACCACCACCATATTTTACTGTTGGTATGATGTTCTTTTTCTGAAATGCTGTGTTACTTTTACGCCAGATGTAATGGGGGACACACCTTCCAAAAAGTTCAACTTTTGTCTCGTCAGTCCACAGAGTATTTTCCAAAAGGTCTTGGGGATCATCAAGATGTTTTCTGGCAAAAATGAGACAAGCCTTAATGTTATTTCTGCTCAGCAGTGGTTTTCGAATTGGAACTCTGCCATGCAGGCCATTTTTGCCCAGTCTCTTTCTTATGGTGGAGTCATGAACACTGAACTTAACTGAGGCAAGTGAGGCCTGCAACTCTTTGGATGTTGTTGTGGGGTCTTTTGTGACCTCTGGGATGAGTCATCGCTGCACTCTTGGGGTAATTTTGGTCGGCTGGCCACTCCTGGGAAGGTTCACCACTGTTCCATGTTTTTGCCATTTGTGGATAATGGCTCTCACTGTGGTTCGCTGGAGTCCCAAAGCTTTAGAATTGGCTTTATAACCTTTTCCTGACTGATCGATCTCAATTACTTTCTTTCTCATTTTTTCCTGAATTTTTTTGGATCTCGGCATGATGTCTAGCTTTTGAGGATATTTTGGTCTACTTGATTGAGAACAGGTATGGCAGTAATCAGGCCTGGGTGTGGCTAGAGGAATTGAACTCAGGTGTGATAAACCACAGTTGAGTTGTGTTATAACAGGGGGGGCAAACACTTTTTCACACAGGGCCATGTAGGTTTGGATTTTGTTTTCCCTTAATAATAACAACCTTCATTTCAAAACTGCATTTTGTGTTTACTTGTGTTATCTTTGACTAATATTTAAATTTGTTTGATCTGAAACATTTAAGTGTGACAAACATGCAAACAAATAACAAATCAGGAACGGGGCAAACACTTTTTCACACCACTGTATATGTGACCTCGTTGACTCTCCTCAGGACTTTAAACGGCCCCACAAACCGCGGGCTCAGCTTCCGGCAGGACAGGCGGAGGGGCAGATTCCGGGTCGAGAGCCAGACCCGATCCCCCGGTACAAAGACGGGGGCCTCACTGCGGTGGCGGTCAGCGTTGGCCTTCTGACGACGCACGGCGCGTTGGAGGTGAACGTGAGCAGCATCCCACGTCTCCTCCACGCACCGAAACCAGTCATCCACCGCAGTAGCCTCGGTCTGGCTCTTGTGCCACGGTGCCAGAACCTGTTGGTAACCTAGAACACACTGGAAAGGCGTTAGGTTAGTGGAGGAGTGGCAGAGAGAGTTCTGGGCATATTCTGCCCATGGCAAGAACACCGACTACTCCCCCGGCCGGTCCTGGTAGTAGGACCGCAGGAACCTACCCATGTCCTGATTTACCCGTTCCACCTGCCCATTACTCTCGGGGTGGAACTCAGAGGTCAGGCTGACCGAGACCCCCAGGCGCAGTCCTCGTCCCCTGCCTCAGGTGGACCAGTCGCTCACCCGTCTCTCGAACCTCGGGCGGGTGGTCGAAAACCGCCCGAAAGAGGCGAGCGAACTCCTTGTAGTCCTCCAACGCGGCTCCTCCCTCGTTCCACACCGCGTTGGCCCACTCCAGGGCTTTCCCACAGAGGCAGGAAAGAGGACGGACACCTTCTCCTGCTCCGATGGTGCCGGCCTGATGCTGGTGAAGTAAAGCTCCAATTGGAGGAGGAATCCCTTGCACAGCGCCGCTGTCCCCTCAAACGCCCGTGGTCGAGATATCTGGATCCCTCCTGGTGCTGGGGTGTAGGTGGCTGGATCCGGTTGGCCAGCTGGTCTCGACAGATCGGGTCTGGTCCTCTCCAGGCGTTGGACGACCTGAAGAACCCGATCCATCGCTTCCCCCAAGCTGGCCAGCATCGTGGAGTGCTCCTAGACCCGTGCCACGACTCCAGGCATACGCTCTTCTCCCGCTGACTCCATAGCGGGTGGGTGATTCTGTGATGCGTGTGATAGAAGGAGTCAGGCGCAGGAGAGTAATACGCATCCAAAGAGTTTATTCCGTCGATAAACAGTTGCGCAAGCATGCGACAACAACACTCAGGCACAGGGGAAAATACTACCCTGGCAACAACAAGGTAAGGGTAGCTCAACCGAGCTACACACAGCTCACAACAAACAATCACCCACACAGACAAGGAAGCAGAGGGAACACTTATACAATGACTAATTGGGGATAAGGACCAGGTGTGTGTGATAAATTAGACAAGACAAGTGAAGTGATGATAAATGGATCGGCAGCAGCTAGTAAGCCGGTGACGACGAACGCAGAAACCTGCCTCGAACAAGGAGGGGAGGCAGCCTTGGCGGAAGTCATGACTGTAGGTGGTTTTATTGTAGGGTCCAAACAATATTGCCTGATGACTCATACTGAATTTTATTTGACTGCTCTATTTGTCATGGTGTAGAATACATTTTAGTGGGCGTGGCATTTGGCCGGAGTGATGCTGATTGGTAGCCAGGCAAGAATAAAAAAAATCAGCAGCTGAAACAATGGGTCAGTGTTTTGCATGGTTGGGTGCTCCGGTTGGGTGGAGATTTCACTTAAGGGCCAATGGAATGGTCTAAAATGTTTAAACTCCGCCCAGCCAGGGCACCGGGCCATGCAAAACGAACTCGCTCACTCCTCTTTGTTTTGGGAGGGGACTAGCCTAGTGTATCATGTGTGAGGGAGGATAATGGAGAAAGCCCTTGGGCAAGATGAGACCAATGCTACTGATTGGCTAGAGATATGAGAGCACTCCCTCATCTCTTTCTCTGCTCAGACAAGTTATTTGTGAGCGAGTGGTGAAATCAAGACCTGTATCAACATTAGAGAACATATCTGGTTTAACTGCTGTGTCTCTCCACAGAGACCTTATTTGACACATGATCCCTAACTCTTATCTATAATCTTTCTATCAGTTCGAAGTGGCAAGGAATGGAATGTTAGCACAAAACAGGTCTGGATTCCAGGCTATCCTAGGGACAGGTATCAAAGTTGAATGGCAAGTTTTTCCCGCCCCATATCTTTATAGCATGGCGTACCACCCTGAGTTTAAGAGGGCCGGGAAGAAGCCTGGCCTCCAGGTGTGGAGAGTTGAGAGTCTGGACCTGGTGGCCGTGCCAGAGAGTCTGCATGGCGGGTTCTACTCAGGGGACGCATACCTTGTTCTCAATACCATCAAGCAACGTTCTGGGCATCTACAGTATGACCTTCACTTCTGGCAAGGTAAAACTTGATCTGATCGGAATTACTTTATTTCTTGAAATGTTGTACAGTGTTTGTACATTTCAGTCCAGTGATGTGTGTTCATGCACTTTGAAAATTGAAATCCATTCCATTATTTGTGAATATAATGTTTGAAATGTGACCAATCATTATTTCTCTGGTCCTACAGGAGATGACTGTACACAAGATGAGAGTGGAGCAGCAGCCATTTTTACCATTCAAATGGATGACTACCTGGGTGGCAAACCTATTCAGTACCGTGAGGTGCAGGGTTATGAGTCAAGAACATTTTCAGGCTACTTCAAAACTGGACTGAAGTACATGGTAATGTTCAAAGACGTGTAAAAAGAAACAAAGGAAGTCGCACAGTCTACATATGCTCCCAACAATTTAATGTGTAAACCAACATTTTGGCCCACAGTCTCTTCTTCAGTGTTCACAGTACCTTCTACCCAAGAAGGAACTGTGTGCTGGGTAGAAGGTACTGTGGGCCAAAACGTTGGTTTACCTGTTAAATTGTTGGGAGCATACTGTATGTATAGATTATGCAATAATTTATTTATTTTGACACAGTTTACTATTCCGTTAGTCAGCAGCACCACCAACATGTTGGGGTGTGCGTCAGCTCATGCTTTTTACTGGAATGTTGAAAGACATTCAATACGTTTGTTATATGTATTTACTTATCTCAAGAACTCCTCCACTTATCTTATTGATTATCTTCCCAATCTTTAACTTAGAAAGGGGGTGTGGCTTCAGGGTTCAAGCATGTGGTGTCCAATGAGGTGAAGGTGCAGCGTGTGCTCCAGGTCAGGGGTCGGCGTGTGGTTCGAGCCACAGAGGTAGCAGTCAGTTGGGACAGCTTCAACCAGGGAGACATCTTTATCCTCGACCTGGGCAAAGTAAGTTCACTGAAATGTATAACAGAGTTTCTACAGCAATCTATCTACAGTATGTACAATTCAAGGAAACATATACTGATTTAATTTAGTGAAATCATTTGCAGATTTTAGTGGAATTGTCTTTGTACACTGTAGGCTAAGACTGCATAGTCATTGCCCATGTTGTTAGCAAGCTGTTATTGTAAGTAATCTACTTTGAAACCAATATTGTTTTTGTCATGAATAATTTAAAAGCTCATTTGTATATGTTTAGCCATGCTTTAACATAGTCAACAGGCAGAGGAGTTAGTTACAGTACTACACTTGGTCCACTGTACTGATAATCTTCACTCGTCGTATTACAGGAGATTTATCAATGGTGTGGTTCCAAGGCCAATCACTTTGAGAAGCTGAAGGCCACTCAGGTGTCAAAGGATATCCGTGACAACGAGCGATGTGGGCGGGCTGAGTTGTACATATGTGACGAGGGGGCAGAACGTGAGAAGATGCTGGAGGTGAGTCTTTCACTGAGGAGTAAGGGACGGAAACAATGGTTCATTTCTATACACTTCAAGTCATGCAACTGTTTATATGCTCCCAATAAACATCTATAGTTAGTTACCTTTTAACATATTGGTGATAATTTGCTGTGAGATGCCTGACTCTCGTTGTCTCGTTCCAGATTCTTGGACCCAAACCCGATTTGCCTGAGGCAAATACAGATGACACAAATACAGACGTGTCCAATAGGAAGCTGGCGAAATTATACAAGGTCAGATCAATTTTCGAAATAAACAATTTAATCGTTAACTATTATGTAATAAGCGGTTTTTGAGCAGACCTTCAAATACCAATATTAAATTGAAATGATTTCCCCAAAGGTGTCTAATGCCAGGGGGGATATGGGCATGGATATGGTAGCATCGGAGAACCCGTTTTCACAGAATGCCCTGGAGTCAAATGACTGCTTTATCCTGGACAATGGCCCCAATGGCATGATCTTTGTCTGGAAAGGTATTGGTTTCTTTGTAGCAGCTGGTCTATGACTTCTTTTGACTGTAAAACCCCAAGCTTTAATCTTCCTTTAGATTAGACACTACTTTTCAATACTGTTGTGCCTGGAAGTAATCACTCACTTAGTTCTTCTGCCTTTACAGTTTAATCATGAGTTTATTTGGAATAAAAACAGGTAAGGATGCTAACAAAGAGGAGAGAAGTGCGGTGATGAGTGCTGCCGAACAGTTTATCACAAAGATGGGCTACCCGAAGCACACCCAGGTCCAGATCCTGCCTGAGAATGGGGAGACCCCTCTGTTCAAGCAGTTCTTCAAAATCTGGCGTGACACGGACCATACAGTGGGGTTGGGAACAGTCTACGTGTCCAACAAAATTGCCAAGATCAAGAAGGTGCCCTTCGATGCCTCCACTCTCCATCACTCGGACGCCATGGCGGCTCAGCATGGGATGGTGGATGAGGGGAATGGAGAGAAGCAGGTGAGGAAAATGTTTTTTGGGGGGGATACTGGGGTTTTCTGAGTAAACACCATATGGTAGTTAAATCAAATCAAATTGGCCACATGCGCCGAATACAACAGGTGCAGACATTACAGTGAAATGCTTACTTACAGCCCTTAACCAACAGTGCATTTATTTTTAATAAAAAAGTAAAATAAAACAACAAAAAAGTGTTGAGAAAAAAAGAGCAGAAGTAAAATAAAATAACAGTAGGGAGGCTATACAGTGGGGGAAAACAGTATTTAGTCAGCCACCAATTGTGCATGTTCTCCCACTTAAAAAGATGAGAGAGGCCTGTAATTTTCATCATAGGTACACGTCAACTATGACAGACAAAATGAGAAAAAGAAATCCAGAAAATCACATTGTAGGATTTTTAATGAATTTATTTGCAAATTATGGTGGAAAATAAGTATTTGGTCAAAACAAAAGTTTCTCAATACTTTGTTATATACCCTTTGTTGGCAATGACACAGGTCAAACGTTTTCTGTAAGTCTTCACAAGGTTTTCACACACTGTTGCTGGTATTTTGGCCCATTCCTCCATGCAGATCTCCTCTAGAGCAGTGATGTTTTGGGGCTGTCGCTGGGCAACACGGACTTTCAACTCCCTCCAAAGATGTTCTATGGGGTTGAGATCTGGAGACTGGCTAGGCCACTCCAGGACCTTGAAATGCTTCTTACGAAGCCACTCCTTCGTTTGTTTGGGATCATTGTCAATCTGAAAGACCCAGCCACGTTTAATCTTCAATGCCCTTGCTGATGGAAGCAGGTTTTCACTCAAAATCTCACGATACATGGCCCCATTCATTCTTTCCTTTACACGGATCAGTCGTCCTGGTCCCTTTGCAGAAAAACAGCCCCAAAGCATGATGTTTCCACCCCCATGCTTCACAGTAGGTATGGTGTTCTTTGGATGCAACTCAGCATTCTTTGTCCTCCAAACACGACGAGTTGACTTTTTACCAAAAAGTTATATTTTGGTTTCATCTGACCATATGACATTCTCCCAATCCTCTTCTGGATCATCCAAATGCACTCTAGCAAACTTCAGACGGGCCTGGACATGTACTGGCTTAAGCAGGGGGACACGTCTGGCACTGCAGGATTTGAGTCCCTGGCGGCGTAGTGTGTTACTGATGGTAGGCTTTGTTACTTTGGTCCCAGCTCTCTGCAGGTCATTCACTAGGTCCCCCCGTGTGGTTCTGGGATTTTTGCTCACCGTTCTTGTGATCATTTTGACCCCACGGGGTGAGATCTTGCGTGGAGCCCCAGATCGAGGGAGATTATCAGTGGTCTTGTATGTCTTCCATTTCCTAATAATTGCTCCCACAGTTGATTTCTTCAAACCAAGCTGCTTACCTATTGCAGATTCAGCCTTCCCAGCCTGGTGCAGGTCTACAATTTTGTTTCTGGTGTCCTTTGACAGCTCTTTGGTCTTGGCCATAGTGGAGTTTGGAGTGTGACTGTTTGAGGTTGTGGACAGGTGTCTTTTATACTGATAACAAGTTCAAACAGGTGCTATTAATACAGGTAACGAGTGGAGGACAGAAGAGCCTCTTAAAGAAGAAGTTACAGGTCTGTGAGAGCCATAAATCTTGCTTGTTTGTAGGTGACCAAATACTTATTTTCCACCATAATTTGCAAATAAATTCATTAAAAATCCTACAATGTGATTTTCTGGATATTATTTTCTCAATTTGTCTGTCATAGTTGACGTGTACCTATGATGAAAATTACAGGCCTCTCTCATCTTTTTAAGTGGGAGAACTTGCACAATTGGTGGCTGACTAAATACTTTTTTTCCCCACTGTATATACAGGGGGGTACCGGTGCAGAGTCAATGTGCGGGGGCACCGGCTAGTTGAGGTAGTTGAAGTAATATGTACATGTGGGTAGAGTTAAAGTGACTATGCATAAATAATTAACAGAGTAGCAGCAGCGTAAAAAGATGGGGTGGGGGTGGGGGGGCAGTGCAAATAGTCTGGGTAGCCATGATTAGCTGTTCATGAGTCTTATGGCTTGGGGGTAGAAGCTGTTGAGTAGTCTTTTGGACCTAGACTTGGCACTCCGGCACCGCTTGCCGTGCGGTAGCAGAGAGAACAGTCTATGACTAGGGTGGCTGGAGTCTTTGACAATTTTGAGGGCCTTCCTCTGACACCGCCTGGTATAGAGGTCCTGGATGGCAGGAAGCTTGGCCCCAGTGATGTACTTACCCTTAAAAATTGTGTGTCAAGGTATAGGGTAGTCATGTGTCCTCAGTAAAGGGATACATACAGCCCCTAAGGGTTACGACTACGGGCCTGCACACCCACAAAAAAGGTGTCACAATCTCAGAAACAAGCCTTTGAGAAAAGAGCTGCAAGGGGTGTTACCTTTTTCCATTCATGGCCTACTACTAGTAAGAGCTGTATTTACCTGTTAACCTCCGTAGATCTGGCGTATTGAGGGAGCTGACAAGGTGCCTGTGGAGCCCTCCACCTATGGACGATTCTATGGGGGAGACAGCTACATCATCCTCTACAACTACCAGCATGGAGGCCGTAACGGACAGGTCATCTACATGTGGTAAAGACCATGGAGATTATCCTTCTGCGACCACAGGAAGCTTTACCATGTGTTATTACATAGTCTTACAGCAAAAACTGCTATCGTCCCTGTATCGGTACAGTCGGCTTCATCATTTATGAGCACCAGGGCTTTTGCTACATACTGTATTAGACACATCTGAACCAACCATATACTGTATGACATAACATAAGCACAACTGTATGTGAATAGCACTTGAAAAGTACTCTTTTCC
Organism: Coregonus lavaretus; assembly: GCF_964263955.1. Lineage (NCBI taxonomy): Eukaryota > Metazoa > Chordata > Actinopteri > Salmoniformes > Salmonidae > Coregonus > Coregonus lavaretus. Next base: position 43,980,549 of record NC_140000.1, read on the forward strand.
ACAGGCAAGGAGTGGATTCTAGCCAGGATGAAATTGGAGCCTCAGCCATCTTGGCTGCTCAGCTGGATGACGAGTTGGGAGGAGGGGCAGTACAGGTGACTGGATCGTTTTGATTTATCGCAGTCTGGCCCGGATTATACGGTCCAGATAATGTTTAATCAAGATGCTCTGGATTACAGAATTGAACAATATTAGTCAGTTTTTTTGTCTGCAGACGCTGGATCTATATGAATACCTTTCCATGGTCATGGTTATCAACAGGGTCAGAGCTTTGGTCTGTAAAATGCAATGAGGGAAGGTTTAAAGCCAGGTATCTGACACTATGATTTTCTATCTGTCTGTTTCAACCGTGTTGAAGGTGCGGGTGATCCAGGGTAAGGAGCCCGCCCACCTCATAAGTCTTTTCGGGGGGCAGCCGATGGTAGTGCACCAGGGTGGTACCTCCAGAGAGGGTGGCCAGGCCCACGCTGCAGACACACAGCTGTTCCAGGTGCGGTCCAACGCTGCTGGCTGCACACGCGCCATAGAGGTGAGTAACAGGAGATGGAAGGTGAGGTGGGAAGAGCTCAATAAAGGAAGCAAACAAGCCGAAACAGGGAAGGACTAACCTGAACTTGTCCAATAAGAAAGGCTTGTTAGTTCATTACAAAATGTATTTGCTATACCCCAGTAGATAGAGTGGAGTAGCCAGACCTTGTGATGTATGGTCGGTTTGTTGGTGAAGCTGACTACAGTCCGTTTGCTACGGCAGAACAGTAGTTAGTACCTCCAGTGTACAGTATTTTTCACTGCCTCCTCTCTTCCTCTCTCCACTCAAGGTTGATGCTGCTGCCTCAAATCTGAACTCCAACGATGCCTTTGTGCTGGTGACCCCGGCATCCTCCTTCATATGGGTGGGAAAGGGGACAAGTGACAGTGAGAAGCATGGAGCTCAAAAGCTAAGTGACATTCTAGGGGTCTCGGCCTCAGAGCTGGACGAGGGTGAAGAAGCAGGTACGTTGGGAAATCCTGTCAGCAGTCAAATTCACTAGGAAATGGTGTTTAGCCATTAGCCACAGAATGTTACTAATGAGGATACAAGACAAAGCTTATTCATCCGCTCCATATTCTTCCAGATCCACAATTGTATGTATGTGTTTGTGTGTCAAGATTACTTTTGGGATGCTCTGGGGGGTAAAGCGGACTACCATACCTCAGCCAGACTGAAAAACAAAATGGACGTTCATCCACCACGCCTGTTTGCCTGCTCCAACAAAACTGGCCAGTTCGTTGTGAGTCTGCCCTTCTTTTATAACTATAGTATAGCATTTTCTAGCTTACTTTGCTGCATTCCTGTTTACATTATTTGAATATCCATTTGGACAAATTCAGTTTCCTCTGCTAATGAAACAGCCTTTGATCCACATGTTTTACGTAACAGTGTGGGAAACCATTTCCTTGTCCTCCTGAATGTGCACTGACCTGGCCAGTTGTCAAAATGCCACAATACTATTTCCACAGATTGAAGAGGTGCCTGGGGAGATGACACAAGAAGACCTGGCCCCAGATGATGTCATGCTCTTGGACACCTGGGAACAGGTGACTAGTAGAGGGATTGTCAAGGTGCAACCAGGGCCACGTTCAGTAGCCGAACGTTGTAGAAATGCCATGAATAGAGCCAATGCGATTCTTTATTCCACGTCAGAGGGGCATGTTTGTTCTGCATAGCATATTTCGTTCTGAAACGTTGCATCCTACTGAAAGTGTCTCAGGTTTTTTGCGAATAATGCACACCTGTTAATTCGCTAAACATTTTCCATATACCCTTCAGATCTTTGTTTGGATCGGTGATGAAGCTCATGAGGAGGAGAAGACCGAGGGTATGGCCTCAGGTAAGCAATGGTGGTTATAAAACAAGATCACATAATTACCTGATAAAAGTGCCGCAGGGAACTTAAATGTGCCGTTTCATGAAATGAACTGTTCTTTCTCTCCTCTTGCCTACTGCCTGTTCTGTGGTCAGCCGTTCGTTACATAGAGACAGACCCTACCAAGCGGGACAGCAGTACGCCCATAGTGAAGTTAAAGCAAGGGCATGAGCCTCCCACGTTCACTGGCTGGTTCTTGGGCTGGGACCATGGGTACTGGAGCAGTGATCCCCTTGAACGGGCCATGGCTGGTCTGTGTGTCTGAACCCATCCAGGGTGAGGTTTCCCCTAGGGGCAACTTCACCCAAAGCTTCTACTTGACTCATTTGTGCAACTAACTAGGTATCCCCTTTCAACTGTTAGACTGGGTACCAATTTGTGATGGATAATATACTCTCTTGACACTATTGCTGTTTTGATCTTAGGGTTTTCTTGGAGAGAGAAAATCTTCATGTAATCCACACTACACAGTTGAGTTATTTCCTTCTACGCTAATACTGTTAGCCCATGTATCTTTAGCAGTACGTTACTACATCTGTAATAAATGGGACAAGGGCTTCTTCACTTCTGTAGCATGCCGAGTTCAGATATTCCTGTCATGCTGACAGTGGACGGAAACAGAAAAACATCAACAAAGCACAACTGGAAGCAGTCAAATATATTCACAAAACGAAATAAAATGATGCTCTACACCAGTTGTCAGCTCTGTTAATAGCAGTCAATAGCTAAGAGGCTTTGATTTAGTGATCTACAGTGGGGGGAAAAAGTATTTAGTCAGCCACCAATTGTGCAAGTTCTCCCACTTAAAAAGATGAGAGAGGCCTGTAATTTTCATCATAGGTACACATCAACTATGACAGACAAAATGAGAAAAAAATAATCCAGAAAATCACATTGTAGGATTTTTAATGAATTTATTTGCAAATTATGGTGGAAAATAAGTATTTGGTCAATAACAAAAGTTTCTCAATACTTTGTTATATACCCTTTGTTGGCAATGACACAGGTCAAACGTTTTCTGTAAGTCTTCACACACTGTTGCTGGTATTTTGGCCCATTCCTCCATGCAGATCTCCTCTAGAGCAGTGATGTTTTGGGGCTGTCGCTGGGCAACACGGACTTTCAACTCCCTCCAAAGATTTTCTATAGGGTTGAGATCTGGAGACTGGCTAGGCCACTCCAAGACCTTGAAATGCTTCTTACGAAGCCACTCCTTCGTTGCCCGGGCGGTGTGTTTGGGATCATTGTCATGCTGAAAGACCCAGCTGCCCTTGCTGATGGAAGGAGGTTTTCTCACGATACATGGCCCCATTCATTATTTCCTTTACACGGATCAGTCGTCCTGGTCCCTTTGCAGAAAAACAGCCCCAAAGCATGATGTTTCCACCCCCATGCTTCACAGTAGGTATGGTGTTCTTTGGATGCAACTCAGCATTCTTTGTCCTCCAAACACGACGAGTCCCCACTGTACATAAAAATATGCTCGCACTGGATGAAGACCAGCCAATCATGACAGAGCAACTAGAACCAATGAGACATTTATTCAAAAAAAATTAAAAGGGATTCTATAAAAATGTAACCTGTCAGAGATTTTGCAAACACACAATACAGAACAAAACAATTATACAGCTGGTTACCTGAGTATTCACCAAATCCCCTAGAATGCATGAAATCAAAGTGAATCATTATGGGGGTGACGACATTGTAATATGTTACAGAAAACCAAAAGTTAATCGTCAATAACCACCTCCATCTATGAGCTGAATCCTTAATTGTGTGACCTGTGGGACAGAGAGGGGCACACTGCTACCCCCCCCCCCCCCCCACGTCCCCCCCCCGTGGGGCATTGAGCCTCCTTGAGGCAGATCCATGTGTGCTTTGTGTATTCATCAACTGTTCTGAACCTCGCTGTAGTCGTCGCTGTCCTCCTCATTATCAAAGATCTCAGAGAGTAGGAAGAGCTCTTGTGGATCGTTTCTGGGCACCACTTCTCCTGATTTTATCAGAACATTCAGTTGCTCTTCAAAATTGGGGAGAACTCTACTGTTGAGGAAGTCAATGATCTCTGAAAAGAAAATACAGAAATTAAAATCGGTAAATGGTTCCAGCAAACAAGGTGCATGCCAAATGGCACCCTAGTCCCTATATAGTGTACTATTTTTTACCAGGGCCCATGGTCAAATGGAGTGCGCTTTATAGGGAATAGGTGTGATTTGGGACAAGATCAAAGCGCTCTTACATTTACATTTTTTACATTTACGTCATTTAGCAGACGCTCTTATCCAGAGCGACTTACAGGAGCAATTAGGGTTAAGTGCCTTGCTTAAGGGCATATCGACAGATTTTTCACCTAGTCGGCTCGGGGATTAGAACCAGCGACCTTTCGGTTACTGTAATGATGCTCTTCCCCAAAGCTTTCGGTTACTGTAATGATGCTCTTCCCCAAAGCATCATTATATTTAATGATGCTCTTCCCCAAAGCATCATTATATTTAAACAGTACGGTCAAGGGGGACCTAGCGACATTTCCTCTCCCTTTATGTCGTCACTGATTATAGTGATTCACATGTAACTATTCTAATGAAATGCTAAAAACCTAGTGATAGAGAATATTGTGTGGTCGCCTGGGGTGGTACAGTGGTCTAAGCTGCTTCCTCGGGCTCACAGGTACTGTGTACTACTGCTGTGAGCATGGGTTTGAATCTGACCCACTGCTCTAGTGCTCTCTCCTCCCATCTACAGCTCTCTTTCTATCCTGTCCAATAAACACAAGAATGACAAAAGGAGTGGGTCTGCCCTACTCCTTTAAAAATAATAAGAGAGGCTAGTGTGTATATAACAGTAGCTTACACCTACCACAGAAGGACATTCTCTCCCACAACGGAACTTTGGCTACTTTTAGCCTGTAGTAATGTGTCTGTACGTAGCGAGGAGTAACATCCCTTAAAGGATAAGATCAAATACAAATGTTAGCACATAGCACTGCATTACAACACACATACATCACACTGACATGCACTGTTGCATTCCACACTCCTAGAAGATAGAAAACGTTTGTAAGAGCTTTGTCATGCATTGATCTAATTCAATGACATCTCAGCGTTGTATTGAGACTTGACAATCTAAAAGTTAATACTAACAATACAAAACCTTAAATCAGTGAATATGTCAAATTATAAACCTAACATGACACATTGTCTAAAATGACGTATCATCTGAGTTTAATAACAACCTCTTACCCAATTGTGTGAGCAATTTCTTCCCAGTTGATATCTGCAGCATCTTCCACCTGAATTGCATTCAACCTGAAAGGTCAAAAATTACATGAATGCTAAATGACGTAAATGTAATGTAAAATGTAAAAATTCACCATGCAACAGTTTCACATGAAGATATCAGGACCAAAAGTCTACCTTTTGTCCTGTGTATCACGACAGTGCAGAAAGGTCCAAGTCAACGTCACTAGACTGGGCTAATAAATCTTAAAGTATCAAAAAACTGATTCACCATTGCATAGATTGAATGGAAATCAACACACTTACGCTTTGATCAAATCCACTTTGCCCTGTAAGGATTTCGTGCCTCCACTGAATACTGGTTGTCCATTTGCCATTTTGTGCTTCAAAACACCCAACCTGGAAAAGAAGGATCAAAGATACAGCCTCAAAAGTTCTGAATCTGAACGCTTGTGTAAACAATTCAATGAGAACGGTTTGTTTTGTAACAGCTACCCCTGAAACCCCCGACCCACCATTTTGTTCGACACTGGGACCAGTGGCGCGTTTCAACCGTCTGGCACACATCTGTCCAGGGGATGTTGTTGTACAGCTTGTCTTTCCTAATGGTGGCCGGTCCACTGCCAGGCAATGCCTGTCCCACCAGGTGCTTCCGCACAGCTTCCATTAGTCTTTTCAGTTCTTCCTCAGTCCACGCACCTCTGTTTGCAGCTGAGAAATACACACCAGACAAAGCGAGAGCATTGCCCCAGGTCATACAATGCTAACAACCATTTTCACAAAAAGATATGTGGAGCAGGATGTCCGGCAAGGATGTCAGAGTCAATATATTAAAGCTGTAATCAGTTAAACTGCCACATTTGTTTGGGATATTATAAAGAAGTTACTTCAAACACGCCACGTTTTTTTCGCCCTTCGGCCATCATTGCATGCGTGATAGATCTGCGGAATATTTTTTTTTACCATGATGCTGGACATCCTCTCTTCTGTTTCATCAACAAGACAAAAACAATACCTAAGGCGCTGGGGCGAACAGCGGCAATGTGTCACCTTATGCAGATTCCAGCTTTAAATTCCCAAAGTGCCCAATGACTTACACATCTGAGAAAAACGTTTCTCAAGGGCCGTTTCGCTTCGGCCAGTCAACTGCGAGATCTTCGCCCACTTGTTGCCGTGCAACGTCTGCAGTTTTTTCAAAGAGTGAAGTTCTTTTTTGGTGAACCTTCGGTAAGGAAATCAAGGAAATAAGCTTTCAAAGTGGCGCAATATGTCTGCAAATGTTAGCAAACCGTAAAGTGGTTATATCAGAACAATAGCACAGTTGTGAACACTGTGTAATTAAAGAAAATGTAAATAAAATATTACTATACTTTCGAACACTGTATATAGAGGCAACATAATGTAAGCCGCCATAGACGTTTATGACCGTTAGGGTCATTTCCTTATAGTAACTAGCCCCGTCTCACCTGCCCTTGTAGTTGCTGCAATCAAACATTTTCCTCCCACGTATATAGACTTGATGCCAAGGCCTGGGTATTCCTTCAGCTGGAACAACAGGTTAGGGAGATGTAAGATCAGTTTTCTGGGAAATTCCTTAGCATACTTTTTTGACCATTGTAGACAATGCTGAAGAACAGGGATGTAATGTGGATAAAGTTCTCTAATCGAATTAACCTGGCTACAAGACGACGTACCTATTCTTTCATGGAATCTGTGCTGCCTCTTCAACTTCTTGATATTTGCTTCTTCCTTTTTGAAGCGCTGTGGATGGAAGAGCTTAGAGGCACTCTGAATTCCAGTGAGAGCCAGGAAGTCATAGACGTTACTCACGAGTCGTTTGTTCTCCTGTGCATTGTACCTTCCACTTCGCAGGGAAAGGCCTGGGAACAACAGAAGATTCCACAGGGGCTTAACCGATTGGTTCGAAATGATAAAACATGATAATACATTCAGCCACATCTCTAAACACAACTAACATCTTACATATCATTGCTTACATGTTACATAATGCCGTGATAAACACTCAAAAATATTGAACCATGAGTGGCTGAAGAATAAAAATACCTTGTCTTCGGAATTCCTTGAATCGATCAAGATCATACTTTATCATCTTATGGATCACGTCAACAGACTTTGCCTCTATATTGGGAATGAACTCTTTGAGATCATTCAGAGCCTGCCAGTCGTCCTCACTGTAGAATAGAGAGGGGAGAAAATCATTAACGTGATGTCTAAACATCTGTTTTGAAACCTCTGAGTTGATAGAGCAAGAGAGACTTGCCTTCCTCTCTGCACAGGAAGGATGAAATTCTGGTACACAGCATTCACAAAAGGTCTGGTTTTCACCAGCAAATGCTACTAGGCAATTCCACAGAAACAGAGTGATGCAGAGACAGATTTTTCACTTTAAAATGCATGTTGAACAAAAACCAATGATTGCAAAGTTACACAAACCATACAACTATGCACAATAACTACTTTTAACAAGTTCCACAGAAAATGTTACAAAGACATTTACTGGAAGAACAGTTCAGATGCACATTTTGGTAACAGAATGACGTATGGGGTGTTGGTGCAGTCATTCTGTTACCAAACTTTGCATTGGCACTGTTCTACAAGTAGCCTAAATGTATGTTTGTAAAATGTTCAGTGGAAATGGTTAAAAGTCATCCTTGTGCATAGAGTTGTATGGTTTGTTAAACTTTTCAATCATTGGTTTCTGTTGGGCATACCTTAAAATGGAAAATCAGAGTCTCAGCATCACTCTTACTGTGGAATTGCCCTACTGTCAATGGTTGTGTTCACTAGGGAAATCACTCATTACAAATACGCTAGATTCACACTTCAATACGAGTGAACCAGGTTTCTTTCTACTCACCTTAGAGTTTCTTCCTTTAGGCTGGGTCTGTTGTGTTGGGTCCCTGTATCAACCATGGTTGAATGGGCGCCCTCCTCTGTCTCACCGTTTGTTCCAGCATCATGAGTCCTGTTGTCATTTGGAACGATTAAATCCAAAACATCTACTGCAGACTGAGAGTGGACACTGTCCATTCCCTTGTCTGACTCTCTGTTGTGTTTTCTTTTTCTCCCGCTGCCCTGCACAGCTGCAAACCCGCCATCCGTTTTCGGCCTCTTTGACTTCAATTTTCTTTCAGTTTGTTCTTTTATACCTGGAAGGTCTGCTTTATCTGGACAATCGTTCAGTTGACTCTCTCTGTGTTTTTTCTTCTTCCGTTTCCTCTTCTCTTTTACATTCTCCTCTACCTCAGTTACCACATCTTTACCTCTCTTGACCGTTTCAGTGTGCAGTTCTATGATTTCTGCATCATCTGCTGTTCTTGAAACTGTCTGACAGCTTACCGCTCCCTCTTCAAGATCTGTTTGTCTGTTCTTGTGCTTCTTCTTACTCTTTCTGGCCTCATCTGGCGCTGTTACTGCTGAAACATCTACTGCAGGCTTTGAGAAGACACGGTCTATCCCCCCTTCTGTCTCAACTTTATTATGTTTTCTCTTTTTCTTCCTGCTACTCATATTCTCCTCATCAGCAGTCACTCCATCCTCTCCCACCTGTTGTGTTTGAAGATTCTTTGGCTTTTTCTTCGTTTTCCCTCCAGTTTGTTCCTCAGGATCTGGTACCTCCATTTCATTTTGAACAACATTTAGTTGATTCTCTTCCTTTCCCTTTTTACGTTTCTTCCTCTCTTTCTCCACCACTTCCAGCTCGGTCACTGTTTGCTCTTTATGTTTAGGTTCTTTACCCCTTTTCACTACTGTCAATTGGTGAACCTCCTTTTGATTATGATCAATTGCCGGTTCTTCTGGTCGCCGTTCAGATAGTGCTTTAGTCTTTTTCTTCTTCTTTTTCTTCTTCTTCTTTTTGTCTTTTTTACATCCCTCGACTGTATCAGGTGCCACTGATGAGATTTCAGGAGTTTCTTCAAACAAAAGAAGGGATGTTCGAGACAACTCAATCAATAAGAAATTCTCACTTGCCCCCTGTTTAGTGGATGTCGAAGTCCCCAGCATGGTGGCTGCAGCATAACCTATTATCTCTATCTGTAACAGAAAGACAATATTAACGTTTATCCATTGTTTCCTAAATGTGAAAGCATGGATAGGCATTAACTTTAGCAGCTAGGTAACGTTAACTAGCTACCATAATTATATTAGCAAAATACGTGCATATGATGCACACGTGTGATCATTGTTCGGATAACTAGCTAGCTAGTGGCTACATAACATGTGATAGTTCATCCAAATAGTCTAGCCCAGGTAGCTAGCTACGTAAATCAAATATGATAAAACTCTTTAAAAAACTCAAATGCATATGGTTGAACAAGTGGTGAAAGTGAAACCGTAACTTATTTGGTGACAAAAGTGACGTCGACGGAAATCCGGAAATTTAAATCTCTTTGGTGTTAACAATGTATGTGTGTGTGTGACTATGACCAAAGCTAGCTACTGCCACTCTGTGGTGGTAGATGTACTATAGCAATAGAATGAATAGGACGAGCTTGGAACCTCTAACACTGCCAATTTGACTGGAATGGCTGCCTGCCTGGTATTCTTCTGCATTCCCGTGTCATTTCCAACAATTAGGATTTATAGGTCTAGATTAGTATTCCCGCTATATATAATATGCCATTTAGCGACGCTTTTATCCAAAGCGACTAACAGTCATGACAACACTATAGTTGGGCAGATAATATTTGGACGTTTTCAGAGATCTGTTAATTGTGCTTCTGTTGATAAAACTTTTGAGATTAGGGGTTTTCTATGTGGTGATTTTATGTGGTGATTTTAGGACGCTAAATACAGTCAGCAATGGCCAGCGATGAATGCTGTGTGTTATAGACAGATATAGATTTGGGGATGCAATTTCTATAGGCCTAACTCAGGTCTAACTCATTATAATAGCCTATATTTTTGTTCTAAAGTAAATGTAGCTATATATCCTTTACAGTATTAGTCTACACAGCATGAGATTGGTTTGGATTGGTTTGCTGAAAGTCATCCATACCACGGCGCCCAGTGCTCGGTCTGATGTCCGGTCTGAATACAAGAGAACATGTAGCCTACCATCTGGAGAGTTAATTAATGATTCATAATTGAAGAGAGAAGTTATCCTGATATTTCTTATACCTATCCACCATGACTTACACAATCAATACATCGGCAGCCTTTCAACATTAGGATATAATATGTTCTGTAGCCTAGATAGTAGGGGTGTAACGATCCATCTACTACATCGATGTATGGATTTATATTTCTATGATCCAACTACATCGATCTGTGCTCGGCGAGTTGGCCTTTTGGACAACATATATCGATCTAACATCGTTTTAAAATGTAATAAATCGATTGTATCGATACTAGGAAATAACCCATTGGATTTAAGCACGTCAGACTTTATATGCAGGGGTGCACATAACTGGTACGCAGGTACGCAAGCGCGACAAAAATCAGGAATGCGTAATGCCACTTGTGTTACTACGCGCCTTTGCGTACTTGACCGATCTTCTCATTTAACCTTACACATGACATGTTGCTTGTCAACTACTGTCAGGGATGTCCAAAAAGCAACAGACATTAAGCAGCTTCTTTGGCGTTTCGCCACCTACAAAGAAACGCCAACTGGAGCCAGAGCCGAAGAAAATACTTTTTTCGGAAAAGTGGCTCCAAGATGTGCAGTGGCTTGAAGCTAACGATGAGCGCACTGAAATGTGGTGCAAGATTTGCCACTCAAATCCACATCTAGCAGACAAAACAGGTGCATTTTATAAAGGCTCAAAGAATTTCAACCATCCTTTATTTGACAAACATGAAAAGAGCAAGGAGCACACGAATGTAGCGCAAGCCATTGCTAAACAAGCTAGCCGAGAATAAATGTCCAGTCGCCCACTTGCCAGATGGCGAGACAAGCTGAATGAAGAACAGCGGCAAGCTCTGTTTAATATTTTTCTCCTCGCCTTCCATAAAGCTAAACACGCACGTCCCATGTCTTCCTATTCTGAGGATGTTCCTTTACTGAAGCGGCTAGAAGTAAATGTCGGAGGTGCATATCATTCACGTGAAGAGTGCACACGGATCATGCAGAGCATCGCTCACACCATCAGCGGGGAGTTACGAGCCAAGTTGCAGTCTGCTGAATTTTGGGGGCTGCTTTTTGATGGATCTGAGGACATCACAAAAACTGAGCAGGAAATCGTTTACAGTGTGTCTGTGTCCAGCAACGGAGAGTTTACTTCGGACTTTATTGGACTGATTGAATTGGGTGCTGACCGAACCGCACAGGCCATAACAGACGGACTTGTGAGACTTTTCCAGGACACAGGCTTGGATGACTGGACAACAAAGTTGGTCGCTGTGTGCACAGACTGCTGCTGTCAACGTGGGTATCTACAACGGCGTTGTGACAAAACTCCGCACACACACTGGAGAATTGCGCGAAATCAGCTGATCGCAACGTTCCTTACTGTGAGACATGTAATCGCTCTGTGGTCAAGCTGCTGCAGTTTTATTTACAAAAAGGTGGAGCAAAAAAAACTGCTGCACTGAATAAGCTATGTGAAGAAAATGGGATCTCCTTTGTGAAACTGGGTAAGTTTCATAATATCAGATGGTCTGCATGGAGGCATGAAACACTGTTAAAAATATCAAGACTATTGCCAGCCATTAAAATGCAACTGGTTACGAGTGATAACAGTGACTTGCAGCATATCTGCACAGAGCGTTTTCAGTGCTTTCTGTCAAACATGCTTGACATTTGCAACATTTTGAATACCACATCCATTAGGTTTCAGAAGGAAAAGCTGACCATTGGAGAATGTAAGGATGAACTCATGGTGGCCATTGGACAGTTCACACTTCTGCTTGATGGTGAAAGCCATAGGGCACACACTGTTTCCAATGCTGATGCTGACAGAGACAATACTCAGGGGGTTAATTGAAGAGTTTGAAATCAGATATGACTCCCTCAAGTCATGTGATCATTTCTTAGTATTTGATCCTTCAACATGGCCTCAGGAAATGCAAGACCTCCACAGTTTTGGAAACACAACAGTTTGCAGCATTCTCAAGAAATATGAGGCCACCTTGCAACTTGACAAAGATACCACTGTGACAGAATGGATGCGCTTAAAGCAGGCAGGAAAACGCCTGGGAGCCTCTTCTGTGTATGACTTGGTCCAAATAGTAAGTACAAGTAACCCAGATGCTTATTCCAACATCAACAAGGTGGTTAAGCTGTCTATTACACTGCATTTAAGCAGTGCAGCTTGTGAGAGGGGATTCTCACATCTCAACATTATAAAAACCAAGTACAGATCTTGTCTGTCACATGCTCGTCTCTCAGCACTGATGCACATTCACCTGTCAAAAGCAGACCACAGAGACATTTGACCCAAAGCCTGCTGTTGACCTGTGGATGGAGACAGCTAATCGAAGGCTCAACCAAGGACAGGGAGGTGCATCTGCAGCATCTTCATCATCTACCATGCAGGAAGCTGAAGCAGAGGACAGTGGTGGTGGCACTGAGGAGGACAGTGGTGGCAGCACTGAGGAGGACAGTGATGGCAGCACTGAGGAGGACAGTGGTGGTGGCACTGAGGAGGACAGTGGTGGCAGCACTGAGGAGGACAGTGATGGCAGCACTGAGGAGGACAGTGGTGGCGGCACTGAGGAGGACAGTGAAGAAGACTGCACTTATTAAGACCACGCTACATATATGGTGAGTACCAAACACCATCTGCTGGTACTCACCTGAGTAACTCACTGAAAAAGTTATGTGCACCCCTGTTTATATGGATGTTTTTTCTTAGCACTTTTAATGATAAAGGCTTTAAACATTACTCGATTCAGTCTGCCTATCCGTGACGTCATCGTGCCAGCAGCAGCGCAAAGGCGCCAAGACAACAAAACATAGCATGGCGGACGACAGAGGAGAAGCCGACGAGCGAGAAATTATCAAGCCACCATTGCGGTCCTTACAAGAAACAGGAATCTAGGAAACTTCACCTGCACTGTCCAATATCCAGGTATTTATTTCAGTCACACTGGTTGAATTTTTGGCTAAAAGGTTACTGAATCGATTTCAAGTCACTGAATCGTTTCGGATCGTATCGTTCTAAATGAACCAATATCGTCCTTGAATCGTATCGACAACCACGAATCGTGATACAAATCGAATCGTTGTTAAAACGAATCGTTACACCCCTACTAGATAGGCTATCAGTCTACCTTACATACACACACAACATGAGCAGTTTAACTTGGTCAAAAATGTTATTTATTAAAGATGATCACAAAGTATGTGTCGGTAACTCTGCATTATAGTATAACATATTTATTTTTGAACGAAAGCCACGAAACTAGTGTATGAGTGAGTCACACTATCACACTTGACTCAAATAATAATCATTAATAGCCAAGAGCAGCACCGACCTGCTCTTGGCTCATCAAATGTGCATAAATTACCCAGTGAGCACCGTCCGATGCTGATGGAGGTTAAAAAAAATAATGTTTTTTTGCTCACTGGGGAGACCCATATAGGCGATTTGCATGTCGGTTTTTCCTCCCTGTACTCTCTTTCATTCAGTTTATTCTTCACATAGGCAAATAAGGACTCCATGTTTCAGAAACAGACGTTACAAAGCTTACTATCACTCTTTTCTGCTGCATCCTCCTCTTCTCCTACAACAAGTGAGAAGGGTGCAATCGCAGCCTGCAATTCGGGGCGTTCCTGCATGTGGGCATTCCTGCATCTGCAGGATCCACTCTTTATACTTCTATTGGTCCATTTTTAAGTTAGGACAGGCGGGAGGCCTGTCCTAACATAATGTTGGATGTTGGATGCCAACAGCCTATAAACCCCACAGAAGAAGGGGTGGGGGGACAATGGTAGCTAGCTAGCTGTACACCGGTAGACAGTGTCCCTCGCGCCTGCCTGTCGGGCACTGTTTTCCTACTGTTCTGTTAACGATGGCGAGGGCAGGTGTTCGGTAGGCGGGAGCGAAGGACACTGTGTGCTAACTTTTCCCTTACAAAAAAAGAATGCATTCAGAGTGCAGTATGCTGCAAATACTGCGTCCAAAATAATACCGTTTTTTTTACTGCAGTGATTATGCAGTGTAACTGCAGTTACAGTGCAGTATAACTGTAGTTCAACTGCAGTACACTGCAGTTATTCTGCAATTACTGCGTCCAAAATAACACAGTCGACTGCAGTTACTGCATTTTTACAGCAGTTTTAAAACTGCAATATTTTTTGTAAGGGAGCCGGCTAGTCCTAAGGAGGACTCAGTTACACAGCAGGCGGAAGGCGACACCGGGTGCAAACTAGCTAACTAGCAAGCACACGATGTCGTTAACTATCAAGCTAGCCAGTACCCCAGTGTCGCCCCAGCCTCCCGCCTGCTGTGCTAGCGTGAGGCAGGGATGACTGGTAGAAGGTAGATGCAGGAATGCCCACATGCAGGAATGCCCCGAATTGCGGGCTGCAGTTGCACACTAATGCAACAAGTAGCCTATTTTAATCTGCGTCATGTGCAGTGCGCAGTGGCTCGTGCTCATATAGCAAATATGGCGAAGGGGACCCCCTGACAATCATTTAAGAGAATAAAATGTAAATATGTGAAATAAAACATTTATGTTGTTAACGAACTAAATTCTTCAAATATAATTTCAAAACTGGTCAGTATGTCACATTTTCACACAGACCCGAGGTGCGTGGCCACAGAGTAGGATCCGACCCGGGATCCAAGGGTCAACTAACAGAGCAGGATCCGACCCAGGATCCAAGGGTCAACTAAGACTTTCAGACCGACCAGATCGATCGGGATCCGAGGGTCAACTAAGAATTTCTGACCCGACCCCAATCGGGATCCGTGGTCTACTAAGAATTTTGGACCCCACCCGGTAATCGGGTCCCACCCGTACCCATGAAGACCTCTTCAGGATATGGTAGAGGAACTGAGTGTGTGTGTGTGTAGCCAGTGTGGTTTAGAATAGTGAATGCTGTGTCACTTTGCGTTAAGATCTGAAGCACAGAGTGTGGAGTGTGAGTGTGAGTGTGAGTGTGTGTGTGTGTGTGTATGTGCATGTACAGTCGTGGTCAAAAGTTTTGAGAATGACACAAGTATTGGTCTTCACAAAGTTTGCTGCTTCAGTGTTTTTAGATATTTTTGTCAGATGTTACTATGGTATACTGAAGTATAATTACAAGCATTCCATAAGTGTCAAATGCTTTTATTGACAATTACATTAAGTTTATGCAAAGAGTCAATATTTGCAGTGTTGACCCTTCTTTTTCAAGACCTCTGCAATCCGCCCTGGCATGCTGTCAATTAACTTCTGGGCCACATCCTGACTGATGGCAGCCCATTCTTGCATAATCAATGCTTGGAGTTTGTCAGAATTTGTGGGTTTTTGTTTGTCCACCCGCGTCTTGAGGATTGACCACAAGTTCTCAATGGGATAAAGGTCTGGGGAGTTTCCTGGCCATGGACCCAAAATTTCGATGTTTTGTTCCCCGAGCCACTTAGTTATGACTTTTTCCTTATGGCAAGGTGCTCCATCATGCTGGAAAAGGCATTGTTCGTCACCAAACTGTTCTTGGATGGTTGGGAGAAGTTGCTCTCGGAGGATGTGTTGGTACCATTCTTTATTCATGGCTGTGTTCTTAGGCAAAATTGTGAGTGAGCACACTCCCTTGGCTGAGAAGCAACCCCACACATGAATGGTCTCAGGATGCTTTACTGTTGGCATGACACAGGACTGATGGTAGCGCTCACCTTGTCTTCTCCGGACAAGCTTTTTTCCGGTTGCCCCAAACAAACGGAAAGGGGATTCATCAGAGAAAATGACTTTACCTCAGTCCTCAGCAGTCCAATCCCTGTACCTTTTGCAGAATATCAGTTTGTCCCTGATGTTTTTCCTGGAGAGAGGTGGCTTCCTCGCTGCCCTTCTTGACACTAGGCCATCCTCCAAAAGTCTTTGCCTCACTGTGCGTGCAGATGCACTCACACCTGCCTACTGCCATTTCTGAGCAAGCTCTGCACTGGTGGTGCCCTGATCACGCAGCTGAATGAACTTTAGGAGACGGTCCTGGCGCTTGCTGGACCTTCTTGGATGCCCTGAAGCCTTCTTCACAACAATTGAACCTCTCTCCTTGAAGTTCTAGATGATCAGATAAATGGTTGATTTAGGTGCACTCTTACTAGCAGCAATATCCTTGCCTGTGAAGCCCTTTTTGTGCAAAGCAATGATGATGGCACGTGTTTCCTTGCAGGTAACCATGGTTAACAGAGGAAGAACAATGATTTCAAGCACCACCCTCCTTTTAAAGCTTCCAGTCTGTTATTCTAACTCAATCAGCATGACAGAGTGATCTCCAGCCTTGTCCTCGTCAACACTCTCACCTGTGTTAACGAGAGAATCACTGACATGATGTCAGCTGGTCCTTTTGTGGCAGGGCTGAAATGCAGTGGAAATGTTTTTGGGGGATTAAGTTCATTTTCATGGCAAAGAGGGACTTTGCAATTAATTGCAATTCAGCTGATCACTCTTCATAACATTCTGGAGTATATGCAAATTGCCATCATAAAAACTGAGGCAGCAGACTTTGTGAAAATTAATATTTGTGTCATTCTCAAAACTTTTGACCACAACTGTACAGTGTTACAGCCTTATTCTAAAATGGATGAAATAAAAAATTTTCCTCAGCAATCTTCACACAATACCCCATAATGTATTAAAAATAAAAAAAATGAAATACACCACTACAGCTACTCATTCAAGGGTTTTTCTTTATTTGTAGTATTTTCTACATTGTAGAATAATAGTGAAGACATCAAAACTATGAAATAACACATATGGAATCATGTAGTAACCCAAAAAGTGTTAAACAAATCAAAATATATTTTATATTTGAGATTCTTCAAAGTAGCCACCCTTTGCCTTGATGACAGCTTTGCACACTCTTGGCATTCTCTCAACCAGCTTCACCTGGAATGCTTTTCCAACAGTCTTGAAGGAGTTCCCACATATGATGAGCACTTGTTGGCTGCTTTTCCTTCACTCTGCAGTCCAACTCATCCAAAACCATCTCAATTGGGTTGAGGTCGGGTGAAAGAGTAGGTGTGTCCAAACTTTTGACCGGTACTGTAAGAATTCAGACCCTTTGCTATGAGACTCAAAATCATCCTTGAGATGTTTCTACAACTTTATTGGAGTCCATCTGTGGTAAATTCAATTGATTGGACATGATTTGGAAAGGCACACACCTGTCTGTATAAGGTCCCACAGTTGACAGTGCATGTCAGAGCAAAAACCAAGCCGTGAGGTTGAAGGAATTGTCCGTAGAGCTCCGAGACAGGTTTGTGTCGAGGCACAGATCTTGGGAAGGGTACCAAAACATTTCCCCAAGAACACAGTGGCCTCTATCATTCTTAAATGGAAGAAGTTTGGAACCACCAAGACTCTTCCAAACTGATCAATCGGGGGAGAAGGGCCATGGCCAGGGAGGCGACCAAGAACCCAATGGTCACTCTGACAGAGCTCCAGAGTTCCTCTGTGGGGATTGGTGAACCTTCCAGAAGGACAACCATCTCTACAGCACTTCACCAATCAGGCCTATATGGTAGAGTGGGCAGAAGGAAGCCACTCCTCAGTAAAAGACATACAGTGGGGGAAAAAAGTATTTAGTCAGCCTCCAATTGTGCAAGTTCTCCCACTTAAAAAGATGAGAGAGGCCTGTAATTTTCATCATAGGTACACGTCAACTATGACAGACAAATTGAGAATTTCTTTTCCAGAAAATCACATTGTAGGATTGTAATGAATTTATTTGCAAATTATGGTGGAAAATAAGTATTTGGTCACCTACAAACAAGCAAGATTTCTGGCTCTCACAGACCTGTAACTTCTTCTTTAAGAGGCTCCTCTGTCCTCCACTTGTTACCTGTATTAATGGCACCTGTTTGAACTTGTTATCAGTATAAAAGACACCTGTCCACAACCTCAAACAGTCACACTCCAAACTCCACTATGGCCAAGACCAAAGAGCTGTCAAAGGACACCAGAAACAAAATTGTAGACCTGCACCAGGCTGGGAAGACTGAATCTGCAATAGGTAAGCAGCTTGGTTTGAAGAAATCAACTGTGGGAGCAATTATTAGGAAATGGAAGACATACAAGACCACTGATAATATCCCTCGATCTGGGGCTCCATGCAAGATCTCTCCCCGTGGGGTCAAAATGATCACAAGAACGGTGAGCAGAAATCCCAAAATCACACGGGGGGACCTAGTGAATGACCTGCAGAGAGCTGGGACCAAAGTAACAAAGCCTACCATCAGTAACACACTACGCCGCCAGGGACTCAAATCCTGCAGTGCTAGACGTGTCCCCCTGCTTAAGCCAGTACATGTCCAGGCCCGTCTGAAGTTTGCTAGAGTGCATCCAGAAGAGGATTGGGAAAATGTCATATGGTCAGATGAAACCAAAATATAACTTTTTGGTAAAAACTCAACTCGTCGTGTTTGGAGGACAAAGAATGCTGAGTTGCATCCAAAGAACACCATACCTACTGAGGGGGGGTGAAAACATCATGCTTTGGGGCTGTTTTTCTGCAAGGGGACCAGGACGACTGATCCGTGTAAAGGAAAGAATGAATGGGGCCATGTAACGTGAGATTTTGAGTGAAAACCTCCTTCCATCAGCAAGGGCATTGAAGATGAAACGTGGCTGGGTCTTTCAGCATGACAATGATCCCAAACACACCGCCCGGGCAACGAAGGAGTGGCTTCGTAAGAAGCATTTCAAGGTCCTGGAGTGGCCTAGCCAGTCTCCAGATCTCAACCCCATAGAAAATCTTTGGAGGGAGTTGAAAGTCTGTGTTGCCCAGCGACAGCCCCAAAACATCACTGCTCTAGAGGAGATCTGCATGGAGGAATGGGCCAAAATACCAGCAACAGTGTGTGAAAACCTTGTGAAGACTTACAGAAAACGTTTGACCTGTGTCATTGCCAACAAATGGTATATAACAAAGTATTGAGAAACTTTTGTTATTGACCAAATACTTATTTTCCACCATAATTTGCAAATAAATTCATTAAAAATCCTACAATGTGATTTTCCGGATTTTTTTTTCTCATTTTGTCTGTCATAGTTGACGTGTACCTATGATGAAAATTACAGGCCTCTCTCATCTTTTTAAGTGGGAGAACTTGCACAATTGGTGGCTGACTAAATACTTTTTTTCCCCACTGTATGAAAGCCCGCTTGGAGTTTGCCAAAAGGCACATAAAGACTCAGACCATTTATTTTTTTATTTTTTTATTTCACCTTTATTTAACCAGGTAAGCCAGTTGAGAACAAGTTCTCATTTACAACTGCGACCTGGCCAAGATAAAGCAAAGCAGTGCGATAAAAACAACAACACAGAGTTACATATGGGGTAAACAAAACATAAAGTCAAAAATACAACAGAAACTATATATACAGTGTGTGCGAATGTAGTAAATTATGGAGGTAAGGCCATACTGCAAAATAGTTACAATTTCGTATTAACACTGGAATGTTAGGTGTGCAAAAGATGATGTGCAAATAGAAATACTGGAGTGCAAATTAGCAAAATAAATAACAATATGGGGATGAGGTAGTTGGATGGGCTAATTACAGATGGGCTGTGTACAGGTGCAGTGATCGGTAAGCTGCTCTGACAACTGACGCCTAAAGTTAGTGAGGGAGATAAGAGTCTCCAGCTTCAGAGATTTTTGCAGTTGTTCTAGTCATTGGCAGCAGAGAACTGGAAGGAATGGTGGCCAAAGGAGGTGTTGGCTTTGGGGATGACCAGTGAGATATACCTGCTGGAGCACAGACTACGGGTGGGTGTTACTATGGTGACCAGTGAGCTAAGATAAGACTGGGATTTGCCTAGCAGTGATTTATAGATGACCTGGAGCCAGTGGGTTTGGCGACGAATATGTAGTGAGGGCCAGCCAACAAGAGCGTACAGGTCACAATGGTGGGTAGAATATGGGGCTTTGGTGACAAAACGGATGGCACTGTGATAGACTACATCCAATTTGCTGAGTAGAGTGTTGGAGGCTATTTTGTAAATGACAGTCAAGGATCGGTAGGATAGTCAGTTTTACGAGGGCATGTTTGGCAGCATGAGTGAAGGAGGCTTTGTTGCGAAATAGGAAGCCGATTCTAGATCTAACTTTTGATTGAAGATGCTTAATGTGAGTCTGGAAGGAGAGTTTACAGTCTAACTAGACACCTAGGTATTTGTAGTTGTCCACATACTCTAGGTCAGACCCGCCGAGAGTAGTGATTCTAGTCGGGTGGGCGGGTGCAAGCAGCGTTCGGTTGAAGAGCATGCATTTAGTTTTACTAGTGTTTAAGAGCAGTTGGAGGCTACGGAAGGAGTATTGTATGGCGTTGAAGCTCGTTTGGAGGTTTGTTAACACGGTGTCCAATGAAGGGCCAGATGTATACAAAATGGTGTCGTCCGCATAGAGGTGGATCCAAGCGTCACCAGCAGCAAGAGCAACATCATTGATATACACAGAGAATAGAGTCGGCTCGAGAAACAAGATTCTCTGGTCTAATTAAACCAAGCGTCAACTCTTTGGCCTGAACACCAAGCGTCACATCTGGAGGAAACCTGGCACCATCTGGATCGAGGCAAAGATGAAAGGAGCAAAGTATAGAGAGATCCTTGATGAAAACTTGCTCCAGAGCGCTCAGGACCTCAGACTGGGGCGAAGGTTCACCTTCCAACAGGACTACCCTAAGCACACAGCCAAGACAACGCAGGAGTGGCTTCGGGACAAGTCTCTGAATGTCCTTGAGTGGCCCAGCCAGAGCCCGGACTTTAACCTGATCGGACTTGAACCTGATCGAACATCTCTGGAGAGACCTGAAAATAGCTGTGCAGCAACGCTCCCCATCCAACCTAACAGAGCTTGAGAGGATCTGCAGAGAAGAATGGGAGAAACTCCCCAAATCCAGGTGTGCCAAGCTTGTAGTGTCACACCCAAGAAGACTCGAGGCTGTAATCGCTGCCAAAGGTGCTTCAACAAAGTACTGAGTAAAGGGTCTGAATACTTATGTAAATGTTATATTTCAGTTTTTTTATTTTTTATAAATTAGCAACAATTTCTACAAACCTGTTTTTGTATTGACTGAGGGGGAAAAAACATTTCATCCATTTTAGAATAAGGCTGTAACATAACAAAATGTGGAAAAAGTCAAGGGGTCTGAATACTTTCCAAATGCGCTGTGTGTGTGTATTTGAACGCAAGAGTGAAATGCATCATATGATGCAAAACGTATCATCATCATGATGATGTGGCAAGTGACACTTTGGTTCTTGAAAATCCTATATCTTGAAAACTTGTCTTGCAAAACATTTTGGTACTGTATCAACAGTGGACTAATGAAAAAAATACCACAATATTGAGTGGATTTTCCCTTTAAGTTAAAATATGACACCAGATTCCAATGACCCCATACTTACATGTAATAACAACTTCAATGTGGCCGGACCTATGTGTTTTAAATGATTGAAAACCTCAGTGCGGCCGACACTGTACATCTAAATTGACACCACCCACACAATACAGTCAATCCTCGTTCCGTCCTGCAGGAATCTGAGGCAACTATGATCTAGTCTCATAAGTTACCTCACTGCTACCCAGAGGCTGTTACAGTAGTTAGTGCCCAGAGTGTGTTATAGTAGTTACCCAGCTAGCACATTTGGTTCCTTGGAAGTTGTGGGAACATATGTTTTTGGTTTACCATTGGTTCTGGGAACAACGTTTCCTGACTGGTAAAAAGGAATGTTTTTTAAACATTCTGAGAACAGAAGTGAACATTTCGCCTGTTCTAGGAACTTAATTTTTAGGTTGCAGGGAGGTTCTTAGAACGTTTTACTATGGTTCCCTGTAGCTGAGTTGGTAGAGCATGGCGCTTGCAACGCCAGGGTTGTGGGTTCGTTTCCCACGGGGGGCCAGTATGAAAAATGTATGCACTCACTAACTGTAAGTCGCTCTGGATAAGAGCGTCTGCTAAATGACGTAAATGTAAATGGTTCCCTGATTGTTTTCCTAGGAGGTTTTATTCATGTTCAGAGAACGTAAATTATAGGTTATTTACATTACATTTTAGTCATTTAGCAGACACTCTTATCCAGAGCGACTTACAGTTAGTGAGTGCATACATTATTTTTTATACTGGCCCCCCGTGGGAATCGAACCCACAACCCTGGCATTGCAAACGCAATGCTCTACCAACTGAGCTACATCCCTGCCGGCCATTCCCTCCCCTACCCTGGACGACGCTGGGCCAATTGTGCGCCGCCCCATGGGTCTCCTGGTCGCGGCCGGCTACGACAGAGCCTGGATTCGAACCAGGATCTCTAGTGGCACAGCTAGCACTGCGATGCAGTGCCTTAGACCACTGCGCCACTTAGACCACCCCCACATTGCCATTTGATGATAATTAATTAAAGTTCTGAGAACGTTTCAATAAGACTTTTAATAACACTGGCCCCATCCACAGGGCATGAGTTGTCACTGAATGGTTTGATGAGCATGAAAACGATGTAAACCATATGCCATAGCCGTCTCATTCACCAGATTTCAACCCAATTGAACACTTATGGGAGATTCAGGAGCGGCGCCTGAGACAGCGTTTTCCACCAACATCAACAAAACACCAATTGATGGAATTTCTCGTGGAAGAATGGTGTCACATTACATTTACATTTACATTTGAGTCATTTAGCAGACGCTCTTATCCAGAGCGACTTACAGTTAGTGAGTGCATACATTTTTCATACTTTTTTCATACTTTTATTTTCTTCATATTTTCATTGCAATTTTTGTAAGTTAAGTTAGGTTTTGAGAGTTTTCAAAAAAGTTATATACAGACACATTTTGTGGGACACGCTGTATATTGTAAAATATGACTGCGCGACAGACAACAACTCATTTAATATCCAACTTTTTACCTCTGAAATATAGCAAACGTCACATCCCTCCAATAGAGTTCCAGACACTTGTAGAATACAATATATACCTAGGTGCATTGAAGCTGCTATGGCTCGTGGTGGCCCAACGCCCTATTAAGACACTTTATGTTGGTGTTTGCTTTATTTTGGCAGTTATCTTTACTCTAGCTGCCAAAATATAGTGAAGATTACCTGTGTTGTGAAGATTATCTGTGTGGTAAAGATGTGATGTGTTCAGGTTGAGGCAAAGGCAGGCGATGGAGCTGATTCGGCACAAGGTGCACGTGAAAGATCAGGACATGAAGATTCGTACCCCCACATTGCCACTTCTTCAGACAAAGGGATGCAGTCTCGCACTCACCTTGGACAAACTTGGTAATTATCTCAGCTTCTAATTAGGAGTGCTACAACCCCCTTTCACACTTCTGAATGTTATTTGTCCCTCAGCATTAATCCACAGGATAAAATCACTACTCATGAGCCATTCATTTTAGGTTGTTTGTACATCTGTGTCTGCCTTTGCTGTGTGTTGTGGTTTTTGCTCTGTGCTGCGGACTTTCGGTGTGTTGTATGTGTGTGATTGTGTCTATTTAAATTTCCCATGGGAGGCAGGCTTCTGTGTCAGGACCCCAGTAAGACCGAGAGTAGAGAGGCTGTTGAACTGCTGCAGAGAGCTCTGGACCTGTACATCTGCTTCCTGGGGTCTGATCACACTCTGACCAGAGACTTACAACAGTAAGACCCAGTACAGGATTGAAAGTTGGACACAAAATCAGCCACACCACAAACAGCAACTGGGTTGGTAAGGGAATATTTGACCGATGCAATCGCTCGCCAAATGATAAACACTCTGTGCATATTGAACAAAAACTACAGCAAACTGCAAAACATGGGGTCTAGACTGGAGTTGCTTGTTGTGTCCCAGGACCTCAAGTAAAGAATCTTAAACTAACGGAGTTGAACTTTGTCCTTTTAGGGTTTTAAACACAGAATCCAGGAGACCTCTGACCCCTCGGCTCACCAGGTCCAGACCTCTCTTCCACCTCCCCACTAGGAGGCTAAGCAGTGGGACCAGACCCAACACAGCCGCACCCCTTCACTCCCACCTGGCCTGGGACAGGGGCACCACACACACCCCTCTGTACCCCTCCGGAAAGAGATCCCTATCAGCCCCATCCAACAAGACCCCCCACACAGCCAGAACCAGATCAGGAACCAGTCAAGAACCAGAACTAAAACCACTGACCCTGGCCTGCCTTCCAGACCACAGTGTTTGGGCTACAGAGTGACATCAGAAACCTGATCTCAGAACTCAAACCCAGACCTGCTTCAGCACCGGGCTTCCGTTCCATAGACAGGACCCTGGTGCTGTATAGGGCAGGCTGGTGCCACCGACCAGGCAGGTACGTTCTGGAGGAACGGATAGTCATAACATTGAAAAGAGAGATTGGATCCCCTCTGCACATGCAGAGAAGCACACCACTGTAAGTCGCTCTGGATAAGAGCGTCTGCTAAATGATGTAAATGTAAATGTAAATGGTCAGACTGACAGGCCAAGGACAGGGAGGAGAGACAGTCTTATTCCACCAGGTGGTGTTAGAGAGAAGAGAAAGAGTCAGAGAGAAGAAGAGCACATAGTTTTCATGTAGTTTTTGAACTGCTATTGTTTAACCACTTTTGATACCAACCCTCTTTTTGTTTGAGATCTATTAAAATATTAATGTTTTGCAATACATTCTTCTGATAAATGTCCCTATACGGACAATTGATTAATTTAACTCTACTTCAAGTTATCAAACGAATCAATCCTTTCTTTTCTGTATAGTTGGATCAAAACTTTGGTAAAATGTATGTTGTGAAAGACGTAGATCAGATCCTACTAGAAGACAGTACTTATTAGTACTTTTAGTAACCAAAGAGGGTGATGTTATCAACCATTGTAAGCACTAGTAAATAGATATCTGTCAATTCTCCACACACAATGATGTGAGTGAAAGCATTAATTGAGCAACATGTTACAGATGCTGTGAAGTAGGACTTTCCCCCTAAGTAAGCTGGTTTGGACTTTATCATGTGGTGTAATGTAGATTTAGGTAATGAGTTCTGAGGTCTGTATTTATGTTTGCATATCCTTGAATTTGTGCGTAGGCCTGTTTGTTTCTGTGACCCCTCATTGGATGTACTTAAGTAAAAATACTTTAAAGTACTACTTAAGTAGCTTTTTGGGGAATCTGTACTTCTCTTTACTATTTCTATTTTTGACAACTTTTACTTTTACTTCACTACATTCCTAAGGAAAATTATGTACTTTTGACTCTTTTGACTTTTTCGCTGACACCCCAAAGTATTTGTTACAGTTTGAATGCTTAGCAGGACAGGAAAATGGTCAAATTCATGCACTTATCAAGAGAACATCCCTGGTCATCCCTACTGCCTCTGATCTGGCAGACTAACTAAACATACATGCTTCGTTTGTAAATGATGTCTGAGTGTTGGAGTGTGCCCCCTGGCTATCCATAAATAAATAAAATAAAATGGTGCTGTCTGGTTTGCTTAATATAAGGAATTTGATACTTAAGTATAATTTAGCAATTACATTTACTTTTGATACTTAAGTACAGTACCAGTCAAAAATTTGGACACACCTACTCATTCCAGGATTTTTCTTTATTTTTACTATTTTCTACATTGTAGAATAATAGTGAAGACATCGAAACTATGCCAAGAGTGTGCAAAGCTGTCATCAAGGCAAAGGGTGGCTACTTTGAAGAATCTCAAATATAAAATATATTTTGATTTGTTTAACACTTTTTTGTTTACTACATGATTCCATATATGTTATTTAATAGTTTTGATGTCTTCACTACTATTCTACAATGTAAAAAATAGTTTTAAAAAATAAAGAAAAACCCTTGAATGAGTTGGTGTGTCCAAACTTTTGATTGGTAGTGTATATTTAAAACCAAATACTTTTAGACTTTTACTCAAGTAGTATTTTACTGGCCGACTTTCACTTGAGTCATTTTCTATTAAGTTATCTTTACTTTTACTCAAGTACTGTATGACAATTGGTTACTTTTTCAACCACTGCCTGTTTTGAAGTTCAACCCAGGTGACTTTGAACCAGTGGCAGTCTGTGCCGTTAAAGATGAGGGAGGATGATTATTTTTTTATGAGCATGGCCTTATTTCTATTACAGCATATTGGATGACTGTCATTCATATTCCATTCACCCAGCTCAATGTAACATCGATAGGTTTAGGCTACGACATGATACTCGAATTTCCCCTTTACCCATCATGAGGTTTCTACAACCTTTGAATGAAAGTTTACAACATAGAGAATTTAGAGTAATCAAGGTGAAAGACAGTGACACATTGAATACTGCCTTGCACACTCTTGCCTGCATCTAGCTGATTTAGGGAGTAATCATTAGTCCAACAATTGTAAATGTACATTTATATTGGACAAATTCTGGTATTTTGATCCCCGTTTCGTTCCTTTTGCTTCCATTTAAGAAATGTTTTCAACAGAATCGACGGAATGAATGCACCCCTGATCACACGCAAACACAGTTCACTTTCATAGCAGCCACATAAAAACAGCGTGATCACTTTCCTCGTTGTATATATAATTATTTCTCGCAACTATCTATGCGCTCTCCTCCTCTCACCTTTTCCCTTCGCTTGTGGACTTCAGTGGACAACACATCAGCTGTCTGTGACAAGGCGAAAAAGCCTTTCTAAGCCAAACCTTCATACACTACAGTGGCTTGCAAAAGTATTCACCCCCCTTGGCATTTTTCCAATTTTGTTGCCTTACAACCTGAAATTAAAATTGATTCTTGGGGGGGTTGTATCATTTGATTTACACAACATGCCTACCACTTTGAAGATGCAAAATATTATTTACTGTGAAACAAACAAGAAATAAGACAAAAAAACAGAAGACTTCAGCGTGCATAACTATTCACCCCCCCAAAGTCAATACTTTGTAGAGCCACCTTTTGCAGCAATTACAGCTGCAAGTCTCTTGGGGTATGTCTCTATAAGCTTGGCACATCTAGCCACTGGGATTTTTGCCCATTCTTCAAGGCAAAACTGCTCCAGCTCCTTCAAATTGGATGGATTCCGCTGGTGTACAGCAATCTTTAAGTCATACCACATATTCTCAATTGGATTGAGGTCTGGGCTTTGATTAGGCCATTCCAAGACATTTAAATGTTTCCCCTTAAACCACTCAAGTTTTGCTTTAGCAGTATGCTTAGGGTCATTGTCCTGCTGGAATCTCAGGAGGACTGAAACAGGTTTCCCTCAAGAATTTCCCTGTATCATTCCTTCAATTCTGACCAGTTTCCCAGTCCCTGCCGATGAAAAACATCCCCACAGCATGATGCTGCCACCACTATGCTGGTGTTCTCGGAGTGATGAGAGGTGTTGGGTTTGAGCCAGACATAGCGCTTTCCTTGATGGCCAAAAAGCTACATTTTAGTCTCATCTGACCAGAGTACCGTCTTACATATGTTTGGGGAGTCTCCCTCATGGCTTTTGGCGAACACCAAACGTGTTTCCTTATTTTTTTCTTTAAGCAATGGCTTTCTTCTGGCCACTCTTCCGTAAAGCCCAGCTCTGTGGAGTGTACAGCTTAAAGTGGTCCTATGGACAGATACTCCAATCTCTGCTGTGGAGCTTTGCAGCTCCTTCAGGGTTATCTTTGGTCTCTTTGTTGCCTCTCTGATTAATGCCCTCCTTGCCTGGTCCGTGAGTTTTGGTGGGTGGCCCTCTCTTGGCAGGTTTGTTGTGGTGCTATATTCTTTCAATTTTTTAATAATGGATTTAATGGTGCTCCGTGGGATGTTCAAAGTTTCAGATATTTTTTTATAACCCAACCCTGATCTGTATTTCTCCACAACTTTGTCCCTGACCTGTTTGGAGAGCTCCTTGGTCTTCATGGTGCCGCTTGGTTGGCGGTGCCCCTTGCTTAGTGGTGTTGCAGACTTTGGGGCCTTTCAGAACAGGTGTGTATATACAAAAGTATGTGGACACCCCTTCAAATTAATGGATTTGGCTATTTCAGCCACACCCGTTGCTGACAGGTGTATAAAATCGAGCACACAGCTATGCAATCTCCATAGACAAACATTGGCAGTAGAATGTCCTTACTGAAGAGCTCAGTGACTTTCAATAGGATGCCACCTTTCCAACAAGTCAGTTTGTCAAATGTCTGCCCTGCTAGAGCTGCCCTGGTCAACTGTAAGTGCTGTTATTGTGAAGTGGAAACGTTTAGGAGCAACAACGGCTCAGCTGCGAAGTTGTAGGCCACACAAGCTCACAGAACAGTACTACAGAGTGCTGAAGCGCGTAGCTCGTAAAAATCATCTGTCCTCGGTTGCAACACTCACTACCAAGTTCCAAACTGCCTCTGGAAGCAATGTCAGCGCAATAACTGTTCGTTGGGAGCTTCCTGAAATGGGTTTCCATGGCCGAGCAGCCACACACAAGCCTAAGATCACCATGCGCAATGGCAAGCGTTGGCTGGAG
This sequence comes from Coregonus lavaretus, assembly GCF_964263955.1. NCBI lineage: Eukaryota > Metazoa > Chordata > Actinopteri > Salmoniformes > Salmonidae > Coregonus > Coregonus lavaretus. The sequence goes on from NC_140000.1 coordinate 44,009,251, forward strand.
TGGTGTAAAGCTCGCCGCCATTGGACTCTGGAGCAGTGGAAGTGCGTTCTCTGGAGTGATGAATCACCAGTCCGACTGACAAAACTGGGTTTGGCGGATGCCTGGAGAACGCTACCTGCCCCAAAGCATAGTGCCAACTGTAAAGTTTGGTGGAGGAGGAATAATGGTCTGGGGCTGTTTTTCATGGTTCAGGCTAGGCTCCTTAGTTCCAGTGAAGGGAAATCTTAACGCTACAGCTTACAATGACATTCTAGACGATTCTGTGCTTCCAACTTTGTGGCAACAGTTTGGGGAAGGCTCTTTCCTGTTTCTGCATGACAATTCCCCCATGCACAAAGCGCGGTTTATACAGAAATGGTTTGTCGAGATCGGTGTGGAAGAACTTGACTGGCCTGCACATAACCTCAACCCCATCGAACACCTTTGGGATGAATTGGAACGGTGACTGCGAGCCAGGCCTAATCGGCCAACACCAGTGCCCGACCTCACTAATGCCCTTGTGGCTGAATGGAAGCAAGTCCCTGCAGCAATGTTCCAACATCTAGCGGAAAGCCTTCCCAGAAGAGTGGAGGCTGTTATAGCAGCAAAGGGGGGACCAATTCCATATTAATGCTCATGATTTTGATGTAGTAGCCTAAACCTATCGATGTTACATTGAGCTGGGTGAATGGAATATGAATGACAGTCATCCAATATGCTGTAATAGAAATAAGGCCATGCTCATAAAAAAAGAATCCTCCTCCCTCATGTTCGAGGAGCAGGTGTCCACATACATTTGGTCATGTAGTGTATCATGACCGCTATAACCACTACACACAGCCTTCATCGTTGTCACGTCATAGTCAACATAGCTACCAGAACTATCGCATTAGTAAACCCACTAGCCACACTCATGCAGTACAGTCAGAAAGCAGTTTAGCAGTTACACCGGTGGGACCCGGTGGCAATAAATTAATACAACCAAAAGCTTACCTTGACTTGGAAGAGTTCCTGTGTTGGATAGCCATAGTCAGCTAGCTAACATAGCATCCCTCTCTGTTTGAGCCGGGTGTTTGAGTAGGCTAAACTAGCTAGCTGCATTCTGTAGCTAAGTGAAAGTTAAATTTTTAAAAAATACAACCAAATATAGCTAGCTCTCTCTCTCTCCCCCTCTCTCTCTTGCTTCTCCTTAATTTTGGAAGAAATTAATTTGTTCAAAACTGGTCGACTATTGTCTTTCTCTTTCTTTGTGTCAACTACTCCATTTTATGCACTGTAGTGCTAGTCAACTACTACATTTTATGCACTGCAGTGCTAGCTAGCTGTAGCTTATGCTTTCAGTACTAGATTAATTCTCTGATATTTTGATTGGATGGACAACATGTCAGTTCATGCTGCAAGAGCTCTGATAGGTTGGAGGATGTCCTCCGGAAGTTGTCATAATTATTGTGTAAGTCTATGGAAGGGGGTGAGAACCATGAGCCTCCTAGGTTTTGTATTGAAGTCAATGTACCCAGAGGATACACCATAGTGCTAACTTGCAGAGTGCTGCTGAGGCTACTGTTTTAATCAATTATTTGGTGAAGTGAATATATTTAGTATAGTTTTATCTAAAAAGGATAAATATTTCACTATTTTTATTTTTATGAAATTCACTGAGGAGGATTGTCCTCCCCTTATTCCTCTGAGGAGCCTCCACTGCCTTGAACGTGTCAATGGTGAATTGTGTGTCCTTGAGTAAGTCATTTGTAGTTAGATTGTTGAACTGTTACATCAATTTGGTATAATGCCAACGACAACATGACAAATGTTTCCTGCAATCATTTGAGCAATATGATGTTGAAGCACGTACATTCCCAGCATTTTAAATGTTTAAACAGAAAAGGACATAAATCATTTCTCATCAGTTATGCCAGAGGTTCATGTGACATAAAATAAAATCTGGATAGATAATTAGCATATCCTCTATTTACGATGCCAAACCCAGATAATCTTGTGCGGCAGGGTAGTAATAGCATTGCCTATAATTATTCTGGTAATCTTTTCCATTTTCAGTGGGTGAAGAGGTTGCTTGAGGAGAGATACTATGTGTGAGACGGCACGTATACTACTACACCCAGGTTTGGAGATCACGGGTTCAAGGGAGGGTAGAGGAACTGAGTGTGTGTCTGTGTGAGTAGCCAGTGTGGTTTTAGAATAGTGAATGCTGTGTCACTTTGAGGTAAGGTCTGAAGCACAGACAAAGAGAGAGAGTGTGTGTGTGTCTGCACGTGCAAGTGTGTGTTTGTGCATGCATATGTGTGTGTGTGTGTTAGAACGAGAGTGAGAGAGAGAGCTGTAAATGTGAGGCATGGTGCGGAGTCACACTCCACTGTGGCTGCTGATGCCTGGGGAGTGAATGACCTCACAGACCAGCTGAGCTCTTCTCCATACCTCTCTATTTCCTCTCTATGACTGAGGCTAAAATAACCCCACTAGTATAATAGATGACACACGTCTTAATGCTTAACAGCTGCTTTTTACTACACACACACTACTGTTTATCCATTAATAATGAAATGGCGATTACTTTGAATGTCACTCCTAGTATAGCTTAAAAGTGTTAAGTGTAATGCACAGTACATGCCAAGAATATTATTCCCCAGGGCTGCTAGCATGAACCTTCTCACCCGTTTACTCCCAACCTATTGTGTGTTATGCAATCGTCCTAAAATGGCAACACTTACATTAAAATATTACACCAGATTCGAATGACCCCATACATGTAACGTAAACTTCAATGTGGCCTGCTCTGTTTTAAATGTATTGAAGCGGCCGAGACAGTACGTCTAAATTGACACCACCCACACATTACAGTCAATCATCTTCCTGTCCTGCAGGAATCTGAGGCAACTATGATCTAGTGAGTTACCTCCATGGTAATCAAAAGAGAACCAGTGCGCTCTCCCAGAAACGTGGCTGGTGCGTAAGAGGGTGTGGTACCCCATGGTACTCAGAGGGTGTTACAGCAGTTAGTGAACATGGCCAGACACATGAGGTATGTGGCATCATGGAACTGTAGCTTTCAGACATTCAGAGAGAGATGCAAGTGTGTTTCCCAATCACATGAGGCATGACTTCACAGCACTATTGATTCTGAAGTTCCCCAATACAGTAAACCATACTTCAGTTTTCCCACAAGTGAGAAAAGCTGCTGATTTTCCAGGGCCTTTGAGCCTCTAGGTCTCTCACATTTGTTTCCACACTAGAGTCCAGGGATTTATGTGTGATTACAGGAGTTCAATTATGTTTTACTTAAGGCTTAAAGCAGGCCATTTATCCACCTCCCACCCATGAGTGCTTATTTTGATAGTCATAGCCTGCTTCCCGTCAGAAAGATTCAGACAAACGAGATCTGACACCATGAGTCTTGATGTGTGTGTGCATGCGCTGTACTTGTTACACTTTCTTCAACTAACCACTGTAACAAAGTTGTTGAACGCATGTCAGTGGCACTTCAAATCACAATCTGTAGTAATCTTCAAGCATGATAAAGTGAGTTACACTGAGCTACTGTATGTGTGTGTATGTGTTGTGTATGTAACAATTTCATCTCAGCTGACCAGAGTTACCATCTCATTCAACCTCTCTCCTTCTCTCTCTCTTTAACAGATTCTGAACCTCCCTGCCCTCTCAGACGATGGCTTGTCTCTCATCACTGTGAAAGAATGCTTTACCACAGAGATCTACGTGATCCTTGCACGGTACCGAGTCTGCCCAGAAAAGAACCCATGACACCTCCTCTGTGAGTGAATCACAAGGTTTAAACACTAACGTTACAAAGTTGCATTGGGTTGGCAATTAAGCACTACTTTCACCCTTGAGACCAATCACTGTTCCTTGGTTATCTGTAGTGCTGAGTTCATATAGAACTTGAAACCAAGGTTAGAAACCAAACTCTACTGCCAGCTGACCAATTAGAACTGTCAACGTCTACTGTATATCAATGAAGTCAGTGTGGGAAGAAGCCAGTGTGCTTACACCCACAGACACAGACATAGACACACGCTATAATAAACCATTGCAGTACTGTGATAGTGTGGGACCTATATTTTGATACCGGATGCTGGGGCTCTGGGGTGTAAATATTTAGATTTTGATGCCTTAGCAGGTACCAGCTCTCTGTTCATAGGATTTAATCCTTTATTTGTCCCCTGAAGTTGTGTGGTTGCTCTAATTAAACCTTGAGTCTATATCTAAAGTTGCTGTGTCCATGGATAATAATTATTTACCTGTCATGTTGTATAAGGATTTGAAGACAGGCGCAGGAATACATAATAGGGGTTTTATTTTCTCCACCCAACACAAGGTACGTCATGAACAATGACGGGGACGAAGCCAAAAACAAACAAGTATATATGTATATATATACAGTATATATTACGCAGGGATGTAACCCAAACGAAAGAGCGAGGTGTAAACCTCTAAACAATACACGAGACGAGACCCGTAAAAACAAGAGCACAATACATGGTATTCAAAAGACCAACATACATGGGACAATAATCGACAAGTATTTCTGTCTGTAATAAAGCCCTTTTGTGGGGAAATTCTGATTGGCTGGACCTGGCTCCCCAGTGGGTAGGCCTGGCTCCCAAGTGGGTCAGCCTATGCCCTCCCAGGCCCACCCATGGCTGAGCCCCTGCCCAGTCATGTGAAATCCATAGATTAGGTCCTAATGAATTTATTTCAATTGACTGATTTCCTTCTTGGAACTGTAACTCAGTAAAATCTTTGAAATTGTTGCATGTCACATTGATATTTTTGTTAAGTATAGCTGTATTCCGTTTATTTTTTATCTGAAAAAACTCCCTAGTCCTTGCCGATGACAAACATACCCATAACATGAGGCAGCCACCACCATGCTTGAAAATATGAAGAGTGGTGCTCAGGATGTCTTGTGTTGGATTTGCCCCAAACATAACACTTTGTATTCAGTACAAAAAAAAAATATTCTTTGCCACATTTTTTGCAGTACTACTTAAGTGCTTTGTTGCAAACAGGATGCATGTTTTGGAAAATATTTTTTTTATGTACAGTCTTCTTTCTTTTCACGCTGTCATTTAGGTTAGTATTGTGAATTAACTACAATGTTGTTGATCCATCCTCAGTTTTCTCATTTCACAACCATTAAACTGTAACTGTTTTAAAATCACCGTTGGCCTTATGGTGAAATCCCTGAGCAGTTTCCTTCCTCTCCGGCAACTGAGTTAGGAAGGACGCCTGTAACTTTGTAGTGACTGGGTTTATTGATACACCATCCAAAGCCTAATTAATAATTCACCATGCTCAAAGGGATATGCTTTTTTTTTTTTTACACATCTACCAACCGGTGCCCTTCTTTGTGAGGCATTGAAAAACCTGCCTGGTCTTTGTGGTTCAATCTGTGCTTGGAATTCACTACTCGATTGAGGGACCTTACAGATAATTGTATGTTTGGGGTACAGAGATGGGTTAGTCATTCAAAAATCATGTTAACCATTATTATTGAAAACGTAATGAGTCCATGCAACTTATTATGCGATTTGTTAAGCACATTTTTACTCTTGAATTTATTTATGCTTGCCATACCAAAGGGGTTGAATACTTATTGACTCAAGACATTTCAGCTTTACATTTTTAATTAATTTCTAAAGTGTTCTACAAACAAAACTCCACTTTGACATTATGAGGTGTTGTGTGTAGATCAGTGACACAAAATCTCAATTCAACACATTTTAAATTCAGGCTGTAAAGGGTTGTGAATACTTTCTTAAGGCACTGTATCTGGGTTGCATGATTCTACAGATTTTAGGATTTACTTAACATTTCTTCATTTTCTCAACAAGCATTTTATTGGAAGAAAAAAAACACACATAAATGTACATGGAGAAACCCCAATGAAAGTTGCTGACAGAGTCCTACAAATAATTAGAATGCATGAATTATCTTTCATGTGCAAACCTATACACTTTCTCATTACTTTTCAGCCTGATAGTATGTGTGTGTGTGTGTGTGTGTGTGTTGCTATGCAACTCCTATGTGATGGAATGTAAATGTTATGACAGGGGAAGAGGGTGAGTCCTGACATGTGAGGTTCTGGTCAGGTGTGTGAGGAAAGAAGAGTTCTGGGTTCTGTCAGTTTATCACCTGACCAGCAGTGTTTGACATACTATAGATCATTACGATTTGTATCTATAATTATCTTTAACTGTCTCACTCAATCACGACCTTCCTCCCCATTTCTGTCTATCTCTCTCCTCTTTTTCTTGTCTCTTTCCCACAATCTCCTACAGACCCCGTTTCACTACAAGACACACTGACATCAATGCAAGCGACTTTTGGCAGCAGTAAGAAAGTAATCGCCATCTGCGCTCATTCAACATAGCCTAGATTTACGTTTTTATTACTTCTAAATAAAATAATTTTGGGGGGTTCTCATACACTTACAATTATGTTTTGGTTATTGCTTGAACAGTCGCTAAAATTATTTGTTAGTGATCTTTGCAAAATAACAGTTGTTAGCTAGAATGATAATGCTCATTGACATACGCTGTAGCAAACGCTAGCCAAAGAGCCATTTTACTGGTTTAGGTGTTTTTTAAGTATAATGCAGTTGATTTGTGATGATGACACAAACATTAAATTAAGCAGGACATTCATACGAGCCTTAAAATCCTATAATAATCCTAAAAAAGTGTGAAATGTACTCATAAGCAACATGTACAGTGAGGAAAAAAAGTATTTAGTCAGCCACCAATTGTGCAAGTTCTCCCACTTAAAAAGTTGAGAGAGGCCTGTAATTTTCATCATAGGTACACGTCAACTATGACAGACAAATTGAGAAATTTTTTCCAGAAAATCACATTGTAGGATTTTTAATGAATTTATTTGCAAATTATGGTGGAAAATAAGTATTTGGTCACCTACAAACAAGCAAGATTTCTGGCGCTCACAGACCTGTAACTTCTTCTTTAAGAGGCTCCTCTGTCCTCCACTCGTTACCTGTATTAATGGCACCTGTTTGAACTTGTTATCAGTATAAAAGACACCTGTCCACAACCTCAAACAGTCACACTCCAAACTCCACTATGGCCAAGGCCAAAGAGCTGTCAAAGGACACCAGAAACAAAATTGTAGACCTGCACCAGGCTGGGAAGACTGAATCTGCAATAGGTAAGCAGCTTGGTTTGAAGAAATCAACTGTGGGAGCAATTATTAGGAAATGGAAGACATACAAGACCACTGATAATCTCCCTCGATCTGGGGCTCCACGCAAGATCTCACCCCGTGGGGTCAAAATGATCACAAGAACGGTGAGCAAAAATCCCAGAACCACACGGGGGGACCTAGTGAATGACCTGCAGAGAGCTGGGACCAAAGTAACAAAGCCTACCATCAGTAACACACTACGCCGCCAGGGACTCAAATCCTGCAGTGCCAGACGTGTCCCCCTGCTTAAGCCAGTACATGTCCAGGCCCGTCTGAAGTTTGCTAGAGTGCATTTGGATGATCCAGAAGAGGATTGGGAGAATGTCATATGGTCAGATGAAACCAAAATATAACTTTTTGGTAAAAACTCAACTCGTCGTGTTTGGAGGACAAAGAATGCTGAGTTGCATCCAAAGAACACCATACCTACTGTGAAGCATGGGGGTGGAAACATCATGCTTTGGGGCTGTTTTTCTGCAAAGGGACCAGGACGACTGATCCGTGTAAAGGAAAGAATGAATGGGGCCATGTATCGTGAGATTTTGAGTGAAAACCTCCTTCCATCAGCAAGGGCATTGAAGATGAAACGTGGCTGGGTCTTTCAGCATGACAATGATCCCAAACACACCGCCCGGGCAACGAAGGAGTGGCTTCGTAAGAAGCATTTCAAGGTCCTGGAGTGGCCTAGCCAGTCTCCAGATCTCAACCCCATAGAAAATCTTTGGAGGGAGTTGAAAGTCTGTGTTGCCCAGCGACAGCCCCAAAACATCACTGCTCTAGAGGAGATCTGCATGGAGGAATGGGCCAAAATACCAGCAACAGTGTGTGAAAACCTTGTGAAGACTTACAGAAAACATTTGACCTGTGTCATTGCCAACAAAGGGTATATAACAAAGTATTGAGAAACTTTTGTTATTGACCAAATACTTATTTTCCACCATAATTTGCAAATAAATTCATTAAAAATCCTACAATGTGATTTTCTGGATTTATTTTTCTCAATTTGTCTGTCATAGTTGACGTGTACCTATGATGAAAATTACAGGCCTCTCTCATCTTTTTAAGTGGGAGAACTTGCACAATTGGTGGCTGACTAAATACTTTTTTCCCCCACTGTAAATGGAGGCTTTTTTTGCATGCATCGCCCTCGTGTGGCAATGTTTGCAAACACAGAAAGGGATCTATACTCTCTATAGGTACATCTTTCCACGTCTTCCTATCGCTTTCCAGCTCCCTCTCTTAGTCCCTCCTCTCTTCGATCTTCCAAACCCTCCTCCTCTCTCCATCTCTCTTGTTCCACCTCTCTCGTGTTAGTGGTTGACCCATAGCTGATTTACACAAAGTATATACAGTGGGGAAAAAAAGTATTTAGTCAGCCACCAATTGTGCAAGTTCTCCCACTTAAAAAGATGAGAGAGGCCTGTAATTTTCATCATAGGTACACGTCAACTATGACAGACAAATTGAGAAAAATAAATCCAGAAAATCACATTGTAGGATTTTTAATGAATTTATTTGCAAATTATGGTGGAAAATAAGTATTTGGTCAATAACAAAAGTTTCTCAATACTTTGTTATATACCCGTTGTTGGCAATGACATAGGTCAAATGTTTTCTGTAAGTCTTCACAAGGTTTTCACACACTGTTGCTGGTATTTTGGCCCATTCCTCCATGCAGATCTCCTCTAGAGCAGTGATGTTTTGGGGCTGTCGCTGGGCAACACGGACTTTCAACTCCCTCCTTGAGATCATTGACAAAATCTCCCTCGGCCTGGGGCTCCACGCAAGAACTCACCTCGTGGAGTTGCAATGATCATGAGAATGGTGAGGAATCAGCCCAGAACTACAAGGGAGGATCTTGTCAATGATCTCAAGGCAGCTGGGACCATAGTCACCAAGAAAACAATTGGTAACACACTACGCCGTGAAGGACTGAAATCCTGCAGCGCCCGCAAGGTCCCCCTGCTCAAGAAAGCACATATTCAGGCCCGTCTGAAGTTTGCCAATGAACATCTGAATGATTCAGAGGAGAACTGGGTGAAAGTGTTGTGGTCAGATGAGACCAGAATCGAGCTCTTTGGCATCAACTCAACTCGCCGTGTTTGGAGGAGGAGGAATGCTGCCTATGACCCCAAGAACACCATCCCCACCGTCAAACATGGAGGTGGAAACATTATGCTTTGGGGGTGTTTTTCAGCTAAGGGGACAGGACAACTTCACCGCATCAAAGGGACGATGGACGGGGCCATGTACCGTCAAATCTTGGGTGAGAACCTCCTTCCCTCAGCCAGGGCATTGAAAATGGGTCGTGGATGGGTATTCCAGCATGACAATGAACCAAAACACACGGCCAAGGCAACAAAGGAGTGGCTCAAGAAGAAGCACATTAAGGTCCTGGAGTGGCCTAGGCACCTAAGCTGACATGGGAACTCATATCAGGAAAGACGACTGTAAAATACTGTAAGTACTCCTTGGATGTCACACATACTCTGAATAGTCTGTGGGCGTGGTCGGGTGTCCTGCACTCTGTAAAGGTTTGGATTTCTCTGGTTCAGTGGTAGAACTAGTCCCCCTCTTCCCCTTTTCTCCACACCCTCCTTGACCACCAACCAGCTGCCTCTAGGTGTGCGGACAGTCCAGTAATGTGTCTGACTCTGCATGAGCCCTCTAGTTACTCATTAACTCTCCGTGGTAGGCACAACCTTCCCGGTATTACATGAATCTGAATCATGTGTTGTACAGTATGGATTTTGCTCCATTAATAATGATTAACTAGCTGCTAGTAGTAGTAGAGTGAAGGACATGGTGAAGGACATGGTCACGTTTCCACTATGATGCCACCTTTGCCCAGGTTTACCAGATTCCAGGAAGTTTTTTTTTTCTTCAGATATTTCTGTTTCTTGAAGGAAATATTGAGTAATATGTATGTTCTTGGTACCTCAAGTTATATTTATTTTAAGATGTAGTAATATTGAAGAGCGCTGGCAACTGTCAGGTTTTCTAATGTTTGTATAATTCTGCAGAGAGTAGACTTAATTCATTTTGACAATGGCATCAATGTTGTTAACAATAACTGTTGTGAAGAGTTGCTCATACTGTCCTCACACACACGTGAAGGTAAACATGCATACACACGCACGCATGCACACACACACTTTCACAAATTAGAGGCATACACTAGACTTTATCTCACTACAGTGTAGTTCTTTATTTACAGAGAATGAAAGACATTGTCTGACATGAACATTTAACTACAGTTAGGATTTACGTTTCTTTCCTAACATAAGGTCACCTTTTAGGAGCGTGGAAAATACGAGATAAATAGTGTCTTTGGTGACATACTTATATAAACATACAAAGATAACTTAAATACATTACTTTTCTTAAATAGTACCACTAATAATATATAATATGCACAAGTGCGCATTATATTTTCGATCATCTTCACTCCACTGACAACTCTTCAAAGACATTCATACAGATCTTTATCAAATGCAATATATACAATAAAACTCTCCTCTGTCATAAAAAATATAATTGCAACATTTGAAATTCAAGTTGTGAGGAACTAACAACCTTAAAGTGCTTTGCTCAGTTTACTGTGACCCTAAAAGAGGCTTCTGACCTTAAGTATAATTAAATATTGAATGAGGAAAAACAGACTGGGATTGTGATGTGTTAGATCCCTGGCTAGGATTATACTATAAGTACCTACACATACCTACACATACACACTCACATACAGATTTGAGCACTTCCACTCAGAGCACACAACACACTCCTGCATTTCTTTACAACGTAGGTTAAGTTAACAATGGCAGGCGATGGCAGTGTTAGTTTTGATGTAAGACTGATGGAGAGTGTTTCTCGCAGCACACAAGGGGAGGTATTAGTGTTCAAAGGTCGGAAATGATCTGGTGCTACGCAGTTTACCCAGACAAAACCCTCAGCTATGCTGCTAGGAAAGGTTACGGACCTGCCAGTGACACAACGCTGACGTGTAATTACCATCACATAAGATTCACAACACAAAGATAAAGTATAGCAAAAACAAAATGGCTACAACAAAAATCCAACAAACACAAGGTTGGTTCCTGATACTATATGTGGCAGGTCAGACACAAACACACACCTGTGACAGTGGTGGGTAAAAAGTTGAGAGATTCACCAGTGTTCTTAGCGTTTGAAAAGCCTTTTAATGATCTGTCACGAGACACTGATTAGCTCCATTACAGCAGAGAATGGCATGTGTGTTTCACAAAGCCTTTGAACAGATTAGACTTAAAGAACCAATGAATCTCTGATTATGACCTGCGACCTGGCGTCGCCATAATTACTGAGATAGAAGGAGAGAGAGAGTGGTAGAGGGAGAGATGGAGAGATAGAGAGAGTGAGACAGAGAATCACTCTACGATTAAATGAGCGAAATCTAAAATAAACTAAAGTCCCACTTTCGATTAAGATGATTCAGTCCAAAAATACAAAAAGAAGCAAGACAAAATGTAAGGGGAATATGGATAGAGGAATATAACAGCACATTAAAGTATGATGTAGATCACAAAAAAAGAAAATGACTGTCAAGTATTGTCAGATTTTTGGTGAATTTAAACCACTTGCCCAACTAACTTAATTAGTTGTAGAAATATAACTTAATTAGTTGTATAATTATTTGATTGAGGCAACGCTGTAGTCAAAACAAAACAGTAAAAACTTGGACCCTAAAAGACTCTTAAGCTAATTTTGGGTACTCCTGTGATTGTATAAGTATGACACAGTAACCTAATAGTTTCATAGTCATTGTGAGCATAAATACATGAATGTATGAATAATTGCTGACCTGGTTTCTAACTGCAATAATAACAACATCAGCGAGTTTAGATCAAAGATATTAGAAAATGAATAGTCTGAACGTTGAGGATTGTTTCAACTATTCTAATCCTCTGATATTGAGAATATGAAACATTTTTATGTGTTTCAAAGAGCCAGGCCGCATGATTATTATGGGTATTATGTCATGGAAATGTTGTGGCTTGATTTTTCAGATCGACAGACTCTGCACCTTTTGAAGGTTGGTCTAGTTTTTTGTATGCTTGCTGAGTTGAGGTTGTTTTTAGTTATTTTTAGTGAGGGCATCCGCCCACCATTTCAGAATCAGTTACAACAAGGGAAAAAGGGGATCTCAGGACATATATATTTTTTATGGTATTTCGTATACAGATTTAAAATGTGGCACTCTGTCTCCCTAACTTGGTCTCCGTGGTCTGTCATTACAAAGCCACAACATAACAGTACAGCACTTTGCTGTTGACTGTGCTAATTTAGACTCATTTGACAAACTACAAGCATACAGCGTAAAGTGTTGTTTTATACACACTAAACTACTAGCATTTTTAGGATCTAAGTATTCATAACTGACCTGATTATTATTAATAACGACAAGGTAGCCTCTAAATATTCCTAGGCAGTACTGTTAGTGGCAGATTTTGGGTTTGGGTTGGCAAGTTGTGATGGTTTAGCTAGTAATTATATGGTCCCCTGGGCAAGGCACGGTCAAGGATTCTTTTGTTTATAAATACAGCAGACGATGGCCTAAGTCTGGTAGAGTTGGTGTGTTTGCCGCCTCACCACCATGGCGGTACAACTAAAGAGATTAGGTCTGATTGATTAAATTGCCGTAAACTTAAAGTCGAGACTTAGAGGGAGAACTTAAGAATCACGTGGAGGGGATAATATTTCACACTTGGGATAAGGGCAGCAGGAGTGTTCACTGTGTTCACGAGCCAACCAATAGATCTCAACGCTGAAATAGATCCACAATGATTAATAATAAAAACATTGAAAACCTCCATCTTGTACAGGAACTGAGTCATTGAAATGTTGACCCTCATCTTTCTCTTTCTATAAACAGTCTCTACTAGACGAGTCCAGAAGCAGAACTCCATCCAGCCACTGCTGAACAGAACTTGACTATTATGGCTGAATGCGGCTGTCAAGGCTGTGGTCTGCTGAAACATCTCCTTCACAGAACCACAGACTGCTGCTGTCGGGAACACCATTGGCTGCAGATGAGAGAGAACTTACAGTAGGTTCTTGTCTGTAAGGTCAGTGTCTGTGTCTGCCCACAAATGGTTGCTGGTGATCTGTAAATCAGAGGCTTACCCCAGATATGTCAAACATGGTCCCTCAAATTGTCCTGGCAGATCTAAGGGGGCAGGGTTTAGGGTGTTAGGGGGCTCTGGGGTAAAAGGGTTCATCGGGTCGTTATGACGGGTCTTCAGGAATATATTCGCTCTGACAGGGATCCGATCCTAGCCCTGGTAGAAATCCACATTAGAGGCTTAAGTGTTTGATCAATGGGGCCAGAGCTAACTGCTGCTGTGGAGGTCATCAGGCATTATACAGACACGTCCAGTTGCGCTGGCTTGTGTTAAGGAGAAAGACTGGTGGACGGGGGCATTTATTCTTACATTAACAGGATTAGAACGTCAAACTGAGCCCCTTGCAGCTCTTTGGCTATTCAGGAGGCCGGGAGAAACACAAAGACTTTGACGAGGAAAACACAAAGAAATGTCCAGAGGATCTCTGGGTGACAGGTATTCGTTCCCAGGGGTGGTTGGTGGTGGGAAGCGTCGACTAAGAGGCTTTCATTCATGTCAGATTCCTTCTTCTTAAACAGCATGATGTGTTTTTGAGGTGTACAGAGGAGTAAGGCAAATGTCATTCAAAAAGTACAGAAATTGACATTTCAGGATCTAAAGAATGTGTGGACTACATCTAACACTAATGCAAAGGCTATCTGTGATACGTAAAATAGAGATACATGTCTATAGATATATGTTTGCTGGGGTGTTTATGTTTTCAGAGAAGAGAGGGAAAAGTATCCGTCCGTCGCTCATCCGTAACTATGCGGACTCCGGGGGTTAATGGGGGAGGAGTCTTCCCGTCCACTCTGGCCAATCAGCTGATAGAGCCGGTGGCTGAGGTTCTGAACCTGGCAGGTTCCCAGGGCGCACCCCACTCTCATCAGCTGTGGGCGGTGGGAACCCCCCCGCAACCCTGAGTGGGCATGGCGACGACCTCTTGACCCCGTCCGTTGGGGCTCCATGCCATCCTCACCCCTCGCCCATACCAGAGCTTCAAGATGGGCTGTGTTCATGACAGTGGGTGGTGTGTCTCTGAGGAGGTAGCCAGGTAGCCATTTGATGGAGGGCTGGAGGTCTGATGAAGGGCTGGAGTCTGTTGGGCTGGCGAGTTTGGTGCCAGTTTTTGGAGTGAAGATCTCCTCCTCTCTCAGCGCATGAAGCTTCTTAAGCAGCTCCAACCTGGGAACACAGGAAAAAATAAGACAAAGTTCAGATCTTGATACGTCAAGATTGATGTCTGTATATTTCCACTCTGGGTCAATGCTGACCATTGAATCAGAGAACTAATTTTAGAACTGGCCTAGTTGTTATCAGACCGTTGTTAAGCACACTTCCAACAGCATTTTATGTCGACACACACTGACAGTAAACGTTACCCACATGGAATGGGCATGGTGAGTGTTGATGTGTCACCATCCTGTCTTATTGCATTTTAGAAGACTAATGGCCTTTCAGCACAGGAACAAAACAGCATGGGGACCTGGCTGCTGCCCATTTATTACATGGTAACATACTGGACGTCACAACTATTGAGACTCCATGTCCACCTTAGCTAAAGCAAACAGACAGTGGCTCAGGAGATTTACTGACTACCCACTCAAGAGAGGGAAGGCTAATGTACAGAGCAAACTGTGGCCAGTGTCCACAGGACGGAAGCATCACTAAGTTTCAGGAACAGCATGTTTAGCAAACACAGCTCAGATTGACTCTGGCTTTAGTGCTGAGAATGAGGAGACCCTGCCATCTGTTCTCTTTTTGACGATGACACCGGCTGCTCAACTTAAACTTGGCACTGGGGACGCTTTTCTCTGAACTGTTGTGGGTGTGTTTGCTCAGAGGGCTCTAATTTGTGTGTCTGTGTCTTAGTTCGTTACAGATGCTCTAAAGAGGTAGAGGCTCATGCACCTGGCGGAAGTCATATTGGCGAAGCACTGGCCGCAGTGAGTCAGGGAATTCGATTCTCAAAATGGCGCCAGTGGGTGTAGGTATATCAAGCCTCAATTCTTTGAAGTATTAAGTATGACCTTTGTGTGCTAAATGTCCTCCCATGATAAAGTTAGAACAAGGAAGAGAAAATGTCCCTTTTGTATCCTTTCTCTATTTTAAAGAGCATAGAAACATTTCCACAGCATCCGGTTCTGACCGGCTTCCAACTGCTCTTTAGGAGAAGCAGTAATGATAGTTGGCATACAGCGTAATTATAAAAAAAAGCAGCGTTCTCCTTGTGAAACGCTGACTGGAATGTGAGAAATAACAGTGTAGGCCTACTGTAGAATGCCACTATGCCAGAGGTAACCAACCAATCTCTGTACAGACACAGTGAGAAGTGGCCATATTAATGAACAGGGTTCCAAAACCTTCTCTGCCTCCTAAAGACGGTCTCTTAGTTAATGTGTTCAGTGCCTTGGCCAGGATCTTGCCTTTATTTATTCCTTATTTTATCAGGTAAGTTGACTGAGATCACACATTCTCATTTACATCAACGATCTGGGGAATAGTTACAGGGGAGAGGAGGGGGGATGAATGAGCCAATTGGAAGCTGGTGATGATTAGGTGGCCATGATGGTCAGGTTGGGAATGTAGCCAGGACACCAGGGTTAACACCCCTACTCTTACGATAAGTGACATGGGATCTTTGGTGACCACAAAGAGTCAAGTGACCTGTTTAACGTTCCATCCAAAAGCCAGCACCCTACACAGGGCAATGTCCCCAATCACTGCCCTGGGGCATTGGAATATTTTTTTAGACCAGAGGAAAGAGTGCCTCCTACTGGCCCTCCAACACCACTTCCAGCAGCATCTGGTCTCCCATCCAGGGACCAACCCTGCTTAGCTTCAGAGGCAAGTCAGCAGGGTATGCAGGGTGGTATGCTGCTGCCTAACATGTTGTTTGTGGTCAAAATTCTGCAGTTAAACATTATTCTCTTGAAAAGACCCTACAAACATGACAATGAGCCTGTATGGGTTTGTTCAACCAATTTAACCTCAAAGGGAGTTTTCCGGTGTGTTGCGGGCTTGCAGCCCAATGTAACTAGCCAATCTAGCTACTTTACAAGCTAAAATATAATGCTATTCCAGCAGTTCCACCACAAAGAAAACACTGAAAGAGCTTTGTCACCACCTGTGTCTCCCTGCCATCCAGCCTGTTTGCCCGTACAGGGCAGGGCCCTGGTGCCTGGTGATGGTGGGTGTCACTGGTAACCACTGTGGTAGTATAGAGGGAACACTATTTCCAGGAGCACCTAGTCATTCAGCTCTGTCCTGTGGCCATGGCCTCGCAAAGTCACACCCACCTTCTGTGCCAAACACCAGGCGGCCAGACAGGCACAAATTGTATTTGACTGCGTCGAAAAAGCTACATTTATATACCGCATTAATACTGCAATGGGGTTGTTATATAGATTTGGATAGTCTATATTCATGACAGTAAATTTGTATTTAGTTGACCTTTCTTTACACAAAAAGGCTGAAATACAAGCTTCTGTACAGGCTCATTCTTCTTTTGTGTTTCGAATCCATGGTGGAAAATGTGTTTCTCACACGAGGAAGGAGGAAACTTAATCCGTTAGGAAAGAAGAGATGATGAATAAACTAAACAAAGGTGAAACCGCTACAGAACAGCTTAATTTAATCCCTGGATCAGGGGACAAAAACAGGTCTGATGCGGTGTGCAGACTGCCAGCGCCAAACAATGCCCACTGGGCACACACTGGTTGAATCAACGTTGTATCCACATCAATTCAATGAAATGACGTTGAACCAAAGTGGAATAGATGTTGAATTGACATCTGTGCCCAGTGGGTGTGCTGTACCCAGCTTCACATCTGTAAAAAACAATTGATATATGTTTTATTGTACACCGGATAAGTGCAGTCAAATGTGTTGATTTACAGGGTCAGCCATAGTAGTACGGTACCCCTGGAGCAAATTAGGGTTAAGTGCCTTGCTCAAGGGCACATCGACAAATGTTTGACCTTGCAACACTCTAGTCTCCCTGCCGCTCTAAGACATTGTGTCAGTCCCAATCCACCCCATCGACCAAGTCGTTTGTGTGTGTGTGTCTTTGTGTGTGTTTTAATGCCCATTTAACATGCCCTCATCCACCCCTGGTGGAGCAGTAGTGGACTTTGTGGCTCACTCAGCACTGGAATCTCCCATAACACACCATGTCACCCCGAGCCCGACCCAACGCAGTCAGACGATGGCCGCTTCGCTAGTCAGGCTATTCTGGGCTGGCAGACAGCCATAAAGACCCTGTGATGTAGTTAAAAAACAATTTTCTTGGCGAATTAGTAACTGGAGGGAGGCGGAGAAGGAGAAAAAAGAAAGAAAGAGCGAGTCTGCTGTTTAAAGGAGGTTAAACGTGTTTGGGTTTCTGTGGGGTTCGCCTCCCACCCAGCGAGTTCTTGCCATGTCCTTTTGTCCTCCTCTCTTCTCTGTTACACCCTCTGACCTGACCGCTTTACCTTCACCTGACGCTGATGCCCTTTGAATTTTATATAGCTTTTATATAATGGCTTCACAAGCAAATGTGAACTTGCTGTTTTGTCCCTAGGTACAGCAAGGACTAATTTGTTCCGGAGGTATCGGATGGATCTGACCGGAGGCGTTTTGGCCAAAGACTTTGGACCGGAGGTGTGACTGTAAGTGAGTGTGCCCAGTGCACATGCTCCTATCCAGTTTCGTTGGGATGTTCTTCTGATCCCACAATAAGCCTTTTGGCCACCGTGCTCTAGCCCACAGCCAGGAGAAGGCAACAGCACCATGTACTGTAGGCCGGCCCAACGTGGGAACTCTCTCACTGGATCACATCTGATCTGACAGCCCGTCTAATTTGGCTATTGAGAAAGTAATCCTGCAAATTGACAGTAATGGAGGTCTTTGTGATTGGCAGGGGATCAAAGATATCAGAGCTTCACATTCTTGGAAACATTCACTCACTCAACATTCGTTTTCAGCACCATCTGATATGTGGAAGATTTTTTTTTTTCATATATTGGTAACAAATCCACCTACTTGTTCTGTAAAAGTCACATTTTCATCAGAGGGCATTAAGCTAAAAGTCAGCCTGGGGAAGGGGCGGAGGGATGAGGGATTTGAGGGTTCGATAAAAGGGTAAGCTGATCCCAACTTCTTTGTGCTGCAGTGTGGGGTTATTATTTCGTATTACTCCCACAGTTTAGACTGAGGTTAAGGTCTGGAATCACAACTGAGATCCACCAGTGGAACCACAACAATAGGGTGATTCCACGCCAGCGGGAGCAGATTTATTTTGTGGTATTTACATTTACATTTTATTCCTTTAGCGGACGCTCTTATCCAGAGTTACTTACTGGAGCAATTAGGTATCTCAGAATGTTCTGGCAATTCTCACACATACATTTGATTGGGAGGAAATATGTTTAACATGTTTGTAACATTTCTATCACAAGCCATTTTTTTGAAAGTCATGATGAAATTGGCCATTTTATACCCTTTTTAGTATACATGCCTCCTGTAAGACCCTATGATCTGTGAACTGTTCATAATACAGACAACATATTGATGTCATTATACTCCTTATAGTGTTCTCTCTGAAATACACATTTTCACATTCATTTATTCAACATTACAAATATTAATATGAATCTCAAAACTATCCTTTTTAGACATTCTCTTCAAACACGTAACATTTCCAGAGTGGGCTCTCTGGTACTTTTAATGATATGACCCATTCTATACATATAAATTGACATGATAGGTCATTAACCAATCACAGCCTCCTGTAGGATTGCACATTCAGCAAGTCACCAGCAGAGGGAGTTCCCTTTGAATCCATTTTCCCATTCACTGTGTTGGTGGTGCTCATAAAATGTATCGTACCTTCAGAATTAGCAGAGAGCCCACACTGGAAATGTTATGCACTTATAGAGTATATTGTTCCAAACAATGTCTTAAAATGAACAAAATCAAAAAGGGTAGTTTTGAGATATTCATATTCATATTTTAATGTTGAATAAATTAATATGACATTTTTTATTTCAGAATTAAGATATACCCCAGGTTTAGAGAACACTATAAGGAGTATAATGACACATGTTGTCTGTATCATGTACGGTTCACGGATCATAGGGTCTTATAGGAGGCATATATAGGTCTAAAAAGGGCCTAAAATGGCTACTTTCATCATGATTTTCTCAAACATTGTTTGAGATACAAATGTAAAAAGCATATCAAACATCCTTGCCCCAATGAAGTTTCAATGTGAGAATTGTCAAAACAATCTGAGATACCAAAAATATGTTACACTCCCACTGGTGTGGAATCGCCCATTGTCCCACCAGCCCCAGCCTGATGCCCTCCTCTGCCCCAGTAAGGCCCCCTCAGAGAGGGGTAAGCCTTGGCCAGTACCAGGTCCTTCATACATGCTTATACCCAGGGGGCTGGGGCCTACCATGGGCTGTCGTAATCAGCAGTAAATGTGGCACATTCATACATAATCCTCGCCAGTCCCCATGCAGCTAACAGAGGACAGATTGTGTTTTCAGTAAGGAGACAGAAATAAGCGAAAGGCGATTTATTTGTGAATGAACCATTGCTGCCGCTTGTTCTCCATGCGTTGGTGTTTTTATAACCTCTTGTGTTGATGATAAGTATGTGCTAAGAGGGGTGATTTAGCACTTTCCTCATCATGCACTGGATTGGGTGAAAGTGTACATGGTTGCTAAAGTCCATGGCTTGAAAGAATGACTGCCACGTATCCAGAAACCGAAAGGAGACTCATCACTTTCTCTCTATTCTCTCTTGTTCCCCGCAGGAGACTTAAGTGTGTAGTGGTTAAGGAATTGGGAGACGGACTTCAAACCACACAGTGGTTGCAGTTCCAAGTTCCAATTGGACTGAGGCAGTCACTCGCAGCTGCAGTGCTGACTCCTGATTGAGGCCTGCTCTCCATCGGTAATGTAGGTATCCATCTACGCCACAAATGACTGTACTTAGCTAGTATAGCACCTAAATTGTTCTCAACCACCGATAGAACATGAAACAAGAGCTTAGTCCTTCTCTCCTCAGACCTCAGAGCTCCATCTGTGTTCATTCTTCAGCCTTTATCCTGTGTTCTTTCTTTAACACTTACAGTATACACACACACACACAGACAGACAGACAGACATACTGTACAAGGTTCGTCACGATTCCAGTATCGCGATAGTCAGAAGTATCATGGCAAGGAAACAAAACACGAAGCGGATTTAATTTCTTGAGGAAAACAGTCATAATATTAGAATCAAACAGCATTATGTTGTCACCGAGAGTCACATTTGTTTATTTTGCAAGCTACACACACACACACACACACACACACACACACACACACACACACACACACACACACACACACACACAAGCTTTTCCCCATGTTCAGGCTTTCAGTGCAGAGTGGAAGCATGTTCTTCATGGATGTGGACGGTGGAATTTAGGTCTTAGACACTAATCCACTGTGGAATTCTGAGCTGCCTGGCGGGAGACTAGTTCTCTCTTCTCTTTAGGCCTGGTCGTAATGACCCCCACGGAGCACAGAGAGAGAGAAGGAGAAAGAGAGAGAGCGAGAGAGTGGGAGAGAGAGAGGGAGGGGCATGGCAGTGTTTATGTGGTAGATACAGCATATCTCCATACATCGGCAGTCCAGGCCTCTGTTTACAGTGTGGCCCACATCAGAGCAGCCATACGTCCTCAGAGCAGAGGTCTAACCTCAGAGCCATACATACTGCCTCTCACATAGCGATCTACGGGGTTATATCAGACTGTGAAGCATGCAAAGTGTATTCAAGTACATAAAAGGGGTTATATCAGACTGTGAAGCATGCAAAGTGTATTCAAGTACATAAAAGAGATAACTCACGTAAAGTTTAAGTATTTATGAGCCATATTAGTCAAGGTAATGTTCATGTTATGTCTATGATATTGTATAAACATGTCTATAAATCTATATAAAGTTACTGTATATAGAGTTATAAAATCTATCACCATCTAATGGTTGCAAAGAGCATCTGATATATATTCCTCAGAAGACAACAGTATGTCCTCTGAGTGGTGGATGATGATGCAATGTGCCTGTGGGGTAAATATTGTGTTTGGACTATGGATGGCTGTTGACATCTGAATTGCAGGCAAGGGTCCTGGCCCTGATGCTGGCCCCATATGGGGTGACAGAGGGAGTTAATGATTTAGGAGGAGGATGGACGGACGGGAAAAACATTGGTTGTTTTTTGTCCTGTAAGGATCCTGAGCAAACTCATGCCCACAATACACAGACTCAAATACACACAGACTCAAATACGCACACTCAAATACACACAGACTCAAATACACACAGACTAAAATACGCACAGAGTCAGATACACACAGCCAGACCAGGAGGCTACACATACACAGGCCATCTTTCTAAAAATAATACACTTTACACTTCCACAAGCTCAATACACAAACTCTCAATACACAAAATGTGATGCGTGCATCCTGTCTGGGATGTCTGACATGTCATATCATGTCGTTGACCTCTGACCCAGACTGTGTGGAAGCAGTGAGGGTCATCACGGCAACAAGTGCAGTAACATGCCTCTCTCTGGGGCACCCTGCATCCCACTACTGGAATCCACAATGTAAAGCTGCTTAATCTCTAAAGCCATATTTAACTTGTGGTTTGGCTCTGGCCTTCAACTATTTTCTCTCAAGTTGTTACTGTATGTAAAATGAAGGGTATAGTTTGTATTGTGAATGGCCTAGAGCAGGGGTGGCAAAACACAAGGCCCGCGGGCCGTCCATGATCAGGACATCACACCTCAGTCTGAAAAGGGGAATGAGAGTCGGAGCAATGAGGCCTGTGTTATTGTTATCAGCCAGTGATGGGATCATCATGTGTGATGGGAAGAACAGTGCGTTTGGTATGGAGGGAAGAAAAAGTGGGACATTTACTGAGTAAATAAATAGATAAAAGGAGGGAATAAGGCAGAGAGAGAAACCAGCATTAGAGAGGGAGAGAGACACCAGCATTAAAGAGGGAGAGAGAAACCAGCATTAGAGAGGGAGAGAGAAACCAGCATTAGAGAGGGAGAGAGACACCAGCATTAAAGAGGGAGAGAGAAACCAGCATTAGAGAGGGAGAGAGACACCAGCATTAAAGAGGGAGAGAGAAACCAGCATTAGAGAGGGAGAGAGAAACCAGCATTAAAGAGGGAGAGAGACACCAGCATTAGAGAGGGAGAGAGAAACCAGCATTAGAGAGGGAGAGAGAAACCAGAGAGAAACCAGCATTAGAAGGGAGAGAGAAACCAGCATTAAAGAGGGAGAGAGAAACCAGCATTAGAGAGGGAGAGAGAAACCAGCATTAGAGAGGGAGAGAGACACCAGCATTAGAGAGGGAGAGAGACACCAGCATTAGAAAGGGAGAGAGAAACCAGCATTAGAGAGGGAGAGAGAAACCAGCATTAAAGAGGGAGAGAGAAACCAGCATTAAAGAGGGAGAGAGAAACCAGCATTAGAGAGGGAGGGAGAAACCAGCATTAGAGAGGGAGAGAGACACCAGCATTAAAGAGGGAGAGAGAAACCAGCATTAAAGTGGGAGAGAGAAACCAGCATTAGAGAGGGAGAGAGACACCAGCATTAGAGAGGGAGAGAGAAACCAGCATTAGAAGGGAGAGAGAAACCAGCATTAGAGAGGGAGAGAGACACCAGCATTAGAGAGGGAGAGAGAAACCCGCATTAGAGAGGGAGAGAGACACCAGCATTAGAGAGGGAGAGAAAAACCAGCATTAGAGAGGGAGAGAGAAACCAGCATTAGAGAGGGAGAGAGAAACCAGCATTAGAGAGAGAGAGAGATATCAGCATTAGAGGGGGGGAGAGAAACCAGCATTAGAGAGAGAGAGAGATATCAGCATTAGAGGGGGAGAGAGAAACCAGCATTAGAGAGAGAGAGAAACCAGCATTAGAGAGGGAGAGAGAAACCAGAGAGAAACCAGCATTAGAGAGGGAGAGAGACACCAGCATTAGAGAGGGAGAGAGACACCAGCATTAGAGAGAGAGAGAGATATCAGCATTAGAGGGGGAGAGAGAAACCAGCATTAGAGAGAGAGAGAAACCAGCATTAGAGAGGGAGAGAGAAACCAGAGAGAAACCAGCATTAGAGAGGGAGAGAGACACCAGCATTAGAGAGGGAGAGAGAGAGAAACCTGCATTATAGAGGGAGAGAGAAATCAGCATTAGAGAGGGATAGAGAAACCAGCATTAGAGAGGGAGAGAGAGAGAAACCAGCATTAGAGAGGGAGAGAGACACCAGCATTAGAGAGGGAGAGAGAGAGAAACCAGCATTAGAGAGGGAGAGAGACACCAGCATTAGAGAGGGAGAGAGACACCAGCATTAGAGAGGGAGAGAGAAACCAGAGAGAAACCAGCATTAGAGAGGGAGAGAGACACCAGCATTAGAGAGGGAGAGAGAGAGAAACCTGCATTAGAGAGGGAGAGAGAAATCAGCATTAGAGAGGGAGAGAGAAACCAGCATTAGAGAGGGAGAGAGAGAGAAACCAGCATTAGAGAGGGAGAGAGACACCAGCATTAGAGAGGGAGAGAGAGAGAAACCAGCATTAGAGAGGGAGAGAGACACCAGCATTAGAGAGGGAGAGAGACACCAGCATTAGAGAGGGAGAGAGAAACCAGCCTTAGAGAGGGAGAGAGAAACCACCATTAGAGAGGGAGAGCGAAGCCAGCATTAGAGAGGGAGAGAGACACCAGCATTAGAGAGGGAGAGAGAAACCACTATTAGAGAGGGAGAGAGACACCAGCATTAGAGAGGGAGAGAGACACCAGCATTAGAGAGGGAGAGAGAGAGAAACCAGCATTAGAGAGGGAGAGAGACACCAGCCTTAGAGAGGGAGAGAGAGAGAGAAACCAGCATTAGAGAGGGAGAGAGACAACAGCATTAGAGAGGGAGAGAGACACCAGCATTAGAGAGGGAGAGAGAAACCAGCCTTAGAGAGGGAGAGACAAACCAGCATTAGAGAGGGAGAGAGAAACCAGCATTAGAGAGGGAGAGAGAAACCAGCATTAGAGACGGAGAGCGAAACCAGCATTAGAGAGAGAGAGAGAAACCAGCCTTAGAGAGGGAGAGAGAAACCAGCCTTAGAGAGGGAGAGAGAAACTAGCATTAGAGAGAGAGATAAACCAGCCTTAGAGAGGGAAAGAGAAACCAGCATGAGAGAGAGAGAGAAACCAGCATTAGAGAGGGAGAGAGAAACCAGCATTAGAGAGGGAGAGAGAAACCAGCATGAGAGAGAGAGAGAAACCAGCCTTAGAGAGAGAGAGAGAAACCAGCATTAGAGAGGGAGAGAGAAACCAGCCTTAGAGAGGGAGAGAGAAACTAGCATTAGAGAGAGAGATAAACCAGCCTTAGAGAGGGAGAGAGAAACCAGCATGACAGAGAGAGAGAAACCAGCATTAGAGAGGGAGAGAGAAGAGAGACACCAGAATTGGAGAGAGAGTGAGGAAAAAGAGGGAGGATATTATGAATCTCCCTTCCATCACCAAGGGAACATCCAGAGGGGATTTCTAGAAACGATAACCCCTCACACAACCACAGCTTGGAAAGGACAAACAGACTCCCTCTTATTGAACTGTTTGTTTTTGAAACGCTGCTGTGTTCACTCAAATACACTGATAGAGAGCACTGCTGCAACCGCAATCCCATCCATCATTACCCACAAATTCTGCCCCTACTGTTTTGAATGGAAAGTTATTGCTGAGAAATGAATGTCATAACAACCATTGGGAAGCAGAAATAGCCTATCTCTGCTGGGAGCTCAGACTGACATAAACAGAGAGGTGTTTGAGTCACGCTTCCCTTTGCTTCAATTTGATTTCAACAGCAGGTGTTTGTCTATGCTCTGTGAAACACACACACACACACACACACACACAGATGCGCAGACACACACACGCGCACACACCTGTAGACAGAGGTGGTTAAGCTGTTAAATTGTTATGTCCGAACCTCCAGCGTAGGGGCTCTCCTGTCAGAATAGGGTCACCTTATATGGAGACTATTGTCTGGCACACCCTAATCAGCCCTGCCATCCAATCTACGTCATGCAGGGTAAAAACAACCCTCTTTTTCCACATCCTCATGTCAATAACCTCAATTATAAACCATAAAGACTTACCTGTCCATTCATGGATGCATGTCAGCAAAAAAAATTATGTTGAAAGTTGATGCCCCTAAAATGGTGAGTCTGAGTGCAGATATACAGCAAGTTAACAGTAGGGTCACTGACCTAGTAATAATATGAATAAGACTCAACAAATGATCATCTCCATATCCCTTGGTTGATCATGTCTGAGTTACCAGGCCAACAACACAACTCATGGACATTTTTTAGGACCTGTCAGTGTGTCCTACAGCGCTAACCCACATTAGAGATCTGGATACAACCAAGTGCCTCACTTCATTTGCCCCCAAAAATGACTAACATGTGAAACTGTTCCTCTTAAAGTTTTCAACATCCCAGATTTCTATGTAACGGCATGGCTCTGGGTGAAGGCAATCATCTGTTTTCATTGGTTTCTCTCATTGACAGGGTCCAGGTTCCTGTCAGTCTCCCACCAGAAGAGGGCATGCAGACACTGACTCTACCCTCTGCTCTAGTTCTCACTGCACTTAAACACACCAGAGACTGGAGTCTTCACTGGTGCACTTCTCCTTCACTTTGCACAGGCACTTCTGCCCACCCAATGAAATAGGAAATGGGAAATTGTGTGTGTGTGTGTTCTTGTGTATTATTGACCAATTCCCTGTGATCTTGGGATTTACTACCATGTCACACACAGAAGAATAGCAGAGTGGAAAAATACAAGTGCCACTCATTACAGTATTACAGTACAGTAGCCAATGCCTGGAATTACGGTGGAATTCAGCAAATGCCAACATGAGGAGGCCTGTTTTTCCACCTCTGCTATCATATTTCCCACATGAGGTCATATTCCTAACACAACATACTGTTAACTTCAGGACCATACATTTGCCTGAACAAATTACTAAAACCAAACCTAATTTGTAAAACAAACACACAACCATATATCTGTTGCATTCCAAAATATAGTCAGATAAAGTAGATAATCAAATCACATGGAACATTAGGGGGATAGTATATTGGTTTGGCGCAATTAACCTTGCCCTTGAACACTGACGCAAGTAGCTATCACTTTTGTTTAGGGACCTATAACGAACTGTACGGAAGTCTTTCATGAATAGTGCCAGATTGGATGTAACGTTTATCTACATGGGTAATATTTCAATAAAATACATAACAGTATGTAATAAGGCGTCTAACCTGCGCATCAGTTTCGGTTTGTAGAGCAGTGTGAAACAATATGATGCAATGATAGTCGTATTGTCCTCTGTCCCATTAATTATGTTTTGAGTTTTTGGACTAAATTAAATTGCATCATATAAGAACACAAATTCTGAAGAGTACACTTTATTATGCAGATGGTATAAATGCGTAATTTCATCATGGTGCCCATTTTTCAACATAGAGATCATGGATAAGATAGCGCTCATTAGCCTACATTATCATGAACTTTAAGTCAATATAAGTGTTTAAATCCCATAACAGACGTAGCCCAATGGATAAAGCAGTGCAAACGAGAGACTGCGCAAAGCGCGCATGGATGAACTCTCAATCCATTCTAAAAACACGGATTCCCCTCAAACGTTTTCACATCGTCATATCATAACTACAGAGCCCCCAGGTTATCTGAGCGGGAACGCACATTTAGTGTAACACGTCTCTCTCTCTGACCTTGCCGGCTAGCACTACTCTCTTTCCATTACTACTCTCTATCCGTTATCTCCCCGACACAACACCTGACTGAACAAAAACGTCAGCGTACTTTAATGCGTTAACCTCAACATGATATAATAACTGGTTCAACGGGTTTGTGGTTTGACCGTGTGACTTAATTTAAAAAACAGTAGGCTAAAAAAGGCGCACGTCAATTCACCAAACACCGGCAAAGTCGTTGGACATTCGAGAATAGACAATATCATAATTAATGCATCTCACCCATCACTGTATATTCCGAATCCTGGAATAAAATAAGACTACATGTAGCCTATATTTGAATAATGCCTTCAGATTTCCTCTTGAAATTGCATGCGCTTTCATATGTCCAATGTGCCCTCCACAAGAGCATTTTTGTTCAATAATCATCACATCCTGAAAGGATTACTCTTAGAAAGTGAATGAGAAGGAACTGGAACGCACGTTCAATATAGGAAAGTCATGTAATGTCTTTCTTCTTACCTGTTTCTCTCCAGACGGTCTGCGACCGGGAGAGCCAGGAGCTGCTGGAGGGAGAGTAGGCTGATGCAATACACAGCAACCGGCAGAAGCGAACGCATCTCGGGACGAGTTCTCACACACACCCCCTGGGAAGGAGGGGGTTCCCAAACCACCTGGACGATGTTCAACTCCCGGGGAAGAAAGATTCCAAAAGGTTTTGGTATTTAGGCTAGTACTGATATCCAGGCAACAATGATTGAGACAGTCAAATAATCCTGTGATAAACAGAGAAGAAAAAAAGTAGAGAAAAGTAAATAAATTGTCTAATTTGATCAGGATATTGATTAGGATATGTTATCAACATATGCAAGAAATACAGTTATTTTGCAATAAATATTCAAGAGTGCCTGTTCGACACCTGCAAGTGCATTATTCACTCACTATTCAGTAGCCTAATAATTTCAATAGTGCATACAAAGTGCACGAACCACTTTATGTGTGGCCAATTAAAAGCTATGGATAAAGAAACCTCTAGCACTAAAGAAAATGTAAAAAAAAAAAAGATTTCCAGCTACACCCATTTTTCACATTTTACATAAAAATTATATTGCATTTCAAATTTTAACTGTAATAACTCGTTTAAATAGTACATTTCATTAATGTGAGTAATATCTTACGTATATGAGGATTTTCAGCAATATTCTCGTAGTTCAAAGTATTTTCCCACGGATCTAACAAGTGTTAGTCAAGATGAAGTTCTCAGACTCAACTTCTGAAGCTGAACGAAGATGATATTGTGCGTATAAATATTGAGTGGGCGGGACTCATTCTGCACGGTGCACCTGATAGGCTCCGTCAATTGTCGGATGTGTGTGTTTGAAGTGTGACATTTACAAGTTTGCTGTTATAGGTTTTGGTGTCAAATGCCAACTGACATGCCAAAATGATGATGGTGCTTGACTGATCAAAGACCTTCCAAGAACTTCCAAGAGAACAAGTTCAATGTGTGTTCTGTTAGTTATAGATTTTCATATTCAAGATAGATTTTAAGACATATCCATACTAATCCATTGATACAAATGTTGTGTTATTAACAATTGTCATAGTATATGTCATACAAACAAATGGTGGCATGTTCTCAAAATGCTTTTCTTAGACTTTTATCATGTGTTTTTCACTCACTCCCTTCCCCTCTCTCTTATCTTTGTCTTCAACACCAAGTGAGCCTGAGGGATAAGAATAGATACTTCTCTTTCACATTCCTCTGAATGTTGGAGGGACACAACCATGGCTACACATTCTAAGTACTATCCAATGTGCTATTGATACATAAGCTATTTGACAGATTGCTTCCTGATTATGCCACAAACATTTATTTATCCTACGTTTTCCAGAACTATAAGGAAACGTTTTCCAGAACTATTAAGGAAATATGACCTCACAAAGAGTACCATGTGACCTATGATAATGAATGGTTATCATTATATACACTGGGCGGCAGGTAGCTTAGTGGTTAAGAGCATTGTGCCAGTAACCGGAAGGTCGCTGGTTCTAATTCCCGAGCCGACTAGGTGAAAAATCTGTCGATGTGCCCTTGAGCAAGTTGCTTAACCCTAATTGCTCCTGTAAGTCGCTCTGGATAAGAGCGTCTGCTAAATGACAAAAAAAAAAAAAAGGTTAAAGTGGCTATTATATAGCTTGATGCCACTAGGATCTAAAGATCATGTGCAGCTAATTTGTTTAGGATGTTTTCTTCATGTCTACAATGAGGATGTTGTTATTTGTGTTTACTAACCTTACTACGATGTTGTAGATGTGTCAGTCACACGTTTAGACTCGTATATCCTACAACTGACTTTGATGAATCACATGAGTCATATTTCACTCAGTGCCACTCAGTGTACGTCGGGAAAGTGGGCGAGTCTGTATTGTCTCCGAGCTTAGCAAGCATGAACACCTGTGCTCTATCCTGATTGTGACATGTTTTATTAATTGGGCTGCATAGTCATAATGTACATACCTGATCCACACAAAACACAGAGGAGAGTTACGTAGTTATGCAACCATCATTTCAGAGAAAACAGACCAAATGGGATGCCAAAGGTTGAGTGTCTTTCCCAGTTTATGAGAGCCCCCTTAAGCTTCAGCTTGGGTTAATATAAACTATAGAGTGGGGAAAGTAAATATAGGGAATATAAGTCTGAAACAGAACACCCATGAAGAATCAAATACATTTTGTTTAACTCAGTTGGACAGTTTACCACATTTTGAAATGTCTCTCTCTCCGTCTCTCTCCCCTTCTCTCTCTGTTATGAATTGTGTTTTTAAGCAATGTTCATTACTCGTCAAATCGTCTGGCTGCTGCCAACTTCCCAATTTCTCACCCTCCACTGTTGTCACTGTGTGTCTTCCTGCAGTGTTGAAGGCTTTGAAGTCCTCCATTAGTCTCTCATAAGTATTATAATAACATTAGTATCAGTGCCCACACAGGTAATAGCCACTATCAGCCTAATCCAGCCTGGGCTGAAATTAAAGGATCCACTCCCTATAATCTATTATAATCTCTGGTTTGGTGTTATTTTCCCAGGGGGGATCATAACAATGACGCAGTCAGCGAAAGTAAACCAATCAGGAAGTCACTCACCTTCTTCTTGTCCTCAAAAGGCATCTGTCAGGTCTAGCCTGTTACAGTGTTTGGTAAAAATTTACATTATATCATACAGCATACATTACCCATCTATAAGCATGTTATAAACATGACATTATAGCTACACAGAGAATTGTGATTTTCTGACCATAATGAATGAGACATGTAATTCTCCTACTCTGGAGATGGCAATTAAAATTTGGCCAAAAGTGAGTTTCTAATCAAGATTTTTTAAAGAGACAAAAAGTCCAATAGTATATCATTTGACCCTTGCAAAATCAAGAGATGAATATCAACCGCAAGGATTCTGCAATGTATTACAGGTGTCTGAATTGGTAACTGATTGATTCAAACTGAGGTTAGGATGTATTGGATACCAAAGCTGGACAGCTCTACCAGGATTTTGAACCATTTATGTAACAACGAGCAGGCATCATATGACATCAGCCCTGTGAATCAGTGCCCTCAGTGTACTGATGAACAGAGAGGTTACCGCATGGTTTGATCTCTCAATCATACACTGGCATTACTGGTTGTGTAATATGCAGCACACACTGTGCTTGAAACGATCCTCCAACTTTTACTCTCTCTGGCTTTGAAATGGACCGACAGAGCACCATGATGTCCTGTCGAGACAATGTTCTAGAGTCGTGGTCAAGCGATCAAAGGACATGGATCTCTGATTGTGCGACGCTGCTTTCTTTTTATATACAGTACCGGTCAAAAGTTTTAGAACACCTATTCATTGAAGGGTTTTTCTTAATTTGTACTATTTTCTACATTGTAGAATAATAGTGAAGACATCAAAACTATGAAATAACACATATGGAATCATGTAGTAACCAAAAAAGTGTTAAACAAATCAAAATATATTTTATATTTGAGATTCTTCAAATAGCCATCCTTTGCCTTGACGACAGCTTTGCACACTCTTGGCATTTTCTCAACCACCTTCATGAGGTAGTCACCTAGAAGAATCTCAAATATCTCTTTAAGACATGAAGGTCAGTCAATCCGGAGGAAAAACCATCAAGCACTATGATGAAACTGGCTCTCATGAGGACCGCCACAGGAATGGAAGACCCAGAGTTACCTCGGCTGCAGAGGATAAGTTCATTACAGTTACCAGCCTCAGAAATTGCAGCCTAAACAAATGCTTCACAGAGTTCAAGTAACAGACACATCTCAACATCAACTGTTCAGAGGAGACTGCGTGAATCAGGCCTTCATGGTCGAATTGCTGCAAAGAAACCACTACTAAAGGACACCAATAAGAAGAAGAGACTTGCTTGGGCCAAGAAACATGATCAATGGACATTAGACCGGTGGAAATGTGTCCTTTGGTCTGGAGTTCAAATTTGAGATTTTTGGTTCCAAACACCGTGTCTTTGTGAAACGCGGTGTGGGTGAACGTATGATCTCCGCATGTATATTTCCCACCGTAAAGCATGGAGGAGGAGGTGTTATGGCATGTGTTATTTCATAGTTTTGATGTCTTCACTATTATTCTACAATGTAGAAAATAGTAAAAATAAAGAAAAACCCTTAAATGAGTAGGTGTTCTAAAACTTTTGACCGGTAGTGTAAATATAATTTAAAACAAGGTACACATACAAAATGATGCACTTGATTAAGAATCATTGAGGATAAACACCACAAAGTCTACGACTTATTTCCATTGTGGTCCTCATTTTCATGATAGCATGTGGCAAGTTTGGCATGTAGCAGGATAAAAAAAACTGAAGCTAAAATGGCAGGCAAATTGATTATTTAGTCATAAAAACACATATACATACTATAGAAAAAGGAACGCTTTGGTCATCAATGGGCTAGGAGGGATTGCTCACAGAGGCACACTAACCAATAACCAGGATTTCACCTTCTTTTTAAATCTTACACAGAGTGGGAATAGTTTTAACAGAGGCAGACTATTCCACTTAGAGGCTCCTTAGTGTAAAAAAGTACCTTTCCCTGTCAGGCTTCTGAATCTATACACACACAGAGACACACACACACACACACACACACACACACACACACACACACACACACACACACACACACACACACACACACATACACACACACGCTAGCTATCCAAGCTCTAGTGTTATGGTTGTGTGAATCTCTAACATGGGGAAAGTAGTCAGATAAACGCCTAGGAGCTGCCCCATGGATGATCCTATGTACCAGACTAAGCCTAGTATGTGTGACCTTTGGGCAGCCAGTTGAGCTCCTGAAACTGACTCCTACCAATATGAGTACCTGGGCTCAGATTTATCACCACCCTAATGAACTTGTTCTGGGCTATCTGAAGCTTGCTTTTTAGTAGATTAGTTAAGCCTTCGAACCAGGAAGTGTAACGTGGAGGAAATACACAGAAACATCTCATTCCCGTAGTCGTACTATGCCGCCTTTTAATATTACATTTTACATTTTAGTCATTTAGCAGACGCTCTTATCCAGAGCGACTTACAGTTAGCACATACATTATTTTATCGAACCCACAACCCTGGCGTTGCAAACGCCATGCTCTACCAACTGAGCTACATCCCCTGCCGGCCATTCCCTCCCCTACCCTGGACGACGCTGGGCCAATTGTGCGCCGCCCCATGGGTCTCCCGGTCGCGGCCGGCTACGACAGAGCCTGGATTCGAACCAGGATCTCTAGTGGCACAGCTAGCACTGCGATGAATGAATATGCGAGGTGAGGTCATTGGGACTAAGCTAAACACAACAGTTTCTTTGCATCAAAGAGTGGAGCATTGGAATCAGACAAAAACTATAAATTTTGATCCTACAAGACAGACTTCAATATCAGATTTCACACAAACAAATAAAACTAGGTTTATACATTCCATTCACATACTCAAACAGACAATAATAATGTGTTGCCACAGTCACGGAGGGCGTGCCCAGGGAGAAGGAGAGCAGGTCTGTTAAAACTATCTTCACCGCTCCTCAAGGCAAGCCGACCAGCACATAGTACACAAACTGGAAGGGTTTTATACAAAAGGCCACACCCTTAAATAACTATCACACACACCTGGCACAGGCAGACCAACAAGAGTGAATTCAAAATAGGTTGACGGTTCTAACCTGTTACACTAGCATAATCAAAATGAGTGTATTAGCTAGCCCTTTCTTACCTGGTACCTTAGTGGCCATACCCCCCCTCCCAGGTTGCCATCTAGTGTACATTCTAAGTAATTAACTGCTGTTTTGGCACAGAATACCTCTCCTGCTAGCTGTACCCTGATGTCTGAGGACTTGCTAAGTTTCAATTTAGACCCGAACAGAATTGCTTCTGTTTTGCCGAGGTGCAGAGATAGCTTGTTGTCTATGAGCCATGCATTGATGTTAGTGAGCTCTGCGCTCAGTATACTCTCCAGTGTCGTTTGGTTTTTGGGAGACACCAGGAGTGCAGAGTCCTCTTCATACAGAAACAGGTGACATGAGCAAGTATCCTTCATGTCATTAATGTACAGCAGGAATAACAGAGGCCCTAGCACGCTCCCCTGTGGAACGCCACAGCTTATGGGTAGCCTCAGAGGGCAATCCATTTACCTCAACCACTTGTTCCCTCCCCAACAAGTAGGTCTCAACCCATTCAAGAGTGGTACTGCCCAACCTCTTCTCTTCTTGTCTTGTGACATTTTTGGGGTCACAGACTGGCTGATTGGTTGTGTAAACATTAGGAAAATGCTAAATGTTTTACTGTGATTTCACGGGAGCCCTTATAAACAGAGGCTCCCCAGGGCGAAACTGAACATATTCCACGTCATAATGTGTGTAGAAATAATCTGTGCTATCTAATGTTGTGTACACAGGGGGTTGGGATATGTCCGCTTATGGTTTCTGAACAGGAAGCACCACATAAAGAAATTACAGAGCTGAAGTGTTCTGATCATTTCTCTCAAAGTAGGTGGCTTCGTTGCAAAACAACCTAACCATTTTAGTACCGGTAATGTGCATTCAAGTGGCGGAGAAGATGTGTGTACAAAAGTTCACCCCTGTTTCTGAGAAAACCTCTTGAAAAAATCCACGGATATATTACTTCATTTTCGGTATGTACTGTAAACAGTACACTGGGCACAGACATCAATTCAACGTCTATTCCACGTTGGTTCAATGTAATTTCATTGAAATGAAACAACGTTGATTCAATCAGTGTTTGCCCAGTGGGTACTCAATACCTACTTTCCTTCCTTGCACAGCAACTTGATCAATTCAAGAGCCTGTCTGATATTTCAGGAATGATTTCTCAAATATTAATTTCTACTTCACTCCATCCTCCAACAATTCCATGTGCATCTATTCATTCATCCATCAATTCACCCATATATTTATTTCCTTCCTGCTTTTTCTGTCGTTTTACCAGAAACCTCACTGTATCTAGTTATCTTACAACTGCTGCCCCCTAGTGAACCTCCTATCAGTCTAATGTTCTACAGGAGAGGCCAGTTACTGAGGCCAGCTGCAGAGACACACATGGCTGATCCCAGTGGAGCTTTGCCAAACACAAAGGCTTTGACCTCCTATGGGGCTGGGGACAGCCTAGATTATGTCCCAGATAGAAGATAAACCTCATTTGTCAGCATTTTTTAAAACACAAAAAAACAAACATGATTGAATTAGGACTTTTTGTAATGTCAAGCAGACCCTTAAACCCTAAGTATGAGGCACCGTTAAATCCTCTATGAAAAATAATTTTGGAGACATGGGATGAGCATCCCCATCTCCCCTGTGTGCTCACAGGCACAGTGGCTCCCCCCATCAAATGTGTTTACACGGCTAGTTTGTTTGGGATGGCGCACAACCAAGTTTGTTTGTGTGGCTAGTCGTCTCTCTGACGGCTCACAGTCAAGTTTGTTTGTATGGCTCTTGTTACCAGCGAGGGGCCGAAGGTGAGGGGGGTTGGAGGAGATGGCCAAAGGGAGTCAGGGTTTTGCCCAGTGTGCCCATTTCATGGGCAAATGAGGGATTACTTATCTGTGTGGTGAAAGATGAAAGCACAGACAGGGTGCTTGTTGCTAGGTGGGACAGTGGAGGCAGACAATAGTGGTGCTTCCAGAACTGACTGCGCCTGACCGGGCCCTTTTTAACTGGCGGCAGTAGAACAGGAGATCCCAGTATCAAATAGCCAAACAAATATAAGATTCATGATAGTATCATGTCTATGTACACTGAGTATACAAACATTAAGAACACCTGCTCTTTCCATGACATAGACTGACCAGGTGAATCCAGGTGAAACCTATGATCCCTTATTGATGTCACTTGTTAAATCCACTTCAATCAGTGTAGATGAAGGGGAGGAGATAGGTTAAATAAGGATTTGAGACATGGATTGTGTATGTGTGCCATTCAGAGGGGAAGACAAAAAATTTAAGTGCCTTTGAACGGGGGTATGGCAGTAGGTGCCAGGCACACCGGTTTGTGTCAAGAACTGCAACGCTTCTGGGTTTTTCACATTCAACAGTTTCCCATGTGTATCAAGAGTGGTCCACCACCCAAAGGACATCCAGCCAACTTGACACAACTGTGGGAAACATTGGAGTCAACATGGGCCAGCATCCCTGTGGAATGCTTTCGACACCTTGTAGAGTCCATGCCCCGACGAATTGAGGCTGTTCTGAGGGCAAACTTACTGCAGTTAACCTACTTTATGCATTCTCTCAGAGCCATGCTTGGTTCATTAATATATTTACTTACAGACCTGGCAACGACCAAAGTCAGGGGTTAAGTTTGGTTCAGCTCCTTGAATGGACAGGGATTTTCAAAATACAATTCGCTTATAATATTTTTTAGATACAGTAAATGAATGTGACCTTTAATTCACTTTAAATAAATGAACAGAAGTGTTCTTGAACCAAACAGCTCAGGAGAGCGATCTCTGACATCTCTTCCTGCCCCGGAGCTTCTTCTCTGTATGTTATGAATGAAAACACTAATAGTTACAGAGCAGGAAGGTAGAGTTTACTGTACACAAAGCCCTTTGCTACATTTCCCATCGCCTGCGGGTGAGTGTGTGTTCCAGGCACCTGGGTACCATGGGGACTCTGTGGAGCTCTGACCCCTGGGAAGTGATGAGGAGGCTGGGCCTTACAGCCTGGGTCAGGGCCTCTCCTATCAATCGCAGACTGGTCCAACGACCTCTTCATACAGGCCTCAGTCTGTCCAACACTTACATTTGGTTTGTTTTCTCAAAGAGTAAATTCCCATGGCAGATAAATATCATTGGCTCAATTACTATTGTGTTTATGTATTCTTAGATGATATCTGCCTCTTTGAGAGGAAACATTCTGTATTATTGCAGCACTATAGACGTCAGTTGTATTTACATCCTGAACTACCCCTCTTCCTTCCATGGTGGGAGCACTGCAGTATATAGAGACCAGATTTTACCTTTACCAGACTACCAGTACATCATAAAACAGTTCCCCTTTTCACTTACATCGTCAGATACAGTACAGTCTGTCTGAGACACTTGGGGAAGTGAAACCCTTTGATCGCTACTCTTCTTGTCCTCATTAAGGACATTTTCACGCTTGCTTAATCTCAGAGGATGAGCAATTGAACGCTGGATGCCTCACGAAGAGCTATGATTTGCAAGAGGCCTTCAACCCACTTCCTGTCTGTTGGTTTGATGGCAGGAAGTCAGGTGACTCGTTGCATCCGGCCCGACAGTTCTGCTCTTTGTGTTCTGAGTGGGCTGTGTGTCATGAGTTACAGAGAATCAGTGACAGGAGGAGCTGACCCTCTCTGTCGCTGTTTCTGTCTCTGTCTGTGTGTCTTTTTCTCTGTGTGACAATAGTAATCAATGTAGGAACTGAGATCAGGAACAAATACTGTAGCCAATTCTCTCTGCTTTAAAGTCTGTTTTATTTTCCCATGCCAATGGCGCTTTCAAGTGTAACTCAATATGAACTTATTAATTTTGCTTAGTAACATAATCAACACACAACATAATAACAGTGTATGTATGCCAATCTGAGATCTTGCTATCTGTGCTGTCTACCCAGGGCATGGATGCTCCTCACAGGGGAGACACACAGGAGCGATGAGAAGGACCAGGAATGTCAGCAGTGCTGGGCTGGGTCGTCTTCAGAGGGGAACTGGAACTGGATGCGGAGATGACAGCTGCAAGGGACGACTTCATTAGCACAGACGCTGTCTTGCCCAAGGCATTGTGGGGGAACTTGATCAGTGTATCCATTGTAACTAAGGCCAAAAGGCTCTAGGTTTTCTCTCAGGTCTCTCTGTATCTACAACACCTTTAATTAAGCACCAGCAGGGTTACTGCAGTTAACAGGGCAGTGAATGGTGTTACCTTATAGCCTAGTGCTCAACCAGGAGAGCCAAGGATATGGATCTTGTGTGTTTCCCTCCCTCCTGCCTACTGGCAGTTTGTCAAGTGAAGTTCAAGGCCATGTTACACGTCAGCTGTAAGAAGCTCACTACAGGCATACGAAAATAGCATCTCTCTATTGTCAACAATGACTTATCTACAGTATATGCTATCGGGTTGACACTGTGCTCACTGAAAGGGGAAGGTATGGGGTGGGGTTTCTTGACAGAATTTTTTTTGCCAACCACCCACAGTGACAGTCTATCATTCTAAGTGAAGGGGGGATACCAATCATCTGGGACAAGTACAGTAAGAGAGAAGGCTCTGCGCCCCCTCGGGCTCGTTTGGTTGAGGAGATCTTCGTGGGCAATACTCAGCCTTGTCTCAGGGTAGTAAGTTGGTGGTCTGTTGATATCCCTCTAGTGGTGTGGGGGCTGTGCTTTGGCAAAGTGTGTGGGGTTATATCCTTCCTGGTTGGCCCTGTCTGGGGGTATCGTCGGACGGGGCCACAGTGTCCCCCGACCCACCCCTGTCTCAGTCTCCAGTATCTATGCTACAATAGTCCATGTGCCAAGGGGCTAGGGTCGGTCTGTTATATCTCATGTAATTCTCCTGTCTTATCTGGTGTCCTGTGTGAATTTAAGTATGCTCCCTCTAATTCTCTCTCTCTCCCTCTCTCCCTCTCCTCCCGGAGGACCTGAGACCTAGGATCATGCCTCAGGACTACCTGGCCTGATGACTCCTGGCTGTCCCCAGTCCACCTGGTCATGCTGCTGCTCCAGTTTCAACTGTTCTGCCTGCGGCTAGGGAACCCTGACCTGTTCACTGGACGTGCTACTTTGTCCCTGATCTGCTGTTTTCGACTCTCTCTCTCTCTCTCCCTCTACCGCACCTGCTGTCTCGACCTCTGAATGCTCGGCTATGAAAAGCCAACTGACATTTACTCCTGAGGTACTGACCTGTTGCACCCTCTACAACCACAGATTATTATTTGACCCTGCTGGTCATCTATGAACGTTTGAACATCTGGCCTTAAATGGCCATGTACTCTTATAATCTCCACCCAGCACAGCCAGAAGAGGACTGGCCACCCCTCAGAGCCTGGTTCCTCTCTAGGTTACTTCATAGGTTCCTGCCTTTCTAGGGAGTTTTTCCTAGTCACTGTGCTTCTGCATCTGCATTGCTTGCTGTTTGGTGATGTAAAAAGGGCTTCATAAATAAATGTGATTGATTGATTGCTATACAAAACAATAGCGAAAGACGAAAATGCTTAAGATCCATGCCTGGTTTTTAATCCCGGAGTGATAAGTACTTTGGGTCAAAGGTCGCAGTGCAGGAAGTGTTGGAATTTTCTCAGTGGCGTTACGGTACCTCCCTATCACTTAACGGTATCGCAACATCACTGCAATGTTGTGACAATATTGTTCTGTGTTCGTTACAAGGCAAGAGTTTTTCTGTGTTGGGACTGCTCTATTTTAAAGGTGATGTTGTATGCAACAATGCCAAGTGCTCTGCAGTTTTATGCTGGAATTTGAAATGGGCATGAATGTATTATGTAACAGGTACTTTATTTCTGTTTAGGCGATCATGAGGAGACAATGGGTGTGACGCTTGTGGTTAGGATCACACTGGCTATTCAGCTGCACACGGAGGTGATGTTCTATTCAATCTCTCTCTCATACAAGCATACTGCGTAAAACTGAAAATGTACCAATCCTATTTTATACCGATTATTTTCTGCATAGATCTACACTACATTTCAACTTCATGGGCTACCATTTGTTTTGACCACACACTGTGAAAGCAGGCATTCCGGTGGGCTGTCCTCTGATCAGTTCTGGCAGACCCTCTGATTCCAGAGTATTTCAGGAATGACATGCAGGCTGGGGAACCCTTGTGACAGATATGGGTAAGATATGGTCTCTAGTTTAGATAACCAAAATATTGACAGTGAGTGCACAGAAAGGTTATGATACAGTTTTGTCATTTTCACTGTAAATAGCCATTTTGAGCTGTCAAATACTTCTTTTAACGTGTTTATTTGATATGTTGATATGCTTTGGTAGATTACATAAGGTTTCCCAAGTGTACCGTGCCCTGTAGCCAATATGTTATTGATGCATGCTAAATACAATAATTGTTCAGAATCATTCAACCGCAAATATTGCATGTTTTCAGTAAGATAATTGTCAGCATCTAGATAGCTAAGTGCTGCATTTGTAGGCTATTGTGGTTATAGTTTTTTGCAAGGATCTACACCCAACTACATAAATGGGACGTTGTGGGACATTCTTGCCATGTGCCCCTCCCTGTAACCCAGTGCGCAGACTCATCACACTCTGCTGTCAGGGCAAGGCATACTGACAGTATGGCGGCAGGATACAGCTGGAAGGATGCTACTGTCGCCCGTGATGTGTCTTTCGCCAACAGAATGTGAATGGAATATCGACGGTAAAGGGAAAGGATACCGCAATAAAGGCCTGTCTCCGTGAACTCTGAGATGGCCAGGCTCGCGGACTACTTCGTGGTGGTCGGTTACGACCTCGATAAGAGAGGTGAGTGTTGGGCTAGCTATTTTCCTAAGTGCTAGCTCGCTAATGCTAGCGTATTAGCCGCGGTTTAGACCTTGTAAACAGGAGGAGGCGGAGGAAAGGGAGGCGGTGACGGGCCAGGACAAAACGGCGTCCCACAGCTTTGGGCTATTTTATGGGGCAGGACACTGAACTACAAATCGCGGATGTCAAAGGCCTCTCGAGATTAGCCCGCTGTCTGGAGTCATTTCAAACCACGAGGGAAGAGTTTGAGTGAATGTCTGCATTGCATTTTTTTGCTGTCATGCATAATTTTGCATTGCTATATATCTAGCTAACTAACGTTAACTAATAACTGAAGTGAATTTGCAACCTAACTAGCTTGGTATATGATAATTGTTAGCTAGCTAGCTAACGTGCTGGCGGCGTTGGTTAGAGTAGACTTCTAGCAAATACGGATTTATTAAACCAACTTGTTAGTTAACTAAAGCGAAACCATTTTCTGTCACGGCTCGCCAAGCTAACAGGAATTAGTTAGTGCAAATGTCACAGATTCGTGTCGAGATTTTACATGAGAAGCAAGCAAATCTTTGCTTG
Organism: Coregonus lavaretus; assembly: GCF_964263955.1. Lineage (NCBI taxonomy): Eukaryota > Metazoa > Chordata > Actinopteri > Salmoniformes > Salmonidae > Coregonus > Coregonus lavaretus. Next base: position 44,050,038 of record NC_140000.1, read on the forward strand.
ATAAAAGCGTACTATTCTTACTGCCAATGCTTGTGAACAACTAACCTTATATGTGTTTTAGAAATGGAAGTATTGTTGGTTGTTTTCTTTGTCTGTTTTTGTTTGTGGACTAACTAGATGGCTATGCCCCTCCCCAAGCCACTTGAAACAGAACGGAGCCCAGTAGATGCTCCGTTTTCTTCCTGTTGTGTTGTTGCGGACGCTGAGTGTAGGGACCGTTATCTGACGCCCCCCCCCCCGTTTGTGTGGTGGCCTAGATCCGTGCGGTATAATGGCCCGTTCTCCATGAAAATATTAAAGCCACCTTATCCGATTAACATATTAAGCTAGTTCGAAACTTTTAACTTCTTTTATTTATAGAATGGATTCTGTCTGACATATTTAGATGGAGCATGCAGAAACATCGTACTATGACAAGTCCTCTGCGTCTAAAATCAAGCAAGAACTGGCTTGTGTACTTATTTCTTGGTTGGAAAGTTAACCAGGTTGGACAATTTTATATATATATATATATATATATATTTTTTGCATACATTTAATGCATCTCTGTATTGAAGGGGGACAATACCTGCAAGGTTCAGTGTCATAATGTGGACGTTGCACACACTGCAGAATGTCTCTCCTTCCTGTTTCTACCCTGCTGTTCTTGCTGCTGAATGCAGACTAGGCCTGTAAAGCATCTGGGAAGCAGACATTAAAACCCCAAGCGCTGAGGTGATCAAGGAGAAACGAGGCCTCTGTACCAATATAAAAACAACACTCAGGGGTGATGATGATTTATCTGTAGTTGAAACCCTTTTACAGCAGCCCAGTGCATAATAAATACATGCATAGTAAATAACTTGTTGCAACATATGCATCTTATTCTTTAACGTATGCATTTTACTTTTCAACAACACAAGCATATTTTAGAGTCTTACCCCCTGTTCCTGAACACTGACTCCCTGGCTCCATACTCATTACCTAAAGTGGATACCCCCTCTTCTGCAATCAGATCGATACTCCAGTTTGATACTCTTTATTCTGTTAGGCTGATGCATGCTCCATGGGGCAATGACATCGTCTTCTGACATCATTCTCGCATGCCAGAGAGAGCTTGATGCTCCCTGACATTATGACAGAGCTGCAGCCTGCTTGTCCTACATTTACACAGGCCTGGAATGTTTCACAACTGCTGACTGACAGGTTGGGTGTGTGAGATCAGTGTTTGCAAGTTGCTTCCACTGACTGGGTTGTTGAAACATCACTGTATTTCTAGAGAAGATGCCTCCTGGGTGATTACATCATCGACATAACATTCAGTGATGTTGAATGACATTCAGTGATGGATAAAGGCTTTTACCTGCGTACACCCATCCTTTAACTGTATGTGACTAGGCTTAGAATTAGAGTCGACAGTGTACAATTTAAAGCATTCATCAGTTGAATTATTAGAAGAGGATATCCAGAGGAACAAAACCTCTGCACCCTGTGGGACAGGTTTTGCTACTGTACTGTATATAGTCAATGTTGTGGTTGTAGGACATGCCCCCGCCCTGATGACCGCTGCCTGCAGCTCCCATTCACACAGTCCCTTAGTCACTAAGGTGTCAGGTTGCCTGATAATTGTGCTCAACCCAGACTCTCATCCATCAGATAGACTTCACATGGGGAACAAGATGGCCGGTCTGTGGTCAGCCTGACTGGGGTTTCTTGTGTAGGTCTGTTTTGACAGCCGTCCCCTTTTGTGCTGAGAACACTGCAGCGAATCGCATACTCCGTCCATGGGGCTCCCGGCCCAAACAGGAAATAGGAGAGAGGACCCTTGGGAGACATGTTTAGAGCGAGAATCCAGATTGTCCCCCTGTTGTGTGTCTGTGTTCTATGAAAACTGGGAGAGGGGTGTGTGTGTGTTCTCATGTGGGTGGGGAGCTGTTAGTCATTTTGTAGAAGCCAAGGGCCTCATTCCATTATCAGCCGCAACACACACACACACACACACACACACACACACTGCTCTCCGTTCTGACCCCTTCTTTTCTACCTCCCTCCCAGGCAACTGGAGGAGTGTTACTGTTTGTGTATGCAGCAGTGGGGGACTAGACAAAATGCACGGCAGTTGTTTTTCACCCAGGAGTGACAGCTCTGGCACAGTGAGAGAGCCTGGACCAGAGCTCAGCGCTGCGCCTCAGCTCCCTTTACAACAGCATGCAGCCCAGATAGAGGTACACAGATCTGTATAGGCAAGAGAAGCATGAAGAATGCCACCTACTATAGTGTTGTGTCCAATTCATTATAAAACTAAATACCTATCAGCGACAAGTGAGCAGCATTCTTGTCATTGACAGGCAGGAGATTCACCCATTGCTTCTTTAGGTCAGGTGCATAGATATGCCTACATTTTGCTGGACGATTTGAAGGAGCTTTACATTTGGAGACGGCCAGAGTGAGACTGAAACACCACAACAACCAATGCAGCAGAAAAGGACACGAGTGAGGGAGAAGGCGAGAGAGAGGAGTGCTGTGATCTTGCCAGCGAATGCCCATCTCGATCTGTGGGCTACCACTTCCTCCCTGGTTCCAGAGCAGGCCAGGCTGCAGCCACTCAGGATCTCCAGAAATAGACCTCACAATCTGTCTTTCATAGGGGACGGGGGTGCTACTGGAAGGGGGACAGAGCTGTGAGTGTGTGACGTGCATGCCTGTGTGCTCCTGTGTGTGTGTCAGAATGTGTCTTTCTGTGTATTTGGCATGGCAAAGGGACTCGTCATGCCATGGTATCTTGGTAACATTACCCTCTCCCTGTCTGTTAGGCTATAAACAGCCACTGCTTGTCTCAGTGTGGAGCTACACAGAATACTGGCTGGTCTGGTCTCGCTCAGGGCTTGTGCCGGATACTTCTTTCCCTGCAGACATTATGTAAAGTGACTCTCTAGTGTGGGGCTTTTGTTTATGTCCCTGCCCCAGCCCGGGGCTGTGTGCGTGTGGCTGTTTCATGGCTCTCTGTCTGCTGTAATGAATGATTTTTATTCAGGAGGCAGCCGAGTGCCCCAGGGCCCTGCAGCCTGCCCTCAGTGAACCACTTCTAGAAGCTAGTGGTGGGGGAAAAAATCGATACAGTTACATATCGGGATATTATTTTACGATATGTCTTATCGTTTTGCAAATTTCGCAGTATTATTTTTACGCTAGTAGGCTGTACCTGCACCAATACGCCAGTATTTTTCCTTCATAGCTTGTGCTCAATCTTCTTTTTAAAAAGTTAGCCAATTGTGAGAGTCGCAATACATATCGTATTGGCACCTAAGTATCGTGATAATATTGTATTGTGAGGTCCCTGGCAATTCCCAGCCCTACTAGAAGCATGCTTTGCTTTGATTGTCTTCCCTGGAATTTGGATAATTTATCCCCCTCACCCTTCCTCCCCTCCTGCTGTTACCCCTCAGGGCAGGACTGGGGCAATCCTGTTCCCAGGCAGCCTGGGGTTAGAGGAGTAATCGTTCCAATCCCCCCCAGGGTAATTCAGCGGTGGGACTAGATTATGTCTGTTAGGCCCGTACAGTTTATCTATGATCAAGACCCCCTCCCCTTCTTCATCATCGCCATCACAGTTTAGTCTCGGAAAGAAAGGAATTATAATCTGGTGTCCCACTGTGTTTGGCCTAATCCCGTACACAGCATCTGATTTGGTTGAAAGGGACAGAGGAAGCAATGCTGATTGGTCCTGGACCGGAAAAGGTTGCTCCTGATTGGATGGTAATTCATCTCTGGTGAATGGGTGATATTTTTATTTTTTTACAGTTGTCAACCCCACCCCCTCCCCTCTCCCAAGGAAAGCTGTTTGATTTATGGATCCAGATTATTACTGTGTGTTATTCACCCCCCACCCCTGCCGTCTTTTGTATGCACCCCTCCTTGTAGGTCACTCCAGATAAGATTGTCTGTTAATATGCAAATGTCCTGCGTTCCTCAGTGTTGCCCACTGGCTCTTTTCTCGGCGTCTCTGTACCGGTCTGTCTACTAGGCAGTGTTTTTCATTAGCACCGGCCGTCAGCTAATCAGCCGGTTACAGACTCATTTTCAGCCAGCTACTTTTCCCTCTTCATTGTCCTCCACAATGAAATCGGGGAGGGGACTGTGGATTTGTCTCCGTCCGTTAGTGCGTTCGTCCGTACTTTAGTCACACGTGATATCTGACAGCGCTGACCCGATTTTGACGAAACTTGGTGAATGATCCGTCTTGCCATAGAGATACGGCATTTACAAAATTACACTAATTGGCCAGATGGTGGCGCTATAACAAGATATTGAAAATACAAACTTTGAAGGGTCACGCCCCCACCCCGTTGTCCCAAATTTCATGACTGTAGATCCATAGTTATCTCGCCTCACAAGGAACACATTTGCCTCAATGTCCCATAAGGTCCGCCATGATGGTTTAGAATTTCTTGAAAAACACTTAAAATGCTATTCTTCTGGCACATAGTGACCGATATGCACGAAACTTGATATGTGGCATCTATGGACAAAGGTCTCTAGACGCAATATTTTCCAGTCTACTACCTAATGAATGATGAGTCATGCCATAGAGATTCGTCATTTACCAAATTACACTGATTGTCCCAAAGGGGGCCGCTGCATCATTTGTGGGGGACGACATGTTTACTGTTGACTGTGTATTAAGTAGGCTACTTTTCATTTAAGTTTCAATTCGCTAGTCCGTTGAGCCATCTCCCGCTAGAATGAAAGATATGCATCTTCTAGTGATCTATTGATAGGATAGGCGCCTGTCAGTCACAAAGCGAGCTACGACAGGGAAATGCAGTCTGCTTTCTGTCCCGCCTCCTGGTACAATTTGTGTGCGCTTTGGTTTGTTGCAGTCAAATTTCTTTACACAGAGGAGGGAGAGAGCATGATGCTCGTGAATATGCACGTCCCATGTAATGTGTAAGCGGTAACAATGAGTCAATTCAGTTAGCCAAAGTATTGTTTTCTGGCATATTCATTTATTTTCTTTCACAATTCACATAGCCAGCCACGTGGAGTTAAATAAAAATGTATTTGTCACATGCGCCGAATACAATAGGTGTAGACTTCACTGGGAAATGCTTACTTAAGAGCCCTTCCCCAACAATGCAGAGTTTAAAAAGTAAGAACAATTAGCTAAATGGAAATAGTAACACAATGAAATAACAATAACGAGGCTATATACAAGGAGCACCGGTACAGAGTCAATGTGCAGCGCTTCGAGGTAGTTGAGGTAATTGATGTAATATGTACAGTACCAGTCAAAACTTATGCCAAGCAGTTGCTGTACCAAGCGGTGATGCAGCCAGTCAAGATATTCTCACTGGTGCAGCTGTATAACTTTTTGAGGTTCTGAGGGCCCGTGCCAAATCTTTTCAGCCTCCTGAGGGAAAGAGGCGCTGTCGTGTCCTCTTCACGACTGTTGGTGTGTTTGAACCATGTTAGTGATGTGGACACCGAGGAACTTGAAGCTCTCGACCCGCTCCACTACAGCACCGTCGATGTGAATGGGGGCGTGCTTGACCCCCATTTCCTGTAGTCCTCCGTGTCTTGCTGATGTTGAGGGAAGAGGTTGTTGTCCTGGCACCACACTACCAGGTTTCTGACCTCCTCCCTATAGGCTGTCTCATCGTCGTCAGTGATCAGGCCTAACACCGATGTGTCATCGTGTTAAGATAATTTCTATCTCTAATTCAACCTAAGCTTGAATCATTACCAGAGGTTGTAAGGCTCTGGTTTTAATCATAAATGATTCAAGGTCCACAACCAGCAAGAATGATCTGTATTTTTATTCATGGAGAGCTCTGGCGCCCAAAACACATGCATACTGATTTATACCCCTTGACACACAAAGGCACTTTGCTCCGCCCACCTTTAGGAGGCTTTCTTAAACAGTTTCCACCTTCTCCTTCACCCTGGAATGTTTAGTCCCGCCCCCCTCTGTTAGTGGGTTGATTGACACTACATTCTAATTCTAACACTGTTTACACATTTTATACTGTATTTGGGGTGAAATCCTTTAGTCATTAAGCTTTAAAATACAAATTAATCTATCACATCGGCAAACTTAATGATGGTGTTGGAGTCGTGAGCAGCAACAGTCGTGGGTGAACAGGGAGTACAGGAGGGAACTAAGCACGCACCCCTGAGGGCTCCTGTGTTGAGGGTCAGTGTGGCGGATGTATTATTGCCTACCTTCACCATCTGGGGCCGGCCCGTCAGGAAGTCCAGGATAAAGTTGCAGAAGGTGTTCAGTCCAAAGGTCCTTAGCTCAGTGATGAGCTTGGAGGGCACAATGGTGTTGAACGCTGAGCCTTAGTCAATGGACAGCATTCTCAAGTACGTGTTCCTTTTGTCCAGTTGGGAAAGGGCAGTGTGGAGTGCAATAGAGATTGCGTCATCTGTGGATCTGTTGGGTTTGTATGCGAATTGGAGATGATGGTGTGGATGTGAGCCATGACCAGCCTTTCAAAGCATTTCATGGCTACAGATGTGAGTGCTATGGGCAATAGTCATTTAGACAGGTTACCTTGGTGTTCTTGGGCACAGGTACTATGGTGGTTTGCTTGAAACAGGTAGGTATTACAGACTGGGTCAGGGAGAGGTTGGAAATGTCACTGAAGACACTTGCCAGCTGGTCAGCACATGCTCTGAGGACGAGTCCTGGTAATCCGTCTGGCCCTGTGGCCTTGTGAATGTTAACCTGTTTAAAGGTCTTACTCAGAACCGCTAGGGCGTGATCACACAGTCGTCCGGAACAGCTGGTGCTCTCATGCATGGTTTAGTGTTGCTTGCCTCGAAGCGAGCATAAAAAGCATTTAGCTCGTTTGGTAGGCTTGTGTCACTGGGCAGCTCGCGGCTGGGTTTCCCTTTGTAATCCGTGATAGTTTGCAAGCCCTGTAGTAGGATTAAAGCTTAGTCCTGTATTGACACTTTGCTTGTTTGATGGTTCGTTGGAGGGCATAGCAGGATTTATTTTAAGCATCCGCATTAGTCTCCCACTCCTCGAAAGTGGCAGCTCTAGCCTTTAGCTCAGTGCGGTGTTGCCTGTCATCCAAGGCTTTTGGCTGGGATATGTGTGTACGGTCACTGTGGGGAGACGCCGTAGATGCACTTATTAATGAAGCCGGTGACTGATTTTGGTAATCTCCTCAATGTCATCAGATGAATCCTGGTACATATATTACAGTCTGTGCTAGAGAAACAGTCTTATAGCTTAGCATCCGCTTCATCGGACCACTTCCATATTGAATGTGTCACTGGTACTTCTTGTTTGATTTTTCTGCTTGTAAGCAAGAATCAGGAGGATAGAGTTAGGGTCAGATTTGCTAAATGGAGGGAGAGCTTTGTATGTGTCTGTGTGGAGTAAAGGTGATCTATAATTGTTTTCGCTTCTAGCTGCACAGGTGACATCCTGGTAGAAATTAGGTAAAACGGATTGGAGAGGTAGGTTATTTACTTTGCTTTGATTGATTGAAAACTGAACAACTAGTGTTGACTAGTTTATTAAAGTTGTCGAACTGATTTGAATAAAGTCGATCTCCTATATACCTTTGCTATATCCCTGTGCATATGACATTAAAACTTGAAATATTCATAAATCATGCAATGTGGTTATGTCCATGGTGTCGCGTCGGGACAAGTAAACCAAAGGATTTCCTAGGTTTCCTTTCCTATGATGTTGGGGCTTGCCAGACGCTGTCATGTTAAAGTGAGTGACTCTCGTCGCCTCAGTCAGTGTAGTAGCCTACCGAATCGCTAGCGTGACGACTCAAACTAAATTATTCCGCTGCTCTTTCTCTACATACTTTAGTTTGAGACTGACATCATTGAAGTCGTTTGTGGTGACAAAGGGCACGAGAGGCGTTGTACAAAATCAAGTCATCAGCGATTGGATAGTCTCTAACCAATCAGAGTATCAAAGCCAATGACACATTTTCTAACCGCTGCTTTACCAACGTGTGTTCTAGCTCTGGCTCAACCCATCGGGTTCTGAACCAATCAGATGGCCCCGAATGTGTTCGCATTCGGTGAATGGTCGGGGAGGCACGCCGATCCAGACTCCTTGCAGAGAAGAAACTAACATCAGTGGGCATGCCGTAGCATTTGGCCGGAGCAAGTAGTGTGGGTAGCCATGCAACCGAATGGCATCATCCCTAATTTACATAGGCTACTGGTAGGCCTAGGCTTTTTGGCGGTTATCTGCAGATAATTTATGAAAACATTTGATGAAGATGGTGAATCATCACTGCAAGAACATTAGGTAGTGGAGAGCCTCATTCTGGTCCACATATGATAACTAGGGCCCTCACGGAATTCAGGCATTAAAACGGAATTCAACAATATTCAAAAATATATTGACCTTAGTAGGTTAATCAACTAAATGTATTGAACATTTTATTTTGCCCGAGTTGATCAAAAGACATGAACAGAATGCATCAGTGATTCGTATTTCCTGCAACTTTCTGAAGGGGCAATGAGAATGCCCCTGTCTGTGTGTGTGTGTGGTGCGTGCATCTACCACTTTGTGTAGCCGTTAGCGATGATGCTAATGAAAACAGTCTTCTGGTAGATGGAAAGGCTTTCCCAAAAAACGTTGTCAATTGAATGTTAACTACAAAGTAGCCTATGCTTACCTGGCAGAATATCATGATTATTTTCATCAATCCAGTGGGTATTGGGTTTGCAAACTCTACCATCCCATGTGTGCTACAAAAACACAGCTAAACAGCCTCGTGCAAGGTGCACACTTGAATTAAAGGGTAATTACACCCAAAAATCAAAATTTCTCTTTTTTTTTACAGAACTCAAGTGGTCTCCTAATGTTGTTTAAGCATTGTTGTGGACTTTTCTATTAAAGTGTGATTTTGATAGGCGTCCTACAGCGTTTTTTAAACTTTTACTGTTGAAAAGCGATATCCCAAGTATAAATACAGTAACGTACACACACTAAAGGGTAAAAAAATATGTTTTGAGCAAAAGTTTTTTTTTTTTTGACATAACTGCAAAGTTCAAGAAGTAGGGCATTCAAGGAGTTGGTCTGATGGGAAGTCGTGATATCATCGGCCTACCGCTTTGATTGAGGAACAATATAGGAGCAATAGAGAACAAAAGAGGAAAGGCTCACGCCCCACTTGTGCAATGTCATGACTTACCTGGACCACCTATTGAGATGTGCCTTTTGTTAAGTAAATCAGGTGTTAAATGAGGTGAAAATGAGACTGGAGTGACACTTTAAAACATTGGCTTGAATCTATATTGTGCCTTTAGATTTCGAGACAATTAACTACTAACAAATAATTGTTCACTTCTCTCATTGACTTCCCAAACCCCGGCCTGGTCTGTTTCGCAAGCGTTCCCAAAAGTCTCGCATTGTTGCGCCTCTGGGTTTAGAAAATCTGTGGCTAAATCATCCACTGCCTCTTTCCTGTGTTGGCCAGCGGAAGAGCAAACGTAACAGTGTGACCTTTTGACACCTTGGAGATAAACTCCTACCTTTTGGGTGTGATGGATGGTGTGGGGTTAGGACGATGCTTTTGGATGGGATAGCTACTAGGATGGCCATGGGAGGTAGATACTAGTACCTGGGGAGCTGGTAAAGGGAAAGAGGAAGAGGGGCATAGGGTAAGCGATAGTGATGGGGGGGGGGGAAAGAATCGATAGTTACATATCGCAATATTATAATGGACGCTATATCGTGCCCTTCGTCACCACAAACAACTTTACATCATAGATCTCAATACAATAGAATCGTGAGAATTGCAATCCGTATCATATCGGCACCTATTTAGTGATAATATTGTATCGCGAGGTCCATGGCAATTCCCAGCCATAGTGAGTGAACATATCTTCTATCCATCAGTTTACTTGCTGTAAGTGAAGCGTAGGGAGAGGGTTTTGATAAGTTTGATTGCTGTAAATCTATTGTTTGAATTTCCTGAGCCACCCACCCCTGTCCCACTCAGAGGAGATCATTGGGAGACTACTGCATGGTCATTAAGCCATAGGCCTTTAGTCTGTTGTGGTCAATCTCCGTGGCCAATGCCCTGTGTAACAGCTCTCCTCATTGTCACTGTTCTCTGTTAAACAAGACCGCAACCAAGGCTCTAGAACAGGTTCCCCAACTGGTGGCCTGCGGGCTGAATTTGGCCCGTGGTTGATTCTATTTGGCCCCCCAAGTTTTCTGAGCAAAAACCTTCTGGGGACATAAGACTGTAAAAACATTGTAGATAGTTAACTTAATAGCTGGCTAACATTAGGAGTTGCGCTGCAGAGATTACTCACCTTACGAAGCTCCCATTTTTGCTCGTTGTGCTTCTTTGTAAACCCTTGTTTTGGAAAACTAGTACTGGTAAGCTTCATAATGAAAAAGCTTCATAATAAAAAATTATCTAATGGCTGAAATGATGAACGCGATCTGCTTTATGTATTACCTAGTGCACAAGTTGACTTCAGGTATTTATTTTAAAAGTACTAATATTCAAAGTCCAAAAAACATCACTTACCAGAATGCTAACAAGTACTAAGGAATCCTCATAGAGAATGCTAACTAAATGCTAACGAGCGCATTGCGAACATTTTGTACAGTTTCTGACCTAAACTATACAATTAACTCTGAAACTCTACTCACAGTTTGTGAATAATAGCCAGCAAGGCTCTTGATCCAGGAGGGCATTCTCTGCTGTTACCAAGCGAATGCTTGATTTTGGAAGAAGCTAACCACTTAGCTAGATAGCTAACTAGGTACTAAATTAGCAAACCAAATGCACAGCTGCAGAGCATTTAGCACATTTTAGACAGTTAACTTAATAGTTATAAGATATACAGCTGGCAAACATTTAGTTGCGAAATCCATACTGTAATTAGATCACCTGGCGCATGCTGTACAACAGTGAGTGACTCACAAGGGTCTCTCGTCGTGTGCTTGTAGTCACGTGACGTGACTGAGGACTACCATAAGCAACATAATAATGTGACCAGTGAAATGAAGAACGCAATGTTCTTTATCTCCTAACGTATTGCACAAGTTGACTGCAGGTATTTACTTAAAAAGTAGCTACAAATATTCAAATGTATTAAAAAACCATCCCGTCGCTTTTTCCAAATACCTCAGTTAAGGGTATATATGGTATACCGCCCTAGTCTAGTCGATGATCCCTGCTCTAGAAGTCAATGACCACTACAGGCCTAAAAACAATAGGCTATTTTCATTAGCATAGCACTGTGCTAACATGCTGAAGAGTGTCACTAATTAAAGTTGGAGATATTTGGATCCTTTCCTCCTAGTCTGTCTGCATACAGCTGTGATGTGAATGTGATATGTTGGCAACTCTAGTTAAGTAGCTTGTAACCTAACAGACTGTGTGTGCTGCTGCTGGCTGGCCAGGAGTGTGTGTATAGTGCGCGAGTAGTTAAATGTGTGCCATGCTCCACAAGGAATGTGACGCTTATGAACTGTTGGAAGATCAGTTCTTCTTGACCCAAAATCTGACCCCGTCCATGATAAGCAAAGCCAAAACACTCTTTCTAGACCAGGGCACTAAGGGCTTTGAGACAGGGCAGGTGATACTGTAGGCTGCTGTATTTGCATACTGGTAATGTAGAAAAGACAGGGGCTCAAATGGAGAAGTTTGAAACAGAACAGGCACTTAGTTTGATATTAGAAAAAAAAGTCTGACCTCTGACTTCACAGAACTAAGATTCACTGGAAAGTTCACCCGTGTGTGTGTGGTGTGTCGCTATGACCAGAAAGTAGTAGAGTAGGAGGAGACGGAAACAGAAGATAGACCTCAGAGACAAACGCAGACGACTGCAAAGGAAGTGAGTAACATTTTTAAAAGTAAATTATGTTTATCAGTCGACCATATCTGGAGGCGAATCGTGACCTTGACTGTTTTGCTGCAAAACAAAAAGGGAAAAGTTAAAGCGAAGACTTGTTGGTCACATCTCTCTTGTCCGAATGGTACCCTATTCTCTATGTAGTGCGGATATCCTACATAGGGTGCCATCTGGGACACGGCCTCTTTCTCTCTCACAGAATAGAGAATTTCCTCTCCTTGAAAGCCTGCGTTTTTGGTTTGGGAAGGGAGAGGGGCCGACAGAGGGGGGTATTAGTTTAGCAGGAAGGATGTGAGTTTGAGGTTTTTTGCGCAAAGAAAATTACCCTCATGGTCACCTTGGCGACGGCGGTTTCCCCTTTCTGGTCTGTTTGCATGCCAGTGTTGGTTGCTACAGGAAACCACTTTAAAATGGATTGGGTTCATCTTTTTTTCCATAGTGATATTTTTTTCCTGGTGTCTACTGTTGCAAATTCTGAAAACAAATGTTAGAGATATTTGGATCCTATTAATTAATTTATTGCCATACTCTCCAGTGTCCAGTCACATTGTGCATCCCAACCAGTGTCTCTGAGCCAAGTAGAGGCCTGGGTCTGGGCCTGCACTGCTGCTTTTAATCAGAGAGAGTGACACACCCTCACCCTCATTCATATTACACATCTACACCGCTCAATGTGTGTGTGTGTGCAGCATAGAGAGAGGACTGTGTCAGAGTGCATTACAGAGAGGACAGTGTGAGTGGGTGTGGTGATAGGCTTGAAAATGATATCATGGTGTGTGTTGAGTAGGTTTAAGGCCTGTATACTGTGTGCGAGGGAGAAAGAGTGCATTGTGCGTCGGGCCTGTAATGGATCCACTTCTCTGGCCATGTGTGGTTTGGCCTCAGGAGCCTGAGAAATGCAGAGCTGCACAGTGCAATAGCCATGGCACGCTAACCTTGTTAGCTTTAAGTGTCCTGACATCTTTTTTATCAGGTGAAAACATATTTGATCATGTTGAAACTATGAAGATTAGATAAAGGTAATGACCTATGTGCTAAGCATAAGTGATGTAATGTGATGGCAGGCCCCAGAGCAGCTCCCCTCTTGTCACCATGCAGACACACACACACACACACACCGTTTTGTGCTCATTTATCCTGTGAGGTGCAGTAACCATGGTAACCGGCTGTCACCTCATAGTGGTTTGGAGACTAAAGCGAGAAGCTGTGGTTGTGGTCTGTTCTGATGCCAAGAACACAACACACACAGAGAGCTGTTATCAGCCTGCTTTCAAATAAAATACAATTTGATTGGTCACACACACCTTTTTTGTAGATGTTATCGCGGGTGCAGCAAAATGCTTATGTTCTTAGCTCCAACAGTGCATTAATACCCTTGACTGTCCATCCAAGACCATATGATCATTATCAGTCTACAGCCAGTCACTATTCCAACTGTCTATCCTCCAAGATCACTCGGTGTTTCAGTCACTGGCTCTATGTTCATCTAAGGCAGACCCAGGACCAAGTTTGGGAAACCCTGCCTTAGATGAACATAGAGCCAGTGACTGAAACACTGAGTGATCTTGGAGGATAGACAGTTGGAATAGTGACTGACTGTAGACTGATAATGATCATATGGTCTTGGATGGACAGTCAAGGGCCATGTGTGGTTTGGCCTCAGGAGCCTGAAAAATGCAGAGCTGCACAGTGCAATAACCATGGCACGCTAACCTTGTTAGCTTTAAGTGTCCTGACATCTTTTTTATCAGGTAAAAACCTATTTTATCATGTTGAAACTATGAAGATTAGATAAAGGTCCTAGGCCGCCCTAGCACTACACAGCTGATTCAAATAACCAACTCATCAAGCTTTGATTATTTGAATCAGCTGTGTGGTGCAGGGCTAAAACCAAAACGTGCACCCAGGGGGGGCCCCAGGACCGAGTTTGGGAAACCCTGATCTAAGTCCTCCATCTCAGCACCTTGTCAGCATATGACCCCTCCCCCACCTCAACTCTGACCCTGCTTCACTGGTTTCTTACCTTCCACCTTCCTCCACCTTTCTTCCCCTCTACCTCCCTCTCTTTCTCCACCTCCAGTAGTTATTACCCAACAGCAGGTCCCGCTGATAGTAGTGTCTGACATTCCCTCACGCTGCCCGGCTCAGTTCACATTCCAGTCACGCTCCAGTCTGAATGCTCTGCCCCTACATCAGACTCTGTTACTTCATCACCCAGGAGACAACTGTAGTCTAGTCTACCTTACTGTCCAGGTTGGCCCAGACTCACCCTGCTGAGGTTTCACTGTTGATCAGCTCACATATTTGTGCCTGAGGCTGGAACAAAAGCCTGCACAGTCCCTGTGGGTCCCCTGGAGTTAACTCAGGTTACTATGGTCTCTATACAGGTGATCTCCATGTCAGCTTTCTTTCTAAGGGTGAGGTCTAAAGAACTTAGAACTATGGTCAGGGCTGCTACCAACACGTCAGGTGGCTAGTGGCTACTTCTACCTTGTGATGCTAGGGGAAGCACTACAATACTGTCTGAGACCTTCCCTCTTCTCTGGAAGAGCAGAACCACCCAGTCCACACATTCTAACATCCGCTAACTTTCTCACTTCGTGACCACGGCCCAAAATAAGCATCACCTGCTCATAGTTTCACGTCACCTCCGCTGTGTCACACTGAGTGTGTCACTGGGCCTCTCGCAAGGGGAACCTACTGATCAATGGCCTGCAAACCTCACTCATGCAAATACCTTTGTTAAAGTTCACCAGGCATAGGCCTAACTTTAATTTTGACATCTTTAATTTTGACATGCTGCTGCCAACTGCCTCTCCAGAACTGTAGCTATGATTCATATTTCAAATCATAGTATTTTTGTTTGTGTTTGCAGGTAACACCCTTTACTGTAAATGTTGATAGTGCCTCCAGGGCCTAGGGCCTGTTCATTTCCCATCAGCCAAACCCCAAAATGGCTCAACTTTCACCTACAGGGAGAATTAACTAAGGATTATGCAAAGGCTCCAGCTTGTGCCAACGGTCACTAAAAATGTATGTTTTGAGAATGTGCCTAACCATTGCAGAATCATAGGTAAACACCAAAACTAAAGCCAAAACTCTCACCTCTTCGAATACAAACTGCCACTTTTAAAGAGGCAATCTGCAGTTGCTACATCCATTTTTGGATGATTCTTGAAGAATATAACTTATAAATGCCTCATAAGCTTAGTTCAACTGTCGTAGCCCATCAGAACCCAAAATATAAGATTGTTTTACACCAATGTTTGTAAACAAAGTAAAACACTATATAGCCTCAAAACATGGTTGAAACTATAATTTTTATATCACAGATGGTCAGTCCTGGGGGGAGGGTGTGGGGGGGTGTAGGTAGAAGGATTACTTTATACTATTCCAGGTATTCCTTAAAGAGGTAGGGTTTCAAGTGTCTCCGGAAGGTGGTCAGTGACTCCGCTGTCCTGGCGTTGTGGGGGAGACTGTTCCACCATTGGGGTGCCAGAGCAGCAAATAGCTTTGACTGGGCTGAGCGGGAACTGTGCTTCTGTAGAGGTAGGGGAGCTAGCAGGCCAGAGGTGGATGAACGTAGTGCCCTCATTTGGGTGTAGGGTCTGATCAGAGCCTGAAGGTAAGGAGGTGCCGTTCCCCTCACAGCTCCGTAGGCAAGCACCATGGTCTTGTAGTAGATGCGAGCCCCAACTGGAAGCCAGTGGAGTGTGCGGAGGAGCGGGGTGACATGAGAGAACTTGGGAAGGTCGAACACCAGACGGGCTGCGGCGTTCTGGATAAGTTGTAGGGGTTTAATGGCACAGGCAGGGAGCCCAGCCAACAGCGGCAGGTAGCTTAGTGGTTAAGAGCGTTGTGCCAGTAACCGAAAGGTCGCTGGTTCTAATCCCCGAGCCGACTAGGTGAAAAATCTGTTGTGCCCTTGAGCAAGGCACTTAACCCTAATTGCTCCTGTAAGTCGCTCTGGATAAGAGCGTCTGCTCTTGCAGTAATGCGAGTTGCAGTAATCCAGACGGGAGATGACAAGTGCCTGGATAAGGACCTGTGCCGCTTTCTGTGTCGTCTGCGTAGCAATGATAGGAGAGACCATGTGAGGATATGACAGAGCCAAGTGACTTGGTGTATAGAGAGAATAGGAGAGGGCCTAGAACTGAGCCCTGGGGGACACCAGTGGTGAGAGCACGTGGTGCGGAGACAGATTCTCGCCACGCCACCTGGTAGGAGCGACCTGTCAGGTAGGACGCAATCCAAGAGTGAGCAGCGCCGGAGATGCCCAACTCGGAGAGGGTGGAGAGGAGGATCTGATGGTTCACAGTCTCAAAGGCAGCGGATAGGTCTAGAAGGATAAGAGCAGAGGAGAGAGAGTTAGCTTTAGCAGTGCGGAGAGCCTCCGTGACACGAAGAGCAGTCTCAGTTGAATGACCAGTCTTGAAACCTGACTGGTTTGGATCAAGAAGGTCATTCTGAGAGAGATAGCAGGAGAGTTAGCTAGAGACAGCACGCTCAAGAGTTTTGGAGAGCGAGAGAGAAAAGGATACAAAGTAGTGGTCGGAGACTTGGAGGGGAGTTGCAGTGAGATTAGTAGAAGAACAGCATCTAGTAAAGATGAGGTCAAGCGTATTGCCTGCCTTGTGAGTAGGGGGGGACGGTGAGAGGGTGAGGTCAAAAGAGGAAAGGAGTGGAAAGAAGGAGGCAGAGAGAAATGAGTCAAAGGTAGACGTAGGGAGGTTATAGTCACCCAGAACTGTGAGGGGTGAGCCATCCTCAGGAAAGGAACTTATCAAGGCGTCAAGCTCATTAATGAACTCTCCAAGGGAACCTGACTGGTTTGGATCAAGAAGGTCATTCTGAGAGAGATAGCAGGAGAGTTGGCTAGAGACAGCACGCTCAAGAGTTGTTGACATCGGAGGGATCGAGTGTAGGTTTTTTGAGGAGGGATGCAACTCTCGCTCTCTTGAAGACAGAAGGGACATGGCCAGCGGTCAAGGATGAGTTGATGAGCGAGGTGAGGTAAGGGAGAAGGTCTCCGGAAATGGTCTGGAGAAGAGAGGAGGGGATAGGGTCAAGCAGGCGCAAGATTTCATCTGGAGAGAGAGGGGAGAAAGAAGTCAAAGCATAGGGTAGGGCAGTGTGAGCAGGACCAGCAGTGACATTTGACTTAATAAATGAGGATCGGATGTGACATTTGACTTAATAAATGAGGATCGGATGTCGTCAACCTTCTTTTCAAAATGGTTGACTAAGTCATCCACAGAGAGGGAGGAGGAGGAGGATTCAGCAGGGAGGAGAAGGTGGCAAAGAGCTTCCTAGGGTTAGAGGCAGGGGCTTGAAATTTAGAGTAGTAGAAAGTGGCTTTAGCAGCGGAAACAGAGGAAGAGAATGTAGAGAGGAGGGAGTGAGTGAAAAGATGACAGGTCCGCAGGGAGTCTAGTTTTCCTTCATTTCCGCTCGGCTGCCCGGAGCCCTCTTCTGTGAGCTTGCAATGAGTCGTCAAGCCACGGAGCAGGAGGGGAGGACCGAGCCGACCGGGAGGATAGGGGACATAGAGAGTCAAAAGATGCAGAAAGGGAGGAGAGGAGGGTTGAGGAGGCAGAATCAGGAGATCGGAGGGAGAAGGTTTTGAGCAGAGGGAAGAGGCGATAGGATGGAAGAGGAGAGAGTAGCGGGAGAGAGAGAGCGAAGGTTGCGACGGCACATTACCATCTGAGTAGGGGCAGAGTGAGTAGTGTTGGTGGAGAGCGAGAGAGAAAAGGATACAAAGTAGTGGTCGGAGACTTGGAGGGGAGTTGCAGTGAGATTAGTAGAAGAACAGCATCTAGTAAAGATGAGGTCAAGCGTATTGCCTGCCTTGTGAGTAGGGGGGGACGGTGAGAGGGTGAGGTCAAAAGAGGAAAGGAGTGGAAAGAAGGAGGCAGAGAGAAATTAGTCAAAGGTAGACGTAGGGAGGTTATAGTCACCCAGAACTGTGAGGGGTGAGCCATCCTCAGGAAAGGAACTTATCAAGGCGTCAAGCTCATTAATGAACTCTCCAAGGGAACATGGAGGGCGATAAATGACAAGGATGTTAAGCTTGAATGGGCAAGTGACTGTGACAGCATGGAATTCAAATGATGAGATAGACAGATGGGTCAGGGGAAAAAGAGAGAATGTCAACTTGGGAGAGATGAGGATTCCTGTGCCACCGCCGCGCTGACCAGATGCTCTCGGGGGATGTGAGAACAGTAGCAGTGTTTTCTGTGGTAATCCATGTTTCCGTCAGCGCTAAGAAGTCGAGGGACTGGAGGGTAGCATAGGCTGAGATGAACTCTGCCTTGTTGACCGCAGAACAGCAGTTCCAGAGGCTTCCAGAGACCTGGAACTCCACGTGGGTCGTGCGCGCAGGGACCACCAGATTAGAGTGGCAACAGCCACGTCGTGTGAAGCGTTTTTATGGCCTGTGCAGAGAGGCGAGAACAGGGATAGACAGACACATAGTTGACAGGCTACAGAAAAAGGCTACAATAATGCAAAGGAGATCGGAATGAAATGAACTAAACATCTGGGAAAGCGAGAGAGCGGGGCCTCCCTCACTTACGTTTCACTGAAACAATCAAATATAACTCTCCCAACTTCCACTTTAGAAATTATAATTGTTGTAAACTACAGAGGTTTCTAGGAATAGACTAACTTAGTTTATTCAGCTAGCTAACTTGGTACAGTATTCTTCCGTGAAAACTGTCCAGGGCACCGAATCCTATGACGCCAACTAGCATGCCAGCCTCCAATAACACGGTTTAGCACCAATACTCGGTTACAACAAACCACCAGTGTGTTAACACGCCAAGCAGATAATTTGTGTCTGTGTCTAACATTGTGTAAAGTTTTGGGTTAATTTTGACAGTTTGAGTGAGTACGTCATCAACTTATTCAGCCAGTTAGTTAGCTAGAATAGTTAGCATACTAGCTAGCCATTGCTCTCTGCCTACGAGCTAACCCCTCCTCCCACGGCACGAACACACAGAGAGCCACGCTAACGTTAACTAGTCACCCATGTCCGGAATTCCCTTGAACGACTCTGGTTACCAGTATGTAAGAACAAAACAAAATAAATGTAGGTTATAACTTACCCTTAGTAGCTACTGTTAGCCAGTTAAGTGCAAAGCTAGCCACTGAATCGATTCAGCCAGTTCGCGTCTGTCCCAACAGAGAGAACACGTCTCCAAATATTAAAGCTAGGTCGTTCCAGCTATTGTTTAATTAGCCTACCAGGTAGCTACATTTCGAATACAGTAGCTACTAACTACCTAAGGTTAACGCTTCAGATAATGAGGTTAGAAAAACAGCTGAATGGTAGGTAGCTAGCTGGCATAATTACAGGTACTCTTAAGTGTGAAATAACATTGGAAACAACTATCCACAGTTGCTAATAGTTACCAGTAGCTACCCGCTAGCTAGCTAGCTTTATTGGTCCAGGTAGTGAGTTAGCTAGCCTCGTGCTTCACCGGGCTCAGCCGAATACAATACTTACCTACAATAATTACCTACAATAACCTACAATAACTACCTAGATAAACTACCTACAATACCTAACTACAATACCTACCTACAATCTAAATACATGGTTTAAGCTTTACTCGACACCATATAAGCCAAGCTTACCTCCCGCCAGAGAGAGACACAACCTCACCAACCAAGACTCTTTCTATCCAACGATGTGTACTCACTGCAAGTCAGTGGTTGTGTGCATACATGTTCTTGCGTGATTCTCTATGCAATGCTGAAGTGAAAAGGCCTCTTCTTTTTAGGTAGAAGTGAAGGAGCCAATGACTTGACTGTAAAGTGTTTAAAAGCGGTGATATCCCACAGAGACAGAACCAGCAGCAGAGAGGAAATCCATTAGCAATACCTCTGAAACACTAAAAGCATCCCTAAACGCATGTGTGTGTGTGTGTGTGTGTGTGTGTGTGTGTGTGTGTGTGTGTGTGTGTGTGTTGTCCTCCATGCCATGTATTAATGGAAATCCTAAGAGCCTGTTCTGTTTCGCTGACTCAGCAACATAAATATATTGGAAATCAAGAATCCTGGAATGGATCATGGGAATGTTGGAACCGGAGTGAGGCTGTAGTATTCCCCCATCAGCACTCAGGGAGTCAAGGAAAGTCAGCTTGAGTTTCCCGTTCCAGATGGCTGACTGAACACACAGCCGCTGAAAATCACATGGATCTGAGCGCTCCTCTGTTTGTTAGTAGTCTGATGGGCTGAGGGAGAGTGGGGGAGGGAGAGATGAAGAGGGAGAGTGTGATGGAAAGGAGGAGGAGAGATCCACTGGAAGTGATGGGTAGGATGACTCGGGTACACTGACAGAGTGTGAATGTGGGAATCTGTGTGCTACTGACTAACAGTGCATTTTCCACCAGACGCGGCATCGGCAGGAGAATTTCGGGGGAGCCCCAGTCATTTTAAATTGAACATATAGTCAGCTTAACAATATGGAAACAATGTGTGAGTTTAGCTATTCTCTGCTTCAGATGTACAATGACAAGGGCGCATTGCACATGCCGATAAGGCTAGTAATGTCATCATACTGTGGGCCTATGGCTGCATCGGTGATGCACACCATTATGATAAGCAGCAACATGGTTGATATCCTGAGAACAGAGTGACAATCAAATCAATTCAACAGATTGGAAAGCTCACAACGCTATTGTTCATTTGAGAAACACAGAAACACAATCACATTGGAGACAGATCTTTACCCCTTTTTATTGCAGAATTATGATCTGGGATAAATGGACATTGACACTAGTTACTCTTGAATAATAGTTTTAAAACAAACACTTCAATGAAGCAACATTGAATGAATCAACATATCATTTTAAAATGTACATATAAGCTAACTTGTTTGTAAATGTTAGAAATCTAAGTAGGCTATTATTACTAGAGGATAATTTCAGGTGAACAAAAAATGTACCATACCAGAGCTGGCCAACCTTGCTCCACTCCCTGATCTACTGGGTGAGCAGACCTTTATTCCAGCCCAGCAACAATACACATTATCAACTCATTAGGTTTGATAAGTTGAATCAGGTGTGTTAGTACTGGGCTGGAACGTAAGCCTGCACACCTCCCAGGAGCAGGATTGGCCCGCTCAAGTTGTAATAGCTACATTGTGACTTTTAACTGTATTGTTGTATACAACATTTGGTAACATAAGTACACATACCACTCATGGCATACAAGGATGTGCCAGCAGTCTCTTGGGACATTCATTGGAACCTCTTCATCTGCAGACAGGCTTTCACAGCATTATATTACAATTAGACAGCCCTGATTATTATGTTGCTATCACAGGAGGTTGGTGGCACCTTAAATGGGGAGGATGGGCTCGTGGTAATGACTGGAGCGGAATAAGTGGAATGGTATCAAATACATCAAACACATGGTTTGCGGTTGTTTGATGCCATTCCATTAGCGCCGTTCCGGACATTATTATGAACCGTTCTCCCGTCAGCAGCCTCCTGTGGTTGCTATTGACTCTGTCGGTCTTCATAGTTTTCCCCTCTAGGGACTAGAAGTGGATAATATTTTTGTAATGTCCTCCTTTTAAAATGACCTGCCCTATCTAACTAGCTAGTAGCCTACTCTCTCCCTTTTCTGACAGCTGGAGAGGCAAATCCTTTCACCCTCCTCCATGCCTGTTATCTACACATGCATTTGTAGCATGTGTTTTTTAATTTACAATGATAAATACATAAAGATAACAAGCTAAAATGAAATTAGCTAGCTGATTTTATAGTTCTCTTAGCTATACAGTATGTCAAATTGGCTAGCTAGCAGCTCATTAGCCTAAACACAGTGGCCTGCTGTAGCCAGCTAGCTAGCTACTAGGCGACATTTTGCTAGCTGTCTGAGAAGCGCTTAAGAAAACACATCGCACCTAAATATGGTGTGCCGTTTGTCTGCCTTTTGTTCGCTTGCTGACTACACAGTGTGTTTTAGGGACTACACGCCTGGGCGTCTGACTGCCGATATTTCTGTCCGTTTCTGCATGTAGAATGTGTTTGCACTCGGTTTGCAAATTCAGCCGCCACGTTGTTCAGAGGTGCTAAGTACTCTCGGCCGGCAAACACTAACGCTGTGTCCGTGCCTTAAGGCAGACTCCTTCCCTCAGCTCTGCTTGGTAATATGACCTTTACCAGATGCAGGATGTCCTGCAGCCTGGCTGTGTACTCAGTGCCATAAACTAGAACGCTTATCTCCACAAGTTAATGTTACTCATTTTTTTTGGGGGGGGGGGGTTAGATCAGCTTGAATATTGCAGATTGTGGCTTTATTCCTTCTGTTACTATTTCTCTTGTTTCTCTCACTGCATTGTTGCATTGTTGGGAAGGGCCCGTAAGTAAGAATGTCACTGTTAGTCTACACCTGTTGTTTACAAAGCATGTGACATTAAAATTAGATTTTACTATATCCACACCAATCACTGCCCAAGGCTGATAGCATATCTCAACCTAGTGGCAGAGGAATCACTCTGCCAGGGTGTTTACCTGACTGTATCTGTTACGGTATCTGCAGTCTATTGTGAGACATTATTATTAAAGGTAATTTTAGGTTACTGTAAATTTGTTGTGGGCCCAGTGACTCCGCATGTCAACTCCATTTCCACTGAAGATTTACCCTGGTGTTTTGCTAAAAAGCCTCAGACTTTTGTGTTTCCACCTCCAAATTACCCTGGTGTTTTACCAAAAACGGCCCGGCTCCTGGGACTCACTGGGCCATGGCCTCAGTGGACCTGCTCTGACTTGGGGCCAAGGCAGCCCTAGCTATGGAAACACAATTTCTCTAGTATAACATCAGGATGTCTGCACTAGTGTAACACTGGTATTGCAGTCAAAAAGCAGCACCAACAGAATTCACATAGGTGATGTGTCACTGCGTACCGACCACGTTACGATTGACTCATGTAGGGCTGGGCAATATATCTAATTAATTTGAGTTTGTTTTAAGCGCAAATTTGCAAATGTCTATATTGCAAGAATCAAGTATTATAATTTTGTTCTTGTTTTTATGAACGCTTATGTCCGCATGTTCACGGCTTTTCACCTTCCCATTTACACACCAAGCCCCTCCCCCACACATCAAGCCCCTCCCCCTGCCACTCACAACAACAAAGATGAAAGATCACTACTTACTCTGACAACTAGCGGTTTCCATTCACTATTTGCATTTGAGGTTTTGTCAAACAGAATCGGTCATATGGACACCGAAACACATTGAGACATGATTTTACTGTAATAGACGACAACTCCTCAAATTGCTCGAACAGCAGACCCTACTAAAACGGGAGCATCAATGAACATTGATTCTGGAAAATGAATGCTCAGTTTCTGTCTCACGCTGGAACAGCTAGCAGTATTTTAGCCACAGACTGTTATACCATCTGCCTAGTTTGTGTTTTATAAATGTGCATGAGCATAAAAAACGATTATATAATGAATTGGCAACTCGTTTTCATTCTGAGAAATAAGGTAGGCCGCTATTTCAACATCTGAACAGTGGACAGGCTAGTATGCTGTTCAAACAGTTGGAGATAGAGGATGAATGGGCAAGACAAAACATTTAAGTGCCTTTGAACAGGGTATGGTAGTAGGTGCCAGGTGCACTGGTTTGTGTCAAGAACTGCAATGCTGCTGGGTTTTTCACGCTCAAGTTTCCCGTGTGTATCAAGAATGGGGGGGACTCAATATTAGAAAGGTGTTCTTAATGTTTTGTACACTCAGTGTATATTGTGAATCGCCCATACTTTTGAAAAAATCAAGATTTTTAGGCCATATCGCCCAGCCCTAGACTAATTGTATTGCAAACACAGATGTGTAAACACTGGCCAAGCCACTTGCATGTAGCGACAGACAGGTACTGTCAAATATTCTACCTTGGACCGATTATTGGTCACGCAAGCTGTTATTGCACAGATTAACCCATTCCACATATTACTACGTGCACTCACTCACACACACAAAATGCATGAGGACTATGTTCTGTGAAATTAAGACACACACACACACACACACACACACACACACCTACCTACCTGTGCTACGTGCTGAAGCTCACAGAGCCAAACCTTAAGGAAGTTTTTATGAACTCCTCTCCTTTCTCACTCAGTTTACAGTCCACCACTGAGGAGGTCCTCTGAGTGCATGTAGAAAACACACACTCTTCACCACCACCTGGCTGCTACTGAAACAATACGTCCCAATATCCACACTAGCATACTACTTAAAATGAAGGAATGTTTTGGACATGCATTGTAAGTGGTATGCTAGTACGGATAATTTAGCCAGAGGTACTATTGATAATCTGCCACTGCCCATCCCATCCCTTCTATGCTGCCTGCACAAAGTAGGTCTAAATTAATAAACAGCAGTGCGATACGAAAGTTGAAAATGTATAATCCTTCCCTGTCCCTGACCGCTGCTCACGTCCGTTTAGACATATCTTGAGTGGTGTTTTAAACGAATGAGAGAGTGAATGTAATATGAAAGGCTGGCTTCCTGCATTCCTGCAGCTCTGTGTTTGACTGGTCATGATGTGTTTTTGACACCCAACTCTTTTTTTAAAAAATGGTCAGGAATGAAGGACAGCTGGTCTGCTAAATGCAACTCAGTGTCGAGAGAGAGAAGAAGAAGAGAGGAGAGCGAGGGAGAGAGAAGGCGATTTCCTTCCCATCTGTGTGTTTGGTTTTGGGAGCTGCCTGCCTGCCGGCCCTAGTTTTTGTTTGTGTATTGTGACTGGGCTTACCGGGCTCCTGTTTTTGTTCCTGGGATAAAGACCCAAGGCTTTTATTCTTTTCTCAGACTGACGCAGCATTCAACCACAAACCCTCTATTCCTCCCTCCTTCTTTACTTTGGGAATAATGTCTCTTTCAGTGACTGGTCCCATGCTTTGACATAACAAAGAGAATTCTGTGTGAAGACGACTGTCTGGACAGAGAAGCTCAAATGATGGTTAACAGGGTGATTTGTAGAGGTTACATAAGAAGGTCTTTGGCATTCTGCTAAGATGAGCAGCACTAATGTTTTAGCTGAAGTCTGAAAGGAAATTGTACTGTGTTCGGGAAGAATCGCAAGAGCGTTGTGCCAAGAAAGTATTTGCCTATTAGTGAGGCAGCTTAGAACAATGCACTTCTGCGTCTTGATCCCTCAAGGCCAGGTTTTAAGGCTCGCACACATCACACGAATGTGGATCTAGCGTTTGTCTGCCGATCGTTCAGCGCGCTTTGTTTTAGGGACAACCCGCTTTACACGTCCGACTGCCGCCATTTTTCACGCGACTCTACATGTACTATCTGTGCACACTCAGTTAGCAAACACTAATGGTGTGTCAGAGCCCTAGACTAGAGGAACCTAAACCACTGTGTCAACAATAACTGTGCCATGAAGTAACAGTTCGGGGCATTGGCATTGAGCTTATCTTTTTCTTTAGGACAGTAGTGATGGGGTAAAAAATCGATACAGTTATATATCCCGATACTTTTAGGTTTAATTTATTTGCACCAAAGAAAATAAGTTATAAAGAACATTTAAAAAATAAACCGTGTAGGTGTGGTTGGAAGCCCAAGGGATTATATACTGTAAAAACCACATCACAAAAAAACAATATACAATGCATAAGTACAAAAATAAGAAAGGTTTGTAAAAACAGATAACAAAACCCACTAATCATAAATGTACAAATCAATGTAAAAACCAATCAGCAATCACAAAAAATATATAAACAGTATATGTTTTGTTTAAATGTGTGTGTGGATGTGAGTGTGTGAGAGTTGGGCTATATGGAGGAGGTTACGGAGTAGTTTGGTTCATTAGGCTGACCCCCAGTCTTCGCTTGAAGTTATTGAGGGATGATGAGGGTTTGGCAATGTGAAGATAAGGATTCCAGGGTATGGTACCTCTGTATCTGATAGAGAATTGACTACGTTGAGGTGCGGCAGTGGGGAGGGTGAAGGTTATCACAGTGTCTTTTGTTATGTAGATGAAAATGCATAATTGGCATACATTGATGTCATAAATATACAAGATATTGAGTTTCTTAAACAAAGGTGCAGATGGAGCCACGTGGTAATTAGAGGAGGTGGCTAGTCTTGCAAATGTATTTTGTATGATGAGTAATTTGTGTAGATAGGAGGCATGTGTACAGTCCCGTGTGGCTCAGTTGGTAGAGCATGGCGCATGCAACGCCAGGGTTGTGGGTTCGATTCCCATGGGGGTACCAGTACGGAAAAAACATATATACGAATATGTATCCACTCACTACTGTAAGTCGCTCTGGATAAGAGTGTCTGCTAAATGACTAAAATGTAAATACTGGCCCAGACAATATTACAGTAAGTGAGATATGGTTAAATTAAGCTATAGTAAAGAGTTAGGAAGCAAGCCTGATGAACCAAACCACTAATCTTTCTGATGATAGCAACATATTTCATAACTTTGCTGCAGACAAATTGAATATGATCTTTCCAGGATATCTTTTCAGCAATTAGAACTCAGAGGAATCTAGTGGATGTGACTTGTTCCATTTCATTCCCACCCACTGAGATTCTGGCTCTTCTTTTTTACAATATTTCTTATTCTTAATATTGAATACAATAAAGTAGGATTTTTTTTACATTTTAAAGATAATTTGTTTATTTGGAACCATTCAGAAAATTTGGCCATGCCTGAGTTATCTTCATTAATTAGTCAATGAAAGTTATTCTGTGATAAAATCAAATTGGTATAATCAGCAAAGAGAATGGGAAGTATGGTAGAAGACACAGCAGCAAGGTCATTGATATAGATTAGGAATAATAAAGGTAAAGTTATCGAACCCTGTGGGACGCCACAGGATATGGTAGATGCACAACCGTTTGCATAAACAAATTGTTCTCTATCATACGGATTACCGGGACGTGTACTCCGAGCATGTGCTGGCCAACTGGCAAGTGTCTTCACTGACATTTTCAACATGTCCCTGACTGAGTCTGTAATACCAACATGTTTCAAGCAGACCACCATAGTCCCCGTGCCCAAGGACTCTAAGATAACCTGCCTAAATGACTACCGACCCGTAGCACTGACGTCTGTAGCCATGAAGTGCTTTGAAAGGCTGGTCATGGCTCACATCAACAGCATTATCCCAGAAACCCTAGACCCACTCCAATTTGCATACCGCCCCAACAGATCCACAGATGATGCAATCTCTATTGCACTCCACACTGCCCTTTCCCACCTGGACAACACCTACGTGAGAATGCTATTCATTGACTACAGCTCAGCATTCAACACCATAGTGCCCTCTAAGCTCATCACTAAGCTAAGGATCCTGGGACTAAACACCTCCCTCTGCAACTGGATCCTGGACTTTCTGACGGGCCGCCCCCAGGTGGTAAGGGTAGGTAACAACACATCTGCCACACTGATCCTCAACACGGGGGCCCCTCAGGGGTGCGTGCTCAGTCCCCTCCTGTACTCCTTGTTCACCCATGACTGCATGGCCAGGCACGACTCCAACACCATCATTAAGTTTGCAGACGACACACGACAACGATGAGACAGCCTATAGGGAGGAGGTCAGAGACCTGGCCGTGTGGTGCCAGGATAACAACCTCTCCCTCAACGTGACCAAGACAAAGGAGATGATTGTGGACTACAGGAAAAAAAAGAGGACTGTGCACGCCCCCATTCTCATCGGCGGGGCTGTAGTGGAACAGGTTGAGAGCTTCAAGTTCCTTGGTGTCCACATCACCAACGAACTATCATGGTCCAAACACACCAAGACAGTCGTGAAGAGGGCACGACAAAGCCTATTCCCCCTCAGGAGACTGAAAAGATTTGGCATGGGTCCACAGATCCTCAAAAAATTCTACAGCTGCACCATCGCGAGCATCCTGACTGGTTGCATCACCGCCTGGTATGGCAACTGCTTGGCCTCCGACCGCAAGGCACTACAGAGGGTAGTGCGTACGGCCCAGTACATCACTGGGGCCAAGCTTCCTGCCATCCAGGACCTCTATACCAGGTGGTGTCAGAGGAAGGCCCTCAAAATTGTCAAAGACTCCAGCCACCCTAGTCATAGACTGTTCTCTCTGCTACCGCACGGCAAGCGGTGCCGGAGTGCCAAGTCTAGGTCCAAAAGACTTCTCAACAGCTTCTACCCCCAAGCCATAAGACTCCTGAACAGCTAATCATGGCTACCCGGACTATTTGCACTGCCCCCCCACCCCATCCTTTTACGCTGCTGCTACTCTGTTAATTATTTATGCATAGTCACTTTAACTCTACCCACATGTACATATTACTTCAACTACCTCAACTAGCCGGTGCCCCCGCACATTAACTCTGCACCGGTACCCCCCTGTATATATAGCCTCCCTACTGTTATTTTATTTTACTTCTGCTCTTTTTTTCTCAACACTTTTTTTGTTGTTGTTTTATTATTATAAAAATAAATGCACTGTTGGTTAAGGGCTGTAAGTAAGCATTTCACTGTAATGTCTGCACCTGTTGTATTCGGCGCATGTGGCCAATAAAATTTGATTTGATAAACATAACTATATAACAAATTATATGTAAATCATGAAAACCGTAATAATGCAATTTAGAAAGTAATATTTTATGATCAACCGTGTCAAACGCTTTGGATAAATCTAAAAAGATGCCAAGAGTGTATTCATTGTTAAAGGGCTGTAAATATTTTATCCACAAGTTGCAAAAGAGCCATATCTGTGGAATAGTTTTTACAAAAACCATATTGGTGCTCATACCAATTTTTCTAGGATTTTAGAAAAACATGGTAGTACAGATGTTGGGCGATAATTTGTAAAAGATCTTGGATCCCCAGATTTATAGAAGGTGATAACTTGACCAATTATGAAATCTTTAGGAACAATACCAGTTTGCATAGATTTGGTCAAGATATACAGTACCAGTCAAGGGTTTTTCTTTATTTTTTACTATTTTCTACAATGTAGAATAATAGTGAAGACATCAAAACTATGAAATAACACATGGAATCATGTAGACAACATATTCGTGCCATTATACTCCTTATAGTGTGCTTTAAAATATGGGTGTGTCTTGATTCTGAAATTAAAACAATCACATTCATTTATTCAACATTAAACCTACTATTCATATCTAAAAAGTACCCTTTTTGATTTGGTTTATTTTTAGACATTGTTTGGAACTACACTACCGGTCAAAAGGTTTAGAACACCTACTCATTCAAGGGTTTTTCTTAATTTTTTACTATTTTCTACATTGTAGAATAATAGTGAAGACATCAAAACTATGAAATAACACATTGAATCATGTAGTAACCAAAAAAGTGTTAAACAAATCAAAATATATTTGAAATTTTTCAAAGTAGCCATCCGTTGCCTTGATGAATGCTTTGCACACTCTCAACCAGCTTCATGAGGTAGTCACCTGGAATGCATTTCAATTAACAGGTGTGCCTTGTTAAAAGTTAATTTGTGGAATTTCTTTCCTTCTTAATGCGTTTGAGCCAATCAGTTGTGTTGTGACAAGGTAGGGTTGGTATACAGAAGATGGCCCTATTTGGTAAAAGACCAAGTCCATATTATGGCAAGAACAGCTCAAATAAGCAAAGGGAAACGACAGACCATCATTACTTTAAGACATGAAGGTCAGTCAATCCGGAAAATGTCAAGAACTTTCTTCAAGTGCAGTCGCAAAAAACAAATGTAAACTCTTGTTTGCAACTGTTGGACTAGTAATTACATTATTGTTTGTGTAAGCTGTGTTGTTGGCTAGCTCCTCTGAACAACACTATCCTGATGAGAGAGCACATTTTCTATGTCAGGCGAAATCGCGCCTCATTAGCTCATTGTTATGGATGTATCCAAATAAATATCACTAGAAAACTGCTAAAGCAAATGCAGCTACTGTTGTTATTTTGTCTGCACTGTTTGATTTGACACTAAGTTAGCCATAGTTGGCTAGCTAGCAAGCAAGGGATAAGAACGTTGCCAGCCAGTATGGCAATGGAACACCTCAAATTTGTCTCTCGGCCTGTGTGCACCTACGTGGTAGACTTTCATTCATAGGCTTGGTTGTAGCAACCTAATGATGGGTATAGGGAACATTAGAGTATCATGTAGGAGCCTAAACCTATTGCTGTGACATTGAACTGGATGAATGGAATATGAATGAGAGTCATCCAATATGCTGTAATAGAAATAAGGCCATGCTCATATAGTGAGTCAACCTATTTTCAGCCTTTTTATTTCCAACTCATTTTCTCATGCTCTCTCTTGTCTCTGTGCAGCAATATAATGAGAAATATGTTTGGAACATAAAATCGCAGTATCGAATTGCAATACATATAGAATCGTGAGAATCGCAATAGATATCGTACCGGCACCTAAGTATTGTGATAATATCGTATGGTGAGGTCCCTGGCAATCCCCAGCCCTACAGTAGCGGACTAGGCCCTGACAGATAACTCTGCTCTCTGATCAAGAGCTCCGACCTGACCTTTCTGTCACCCTCTTTCCTCTCTCTTTCTCTAGGGGGCAGTGAGGGGCAAGGTCACATTCTCCAGCGCTTTCCTGAGAAGGACTGGGAGGACAATCCCTTTCCACAAGGCATCGAACTGGTATGTAACTAACATAACTCTCACACACAAATGCACAATAGCCTACATATTTACCCGATACTACATGCATCATCCATACCTGTAGAAAGGCTGCATCATGAAGGGATCAACATAACCCAGAATCATTTACTGTTAATGTGTATTTATTGTCTCCCAAATAACCCTTATTCCAATATTGATTACCTAATTATTGTCTGTGTTTTGCCAGAGTCAATATTGAAGAATTCCTAAGTGTTCATTATGTTTTACAAGATTAATGCCTACAGCACAATGTGTTCAATGGTTATTCCTTGGCTTGCTTCTAGCCTATTTCTCACCCTGATTCAAAATAGTGGTGTAAGGTTAATAATTTCTGACACGTGCAAAGTTTTCTTAACTTGGTGTAGCCTAGTGGTGGAAAATAACTAAATGATAGGCTAAAGATCAGAAGTGAGTCACAGAGAGATGAAGAGTAGGGTCATGTGATATACCACACTGGGACATGGCACACTAATACTGTATGTTCCTCTCCTGTCATCACTCTCTCGTGCTTCCTCATCAATCTCTCCCTTCTCTCCTTCTATCCCTTTCACCTCATTCCCTTTTCCCTACTTCTTCCCTTCTTTCTCCACCCCTGCCCCCTTGACCCATTTTCTGTCGACCTCACCCTCCCTCGCTCCTCTTCTCTCTCCCTCTCTCCTTTTCTCTCTCAGTTCTGTCAGCCCAACGGATGGCAGTTAGTTCCAGAGAGGGAGCGTCCGTCGTTCTTCGTGTCGGTTCTGACCGACATCAACTCAGAGCGTCACTACTGTGCCTGTTTCACGTTCTGGGAGGGCCTGGACAACCCTCAGGTGAGAGACTGGCCACGCTGCTCCTCACACACTGAGCCAATGTCATTATGAACCAATAACCGTGTCCTTACAGCAGTACTGTGTAGCTACTGTGTGCCAACATGTTACACTGGCATCAAAGTTGTGGAAATTAGGCGATCTGTATGTGTATGTGACGTCTGTGATGTGACGTTAGATCTTTAATGATACAACAATAGAACATTTGCACAAAGTAAGCTATGTTCTGTAAACGGTTTGATCTTCTGTCTCTCCCTGTGTGTGTGTAGCTACAGAAGGCTGAGGCCAGTGAGGTGGATGAGGACGAGGTCCCAGGGCTGGTCCAGCCGGCTCAGGTCTTCGCCCCCAAGAGCCTGGTGCTGGTGTCCCGTCTGGACCACACAGAGGTCTTCAGGGTACGACGCACCTCAAAGCACTACTGCATGTCTCTGTCCGATACTCCAATTGCACATCTCATCTCTGTTTCTTGTTACAACAAAGAGTGTTTGAGACAAAACTCTAGGCTTGGTTTGGATGTATTTTTCTTTAGGTAGTAGATGTGTTCTTCACCAAAATAACCCCCATTTGTGTCATTTCACTAAAAGTCAAGGAAAGTGTGTGCTTGTCTTCTGACTGTGTGCCTCCCCTGTGCAGAACTGTTTGGGGCTCATCTACACCGTGCACGTGGACAGCCTCAGCGTTCCCTTGGAAACAGTGATCGGAAACCTCCTAACCTGCGTCATCCCCGTTGCTGGTGGTTCTCAGGTAAACACACCTCCTTTCACCATGCATACCGACTTGTACGTACTCTCCTGGGCTGTGCAACCCTCCCAACCAGCTAGCCTATTAGCTTGTTAGCCCCATCCAACCTGCTAGCATATTAGCTTAGCATGTTGGCTGATGCAGACTGCTAGCACATTATCTTAACCAACCTGTTAGCATTGTAGCTTAGCATTAGCGGGTGTGCAATGCTAACCCACAGTGCTGAGTCAATGCCGGGTCCTCAGCACAGAGGAGATGGCAGCATAGTAACCTACACACCACAGGAGGTTGGTGGCACCTTAATTGGGGAGGACGAGCTCGTGGTAATGACTGGAGCGGAATCAGTGGAATGGTATCAAAACATCAAACATGGTTTCCATGTGTTTGATGCCATTCCATTAGCTCCATTCCAGCCATTATTATGAGCCGTCCTCCCCTCAGCAGCCTCCACTGTAACACACTATGTATAGGAATAGCTACTTAGCTCTTGTATTCACCCTATGTGCACAATTTAAACTTACTGTTAGTCTCAAACTAATTCAATGATGCTACAGCATAAAGCAGTGTAACATACAGTAAACTAGTATACTAAATTGTGCACTTCTAGTATATTGGGCCTATACGTACATTTCTGTACATTTTGTTCCCTTGTGTAACATGCAATTGAACCCCGCTGTACATTGGTTCCTCCTGTGTGTTACAGATAAATGAATCCCCAGTATGTAGTTTAAATCTTTCGGTTCCTCAGGCCCTAGCCTGTGACTGGCTACTGGGCTGCTTTCAGGACCAGGTAACATCACCTTCCGGCAGCTTCTTACCAATCCGCTTGCCTCATTGTGATTTTATCTGTTTAGATAAACATGACGATTCTAAAAAGTATGTTTGTATTTCCTATAATCATCTCAAACCATGCTGATTAATATGCAGTTTGCACTAGTCTGCTTTTGTGGGATCCTGCATATTCCATGCTACATTAACCTGTCAATAATTTTGATCATTTGAGACCTTTTTAAAGTCAATGTATTGTTTTGATTCTGTGTGCCGTTGTTTGTTATGGATTGATCTGATGTGGTTGCCATTATTGATCTGTTATAGAAGTGCATAGACTTTTCACTTGGTGAGGAACACACTCACACACAACACACACACACACACACACACACACTGGTTCTCTGAGGGTGACCATATGGGGCACCAGATGGCCTCATAGCAGGCAGTGCAGTGGTCTGAATGAGAGACAGGACTAATCAGCATTAACACACACACACACTCACACACACATCTTGCAAACAAAAATAAACATACACTTGACTTACACAGATCTTCAGGCATTGGATAGTATAGCGCAGAGCGTTTTGTAATCTAACGGTGCATGAAAAGCTATGCTAGGTGTTTGTTACGTGTAATAGCAGGTCAAATGTCAAACTTCTAATGACACAGGCCTTTCTATTAGACTCAGGTCTAATGTTGGAGTTGCTAGGACTCTCCCCAGTCATGCCACGTCAACCCAACATGCATTGCAACACATCCCCTTTACTACTGGAACTGGCAATTATCTCAACTGTCAGATACGCACTCCTGGCATACAGAGCAGCAACCTTTAGCCCAATTACTGTACTCTGGACTATAAACGAGTCTAATATGGAACCTGCCTGAACGTTTGTGTGAATGCGCCTGCCTGTGTGATTGCACAGACAGACAGTCATTTACAATGATCTATTCAGTCTCCACAGTGACTTCCAGTTACCAGCCCAAGGACGTTCTGTCAATGGGCCAAGCTCCATAAATAACGTATTTATTTGATGTCCTGAAATATTAACTGTAAAACATGAACTAAGCAAATGTACCTTTTTAAAGTAACTTCACTGAAAAATGCCAAAGTTACACAAGTATACATTTTAATTCCTCAGTTATTTCACCCCCGAAGTCATGAACACCTCGTCTGACTAATTCGCCCATTTGATGTATGTACTGAGCTGTGGGAGCTTTCATTTTATGACAGCTGGTTTGACTCTGTGCCTTATGTTAATGTTGCCACATTCTCAGGTCATAATGCCACGCTGTTACCGTCTGTGTATATTTGTAATGTCATGTTAATGTTTTATTGTCATTATTTTGTCATGTTTTTGTTTGGATCCTGTTGTGTCTAATCCGTGTGTTCTCCTATGGTGTTTCTATCTCTCTCTCTCTCTCTCTCTGTGGGGTGCTTGACTTGTGTAGCCGGGCCAGGAAGAGAGAGAGGAGAGCTTGGTACGCCACCTGACCTACTTTATTCTCCTCTCAACCAATCAGCTCCTAGCTTTCCCTAGTTCTGTCGGAATCCTCCTATGTCTGTGTATTTCACCTACCTCTCTCTAAGCCCATCCTCCTCTCCTCCTCTGCCAGTCACAACGCAGACCTCTTAAGGGAAAACCAATCTTATCACTTTGATAAGGCTCAATCTGTGACCCAATGGCTGATCATTTCACAAAACTGTTATTGGTAGCCTGGAAAAATTCAAGGATATCTAATTGATTGTTGACCAGACGAGTGACGGTGAAATGGCGATCAGTTGGGTCACTGCGTTGATGTCTCAACAGCTCTCCCATTGCTGCTGCTGTAGAGAGCATGAGCTAACGCCAACCTTTCCTTTCCAGCTATACACATATACCTGGGCCCTGTATTTTAAGTACTTTGAGATGAAGATTTGGCTACATTAGATTCCTGCTTCTAGAATGTGTAAATACATGTGTATAGAACTACCTGGAAGTACTTAAAATACTTAGTATTCCTACCTGATGTGGTATACAGCCTCTGTAGGCAGATCCAGTTGTTTCTGTGTATTCTATTGTATTACTATGTGATGTCTGTCCTAGAGGCTGCCGTGGTTGGGTTTCTATGTGGTGTATTGGATGCTTTCTTTGACCTTGTGCTACCTGTCCTGTATGCAACTCTATGCTATCTGTCTTCATTTGCAGCCAAGACTCACTGTAATAATCATGCTGTGCAAATTATGCCTTAACTCATGTGGACTAACAGGCTTTTTCGGTCTTGCAAATACTTAAAAATCCAAAACAGTCATTGAAATTGCATGCAACATAAAGATCACACTTACAAATTATGGCAACGTATATCTTACAATAACTACTACAACTCTCTTGAGCTATAAATGTAATGTATGTGCTGCAATGTGAAGTTTACATGACTAAGATCAGATGTTTCATGAATGTTACAATCAACAACAAAAAATCTAAATCATTCTGTCTTTCACTTCCCTTCCCTCTGCGTCACATGGCCGTAAGAACTATCCAGTAACGCTAAACCAATAAGACATGATTAAACCAACACATTTCAAATGTTAAGACCCCCCAACATCAATCAAACATATGAACTCTGCCCTTTCCATACTTACTCAAAATGCAATGGAAATGTCCCTGTATGGACAATCTGGCATGTCGTTGGTATTTGACTCCCATGAGGTCCATTAATATAGTGGGCTGATTGAATCTGGTAAGACCCATTGCTATGGGGCTCTCAGTTCAGCATAGGTCAGTTCTCTCCTGTTCAGCTGTGAATGGCCGGTGACTGTGTAGTTCTAATGTACCTGCTAAACCCCTGTGATTCTCTCCATCTCTGATTTCTCCTCTCCTCTATACACTCCAACCCTCTGTGATTGTGCTGAAGTGTAGTTGCTAATCCCAATTTTTCCAAGAAAGGGCGTTCACACTATCTGTTCTCTTTTTCCATGCGTCCCCCTCTTTCTCTCTCTCTATAGAGGACTATAACATTGGGTGCGGGCGATCGACAGGTCATCCAGACGCCCATCAACGACTCCCTCCCTGTCAGCGGCAGCAGCGTAGCCCATCTCTTTAGACAGCTCGGTACGGCAAATCACAACGCAGTTTACTCAGCCCTGGACCAATGGGGTACCTTATGATCAATGACATGGACCAATCGCAGAGTCCAATGTTCTCTCACCTCGAAGATTGCCCTTTGAGAGAGAACCAGTTGTTTAATTGCTTGATGAATGCAAATCATAGGTCTATATTTGATATGAGTTAGGAGAAAAGGCCAAATACGCCTACATGTGTATATAGTAGAGTTCTACAGTGAGGGAAAAAAGTATTTGATCCCCTGCTGATTTTGTACGTTTGCCCACTGACAAAGAAATGATCAGTCTATAATTTTAATGGTAGGTTTATTTGAACAGTGAGAGACAGAATAACAACAAAAAAACGATTTGTATTTTAATGAGGGAAATAAGTATTTGACCCCTCTGCAAAACATGACTTAGTACTTGGTGGCAAAACCCTTGTTGGCAATCACAGAGGTCAGACGTTCCTTGTAGTTGGCCACCAGGTTTGCACACATCTCAGGAGGGATTTTGTCCCACTCCTCTTTGCAGATCTTCTCCAAGTCATTAAGGTTTCGAGGCTGACGTTTGGCAACTCGAACCTTCAGCTCCCTCCACAGATTTTCTATGGGATTAAGGTCTGGAGACTGGCTAGGCCACTCCAGGACCTTAATGTGCTTCTTCTTGAGCCACTCCTTTGTTTCCTTGGCTGTGTGTTTTGGGTCATTGTCATGCTGGAATACCCATCCAAGACCCATTTTCAATGCCCTGGCTGAGGGAAGGAGGTTCTCACCCAAGATTTGACGGTACATGGGCCCGTCCATCGTCCCTTTGATGCGGTGAAGTTGTCCTGTCCCCTTAGCAGAAAAACACCCCCAAAGCATAATGTTTCCACCTCCATGTTTGACGGTGGGGATGGTGTTCTTGGGGTCATAGGCAGCATTCCTCCTCCTCCAAACACGGCGAGTTGAGTTGATGCCAAAGAGCTCCATTTTGGTCTCATCTGACCACAACACTTTCACCCAGTTCTCCTCTGAATCATTCAGATGTTAATTGGCAAACTTCAGATGGGCATGTATATGTGCTTTCTTGAGCAGGGGGACCTTGCGGGCGCTGCAGGATTTCAGTCCTTCACGGCGTAGTGTGTTACCAATTGTTTTCTTGGTGACTATGGTCCCAGCTGCCTTGAGATCATTGACAAGATCCTCCCTTGTAGTTCTGGGCTGATTCCTCACCGTTCTCATGATCATTGCAACTCCATGAGGTGAGATCTTGCATGGAGCCCCAGGCCGAGGGAGATTTGACAGTTATTTTGTGTTTCTTCCATTTGCGAATAATCGCACCAACTGTTGTCACCTTCTCACCAAGCTGCTTGACGATGGTCTTGTAGCCCATTCCAGCCTTGTGTAGGTCTACAATGTTGTCCCTGACATCCTTGGAGAGCTCTTTGGTCTTGGCCATGGTGGAGAGTTTGGAATCTGATTGATTGATTGCTTCTGTGGACATTTGTCTTTTTATACAGGTAACAAACTGAGATTAGGAGCACTCCCTTTAAGAGTGTGCTCCTAATCTCAGCTCATTACCTGTATAAAAGACACCTGGGAGCCAGAAATCTTTCTGATTGAGAGGGGGTCAAATACTTATTTCCCTCATTAAAATGCAAATCAATTTAGAACATTTTTGTCATGCGTTTTTCTGGATTTTTTTGTTGTTATTCTGTCTCTCACTGTTCAAATAAATCTACCATTAAAAATATAGACTGATCATTTCTTTGTCAGTGGGCAAACGTACAAAATCAGCAGGGGATCAAATAATTTTTTCCCTCACTGTATCTTTTATGCCTTCATGTTTGATCATTTGTTAGAACTTACATTTGATGATCTTTACAATCCACACAGTCAGTCTTTCCCTGCAGGTAAAGTGAATACTGTACCTCTGTTATGTTGTCTCTCTCAGGTATAGTGAACGTTCTGTATCTGTTCTGTGCTGCTCTGACGGAACACAAGATCCTGTTCCTGTCCAGCAGCTACCAGAGACTTACAGACGCCTGCAGAGCACTACTGGCCATCATGTTCCCCCTCAAATACAGGTAGGTGTGTGACTGTGTGTGCATGACTGTGTGAGTGTGTGCGTGACGGTGTGTGTGTGTGGTTGTTTTTGTATGTGTTTTTCATTGTAAAATACATTCATAGGTGTCTTAATGTAGTGAATTTACAGGGATTTGATTAACAAGATAGTGGTCTGTTAGTTTGGGAAATTTTATGATTTCCTCACACTTATCATATCGTCTCCTAATCTGATTCCTGGTCAATCTGATGCCCTCTTGTTTCCCTCCCGTCAGTTTTACGTACGTCCCCATCCTGCCAGGGAAACTCTTGGAGGTGCTGAGCACACCCACGCCTTTCATCATCGGGGTCAATTCTTTCTTCCGTTCCGAGACCCAGGAACTGGTGGGTAGCATGACCGTATGTCCCAATCTACAATACTTCTTTTGATTTTATTTTCTATATAATGTTTATATAGTCTCGTCGGTCTATGCATCTGTAAAGCCTATCTGATGACAGTAAAGACCTTCTTCGTTCTGTGTTGCCCCCCCCATACTTTGACAGACTGTAGTACGATCTTGATTACTAGATATAATGTGTTTGTCAGTTCTCTGGGCCCCCTTTCCTTATCTATAATTAATCTCACTCCACAACCCAGACCTCCTGTGTTCTAGCAATCGGAAACCTCTGTTGCCTTAGATTCCTCTCAGCACTAACACAACGGTCTTTGTAAACCGTGCCAAGGTATACCTGACATGTAAATTAAATATATTTTCTTCCATATTCCGTGGAATGTTGGATGACTTTGAAAGAGTTTCCTGTTATTAAGGACAAACTAATGATTTAAGATGAATAATACTAATAATACAGTTTGTATATCGCTTTTCATTAGTTATCTCAAAGCTCTGAGGATTTTTTAAATAAATTATATACAATATAAACAACATACATTTAGAATCAAGGCAGGTGAAATGGCAACAGTGGGCTAGGTGCTAAATACATTTCAAATTGGGACTAGGACTATGAAAAGACAGTCATTAGTCTGTTTCTGGGGTCTAGGTTAGTGTGCATTAAACTACATGTGGTCCCTCGCCATGCTTTGTTATGTAATGACTTTAACAACGGACTGCCTGTCTGTATAATATAGTATACTATACAGTCACATGGCTTCGATAGATCGATTGATGATGGAGTGTAAGGGGTCAGGAGTGAGAGGTTATCGCCTTGGCAACCCCAACTGCCTGTTAAAAGGTACATTTCACTGCTGCAGTAGGTAAAGTGCTGTAATGAACAGCTGTTGACAAAGTGTTTGTGTGTGTCTGTGGCGCTGTCAGTCACTACCGTTATCATTCAGCAAACTTAGCGTCATCTACAGAATGCAGTATAGTGCTTTCTTATGAGATCTATCAAAGATATCGTACTGACTGAGCCGCTCTTGTGTGTTGTGTTCTACAGTTGGACGTGATCATCGCTGACCTGGACGGAGGCACGGTGACCATCCCTGAGTGTGTCCACATCTCCCTGCTCCCCGACCCCCTCCTCCAGCAGACCCAGACCGCCCTCTCCATGGTAACCACCATGACAACAACACTCCCACCCTTCAGACTTCTACACCTTCACTTCATACAGCTACATCAGCGTCACCAATACCAATACAGCACGATAACCCAACACAGGGACTCACACTACCACATTAACCTGAACCATGTACAGCTATAGTCGTTTAACAACAGCACAACACTGAGACTTTGATCTACTACTTCCACACCAACTGAACCAACTCTTTGCCAGCACAATCTGGAAATTCATCTTCTCATCTGTAGTTATTGTTCAAATAAGATCCATGTTATGTAAAACGAATCAGATTTCCTGACTGGGCCTGCTTATCATTGGTATCTGCTGGCTGGTTTATGTTTTTGTTTGCATGTTCCTACGTGGAGTAGAGGAGAGCCATGCCATAGCTTTCCCATCAATAGCTACAGCTGACAAATAGCAGGAGATGTTATTTATTGAATGACTCATTTGATATTGTAAGCAATCATGTGTTTGTGGGAAATTCCATTGTGAGATCACAATCTTAAATTCTAATTGTAAGAAATCGGAATTACCATTACACACCCCTATAAAACAATATAATATTTTACAATATTTAAATTACGCATGAGAGACAACTATAAAAACAATGCAGTCATAAACTCTTCATGAGGATATGTCTGTTTTAGTTTCAGAATTGGTGTGAGTTTGTACGTGCCAGGGTGAGACGGGGCTTACTGTAATGCACAGGTCCAATAAAGAATTATGAAAGAATGGATCTTCCCAGCTTCAATGAATGAAATGATACTACAATCTGCAGCCAAACGAGGAGTTATTTGTTTGCCTGAATGACATTGGCATTGATTCCCACAGCCCAAACATAGTGTGTGTTTGTGTTAACAGAGTTGGACCAGAGGGAGAAGATTAATCATAGAATCTGACATGCTGTCCCACATGAGAAATATTTGGGAACATATTATTCCCTAGATTAAAATGTCTTCCTCCCCTC
Organism: Coregonus lavaretus; assembly: GCF_964263955.1. NCBI lineage: Eukaryota > Metazoa > Chordata > Actinopteri > Salmoniformes > Salmonidae > Coregonus > Coregonus lavaretus. Next base: position 44,090,512 of record NC_140000.1, read on the forward strand.
ATTTCTTAATCAGGATAAGAGTCAAAGTTGTATGTTTTAAGATAAAGGGACATTTTATATGGACTTGCATAGATTTCTCAGAATATTGCCGGATAGACATTGACCGGAATTGCTCAAAATGCACATTTCACTAGCCTTTTGGCACTTTTCTTAACCATTATAGAAGAAAAACATTTGTGGTTGTTTTCTGACACAAGTCTGGGGTAAATTATATTTTAGTACATGTAACAGTATACAGTGTTTATGCTTTTGTAATTATCCAAGGCTGTCTGTCTGTCTGTCTGAGGCCTATGGGCTTTATCTCAGGCCGGTCTCTTTGATCTCTATTGGCTGGAGGGCATGAAACATGAGCCATACTCAATCTGCACGGTTATTAGTCAATCTGTTACGGCAAGACTGGAGAGGAGGGAGGGAGGGACATAAATGAGGAGGGAAAGGCGAAAGAGAGAGAGAATGAGGGTTAGGCTGTTAGTGTCCTCTTGGTCAGAGGGACAATGAAAAGGACCTGCTCCTAAACCAGTATACATTTTCATTGTCCTTCATTACCATGTTTAAACATTCCTTGATGTTTGATGAACAACAGTGGAAAGAGCTAGGTACCAGCCAATACCTGCTCTGGTGAGTAATAGGGACTGTAAAGTTGTTCCATCTCAGAACAACCAGTCCTGTGATGTGACCCGACCCGACCCATTCTACAATACAATATACAGGCCTCTCTCTCTTCCCTCTGTTCTGTCCTCCTTTCTTTCCTTCCCCCGTCTCCCTCTGTCCTAACCTGTGTGGGCCGTAGAGACTTGTAGTGCTGGCCCGGTGACCCTGCATGGCTGGAATGGGAGACTTGGGCTGGACCAGAGCCCTGTAATGCAGGGAGCATTTCACTGGAAGTCCTAGTCCTCTGTTGAGTCAATAAAACACTTTGTGTGACGTGTATGCACACATGCGTCCTTCCATAACCAATGAAGCACAGTGTGTGTGTGTGGTTTTGTGAATGTGTGTGTGTGTGTGTGTGTGTGTGTGATTGTGGGGTCCATTCTGCCCTGCATTTGTCTGTCTGCACTGTCTGTCTCCGTATGGCGCCAGCTCCAGGACCCATGGCCCTGTCAGTCTGGATGGGTTCTGACCTGCATTGTCAGGGAAAGGACACATTTCCCCAGCCCCAGTTCCAGCCTCAGCCCCCCAGCCAGCTCACATAACATAACAGGACTGAGTCTCAGTGACCCTCACCCAGACCAGCACAGAGAGGATAATTGCAGAGCGTGAAAAGCGATAGGTTTTGCAACTGGAGGGATAGTTAACTTTTCTAGATGATTTAACAAATTATGTGGGGCGGTGTGTGTGTGTGGAGGGGGGTGGTGGGTGAAGGTTGTTACAGTGATGCTTCTAGAGATAGTTTGTAGCAACCGTTGGATGTTGGCTTAGCTAGGTACTCTGCTGCTCTCTTAACGATTAGCTGAATGAATTCACCTCACAATCCCCAAACATAAATAGGACTTTGAATAGGAGATACTGCAGCTAATTTAGTTAATGGGGGTCTGCTGCTTAGTCTGAAGCCACATCTGTCTCATTTATGAGAGGGGCTTCTAAGAATTCACATCTTCTTAAAAGCCACTGACATCATATTGTAATTTATGATACCCGATGAAGCAGTGTCCAAAAGCCAAAATATAGCAGCAGTTGCTGTAGGATTTATGTACTGTATAATATTGATGAACTGAACGGATGTAATGAGAAGACTGTTAGATGATATTTCTGTCCATGTTGTTGTAATGTGACTCCTGCCATCTTGTGTTTGTAGGTGTTGGACCCAGAGCTGGAGATAGCGGACCATGCCTTCCCCCCTTCCTCCACACAACCCTCCACGCTCAAGGTCCAGGTAATGTAGAGCCCCTCTATCCTCTGTGGAAAGTGTGTGAATGTGGGTGTGTGACTCAACAAATTATTTAAATGTATGCACTCGCAACGGAAAGTCGCTCTAGATAAGAGCGTCTGCTAAATGACAATGACGTAACTGCGAGAAACTCCCTGTCCCTTTGTTTGGGGCAACGCTCCATCAGCAGCAAGGTCTCTGGATTTCTGAGCTTTCCCAGGCTTACTGTCCAGCTGTCCCGTACTTTCCCCTCAGTATGTTATAATTCCCTATCTGTGTGTTGCAGGATAAGGAGATCCGGGCGGTGTTTCTGTGGCTGTTCGGCCAGCTGTTCCATGGCTATCGCTGGTGTTTGCACATCATCCGGATCCATCCTGAACCAGTCATCCGCTTCCATAAGGTACACATCACCCTCTACCTCTCAGAACCTAATTCCTAAGGTGATATATTACGTTGTGTTCATACTAACCTAAAACTAACTACGGCCTTTATGAACATAATGGAATAGATCACTTTGTCTGTCTGGAGGAGAAATACATTTTGCTCTAAACAGACCTGCAAACTGTCTGTTTTGAGTCTAACACTTAGAGTGGAACCCAATAATCTCAGGCCTGACGAGTGTGTGTTTTCCTCCAGGCTGCGTTCCTGGGCCAGAGGGCTCTGACTGAGGATGACTTCCTGATGAAGGTTCTGGACGGTATGGCGTTCGCTGGGTTCATATCGGAGAGAGGGCCGCCTTACAGACCCACAGACCTGTTCGATGACGTGAGTGTCCCCCCCCCCACACACACACACACACACACACCTTCCCAATCAGTGGGAAAGAAGGAAAAAGTATTCTAACTTCCTGTTTCTTTTCCTGTGTCTACAGCTGATAGCCAATCAGGTGGAGCGTATTCGCCAGGAGGAGTGCAGCCCGCACAAAGTCATGAACCATATCAAGGAGCTGGCCGAGCAGCTCTTCAAAAACGTATGTTGTGCATAAAAAAATTAAAAACATATTTTATTTATTTGATTTACAGATGTAGGATCTTAAGAGAATTTATGCTGATGCGCTTCGTGATTTACGTAAAATTCACTGAAAACCCACACTAACGTGGTTATTTTAACACTATTGGCCAGGGTTGTGGGTTTGTTTCCCACGGGGGGGCCAGTATGAAAATGTATGCACTCACTAACTGTAAGTCACTCTGGAAAAGAGTGTCTGCTAAATGACTAAAATGTAAATGTGAGCCACTCTGATAGGCCTACATATGATCAGATAGCCACAGTAGCCTACTTGGCCACTGTTATAACTGTAACTTGAAGCGGATACAGCCTCAGTGTTCACAGTAAACACGCGCCAGAAGTTGCGCTCAGCAGACCTGAAATTTGTTCTGTGCCTAATTTCTTTTGAGGGAACATTGCTTGTAGAGTATATTGTTTAAAACAATGTCTAAAAATGAACAAAATCAAAAAGGGTACTTTTGAGATTTTAATATTAATAGTTTTAATGTTGAATAGATTCATGTGTAAAATTGTATTTCAGAATGTATCGATACTCCATATTTTACAGTATTCTATAAGGAGTATAATGACACCAAGGTGTTGTCTGTATCATGTACGGTTTTTGGATCATTGGTCTTACAGGAGGCATGCATAGGTCTAAAAAGGGCCTGAAATTTTCACTTTCAGGATTTTCTCAAAATGGTTTGTGTTACAATGTACAAAGAGTATCAAACATCCTTCCTCCCAATTAAGTTTCTATGAACAATCTGAGATACCAAAAATATTTTCGGCCAACGCTGGCATGGAATCGCCCTATTGCACTTTTCATGTAGCCTACTTTTGGCCAGCTAATAGCCTAACCACCGATCAAGTAACTTTATGGACTAAGTGTTCAAATCCTGTTGCTGTGACAATATAGGTCAAATTAAGATCCTCCATCTGTATGTAATGTAGTAACTAAAATAACAGGAGACCACTTACCAATTTCTTTGCGCTTTCTCCCCCGTTATGGTCTCTCACCTTTTATTCTCTCCCACCAGGAGAACCCGTACCCTGCCGTGGCCATGCATAAGGTGCAGCGGCCAGCTGAGAGCCCTGGTCACAATGACCCCAAGAACTTGGCCATCTTTCCCCCGCTGGACGATGTCACGGTCCAGCTCTTCATCGACCATGCCGCCGCCAAGCTCAAGACCGCCCCACCCGTGGTCAAGGCCGAGCTCAGGGGCATGGTGCCCTCAGGACCCCCACTGGGTGAGTGTGCCAGGCTGGGTGGGAAAGACTGAGTGGAGGGGGTCGATGGGGGTAGTGGGGGGTGGAGCGGTATAGGCATGGGATGGTGGGATTAAATAGATGCCGTGAATGGTCAGTTGAAAGACTGATGCAGACATTCCTTTTGGGTTGTGGGTTAGAAGTTAGCAGAGATGCCAACATGAGATTGTGTCTGATGGATTGGCTTGATGTCTGGTCTAAAGAGGCTGATCCAGACACACAGTCCAGCAGACGACCAGACAGTTATTTCTGCAGTCCACCAGACTGTCCTCCGGTCTACCAGACTGTCCTCCGGTCTACCAGACTGTCCTCTGTGTTAGGACAACCTCTCTGTGACCCATCTATCTCTCAGCATGGGGTTTAATTGAGCTGTATTCGGTGTAGATTCAGTGTAGACTGATGAGTGTGATGTAATAACCCCTGAGTCGTGTTGCTCCTCCAGGAGACATCGTGGACAGGCATGGTCATGTCCTGGCTAACAGTGCTCGCAGGCTGGAGGTGGTCAGGAACTGCATTACTTACATATTTGACAACAAGATGCTGGAGGCAAAGAAGGTGAGAGACAAGGCCACAACAGCATCTCTGTGCTCGGCCATTTTGGAATGATAAAAGTTGTTTGAAACTCCTTAGATGTTAAGAATTTATAGCTGATTTATAGCTAGTTTAGAGGTTTGACCTACATGATAGTCTAGTAACTTTTTATAAAAGCAAAATGAAGTTCCTGCAAATAACACCTAACCATAAAATCTTCCTAAAGTTGGCATCTCCTAATATTGTTGTCCTGTGCTGCGCCCCCACCCCTAGCTGATGCCAGCGGTACTGCGGGCGCTGAAGGGCCGGGCGGCCAGGGTGTGTCTGACCCAGGAGCTCAACCAGCACGTCCTGCAGAACCGAGCTGTGCTGGATGACCAGCAGTTTGACTACATCATCCGCATGATGAACTGCACCTTACAGGTACATGCAGACGCCCCCCCAAAATTCTCTGTCCTCTTATAGGACAGGGCGGCGCACAATTGGTCCAGCGTCGTCCAAGGTAGGGGAGGGTTTGGCCGGCAGGGATGTGGGTTCGTTTCCCCACGGGGGGCCAGTATGAAAAATTAAATAAATAAATAAACATGTATGCATTCACTACCTGTAAGTCGCTCTGGATAAGAGCGTCTGCTAAATGACTAAAATGTAATGTAAATGTAATAGTCAAAGTTCTATTGTATTCCAATCGGGTTCATTACATAGAGCGGCTGTATTGAAGGAGTTCAGAAAGCAATAACTAACTCCTTGGGACTTTTTCAAAACAGTACAAGGCTACCTATTTTTGCACTGCTATGGAGGCTTTTATATTTTCACATTATCATACACTGAATAATGTAGCCTAATCTGTGTTGTTTGCATGGCTGACATTGACCTCTATTCTCTTTCTACTCAGGACTGCTCCCACATGGATGAACACGGTATCGCAGCCGTCCTCCTTCCCCTGGTCACGGCCTTCTGCAGAGTAAGTCTACAAAACGTCACAAACACAAACAATCCTTATTCAACACGAAGAAACAAATAATTGTCCTCAAAGTGGTCTGTTTCTAAAGCTTCTGTGTGGCTGTGTGTTTGTGTCTGGCAGAAACTAGGCGCGGGCATCACCCAGTTTGCCTACAGCTGTGTGCAGGAGCACATGGTGTGGACCAACATGCAGTTCTGGGAGGCCATGTTCTACAGTGATGTCCAGAACCACATCAGAGCCCTGTATCTGGAGGTAGACGAGGGGGAGCAGCCCACCCCTGTAAGAACAGACCCTAAAACTTCAGAACAAGCAGAACCTTTTTAAGCTTATAGATGCAACTGTTTTTAAGCTAATGCTCCTGTATATTAGTATCAAACACAGCAATAAAAACATAACCGAGGCTTTTTCCTTGATAATAGTACATAGTCCTTGGAGTACATTCTTACATTGACCCCATCTGACGTTTCCCCTTCCAGTCCCACGGTCAGCAGGAGTCTGGTCCAGCAGCAGGAGGTCAGGAGCTGCTGGGTGCTCTGGAGTTGGCGTCAGAGCAGAGCAGGCTGTGGCCCACGCTCAACAAGGAGCAGCAGAGTGAGCGCGTGCAGAAGGAGGAGAGCACGGTGTTCAGCCAGGCCATCCACTACGCCAACCGCATGTCCTACCTGCTACTGCCCCTGGACACCAGCAAGAACCGCCTGCTCAACAGGTCCGGGATTGGGGACGTGGAGAGTGTTAGCAACAGCTACGTCACCAACAGGTACACCAACAGGTGAGGGGGACACACACACACGCGCACACACACGACAACAGGGAGGCACACAGACAAACAAGCACACCCAACAGCTTCATCACATGTTAGAAACAGCTTATCAAACTGTGGGCAGCTTTGTAACATCTTACAATGGAACCAGCAACAAAATGATGCCTAGGGATAAGACTTTAACTTTGAAGTTGAAGCTCATATTGGTCATTCCTAAGATGCCTTTGTTTTTTTTTTAGCATTGCTGGCAGCATGGCGGAGAGCTACGACACAGAGAGCGGCTTTGAGGACGCTGAGAGCTCTGACGTGGCCAACTCCGTGGTACGCTTTATCAATCGCTTCGTAGACAAAGTGTGTAACGAGAGTGGGGTGACCAACGAGCACCTCAAGGCACTACACACCATGATACCAGGTAGGAATCTCAATTTTGTGTTTTCGGTGCTCATGTTGTGAACTTTTCTTGACAGATCATTGTTGTATTCATTAGGCACTAAATGGAAGAAAACGGACTGACAGGGAGGGATTCCCTGAACTTGTCCAATAAGAAACACTTGTTTTAGTTTTCCGTCGCAAAGCGTTTTGCTACTGTGTGCCCTAATGAATATGACCCAGGTTTTCTAGACAGTTCAAATTGTGTATTAGGAGTGAGTGTTAATTAGTTTCTCTCCCCCTCCTGTGTTGCTCCACAGACATCGTTCAGATGCACATAGAGACGCTGGATGCAGTCCACAGGGAGAGTAAGCGACTGCCACCGATCCAAAAGGTAACCAATTCCTTATTTTACATTACGCTGGACAAACACCACGCAGAGCCCCGCCCCAGGCCAGCCCCGCCCAACCCCCTCTCCACCAATCTCTGCAGCTCAGTGTCACAGTGCCACGCCCACGGCAGGTACGTCTGTCCCAGCAACAGCACCATGTGTGACTCACACTACTATGCCTAAGCAGTGCATGCTGGGTAATGTAGTTCCCCTCCTCTCAGAAGCTGGGGTCTCGTTCAGTTGGAACTAAATGGGATAATTTTTTTTGAAAAGGAGGAGGTACTATCTGACTTTGTCCAATACGAAGAAGAACGTTGATTTTCTGTTTTCATTGCATTTTCTCCAGTTGGTGCCTACTGAACGTGAACCTGGTAGATGACTACAGCCTGAGCAGTGCATGCTGGAGATTGTTGTTCTAGGTGACCTGGTTGACTACAGCTTGCGTCACTGACTCTTGTGCCTTCAGACAGAAGGGTGTAGTTTGGTCTGGTTGTTCTGTGGAGTGTTCTGCCAGCAGTTGGAGAGGGATGGTAGCTTAGCATGGCATCATCTGCATATCTGTTGTGTTAATGGAAACTTAGCAGTGTCCAAGCATATGCATCAACCAAGAGCTCAGGGATGCCCTGTATCAGATATCAGTCCAATTAAATCTCACCTTTTGTGAGTTTTCTGTGTTTATCCCATCTTATAATACCTCAGAGAGCGCCTCACATTTGACCTGATCCCACCTCCCAGAATGCTCTCTGTTTTTTCTGCGTGAGCATTCAGATCATATGAATTCCAGTTAAACCCTCCGAAGGAGCTGCACCCAGGGCGTCAGGTGTTACACAACAGAATTTGAAATGGGTTACAAAACGAGTGCCTTAATTAATTTTCTATTATGAGTGGAGCTGCTCTGTTTGGTGTAGTTGCCCCAGCGTAGGCCTCTCCAGTGTTGCTGGAGACAGGAAATGATGTCAATGCTCTGAGCCAGATGGTCTATTGGTCTTTGACAGAAACTAGACCTGCCACTCTTCATACTTTGAATACCTCTCAAGGATGCTTTTAGATGATTTTATGAGAAAAATTTGAGGAAATATACAAATGGTTGTAAACATATTACCTCTTTCTAAGGGGAAAACTCTAAACCACTCAAAATTGCCATAATATGATACCGGTCTTAAGAGATTTCAATAGTTTCATATCGAACTTTATAAACATAACCACGTACAGTGAGGGAAAAAAGTATTTGATCCCCTGCTGATTTTGTACGTTTGCCCACTGACAAAGCAATGATCAGTCTATCATTTTAATGGTAGGTTTATTTGAACAGTGAGAGACAGAATAACAACCAAAAAATCTAAAATGTCAAAAATGTTATAAATTGATTTGCATTTTAATGAGGGAAATAAGTATTTGACCCCCTCTCAATCAGAAAGATTTCTGGCTCCCAGGTGTCTTTTATACAGGTAACGAGCTGAGATTAGGAGCACACTCTTAAAGGGAGTGCTCCTAATCTCAGCTTGTTACCTGTATAAAAGACACCTGTCCACAAAGGCAATCAATCAATCAGATTCCAAACTCTCCACCATGGCCAAGACCAAAGAGCTCTCCAAGGAAGTCAGGGACAAGATTGTAGACCTACACAAGGCTGGAATGGGCTACAAGACCATCGCCAAGCAGCTTAGTGAGAAGGTGACAACAGTTGGTGCAATTATTCGCAAATGGAAGAAACACAAAATAACTGTCAATCTCCCTCGGCCTGTGGCTCTATGCAAGATCTCACCTCGTGGAGTTGCAATGATCATGAGAAAGGTGAGGAATCAGCCCAGAACTACACGGGAGGATCTTGTCAATGATCTCAAGGCAGCTGGGACCATAGTCACCAAGAAAACAATTGGTAACACACTACGCCGTGAAGGACTGAAATCCTGCAGCGCCCGCAAGGTCCCCCTGCTCAAGAAAGCACATATACAGGCCCGTCTGACGTTTGCCAATGAACATCTGAATGATTCAGAGAAGAACTGGGTGAAAGTGTTGTGGTCAGATGAGACCAAAATGGAGCTCTTTGGCATCAACTCAACTCGCCGTGTTTGGAGGAGGAGGAATGCTGCCTATGACCCCAAGAACACCATCCCCACCGTCAAACATGGAGGTGGAAACATTATGTTTTGGGGGTGTTTTCCTGCTAAGGGGACAGGACAACTTCACCGAATCAAAGGGACGATGGACGGGGCGAGAATCTTGGGTGAGAACCTCCTTCCCTCAGCCAGGGCATTTGAAAATGGGTTGTGGATGGGTATTCCAGCATGACAATGACCCAAAACACACGGCCAAGGCAACAAAGGAGTGGCTCAAGAAGAGGCACATTAAGGTCCTGGAGTGGCCTAGCCAGTCTCCAGACCTTAATCCCATTGAAAATTTGTGGAGGGAGCTGAAGGTTCGAGTTGCCAAATGTCAGCCTCGAAACCTTAATGACTTGGAGAAAATCTGCAAAGAGGAGTGGGACAAAATCCCTCCTGAGATGTGTGCAAACCTGGTGGCCAACTACAAGAAACGTCTGACCTCTGTGATTGCCAACAAGGGTTTTGCCACCAAGTACTAAGTCATGTTTTGCAGAGGGGTCAAATACTTATTTCCCTCATTAAAATGCAAATCAATTTAAAACATTTTTGACATGCGTTTTTCTGGATTTTTTTGTTGTTATTCTGTCTCTCACTGTTCAAATAAACCTACCATTAAAATTATAGACTGATCATGTCTTTGTCAGTGGGCAAACGTACAAAATCAGCAGGGGATCAAATACTTTTTTCCCTCACTGTAAATGTGTTGTATTTTCCCTTCTGCTTGTTTTACTTGTTGAGCCTCAGGGTTGTCTTTGCCAAGATCCCACCAGCCAATTGAAGATTTAGGCAAACCGTTTATGTTATGTAACATTTAACAAAAATAACAAATTGCAAACGAATGTCTCCATTTCGATATGTGTCGTGTGATAAATGTATGCTTCAGCATGCTATCTGGATTGATGTGTGCCATTTTTTTGTGGTGAATTTGCTCTAGTTTGTTTTGAAATATAGAAGCACCAATGTAAGGATGGCTTATACATTTGAGTTCTGTTGGACATAAAGCACTAACAGCTCTTCTACTGTTTCTCTTTCCCCCTCATCTTTACCTACCTTGTCCTTCTACTCAATCTGCTTACTCTTCTCCTTCCATCAATTATCAACTCTTCTCATTTCTATACCCCACATCTACCTCTTCCTTATCTTCCTCTGCCCTCCCTCTCTCTTCTTGTCCCCAATCTCTTCCCCCTTTCCTCTTCTCTCCTTCACTCCTCCCTCTCTCCGTGCTGCAGCCCAAGCTTCTGAGGCCCATTCTTCTTGCGGGGGAGGAGCTGGTGATGGACGGCATGCGGGTGCACCTGATCTCAGACGGCCGGGAGGAGGCCACGGGGGCCATGGGGGGTCCACCCCTCCTCCCTGCTGAGGGGGCCATCTTCCTCACCACCTACCGCCTCATCTTCAAGGGCACGCCCAACGACCCGCTGGGTAAGAGGGTGTTGAAAACACACGTTAGCAGTAACACACACACACTTTTCTCGCTAACCCTGAGTGTTGTTGCTGTGCAGTGGGTGAGCAGGTGGTGACTCGGTCGTTCCCCATCGCCTCCCTGACTAAGGAGAAGAGGATCTCTGTCAGTCTGTCCATGGACCAGTTCATACAGGAGGGTCTGCAGCTACGCTCCTGCACTTTCCAGGTACACCTCTACCCTCCTTCCTGCCAGCCTCATATCCATCACCCCAGAATGTCTGCCTTACCTACTGCCTAAACACCAGGCCCCCTTTATAGCTTCTCCCCCTCAACCCATCTACCCCCCCGCTCTCCTTCTGCATCGTAACTCTCTCCATTAAAAATTTGACAGAACATGAATTTCTGTCTCTCTCAGACACTCCTCCTAATATCTCTCTTCTCCTCCTGTAGCTGCTGAAGATAGCGTTTGATGAGGAGGTGGCGTCGGACCTGGCCGAGGTGTTCCGGAAGCACATGCACAAGCTCCGCTACCCCCAGCACGTCCAGGGAACCTTCGCCTTCACCATGGGCCAGAGTGGCAAGACGTTGGTCGAACACAAGACCAAGGACAAGAACCAGTCAATAAAGTAAGACAAGACCGAGATAATACACACTCACGTCAACCACAAGAACCAAAACAACCCTAAAAAGAAACAGTAAGGGCATGCACACGCCAAACATGCACATTTCGACACACATCAGCATTGTATAAAACTTCAGGACTGTTCCAGTTTTGTCGGCAGATCATTAGTAATGAGAAAATGTAAATCTGTAAGACATTTCACACCTCTCACATCCTCCAGGTCAAGTACAGAACATCCAATTAAAAAGCAGTAACTCACTAACAAATGTGGGTCACAGATAACACCCCAGCTCTGTAAAATGAGCTGAATATACGGCCTGCCCCAAGCAGCACCCTCTGGAGATATAGTAGTCTACATTATTGCACTACATTTCATAGCCGTCCTGACAGCTTACAGAATATATCAAAACCTTTTTTTTATTTGACGTCTGATTTAAAGTCAGTGTTTGCTGTGATTATATTAATACAACTGGATGTATAGACTTTTTGCTTGCGAGTGTAAACGTTTGAGTGTGTGTGAGCCCTTGTTCATGTGTAACCACCAATGGTCCATGTAGCATGCACTGTTTAGTTCTGCTGGCTGCTCACTGACTTATTCTAGGCAGGGATAAGTACAGAGGAATGCAGCTTCACATCCTACACTCTATTCTATCCACTGTCACTGCCAGTAGACCCCCAGAGCTCGCTCTCTCTCACTCACTCACTCACTCACTCACTCACTCACTCACTCACTCACTCACTCACTCACTCACTCACTTACTCACTCACTCACTCACTCTCACAGCTGTTGAATAATGCAGCAGTGGAAACAGTGACGGCTCCTCCATGTTTGTCCCTGGTGTTTCCATCTCCTCCCCAAGTCGTCACGCCACTAAAACACTCCATTCATTCACTGATATTAACCTCACGACAATGCGGGCCCAAACCCCCTGCAGCAGTGAGCAGGCTCTGCTAGCAGTCTTTTAATGCATTCATGGACTTTAATTATGCATACAGACTACCACCGAGTCTGCTTTAGGGATGTGCCTTGGATTTAATGAACCGGTTAATTAAACTTCTAAGTACCCACTCGGTGCATTTGTACCTTTAAATTTCTAACCAGGGTTGTATTCACTTGACATGAAATGGAAGCAAATGGGCCGAAACAGGGAGGTGCTATTTAAACTTGTTCAATAAGAAATGCTTGTTTTCATTTTCTGTTGCAAAGTGTTTCGCTACGGTGTGCCCAAATTAATATGACCCAGGAAGTAGACGTCATTAAGTTTTGCTTTAACTGCCCCTCTGTGTGTTTTGCTGTGGTCTTAAGTTAACTATGTTTTGAACCCTCTCTTCCCTCTCTCCTCCTCCTCTCACCTCCTCACCCCTCCACCCTTCCTAAGAACACTTTCCAAAAACCTGGTGAAGAGCGCCAAGAGGACGATCGGTCGACAGTATGTGACCCGGAAGAAATACTCACCTCCCACCTGGGAGAACAGGAGCAGCCAACAGTCAGAGCTGGACGAGGATGAGATCTCAGGTAGGCCATGGTGTTGACAACTCAAGTAGCATCGTCAAGGTTTAGGGCGGCATTTTGAATTGAGATCCACGCACCCATTCACATAAATACATGTTTTATGTAAAAGTCTTGAGTGTTAACTTTCAGCAATTAAAATGTTGAATGGTCTGATGTAGTATGGTCAGTGTTTGACCTGATGTAGTATGGTCAGTGTTTGACCTGATGTAGTAGGTCAGTGTTTGACCTGATGTAGTATGGTCAGTGTTTGACCTGATGTAGTAGGTCAGTGTTTGACCTGATGTAGTAGGTCAGTGTTTGACCTGATGTAGTAGGTCAGTGTTTGACCTGATGTAGTAGGTCAGTGTTTGACCTGATGTAGTAGGTCAGTGTTTGACCTGATGTAGTAGGTCAGTGTTTGACCTGATGTAGTAGGTCAGTGTTTGACCTGATGTAGTAGGTCAGTGTTTGACCTGATGTAGTATGGTCAGTGTTTGACCTGATGTAGTATGGTCAGTGTTTGACCTGATGTAGTAGGTCAGTGTTTGACCTGATGTAGTAGGTCAGTGTTTGACCTGATGTAGTAGGTCAGTGTTTGACCTGATGTAGTAGGTCAGTGTTTGACCTGATGTAGTAGGTCAGTGTTTGACCTGATGTAGTATGGTCAGTGTTTGACCTGATGTAGTATGGTCAGTGTTTGACCTGATGTAGTATGGTCAGTGTTTGACCTGATGTAGTATGGTCAGTGTTTGACCTGATGTAGTATGGTCAGTGTTTGACCTGATGTAGTAGGTCAGTGTTTGACCTGATGTAGTAGGTCAGTGTTTGACCTGATGTAGTATGGTCAGTGTTTGACCTGATGTAGTATGGTCAGTGTTTGACCTGATGTAGTATGGTCAGTGTTTGACCTGATGTAGTATGGTCAGTGTTTGACCTGATGTAGTATGGTCAGTGTTTGACCTGATGTAGTAGGTCAGTGTTTGACCTGATGTAGTAGGTCAGTGTTTGACCTGATGTAGTAGGTCAGTGTTTGACCTGATGTAGTAGGTCAGTGTTTGACCTGATGTAGTAGGTCAGTGTTCACTGTGTCTGACTGTATGTCTCTGCTAAAGTCTCAGAGGAGTTGGACCAGGGCTCCCTCACCCTCTCTTCCACCATCCGCTCCTCGGACAGACAGACCATGAGCAACGTGGTGGAGCGCGCCTGTTGCCGGGACTACCAGCGGCTAGGACTGGGCACGCTCAGTAACAGCCTGACACGCTCCAAGAATGAGCCCTTCCGCATCTCCACCGTCAACCGCATGTACACCGTCTGCAGGAGGTAAGTTCACGGTCCAACCGCAGATGGATCATGTTTTTACTACAGGTTCACAGTCAAATCTCATGTGGGACTCCCTAAAAACACGCCACTTAGATACAGCTACGACTAGAAGTTACTTTTTGTAGCAGGTTAGGAGAGCATTTTCCCTAACCATTTTCTTAACCTGAACCTAATTCTCCTAACCTGCTGCGTAAGTTTACATTTACATCATTTAGCAGACGTAAGTTCTCCTAACCTGCTATGAAAAAGTAACTTCCAGTGGTAGCTGTATCGAAGTGGTGTATTTTTAGGGAATCTCAATTGCATGTGGTAGGTTTATGGTCAAACCGTATACGGACCGTGTTTCAAGTAAGTAACTTTCTGAGTTTAGTCTCTAAGCATTGCATTCAGGTTGAGTGGCTTCTTGATTCAAGTACACGTTTGATCTTGACATTTATATAAATAAACATTCAGTCGTTTTACTTTGATGCAACTTGATATGCAGAGTGGGCCAATTAACAAACTATATTTAAACACATGACATTATCTTGTGGTCATGACATTCTGCAGTGACATGAACAGAATGTCTTCTCAACCCTAACTCTCTCTGTCTCTCTCTGTATTTCTGTCTCTCTCTCTCTCTGTCTGTCTGTGTGTTACCAGTTACCCCGGCCTGTTGATCGTGCCCCAGAGCATCCCAGACTCCACCATCCAGCGCATCTCCCGCTGCTACAGACAGAACCGTTTCCCTGTGGTGTGCTGGAGGAACTCTCGCACCAAGGCTGTGCTGCTGCGCTCTGCAGGCCTCCATGCTAAGGGAGTGGTGGGCTTCTTCAAGTCCCCCAATGCCCCCAGCGCCGGTACGACGCGTACTAAAAGTTAGTTAGGTGGTGTCTTTAAGGGAATGTTGAGCTTTGTTTAGGAATAATAAAACACTCAAAAACACTCCAAAGCTAGCTATATCAGTAGCAATTTTATGGAAAAGTATAAGAATGTGATCGAGAAAGTCTCAGCTCATCAGAAACAATGAGCAAATAGACAAACACTTTAGGTGCATTGAAATGCACAGCGCATGCCCCTTACAGCTTGAGCAGCATTTTTTAGTATTCAGCATTTTATACCCAGCATGCAAAGCTGCATAAACCAGTGGTGATTGACAGTTGTGACCCTTCCCCAGGCCCCTCCCAGGCAGACTCGACCAGCCTGGAGCAGGAGAAGTACATGCAGGCGATCATCAGCTCCATGCCCTCCTACAGTGAGCCCAGCGGCAGGAACACACTCAGCGGCTTCACCTCCACTCACATGAGCATCTCAGGTAGGACACACACATCAGGTAGGACACACACACATCAGGTAGGACACACACACATCAGGGTTTCCGTTAGCCGGTAATAGCCGGCTTTTGGCCCAATTTTCTTTTAATGACAAGCCAATGAATAAAATTGGCACCGGTAAATTGTCCCCCCCCCAAATTTTTTTTTTTATAATCCCATTTCAAAATAATGCTTTTTAGCCTATTCATTGCTGGAAATACCAGTCGATGGAAATACATTTGACCGGTCATGCTTATCGGTCTATAGGTTAATTAGCCTAATTTAGTGGAATTAAATTGGCATGTGTGTATTTTCATTAGTTGTTATGATTCTTATTTATCACACGCACATAGAATACAGAGCATATTTTTTAGAGGAAAATCTGTAAGACAGTGCTGCTACAGCTCCTGTTGCTGCTGGAGTGAAATGTGATTTTATAAGCCCAATCATTGCACAACAATTCTAAATACAATCGCGTGTTAAAAACAGTTTTGATAGCCACCATTTAAAAATAGCTATTTTTTTTTCTCAACTGGTAATTGAAGCGTGCTTCCCATTCGCCATTCAAGTGCTTAGGCAACGGTAGGCATGGTTTAGCAGGTCACACCACTTTGCAATGTGAGCTGGAGATGGTATGCATTTTAAAAACATATACTTAATTGTGTGAAACCTTAACGTTTTACTTCATTATGAGGCATGTCTTGCCTTGCTTCAATGTAGCTGTGTAGCTGAGCCAAAATCTGTTTCTATAAACGTGGAGACACTTATTTTATAAAAATGTCCATATGCCAATGAAACAAGTATCCACATTTTCTCATGTTCTATTGGTTTTCAAATCAACTTTATTTCATTGTCCAGTAGCCAAAAACACAATCCTAGTCATATTAGCAATCCATGCTAGTTGTTGCATCTTTAGATCTCCGATCTTTCTACATTTCTAATGGATATTGTAATCTCTGTCACATGAATCCGCTTGCATCTGCAGTGCACTTTCGGCAACTGTGTTTTCCCGCTAATTGCATTATAGAACGAGCATTAGCGAGTAGCCTATAACTGCCGTGTGCGCATTGCTGCGCTTATAATGTGAATAAATAATAGTTTATCAACATTTTAAGCGTTTTGTTCGGTGCATGAGCCTCAATGCTTTTTAAAGTTATTTTGATGTACTGGTTGTATGAATTTGGGATCTATCGTCCCAGAACTGTCCCAGAGTCAGTTTGGAATCGGCTATTTCTTTCTCACACAGAGCGACAAGCTGACCAATAGAATAGGTCAACTTTTCTACAATGGGGGACAGTAGATTGACACAGGCTAGTGATTTTCCTGTTCGTTACTCGTCTTGTTGGCTGAGGAAAAGTAAATGTGGACAGTTATTCTAACATTTTACATTTACATTTTAGTCATTTAGCAGACGCTCTTATCCAGAGCGACTTACATTAGCAATTAGGGTTAAGTGCCTTGCTTAAGGGCACATCGACAGATTTTTCACCTAGTCGGCTCGGGGATTAGAACCAGCGACCTTTCGGTTACTGGCACAATGCTCTTACCCACTAAGCTACCTGCCCCACTACATCTTCAAAGTGCGCTTTGGAACTCGGAAGGACGCACGCCGCTGCATCCTCGAGTTGCATATTCTGTTAAAGGCATTACCATAAACTAAATGGGATTTCAGTCATTCTGAGCAGCGTGGCTGGACACCCTAATCAGGTTACGCACCCAACGCATATAGGTCTGGTAAATTTAAAATGCTGTCGATCAAATGTCCGGGGACACATTTTCCTAACGGAAACCCTGAAACACACACCAAACACACACCCTCTCTTAAGCCAGAGTTTGTGACCTTTTGCTTGTGTCTATCTCCAGACTCGTCAGATAAGCTGAGGCAGCCTAAGATCGGAGCTCTGATGAAACAGGTGATGGGAGGCAAGGAGGACATACCTGGAACCTTCAGCCGCGGAGGTGAGATAATGGTTTTACTTTGTGTGTATGTGGTTGTGTTCCTTGCATCAATTAGTTCATTGAAACTTCCTTTTCAAGGAATGTCTCATATTTATAGGTTTGGGATTGTATTGTGGCTTGCCCTACAATTACCTGCCAAGGAACGTTTACTGGAAGTAATTGACATGCGAGTGTGTTTTAACCCAAAGAGGAATGGTGGTTATGTTACCTTAATAATAACCCATCTCCATAGCTTATCCACATTTGGGCCTGTGTGTATGTATAGCTGTGTGAAACCATCTCTCCCTATGGTCTATGGTGTTGGTTAACGGGCATCATCTCTGTGTCATTTGACCTCAGCTCTGGGTCAAAGGGCGAGGGTCATCTCCCTCTCTCAGCCCAGAGTTTCAGGCAAGGCCAGAAACCCCCCTGGAGGTACAGTATGCACCGACCACTGGCTCCCTGTCTCCCCAATCTAACCAATCAGGTCTCTTAACAGTGACGGTCTGTCTGCGTTGGCTGGCGCCCCCGTCCGTCAGTCCTTTTTTTCCCTGTGATGTCCTAGTGTGTGTGTGTGTCTCTCTCTCTCAGGACTAACTTTTTGTTGTCCAATCTCTTTGATGGAGAGCTTCTCTTCTTCTTTCAAGGCGTCTGTTTGCATGCTGTTCTAGTGGGCCGTCGACTCTACACACACGCTGCTGCAGATCCTCGTGTTTGTCCATGTTTCTGTTCTGTGTTTGATTACTACTGTGTGCTGTGAGTGGTCTGATGACTCATGTTTTTCCAGCGTTGTTTGGTTTGGAGCATCATTTTCACATAGACTATTTAGCAAATTAGATCAATCTTACTATAGTAGTTGTTCAATTATTTCTACCTTAGGTAACTCTTATCAGCATGGCTTTCAGTTAGTCTAGTGGTATGAAGTACAATGAATGTATGTGCCACTGCATATATGGCTTGTGTGTGTGTTGATAATGGCAGATTTGGAGAGAGGATTGGAGAATGTATACTGTATGTGTGTGATAACCTCTACATCTATGTGTGTGATAACCCCCTTTAAAACCTCTACCTGTATGTGTGTGATAACCCCCTCTAAAACCTCTACCTGTGTGTGTGATAACCCCATTTAAAACCTCTACATCTATGTGTGTGATAACCCCCTTTAAAACCTCTACCTGTATGTGTGTGATAACTCCATTTAAAACCTCTACCTGTATGTGTGTGATAACCCCTCTAAAACCTCTACCTGTATGTGTGTGATAACCCCCTCTAAAACCTCTACCTGTATGTGTGTGATAACCCCCTCTAAAACCTCTACCTGTATGTGTGTGATAACCCCCTCTAAAACCTATACCTGTATGTGTGTGATAACCCCCTCTAAACCCTCTACCTGTATGTGTGTGATAACCCCCTTTAAACCCTCTACCTGTATGTGTGTGATAACTCCATTTAAAACCTCTACCTGTATGTGTGTGATAACTCCATTTAAAACCTCTACCTGTATGTGTGTGATAACCCCCTCTAAAACCTCTACCTGTATATGTGTGATAACCCCCTTTAAAACCTCTACCTGTATGTGTGTGATAACCCCCTCAAAACCTCTACCTGTATGTGTGTGATAACCCCCTCTAAAACCCCTACCTGTATGTGTGTGATAACCCCCTCTAAAACCTCTACCTGTATGTGTGTGATAACCCCCTCTAAAACCTCTACCTGTATATGTGTGATAACCCCCTCTAAAACCTCTACCTGTATATGTGTGATAACCCCCTCTAAAACCTCTACCTATATGTGTGTGATAACCCCCTCTAAAACCTATACCTGTATGTGTGTGATAACCCCCTCTAAACCCTCTACCTGTATGTGTGTGATAACCCCCTTTAAACCCTCTACCTGTATGTGTGTGATAACTCTATTTAAAACCTCTACCTGTATGTGTGTGATAACCCCCTCTAAAACCTCTACCTGTATATGTGTGATAACCCCATTTAAAACCTCTACCTGTATGTGTGTGATAACCCCCTCTAAAACCTCTACCTGTGTGTGTGATAACCCCATTTAAAACCTCTACATCTATGTGTGTGATAACCCCCTTTAAAACCTCTACCTGTATGTGTGTGATAACTCCATTTAAAACCTCTACCTGTATGTGTGTGATAACTCCATTTAAAACCTCTACCTGTATGTGTGTGATAACCCCCTCTAAAACCTCTACCTGTATATGTGTGATAACCCCCTTTAAAACCTCTACCTGTATGTGTGTGATAACCCCCTCAAAACCTCTACCTGTATGTGTGTGATAACCCCCTCTAAAACCCCTACCTGTATGTGTGTGATAACCCCCCTCTAAAACCTCTACCTGTATGTGTGTGATAACCCCCTCTAAAACCTCTACCTGTATATGTGTGATAACCCCCTCTAAAACCTCTACCTGTATATGTGTGATAACCCCCTCTAAAACCTCTACCTATATGTGTGTGATAACCCCCTCTAAAACCTATACCTGTATGTGTGTGATAACCCCCTCTAAACCCTCTACCTGTATGTGTGTGATAACCCCCTTTAAACCCTCTACCTGTATGTGTGTGATAACTCTATTTAAAACCTCTACCTGTATGTGTGTGATAACCCCCTCTAAAACCTCTACCTGTATATGTGTGATAACCCCATTTAAAACCTATACCTGTATGTGTGTGATAACTCCATTTAAAACCTCTACCTGTATGTGTGTGATAACCCCCTCAAAACCTCTACCTGTATGTGTGTGATAACCCCCTCTAAAACCCCTACCTGTATGTGTGTGATAACCCCCTCTAAAACCTCTACCTGTATGTGTGTGATAACCCCCTCTAAAACCTCTACCTGTATATGTGTGATAACCCCCTCTAAAACCTCTACCTGTATATGTGTGATAACCCCCTCTAAAACCTCTACCTGTATATGTGTGATAACCCCCTTTAAAACCTATACCTGTATGTGTGTGATAACTCCATTTAAAACCTCTACCTGTATGTGTGTGATAACCCCCTCAAAACCCCTACCTGTATGTGTGTGATAACCCCCTCTAAAACCTCTACCTATATGTGTGTGATAACCCCCTCTAAAACCTCTACCTGTATGTGTGTGATAACCCCCTCTAAAACCTCTACCTGTATATGTGTGATAACCCCCTCTAAAACCTCTACCTGTATATGTGTGATAACCCCCTCTAAAACCTCTACCTGTATATGTGTGATAACCCCCTCTAAAACCTCTACCTGTATATGTGTGCTCCAGGGAAGTGGGGCAGTATCCGGGGCAGTGGGCGTCTGAGTGCCTACAACCCAGAAGTGGGGAACAGGCTGTCCAGTAAGGAGTCTCCCCAGCCCAACGGGGGCCCCAGCGAGGCCCTGTTCCTCAGACAGCAGAGGGCCTACCTCTACATCATCGGAGACAAGACACAGCTCAAGGTAACTGCCAATACATAATACTACACTAGACTGTCTACTGATTTAACATCGATAAAGACTCAATATCCCAGAAGTCTTTGGAGGTCTTTGTGTCATTGAACCTTGACCCCTGTTTGTACCATGTCAAAAGGGTGGGAAGCAGGACTCGTTCCAGCAGTGGGAGGTGGTGCCCATCGAGGTGTGCGACGTGCGGCAGGTGAAGAACAGCTTTAAGAAGCTGATGAAGGCCTGTGTTCCCAGCTCAGCCACCTCTGAATCCAGCATGACCTTCCACCGCTGCCTGGAGGAGTCCGAATGGATGTGCCTGGTAATGCTCTCATTCATACAGTGTGTGTGTGTTAGCGTGTGCAACTGTAAAAGTGTATGTATTGTGAGAGAGCGAGACCTATGAATGCATTTGGTTTACGTGTGTTCATTGCAATGTGTGTATGATTTTAAGTGTGCTTATCATGCCGTGTGTGTCCAGCTCCACAGGGTTCTGCAGGTGTCTGTCCTGGTGGTAGAGTTGTTAGATACAGGCTCGTCAGTCATGGTCAGTCTGGAGGACGGCTGGGACGTTACTACTCAGGTATGACATCAACACACTAACTCACTAAACATACTCACAATGCAAACACACACACCTCTCACAGCTAATGTAGGTCACCTTGTGTGTATATATGTGATGCATTGTCTCAACCCTGTCTCTGCCTGTGCTAACGGTCTGTCTGACTGCCTGCTTGTCTCTCTGTCTCCTCACTCCGCTGTTTAGGTAACCTATAAATTACAGTCATCCTATCTGACTATCGCACCGATTCTGTGTCTCTCTCTAGGTGGTGTCTCTGGTCCAGCTTCTGTCAGACCCATACTACCGGACCTTGGATGGCTTCCGCCTGCTGGTGGAGAAGGAGTGGCTGTCGTTTGGCCACAGGTTCAGTCATCGCGGTGCCCAGACCCTGGCCAGCCAGAGCAGCGGCTTCACACCTGTCTTCCTGCAGTTTCTCGACTGTGTGCACCAGGTATGTACGTGTGGGGTTTTGTGAGTACAGATGTGACAGTAGTGTTATTATTACACACATAGGGATGTACACTGAGTGTACAAAACATTAGGAACACCTTCCTAATATTGAGTTGCACCCACTTTTGCCCTCAGAACAGCCTCAATTTGTCAGGTCATGGACTCTACAAGGTGTCGAAAGCGTTCCACGGGGATGCTGGCCCATGTTGACTCCAATGTTTCCCACAGTTGTCAAGTTGGCTGGATGTCCTTCGGGTGGTGGACCATTCTTGATATACCCGGGAAACTGTTGAGTGTGAATAACCCAGCAGCATTGCAGTTCTTCACACACTCAAACCGGTGCGCCTGGCACCTACTACATACCCCGCTCAAAGGCCCTTAAATATTTTGTCTTGCCCATTCACCCTTTTAATGGCACACATACACAATCCATGTCTCAAGGCTTAAAAATCCTTCTTTAACCTGTCTCTTCCCCTTCATCTACACTGATTTTGAAGTGGATTTAACAGTTGACACCAATAAGGGATCATAGCTTTCATCTGGATTCACCTGGTCAGTCTGTCATGGAAAGAGCAGGTGTTCCTAATGTTTTGTTCTCTCAGTGTATATGGGTCATTCCACGAAATGAGTGCCTTTTGCATACCTTTGATATTTTACACAAATTTTGAATTTGAAAAACATATTGTATTAAATGAAGAGCCCTTAATATAGAGCACATGGAAAATTCAATAAATCTGTGCATCCTCTTTTGACTGAATATTTTAACCCACTTAATCCCAACATTTATCCAAGTTTTCAACATCATTGTAAAGCACTAGTTATTTTGTTACTTTGATAAAGTCATTTCTGAAGATTAATATTTATGTTGTGATTAGTGATTCATTTTAAGGAGGAAAAAAAAGTGCTGTCCCTCATTTTAAGGCCAACCCTGTTACGTGAACTGAACTCTTGTTTTAATATTTATTTTTAATAAAAATGTTTATTAAAAATAAACATTGAACATCTAATAATCTAATAATAGTGTAAAAGCAGGTGAGCTGGTTCTACTCTTTTTGGCCATTTTCTGGTGTTTTGTGGTGGAAAACTGAGTGGGTATAGCATAACACGTCAACCCTGTTACCCCTACAAAGACGATCTGGTAGAGCACGGCGCTTGTAACGCCAAGGTAGTGGGTTCGATCCCCGGGACCACCCATACACAAAAATGTATGCACGCACGACTGTAAGTCGCTTTGGATAAAAGCGTCTGCTAAATGGCATTTTTTTTTGTATCTAGGAAATGTTTAAACAATTTTAAAAATTGGTGAAGCTTGCATTGCCCCTCCCTGTTTCACACAACAAGCTTCCATTTCCCCTGTCACAAGGGGATTTATGGATGATTTAAGACTTACTAAAGTCATTTTTGTATTTAACCCCTTGAGATGTGTTCTTTATAACAATGTTAAAATTAGGTGAAATAAAAAGGTTAATTTCACTAAGTTACACTACTCAAAAGGCACCTAATTGGTGGAATGACCCATATCTCACTAGGATCCTTTCTTTTAGTGTTTTTCCTCATCATCTGTCTCTCTCTGCCTAGACAGTCTTTAAATAGTCTTCTTCATGTAAACTATGTTACAAAGCTCAGCCAAGAACTATTAACCTGGATCAAATATTTCCAGAATGTAATCAGATGAGTACGCTACGTCCGACCATCCTGTTATATGGATGTGCTAGAACAGATTATTTAAAAGTTTGAACATTTCTTCCTTTTTTCCACTTCATCCAAACATTTGTTTGAGAGAGTGAAGTCTGCTGACTCTGTGGCCTTTTCTCATTTGGGCAAAAGTCTATCCTAAGTGGTCGAGTGGTACAGGAGCGTGTCAATTTGAAGGGTAGACAAATGGAAGTGTCCTCCCCTCCTTGAAAGCCACCTTTCATCGAGGATAGTCGTATGTATCCTACCTGAGTTCTTCGCAAAAGAGTTTTGAAATATGATCAGATTGAATCAGATTGTATTTTTGGAGGAGAAAAGCATATATACACGTTTTAAAACGATAAGTAGCATATTGTTTTTATCTATAAAATGTCTTGCACAACTAGCTACATTTGTTTTATCACTTTACACATTTATTTTGGGATTCCACCCCTGTAAATGTAATTCGCCTGATGACGCGCAAGTGGAGAGGAGTCTAATTTCATACAAGCGCATTTTCGTCCACGTTCCTTCTCCTCACCGCCTGTCCTCGATTACCTTTGACCTTTTTCAAAATTAGGCGAGAGAGGACACAGGAGTTGAGCAAATCTAATTGAGAAAAGGCCAGTGAATGTTTGACGATCAGGAAGTTGAGCAGTTAACACAGGAAGTGCAACTGACGTGTTACCTTAAATCCTGTCCCCCCCTCCTCAGATCCACCTTCAGTTCCCCATGGAGTTTGAGTTCAGTCAGTACTACCTGAAGTTCCTGGCCTACCACTACGTGTCCAACCGCTTCAGAACCTTCCTGCTCGACTCGGACTACGAACGAATCGAGCTCGGTGAGCCTTTTCTCCGTTCTACAGGGCAGGAGTTTTTCCTTATCACATGACCTATCTCCAGATTCAGGTTACATGGTTAGGAGAAACTCCAGACCCCATAGATACTATCTGAATTCTTATAAGTAGGTTATTTCAGTACACTTTGGGGTATTTAAGTGTAACTTGTATGCCAATTGAGTGATTGGAGTGGGTTCAGTGAGTTGATGAACCTTCCGTCTGTGTTAAGGGGTTCTGTACGAGGAGAAGGGGGAGAGGAAGAACCCACAGGTGTGTAAGTCAGTGTGGGATTACATTGACCGGCTCAACAAGAAAACACCTATCTTCTTCAACTACATGTTCTCACCAGAGGATGAGGAGGTGAGCCTGGAACACTACTGGGTTACGTTAGACTGCCCCCTGGTGGGGAAGTTTACAGAAAATTCATGTGGAGGTTTAGTTTAGTTTAACGATCTTAGACTTAAGATGTACTAGCTGATATTGTAGTTAGAGTTATTACTTTTAATTACATAAATGATGCACGATTTGTGGTAACAAAAAAACCCATGTGGTCATTTACTAGCTAAATCCCTCAATGTGTTTTTACTAGCTAAATCCCTCAATGTGTTTTTACTAGCTAAATCCCTCAATGTGTTTTTACTAGCTAAATCCCTCAATGTGTTTTTACTAGCTAAATCCCTCAATGTGTTTTTACTAGCTAAATCCCTCAATGTGTTTTTACTAGCTAAATCCCTCAATGTGTTTTTACTAGCTAAATCCCTCAATGTGTTTTTACTAGCTAAATCCCTCAATGTGTTTTTACTAGCTAAATCCCTCAATGTGTTTTTACTAGCTAAATCCCTCAATGTGTTTTTACTATTTTTTCCCCCCCAGGTGCTGCGGCCGTACAGCTTCATCTCCAACCTGAAGGTGTGGGACTTCTACACAGAGGAGACGCTGTCTGAGGGCCCGTCGTACGACTGGGAGCTGGTGCAGAGGGGCCGGCAGGAGAGGCTGGCTGAGGAGGTGCCTGACAAACCAGACACCACCACCCCCAAGTCCCAGCGACACATCGTCTGGCCCTGCTACGACAGCCGCAGCAGAGTGGTACCCGACGCCATCACCAAACTGCTGCAGGTTAGTGGAGATATACTTACACACATTACGTACCATCACCACACTGCAGTAGTCCCTGTATAACCCTAACTTTTTGTATAAATGCTTATACATGAATCTGACTTGCTCTGTGTATTCTGTCCTAGGACCTGCAGAGTCTGGAGGCTGAGTTGGGGCTGCCACCAGAGAAATGGAAGGACACTTGGGACAAGATCAAGGCCAACCAACGGGCCGAGGCCAAGCTGGAGAACAGGGTGAGAAACGCTGGACAACCAGCAGCTAACCTAGGGTTCACTGGCTATTAGGATGCCATCCTGCTGACAGACACAACCTTAAGACACTTACTTAGACTTTTTGAAGATTATTTGAAAATAACTTTTTGTAGATTTATAGTAATGTGTTCTACTGACCTCTTGTGGTAAAATGAAAAGCAACTATTTGTGTTTTATTGAATAGATTAGCCCTGCCTAATACACAATATCCTCCTCTGTTTTTTCATGCTCTTCCTCTGTTCTCTCGCTCTTTCAGCCGTCGTTCAACAGCTCCTTGCTGATGTCGTCCAACCTGAGTCACCAGCGGCGGTCTCAGGGGGTGTACCTTCCGGAGAGTGGAGTGGGCTCCTCTATTAACCTTGCCATGGACTATGAGGCCAGCACCACCTCCACCCCTGTGGCCGGGCGTCCCAGCACCAGCACCCTTTACAGCCAGTTCCAGAGCACGGAGAGTGAGAACAGGTCTGTACCCACTCCCCGGGCACCTGAATGTGGCCTCCTACCCTTATCTCTGCCCCAGCAACACATTACCCCTCAGTGTGTTACGATAGTGGCTGACTGTGTTTCTTCTACCTTTGACCCACAGGAGTTTTGAGGGCATCCTGTATAAGAAAGGTGCGTTGCTGAAGCCATGGAAACCCCGCTGGTTTGTGCTGGACAAGACCAAACATCAGGTAAGAGGAGGGAGGTGGACCATGATACTGATGGTGATTGTTACTGTGGTGGTGATGATGGTGATAATCTCTCTGTCTAGCTGAGATACTATGAGACCAGGAAGGACAAGGACTGTAAGGGGGTGATTGTTACTGTGGTGGTGATGATGGTGATAATCTCTCTGTCTAGCTGAGATACTATGAGACCAGGAAGGACAAGGACTGTAAGGGGGTGATTGTTACTGTGGTGGTGATGATGGTGATAATCTCTCTGTCTAGCTGAGATACTATGAGACCAGGAAGGACAAGGACTGTAAGGGGGTGATTGTTACTGTGGTGGTGATGATGGTGATAATCTCTCTGTCTAGCTGAGATACTATGAGACTAGGAAGGACAAGGACTGTACGGGGGTGATTGAGCTGGCGGAGGTGGAGTCTGTCATTCCAGCCACGCCCACCATGGGAGCGCCCAAACACATAGAGGAGAAAGCCTTCTTTGATGTGAGTTACCAGAGCCCTCAGAGTGATGGTTTTATGAGTGTGTATTATGACATGTTCTCACGTTATGATCAGCGAATGCGTTTCCTAAATGACTCAAATGTAAAAGGGAAATCTACGTGGTAACATAAGAACTATCAAACAGTCTTAACCATCTCTCATTATCTTTCTACGGCAGCTCAAGACGACCAAAAGAGTATATAACTTCTGTGCGCAGGACCGCCCCAACGCACAGCTGTGGATGGACAGTATTCAGAGCTGCCTCTCTGACGCCTAGAGTTGCACGGCTCCACCATAACAGGAACTATCCAACCAGGAACCAATGAGCAGTGCTGAGGCACCCGATGGACATCTCTGCTGGCCAATCACAGGAGGTCCTCTCAATAAGGAGGTGGGATTGAGACATATGAGGGAAGGGTCCTTTCCACAGTTGAGCGCCGTTCAGTGTCTGTAGTAGTGTTGAACTGATGTCACGTTTTAGTGTTTTTGTTATAAAAATGAAAACAAAAGTAAGAGAAGTCCCTGAATGACCACTCGCTTTTGTCTCACCGTGTTGCTGGCTGCAGCCTCTCACCTTGGTAGTTCTACCACTATTTGCGCTGGATGTCTATGCAAAATGGAGCTAAAAGAAAAAAGCATGATGTAGTTTGTTGTGTGAGCTTGAAGATGGACAGTTTCTCACCAGACTAATCTAAATGGGGCCTCCAGTATGTACCAGCATGCAGATGTAGCCAGACCCTCCCATCTCCTAAAGACTACAACTCCCATTCCTCCACACACCTCAACACTCCAGGGAGGAAGTAATCAGGAACTACATTATCCAGCCCAGCCATGCAGAGGATCCTGCCTGTAGTCCATGAATACAGGAAGTGAATTGGAATGTTTCCTTTAACAACAGAACACAGAATCGGCCACTTTGAAAAGGATCCAGAACGTGACGACGAACGAAACCGTCCCCAACTGACGCAGGACAGTCGTCATGGTCACCTGCTAGCTGATGTTGAAGGCTCCCCAGTTTCCCCCTTTCACTGCCTGATGTAGCTGAGTCTCACCCCAGTAAGGAGTTGGACACTCACAGATCCCCTCTCCTCTAAGATGTTTCTTATTCCCCAGACACACCGCCAAGGGAGCCCTCTCAACGGTTTATGAAGGATTTCAACAGTTTTTTGGTCACTCAATTGTGTCAGAGATATCAGTCCTCCTAGTTATCACCCCCAGAGCAGTTGATGGTGATATACTGTGAAAGCTGTTATTAGCCCTCGTGATCAAACCAGGAGAATGGCAGTCGGAGATTAGATTCTACATCCGCTGGACAGGGAGTCTGTCTCTGTCTGCAGAACAACATTCATGTTTACACAAGAAGCTATGGGCTGTACTTCCCAAGCTAAAGTTCTTCCTTTATATTTCTTATTAAAAAATAAAAACCACTATTACAGTTAAATGTTAAGGGATGCTGAAGGAACAGGAGGGATATATTTTTGTGAAGATTAATTTATGCACAAAATTATAAGACAAAAAGTTAAAAGGTGAGAGATGCAGATGGGTGGGGCCTGTGGGCAGAGCAGAGGGGATTATGGTATTTATGACTAGTCTGTTTACATGGCACAGTGCTGAGACTGGATCTGACTGCCATGACAACTAACATGGCAGACTTCCTGGATACGACCCCTCTGTTTATATGGTCAGGTTTAATGTAGGACAAATGGAATTTCAGTTATACAAGTGCCAGTGGATTTTAGCATGTGACAAGTATTAGACTGTTGGATTGGAATGTGTTCTAAACAAGTAAAAACAACCAATTTTTGTTTTCAGGTAATACAATTCTTAACCAGACGGGGGCGTTAGAGGTGGTGTTCAAAGCACTTAATAATTCAAATTCACACATTAACATTCAAATCAAATCCCCAACAACAATAATTACGCAGCCAATTAATTGCATTGAAAGTCTCAAAAGCATGTGTCCGAGCATAAGATATCACTCTCTGTGCTATGTTTACCTACTCAGCCTTTGTTTGGTGGTCTGTGGCACAGCTTGGCTTCTGAATAACTGCATTTGTGTGAACAGTAATACTTCAGCGAGTCCCAACTCTCTCGCGGCTGCTCTTCTGTCTAAACCAGTGTTTTTAGCTAGAGCCCTGTTACATTCTATTCTTAAGCCTGTACATAGAGGAGTCAATGTCTGTTGTAGAGAAATAATATGTTTAGCTGGAATTTGTGAGATTGCGATTAAGTCACTTTTTTTTTTTTTTATGCTACAGAGCATTATCAGTTAGCCCTCATTTTGAGCCCCCAAGTCACAAAAAAAGCCACACTCCTTCTCGTTTAACACACACACATTGCCGTGTAAAATATGATTATACTGCTGTCTTGTTGAACATAAAATTTGAATTGTAGATTGTTTGTGTCTATTAACTCCTTTTGTATATACTACTCAGATTTGTATGTAACGTTTATGGTAGTAATTTATTTAACTTTGTCTCCTCGATAAGAAAAGTTCGTCAAGCACCACTTTTATTTTTTTAATTAGGAATCCAATGTGCCATTTGTGTATTTCTGTATTAACGTGACTAATGCTACTACTTTTTGGAAAATGTGTTGTATAAGTAAACCATCAATGTCTTTTTTTTGTTTTGTTTTTTAACATTGTTGTCTTCCCCAATATCAACCCCTAAGCAGAGTGGAAATGGTGTGTTTGTATGAGCAAGAACTAGCCTCCCTAGTTATGGTGGGTTTTCTGGAATGGAGTTAAGGAATCTCATTAAGTTGCTTACCTGCACAGGTGGGGTGTTTTTAAAATGTCACTCACTGACACTGACACACACACACACACACACACACACACACACACACACTTAAAAAGCCCAGCTCACCCCATTTACTGCAGTCTACTCATCTCTCCTGATTTGGGTAGATTATATCCACAACATTAATCAGATCAGTACAATGTAACCTTTTTATTATTTATTTTTATGTTTTTCTTTTTTTCTCTAATTATACATTTTCTTCTGAGCCGGGTCTTTGTCAATCATGTAATATATTTTTTAGAATTAAAACAAAAACACTGTGGGTTTAAACGTCACTGGTTTGGTGTAGGTTTGTCCCCTTTCTCTCTCACAGAGTTCTTACTTAGTCCAAGATTAACAGATCTGTTAACACTGTTACTTTTATTGGGTGATAATGTCTCTAATCAGTTACGATTTATGAAGCTCTCAATTTCAGTGCTACGTGAGGTCAAAGAGCTCCAGCCAGGTAGG
Organism: Coregonus lavaretus; assembly: GCF_964263955.1. NCBI lineage: Eukaryota > Metazoa > Chordata > Actinopteri > Salmoniformes > Salmonidae > Coregonus > Coregonus lavaretus. The sequence continues at coordinate 44,120,549 of NC_140000.1, forward strand.
ACCGACCTCATTCACTGGTTATAATAAAGACACAGCACCAGTCTGAAGATTACAGGGTTATGAGTATGAAGGTGGATGCGATGGTTAAATAGATATGTGACTGACAATGTTTCTAATGGGATGACAGATCTATGAATTATATATCTATGCATGTGATGCTGGATGGTTGTCTAGAGGGGCCTCACCCTGTTGGAGTAGTTAGTGGTCAGTGCTATGGGCAGGGATCACCAGTCTGAACTCTTTTTATATAGCCTTCCTGAGGCCACTGTCGTTAAACTTGGCAGGAGAAACAGAAATCAGACTGGCCAAGTTAGTACATGCACTTTAAGAAAATTCTGTCAGGTCAAAGACAAGTTAGAATCTACTCTTTTCACCGTTCAACCCTAAACTTAACCAAGGCAAGAACTGTCGGTGACATACTATTCGTAAAATGATGGCGATGACAGTGTGCGAGGAAAGCGGATGCTTTCACAAGTGAGTTGAGGAAGATGAATCACAAGCCAAAGCTATGCCATTAATTAACCTGTTAAAACACACAGCATAATCATCTGTTTTATGCTCACTCTTTATATATTTAGACTGAAACAAGTTAAGTTGGCATCAAGACACTCACCTCCATTCTGGTCACAGTCCTAAAAGGAGGGTGCTGGGGGAAACACCAATGCATCCTCCCCTTCCTCTCTGCCTGAAGGTGATCATACATGATTGGATGGGTGAAAGCACTATGGTTGTCATCCATCTAATTCTGTCAGATCAGTGAAATCTCCAAGAAAGGAAGGATGCATTTTTAAGTACTTTGCTATTCATGTGGACAACTTTGTCTAATTTAAAAACAAGTCATAGAACTAGCTAGGTGTCAAATGATTAAGTACACTAGTGCAACTGTTCCTAACCTTTTCCAGTTGCTGTACCACCTACTGAATTTTGCTCTGCCCGGAGTACCCCCTCGTGAATTTTACCAGTAGGCCTATGCTGTCATGAGTCTTCAAGGACCCCCTGTTGATAGGCCAAGTACCCCCAGGGGTCCTAGTACCACTGCACTAGAGAGATCAAGTATTTAGCAGAACCCAACATAGACCCTCTCAGATCGTGTTTCGCAAGAAGACCGCTTCAACCCTATCTTGTGCAAAGGCAACTTCTGCCCTGTAACTGTTGAGGAAAAACTGAACATTGACACGTGGTAATCTCAAGATTGCTTGTAAAATTATTTAAATGTAGATATTTGAATATAGGTAGATCATGTTTGGTTGATTTTAAGGGGGATAACAATAACAACTTAAAGTCAAATCCAATCAGGTCTCAGCTCACTAGCTAGGTCAACAGAGAACCAGTTATACATGCAATAACATAAAACAAATCAAAACCTTGTTCAGTTTATATCCAAATTAGTTGGCCCATATAACTATACCGAATGAGTCTTCCTCTTGACAACACTAAAAGTAGATTTAAAAAAAAGTTAATGTCATTTTTTAAATAAAATGGCTAATTGTCATTATTGCACATGAGCAGAAGTCTAATACTATAGAACTGTGTTCCTCGACCCACCCCTTTTTCCTTGATGGACACTTTAAAACATTCAGAGAACTGGTGAGGTACAAGAATAAAGAGATGTTTTTCCATGACAAAAAAAAACCTGTTTGGTAAAAACCTTGATCTGAGTGATAGAGACAGACAAGATGGCCAGCAGAGCTGAGGGTAGTACACTTAACGTTGTGCTAGAATGTACAGTAAAAATGGCTGCATAAGTGCCTCCTTTTAAGCTCTCAAGGAAAAAAATATTTCAGGAAGGTATTTATTATTGAGGCATCATTTCGTTTAGTTAACCTGTGCTATCCACTCCCTACCACTCAAGTCCAACTGTTTGTGAAAAGAGTACGAGAACAAATCCTTCAGAAAAAAACTTTACACTCCTCTCGGATTTCGGTTGTTTAAAAGAGATCACTGCTACATTAAAACCACACATACTTATGTGCAACATCAGAAAAGGCTTTGAAGACAATTTCCTCTACACTGTTCTGCCTGTTGGTTGGGATGATTGGTTGCTTTTACACGTCCCGCCGCCTCATTATTGGTGTTGATTGGCAGTGTCCAGGTCCAATAACATGGCAGCGTGATTCATTAAAACACTGTAGGTTGCAGTGAGGTTATTTGGGGAGGAGGGTGGTCTCCCTGGAAATGGCACAGTCTGTCACACCAGTCTGGGGTTTAGGGCTCTGTCTGTCTGCCCCTCAGACAGGCCCGTTGACTGCTGGCATCTCTGGGTACTGGGCCTGGGGTGGATTCTCTCTGGAGGGCGGTAGAAGGAGAAGAAGAGGGGGTAGAGAGATGCGATTTAAGAAAGTGAGGAAGAAGATAGAAGACTTGAGACAAAGTGAGAGGAGGGTGATAACATTATTATAATGCTACATTGCAGACCACCTCTCTTTCTCTGGCAGGATAGAGTTCACAGGAAATATTTCTACAGGCTCACAACGCTGGCAACGAGCACTGCTATTGTTCAACGTCCAGATGCATGTCTTGGCTCTGGCTGTTTAGAAAAGGAACCCGGGTTGCTAGAATATTTTTAGCCCTGATCTGCCTGGGATCTCTACATGGGTATGTGTGTTGTATACGTGCAAGCATGCATTATTTGCATTACTTGTACACACACACAAGCTTGCACCTACTTGTCTGTCTGAGGGGTTGGGGCCAAGGTTGGCGGTGTGTCTGCTGCAAGCTGTGCCTTTGGGTGGTACTTGGGGGCGTCTGTGAGGGACAGTTTTTCCAGAGGGATGGGGTTCTCCTCACTGTAGCACAGAGAGGAAAGTTTGATTTTAGATTTTTTGCATGTTAGTCAGTCAGTCAGTCTTCAACAAAAGTGTGCGTAGAAAATAAACATGTGAAGAGTGGTTTGAATTGACCTGTTGAATTTATATAAACTGTATTTTGGTAGTTTAACCACATATTTAACTTCAACACTCCAACTCTTATTTAAAATACTAGTGATTTTTCTTTAGTAAAGCACATTCATAGTTCATGGGAAGCTCCCTAGATTTCCAAACTCTGAATCCAGTCATTTCAGTTCAAGTCAAGTGTATAATTACTTCAATGTGGTAGTTATGTTTCAAATATAGATGTTTATTTACATGGGTACTAAGGCTTGAGTGGACTTCTTCACAGAGTGATTTAGCATTGACTGTGCGTGAGGATGAGGCGTCTAACTCATGTTAAACCAACAGGTTCTAGTTTCCCAACCTTTTGACCTCTGCTTTCTTGTTGGCGTCCAAGCTGGTGGTTGCCGAGGCGGCGGCGGCGGCAGTCTTGTCGTCCTCCTCGCTGTCGGAGCCCCCGGAGGAGCTGCTATCTGAGGCTACGAGGGGAGCCTTCCTACCCTCACCCACCGGCCACTCACCACCGGGAGAGGGGCTCGCACCTGGACACACACAATCACTTTATTGCTTTGGCTTGTGCGTTAGGTAATGAAAGCCTTGAAAAACTACGTTTTACTGGTCTCAATGCAATAGTGACTGTCTCTACAAGGGGGAGCTAAGCCAAATGTCAGGTGGCTGAAACCTCCCATACTCACCACTCTTGTCCGGACCCTGTTTGACTTGTTTGTCTGTGTCACTGTTGCCTACGGGAGAGCTGCATCTGGGGCCAGCCTCTGGGCTGCAGGGAGAGGAGGTAAGCTTCAGGTACAGAGCACTGACAACACACCACTAGGCATGTCACACAATGAAGTAAACAACAACGTCTTATGTTGGTGATTTAAAAAGGCCTTCCTAAAAATGTTTAATAAATTGACAAGTTACGATATCCCAGACACTAACATCAAATCAAATGTATATAAAATTGTATGGAGAGTGTTTGGTCCCCACCTGCTGAAAGGTTGGAACTCTGTGAAGTTGGCCCAACCTGCTACCTGTTTGTCTCCTCCACTCCCCCCTGGGGAATCCCAGCCTGCAGGACCCGGAGAGGATGAGTTACCCCCAGCGTCCCCGAAACTCGCTGTCCAGCTTCGACCTTCACATGATAACATGGTAAGAGGAGAAGTCTACAATAATGGTTTTCGCAAAGAGGAGACCATTCATGATTACTGTAATTGATTGAGTAACTATGGGTAATAAGCATAGTTTACAAGTAGCTGATTGATTGCCAGGCGTACTGGGTGTGTTGTCCTTGCTCTCCTCCAGGCTGCCTGTGTCTGGGGCGCTCTGTCTGGAGTCGTCGTCCTCGTCTGAGCCCGACCCGCGGTCCCGCTCCCGACCCCCGTTCTCCAGACTGCTCCTGGTGCTGCTCTCTGAAGTGTGGGACACCCCAAACCTGAAACACACAGGGAGAGAAAGAGAAGGGAGGTTTGAAGAGCGAGAGTTGGGGAGAAAAATAATTGAGTGAGATCGAGGAGAGAGCTGCACATTGGCATAACATCCCCTTCTTTGTTTTTGGATCTTGAATTTTTACCAACCTTGTTCTGGATTTCACTTGTGTTGCATAGTTAATCTCCTTCTCCTCCCAAATGTCCTCCTCCTCAGCATCGTCAAACTGACGTATCCTCTCTTTACAGCAGGCCTCAAAGGCAGTAGCGTTGGCCTGTATTCACACACAGGGAGAGGGAAACACATGTAAACATTTAACTTTCACTACACGCACAATGAAGCTGGTAGACATTACAGAACACAATACAACAACTTACACTATTATCATCAGCATCTAGATTGAAGTTTATTTCTGCAATCCGGTCAAATGTGGCACTTAGGAAAGGAAGGAAACAAAATAGCATTTAATGCAAACAGCAGCTGTTAGCCCCCAGAGGTCTGTCATAGCAAACTGCTGTACAGTCTGTTTCAAAGCTGACTTCTAGTTATTGGAGAAGGAATAGTGGAACGGACGACTAAACTCACTTGATGTTTTCATCATGCTCACTGAACTCCTCATCGTTGAACCCAAACTGATCCACAAAGTTGGCAGTCATCTGCTGGATCTGATAGTCTGAGAAGGCCTGGGGGGAAAAACATGAAATTAGTCCTTTCATAATCATTCTCTTTCCTCATGGGCAGACAAATGTGTTACGGTGCTTTGGCTTCCTACCTGTTGGAGTGACAGATCGTTGGGGAAGGGACTCTCCATATCATCGTCCTCACTGGAAGAGTGTAGGTTATGGGTGCTCACCTGGGACAGACAGAATTAGAGCGTGAGGAAATGACAGACAGAATGTGTAGCAGGGAATGCTTGAGCAAGAAAAATGTGTGTCTATTTGTGTGTTGGAGAGAAACACAGTTACTGGACCTGGACACTGCCAATCAACACCAATAATGAGGCGGCGGGACATGTAAAAAGCAACCCATCATCCCAACCATTGGTTGATACCAGTTCTCACCAGTTCAACTGTGTTTCTCCTGTTGGTCTCTCTCAGGGTCTCATCCACAAAGCTCTCCCAGCGTCCTCTGCAGTCCTCTGGCAACTCTGCAATATCACAGACCAGACCAGTTCTGAGTACTCACCCAGGCACAGTAACTGGCAATGGCAGTTGAACATTCTTTCCTACTTCTGTATTTATAAAAGAATAGGAAGGTATGCAATCTGGCAGCTCATCAAAACACAATACCTTTGATGAGGTCACTGATCTGGGACTGGACTGGTCCTTTCTCTAGGTTCTGTACCACCATGTTGGCCATCCTGGTCAGGTGACCCATGTTACCTCTCCTAGCGCCGCCCTCCGCCCTGAGAGACAAAACCACACACAGGTTAATGACATCTAACAGACGGTGCTATCATGTGTTAGATTCCAGCATTGTAGTGAAACAATACCAAAGGCAGTTCCACAGATTTGAGTGTCTGACATTTTGTCTTACTGTATTTGATCGTTCTCCTCCCAGGCGTCCAGGATCCTCTGTACCAACCGACATTGCTGGAAGAGCTGAGGAGGAAGAACAAAATAATACAGATTCAGAGACAACATCAAAACACAACTTTATAACGCTGTCGGACCAACAGGCTCCGAGACGGCTTCTACCCCCAAGCCATAAGACTGCTAAATAGTCAATTAATGGTACCCAAACTATCTGCACTGACCCTACGCACACTCACTAGACTCCTCAAACGCAACTGTGGACCTCAAAGCCAGTCACACTGCGTTTTTTTCATTGTTCCCCTCTAATCAGGGACTGATTTAGACCTGGGACACCAGGTAGGTGCAATTAATCAGGTAGAACAGAAGACCAGCAGGCTCCAGACTTTGTAGGGTAAGAGCTGAATACCCCTGCACTAGACTATATATACTGTGCCTTGCAAAAGTATTCATCCCCCTTGGTGTTTTTCCTATTTTGTTGAATCACAATCTGTAATTTAAATGGATTTTTATTTGGATTTCATGTAATGGACATAGTCCAAATTGGTGAAGTGAAATGAAAAAAATAACTTGCTTCAAAAAATTCTTTTAAATAAATAACGGAAAAGTGGTTTGTGCATATGTATTCACCCTCTTTGCTATAAAGCCCCTAAATAAGATCTGGTGCAACCAACTACCTTCAGAAGTCACATAATTAGTTAAATAAAGTCCACATGTCTGCAATCTAAGTGTCACATGATCTCACCTGTTCTGAAAGGCCCCAGAGTCTGCAACACCACTAAGCAAGGGGCACCACCAAGCAAGCGGCACCATGAAGACCAAGGAGCTCTCCAAACAGGTCAGGGACAAAGTTGTGTAGAAGTACAGATCAGGGTTGGGTTATAAAAAAATATCAGAAACTTTGAACATCCCACGGAGCACCATTAAATCCATTATAAAAAAATTGAAAGAATATGGCACCACAACAAACCTGCCAAGAGAGGCCGCCCACCAAAACTCACGGACCAGGCAAGGAGGGCATTAATCAGAGGCAACAAAGAGACCAAAGATAACCCTGAAGGAGCTGCAAAGCTCCACAGCGGAGATTGGAGTATCTGTCCATAGGACCACCTTAAGCCGTACACTCCACAGAGCTGGGCTTTACGGAAGAATGGCCAGAAAATAGCCATTGCTTAAAGAAAAGAATAAGCAAACACGTTTGGTGTTCGCCAAAATCCATGTGAGACTCCCCAAACATATGGAAGAAGGTACTCTGGTCAGATGAGACTAAAATTGAGCTTTTTGGCCATCAAGGAAAACGCTATGTCTGGCGCAAACCCAACACCTCTCATCACCCCGAGAACACCATCCCCACAGTGAAGCATGGTGGTGGCAGCATCATGCTGTGGGGATGTTTTTCATCGGCAGGGACTGGGAAACTGGTCAGAATTGAAGGAATGATGGATGGTGCTAAATACAGGGAAATTCTTGAGGGAAACCTGAATTCAGTCTTCCAGAGATTTGAGACTGGGATGGAGGTTCACCTTCCAGCAGGACAATGACCCTAAGCATACTGCTAAAGCAATACTCGAGTGGTTTAAGGGGAAACATTTAAATGTCTTGGAATGGCCTAGTCAAAGCCCAGACCTCAATCCAATTGAGAATCTGTGGTATGACCTAAAGATTGCTGTACACCAGCGGAACCCATCCAACTTGAAGGAGCTGGAGCAGTTTTGCCTTGAAGAATGGGCAGAAATCCCAGTGGCTAGATGTGCCAAGCTTATAGAGACATACCCCAAGAGACTTGCAGCTGTAATTGCTGCAAAAGGTGGCTCTACAAAGTATTGACTTTGGGGGGGGGGGTGAATAGTTATGCATACTCAAGTGTTCTGTTTTTTTGTCTTATTTCTTGTTTGTTTCACAAAATAAAATATTGTGCATCTTCAAAGTGGTAGGCATGTTGTGTAAATCAAATGATACAAACCCCCCAAAAAATCAATTTTAATTCCAGGTTGTAAGGCAACAAAATAGGAAAAATGCCAAGGGGGGTGAATACTTTCGCAAGCCACTGTACACACTTCATTGACACCCCCACACAAACACTTTTACACTAATCATATGCTGCTGCTACTCTGTTCTTTATTTTACTCTTATTATTATCATCTATCCTGATGCCTAGTCACTACACTGCCTTCATGTACCTCATACCTGTGCACATTTATTGATTTTATTTTATTGCTCTTGTTCCTATTTTTTTTGTAAACTCTGCATCCTTGGGAAGGGCTCATAGCAAGCAAATAAAATGTGATGTTTTACACGAGGGTATTACTGCACATAGACAGACGCAGAGCTACCAAGCCACCTACATGTGCCACTAGGGTGTTGTGAAGGGTGGTCTCCTCCACCGGGTCGCTGGCCTTGGCTGGCTCCCCAGCCTTGGCTGGCTCCCCAGCCTCCCCTCCTGCCTCCCCCTGGTTCTCTGGGCCTGCTGGGGGCTTCTCCTCCTCGTGGTTCTGGAGACCAGGGACGGGCCGCTCCTCTGGGCCAGAGTGGTTCAGGATGGACGCCACACACAGCTCCACTTGGAAGTGCAAGAAGTTATTCCATGAGTACTTGAAGAACAGGTCCTGTGGAGAGCAAAGAGCGAGAGAACCGTTGTGACCGATGGTGGGTGAGTGAACGAGAGCAAGAAAGTGAGTGAGTGTGAATGGAGAGGAAACCGAAAGGAGAGGAAATGAATAAAAGAAAAGCGCGTGAACAAAAGAATGAATGCGAAATGTGTAAGTTGCTCTGGATAAGAGCGTCTGCTAGATGATGTAAGTGTAAATGAAAGAGTGAGAGATCATGAGCAGTTTGAGACCCGGCGTTGCAGACACACCAGTAGCTGGTCCATGGTGGTGAGCTTGCAGAGCTCCTGACAGACACTGGGGGCGCTGGTCTGCAGCAGGGCAGCCACCAGCCGGGCCACGTGAAGGCGGGCGTTCCCCAGCGGCTCCTCCAGAAGGCCAACGGTCGTCAGTATTGCACTTTTCTACACACATAGAAACACACACCATGTTCAATAAAATGACTAAACAGTCCATCAACAGTCCAATGCATACAGGAAAAACTGTGTTGAACAAGTTGATTTCAATTATGTGCGTTAAATGGTTGTAAATCCCCTGAACAGTTTATTTATTAAAGTATGGTTGGAATTCTACTGCAGTCTGCTGGCTTCCAACATAATCGAATAAGACAATTTTAAACAAAAATGTATTTGTATGTTTCATAAAAATGATTGACTGTAGCCTGACTGAGTGTCTCTCTTTCTTTCTTAGTACCCACTGACCACTGTAAACTGATCAGCCACAGCCATACGGCCTTACTGTATGTCCTTACCTTGGGTGGATTCAGGAGAAGCTGCTGGAAGTCCTTTAGATGGGGCTCAATGGCATGTAGAATACTGCTGTTGACAGTGTAAGTCCTTTCATATCCCTGAGAATAGAGATCCATCAGCCCCTCCAACCTGGGACGGAGAGAGAGAACGAGGGAGGGATAAGGAAAAAGATGTTCACATGCTAAAATAGCTGGGGAGATGGTCCCTGTCCAGGAACAACCTCTAGCCCCTACCCCTGCCCCTGCCTTAAACATTTGTGGAGATCTGAGAGGATTGGACAGGTGTAAGCAATGTGGTGATAAATCCAGCCAGCCTCTCAGAAGGCGAGGTGGAGGTATTACCATATAGCTTAACTCTATCATATCCTTTTAAGATCTCCACAAGTGGCTAGAGTTGTTTCTGGACAAGGCAATGGAACGAGATATGAGGGAGGAAGAGTTTATATGAGAGAGAACAGTTGTTCCACTCACCCGGACCTCCTGGTCTCCAGTAAGGTAAGTAGCACTTGAGTTCCGTTAACAATGGAGGCCTCACTCCTCTCCCCCTCAAACATGGTCTTCAGGAGCCCCGCTACGCTCTCCTGCGACTCTAGTACAGCCAATAAGGGGTCAGCCTCGACGTTCTCCTGCATCTGGTTGGCCTGGTCTCGACTAAGGCGGATGATGTCACAAAGCGTCTGGGACGCATTTGATTGTCTCTAAAAAAAAAAGAAAAGAAAAAAATGTAAAAAAACTACTATACTTCTGACCAGATGGTTAATATGAACTACCATGCCTTGTCCAGGTAGAGTACTGCAATATCAGACTAAAGTCTACTCACTTCCTCGTCTTTGCCTGTATGGATGAGCTCTGTGAGTCTCTGAATCAGCTTCTCTTCGTTCAGCCACTGAGATAAGGAAAGAAAAAGTACGACAGGGAATGAATGAGAGAAATACAAGACGTCCAAGTCAATAAGAAATGATATTTCTAATTGAACACAAAATGTATGAGAACAGGAATGGCTGGCAGACAGACAGACCCACAGTGGCAGCTTACATTGAGGACCTCCTGCCTCAAGGGGGCAGGCTCCACACAGCTGATGAGGCGAAGCAGCAGGTCCATCATGGCGGAGGCGTCGATGTGTTTCAGCACCAGGCCGATGAAGCCATCCTTTTTCCTCAGGAAGGAGATTACCTGGAGCAAAATAGACATTTGGTGAGCTCCAGATAGGTCCTTACATTTTCTTTATCCACCTTTATGAATTCTTGGGCATTGAGATTACCTGTTCTGTTTTCCTAGCGATGAGGTTGCCAATGGTCTTGCTGAAGAAGCTGGCTAATAGCGGGTTGAGGGGCGGGTCCTGCTCCAGGAAGTGGTAGAGAGTCTCCAGGAGTGACTCGTCCCCGCCCAACTTGTCGTTGATGAGGGACACGTCTGATGTCAGGAGCTCACAGGCGATGTTAGGGAACCTGTAATGTGGGTCGACAACAACAGGATGAGAGGGGGAGAAAACAGTCTAAGGAAAGGGTGTCAGTGTGGGAGGGAGGTGTACAGTCTGTATTCATTCTTGAAATATGATACTTTTACGATGTTTGGAAATATTCTGACGATGCTCATTTCGTCATTTCTGAATTCATGTTTATTGGACTGAGTATGCTGAAGACCATGTTGTGTATGCTATGCTAAGGGACCCAATCAAGATCAGGGCCCAGTTTCCCAAAAGCATCTTAAGGCTAAGTTAATCGTTAGAACCATAGGAGTGAGTATGGTTCTAACGATGAACTTAACCTTAAGATGCTTTTGGGAAACCAGGCCCTATTGGGTGTTCTTTGTGTCTTGTAAGCTTCTTTACATGGCTAGATTTTGTCTACAAGAGGGCATGCATAGAGTTAGGAATTAGAATAGTAATTTAATAGGTTTTCTATGAGGGCATTATCAAACCCAACGCCAGCTGTTGTCCTTTTCTGTCACATTTAGAAGAATCAACCTAAAAACATGAACTAATTTAGAGGCATCTATCATGGCACTGGTAGTTCTGTTCCCAGTTCATGACGTTGTGAGTTCAAAACATCCTATTGTGTTTCTACACTGTCAATTATCAGTCTTCAACCTTAAAGCCATCAAAAACGTATCTTGGCTCCCATTAAGGCCGTGATTCAATCCAATCACGGGTTATAGGCATTGTGGCTTTTAAAGGCAATGTTCCCGTTTTTGCAGAGATCCCATACACAGTAACCGCTGCATATGTCGGCTCAATAGAAATTGCCTTTAAAAGCCGCAATGCCTATTATAGATGGGATTGAATCCCAACATATTTTCAAAGACATTTCACATTTCCTGAAGGAGACAATGGGTGAGAGGTAACAACCTGGCCTCACACGTCTAAACTTGTGGGTTCAAATCTAGTAGGCTTTGTTTTTGTTTGAACAATTCTTAACATCAAATATTTGAAGAGAACTGTGTATTTTTTGGGGAGTATGAGGTAAGACCATTGCCTCAAGCATTGGTTCAAAGGTTTGAATCTAGCTGGCTGCGCTTGTGTTTGTTCTACTCAACCTCAACTGTGTAAAGAGAGCATGTATAGCGAAGTAGTCAGTGGCTCTGGGGTAAGAACCTTGCCTCCAAAACTGATGGTCATGGGTTCAAAGCTAACTGGTTGTGTTTTAGTTTGTGCTTTCACAATTCTCAATGTCAATCATACGCAGAGGCATGTATGAACTGCGAATGAGTTGTGGCTCTGGGGTAAGAACCTTACCTCCCATACTGATGGTTATTGGTTCAAATCTAACTGGTTGTGCTTTCTCAATGTCAAACATATGTGTTTAAAGTGTGAAGGAGTTGTGGCTCTGGGGTAAGAACCTTACCTCCCATACTGATGGTTATTGGTTCAAATCTAACTGGTTGTGCTTTCTCAATGTCAAACATATGTGTGAAGGAGTTGTGGCTCTGGGGTAGGAACCTTTCCTCCTATACTGATGGTTATGGGTTCAAATTTAACTGGTTTTATTTATGTTCTTGAGGAGTGGCTGCCACAAAAATGGTTGGAGGGCAGTGGTGTTGTAAGGGAGTGATGATCAGATTTGACCGTTCAGACAAGTTGCATGGCCAGGAATCAGATTTGTATTTGATTTCAAACCACCTACGAATGTGGCTTGAAATATCTGATTCCATGTGTGTTTTGGCTGTTCAGACTGTAGGAAAATGAACAGATTCTAAACAGATATTCCAACAAAAAAAAAAAGGATTTGAGTCACTTCAAACTGCTAATGTGAACAAGGCTTTAGTTTTTATAGGCAAAATCTGTATTTAAATACCAAGTGGCCATTGTGCTCCAGCCCCTTTAACCTCCTCCAATCATCACAGCTGCCCTTCGACCAACTCTGCAGATAACAGCTGAGCAGACATAACTGGATTTGAACTCATTAACGACAAGGCGAGGACTAGACCCCACAGCCACAAGCTCTTTCACTCTAGACAGGGATCTCTCTGTGTTTGACATTGAGAATCACAGGAAAATAAAAAAGACCGTAATAGTGTATCCGTGCTGGTCTTGCGTTGAAACTTGGCAGTTGGTACTTCTCATCCACTGAGCATAGAACCCAGGCAATGTCAGAGCATGTTACGGAGAAGCCCCTTTCATTTCGTACAACTGGTTTTTAAAGGGAAGGTCAGTCCGTGATGGCATAAGCATAGGGTGTATTTGAATATTTATTTCATTCAAAGTATCCTTTGTTTAGCACAAATGTTCTCTTACAATAATGACATAATATACACGTGTGTTGAGCGGCCACATCTCAGCCCATCCCTCTTCCCCCTCGGTCAACCCTTTTCTCTCACTTAAAGCGGCTCTTCTCCTCTAGGTCAGCAGGGGGCTCTGTGGTGATGAGGTTGACCAGCTCTGTCATGCAGTGGTCCTGGGAGAGGAAGAGCAGCAGCCGGCGGTTCTGGGCCTTGCACTCCTGCAGGACATCGTCCTCCTCCATGAGCTCCCGCAGCGTCACGTCCTCCCGGTCCAGCAGCTGGTCGATGTGGGACGTGGTGTGCAGGTCAAACTTCCAGAACATGATGGCTGCTTGGACAGGGGGCACAGCCCTAGGAGGAGAAGGAAGGAGAGAGTCAGAGACGCAATGTTGGCATGGCGCCCTAGTAGCAGCCTAAGCAGAGAGCTCCTGTAAATGTGTTTTTAAACGTTTTTTTTTTTTTATCAGCTGTTTTGTTTTTGATAACATTGAGTTTTGTTGCATGTTTCTGGTGGTTTTGATCTTGTAGCCCTCTACAAGATCACCACCAGACACTTCAACCATCTCCCTGACTACCTTCCTCTGTGCAAGCCATGAACTGTCCCTCTCCATCTTTAAAGGATGCATACACTCAGACGTGGCCTCTTGGTTGACCTAGCCAACTATAGTTAGGCTACTCACAATGATGTATTGGTTGACCTAGCTAACTAAAGCTAGGCTACTCATGATGATGTATTGGTTGACCTAGCTAACTAAAGCTAGGCTACTCATGATGATGTATTGGTTGACCTAGCTAACTAAAGCTAGGCTACTCATGATGATGTAGCTATAGCTAGGCTACTCATGATGATGTATTGGTTGACATAGCTAACTAAATCTAGGCTACTCATGATGATGTATTGCTTTAGTTTTTTGCTTTTGAAGCGCTTTGAGATTATGAAAAGAAATGTAATTTACTAAAAAGGAGAAGAGGAAGAAAAAGGGGGAGATTAAAAGAGGTGAGGTTCATGCGTAGGTGGGGAGGGTAACAGGGGAAATACACACACAAAGATGAAAACAATGAAGCAGGAACATCTAAAAACATCCACATAAACACAGTCACTGACTCGGTCCACACATGAACAACAAACTCATTACAGATATAATTTTGTGCTTACCAGTAGATGAAATGTGGGTATCTTTAATCAGACCTCCCTCACAGACAGGCAGGCATTTGTGTTTGTGCAGACGGCAGAGAGAGTGGCGAGGCCTGGCATTTATCAGCATGGGTCTCCTCTTAGAACATGGGCCTCCTTAGTACACAACACACTGAAGGGCTCACCATAACCTGAGAGAGAGAAAGGGATGGGGGTTACAATAAATTATAATTAAATTCATATAGGACCTTGCATCAGCTCTCAAAGACATCTATTATTAGTCAGCAGCAGTATTTGCATAGTCATCTTTAAACACAAGATGCATGTGTTGCATCATATTTACTCAGACTGCTTGACATCACAAGAAGGATTCTGAACAGAAATGTTCAAGAAAGACGTTTGTCTGGCTGCCATTAGTTGTAAGGTCATGACCTAGCCTTATAGTTAGTAGACTGCTAGTGAGAAAGCAGGGTTTGACTTTTGAAATCTTAGCCTCGGGCAGCCAAACCCTAAGTCAACCTGCTTCTATAGAATTCTTAGCTTCAGTTTTATGAATGAGACAATGAACTGATGTGCCAACAGTTACAACAGCTTGCCCTGACTTGCCTTGTGGCTTATAAAAAACTAGGCCTAGACTAACGTTATATATCAACTCAATTTAGCCTAACAACGGTGAAATGCGCAATGCTTTGTGTTGTGTCGTCAAGAACACAAACAACAAAGAACTCCAGCTAACTTAATTACCTGAAGACAGTAGTGAATGGCATTTAAGCCAACACAATGGAGAGGCTCACACTGAAAAATGGGCATGCCATCAACTACGAGATGCTAGCTGGAAAATCTTAAACAAAATTCCAGATGCATGCTTTGGGTCTTGTTAGGCCTATGCAAATGCTTTACGAAATGAGATGAGCATTTTGAAATGGATTATAGGCTTGCATAGGCTACCAATTACGGTCAAATTCATGAGAACTTTGTCGTAAGTCTAATGTATGAATACTGTGCTGACTACCAGGGTTAGCTGCCTAGCTACTACAGTTAATATCATTACCTGTATGCTTTAAAAAGATATGCAGAAGAAATTGCATATAGTGCACACTGCCCTTTCCTGGACCCTCACTCACACATCACTAATGTGAAAAGGTTGTGGTTAGCTCTAGCTACTTCACTGTTTTTGACGTCAGCATTGCACACTAAACAACCTAGCTATAGCCTAGGCAACCACAACTATAGACAGGAAATGAGAATAGTTTCGAAAAATCTGTTGGCTATGGTTGCTACGGTAAACACACTAACCTATCAAGACCATCATTCAGACATGTTAGAAGGGACAAAGTCAAACCGACTTGCTTAGTCAACAAAAGACGAATGTGCTGGCCTGTGCAATACAACACTGACTGGCCGCCCACACAACACAAGAATGGGTCTGAAAAAGGAAATCAACGTGTTTCCCTTCTTTTTCCACTTATTTGGACAACCCTGCTCTGCACGTGCGGAGCATCCATCTGGCATACATTTACACAGAGCTCACTAGTGCAACAATAACCCCCAAAGTGCTACACAGGAAAAAGCAAAAACTTGACTTCTCATCTAAAATAGAACTCACCAGGGGCATCCTCAACAAAACAGTCCACTGGCTAATGTAGTAAATGATGAAAAGAGGAACAATGGTTGAAGAGCAATCAACTGGATGCTATGACCCAACAGTAGCCTGTCATTAAGCAAAGCAAGTGGCTTATGGGGCAGTGTAGTAATGCAGCGTTAGTGCACATGCTCGTCAGAACTTCCTATTTCCTAGTTGTGATGTTGGATATACAACTTTGTTTCATTCATGTGCTTTTTGATCGGAACAATTCGTCAACCAACAAGATTTTAGTTAGCTTGATAAGCTAGCTAACATTGCTAATAATAAAAGTTTGCTAGCTTGTTGACAATATGGTCAATCTAGCTACATTATCCATATTGATAGGTTGTAGTTGTCAACAATTTTCTCAGAGTTTCCCACTTGTAATTCAGACTTGGAGGGTCGTTTAAGTGAAACTTCCCAGTCGGAACTAGGAATTTCTGATAACTCCGATGGCATGTGAACGCAGCATAGACAGCAATCAGAGGGCAGGCTATGTCACAAATCTTAGATGGCTTCCTTTCCTTGTCTCCTCACCTCCATGACCACTGATTAGTTAGGCAAAAGCAAGATGGTGGAAACGTATAAAGTATACTACGATCAGTGGTTATGAAGGAGAGTTGATAGATTAAAGGAGGCTATCTAAGATAATTTGGACATAGCCAGCCTCTCCCATCTCCTAATTAGGTGCTTATCAGTCTCAGTTGGCTGCACTGCTAAGCACGCGCAGGTGTGCTTCTCCATGAGTTGCTAACAAAAGTAGCAACAGGGAGCCCCATTTAAGATGCTCTTTCTTATTGCCACCTTATACCAAGGATTCAAGATGTAGTTGGTTTTGGATAATTGCTTTATTTACGAACTTGACTGTTCTATTTTGTCTGTATGCCTATCATGGACCTCAGCCACCTGAACCACAGCCTATTCTCCCTGCTTCCATTACTTTGATGCGGGCAGTATAGGAGTTTAATGCCAAAACCTGTCAGAATGGCCAATAGCCCCCAATCTCTAATGGACATTTATCATTGCTACAGTTGTCAAAGTGTCTTATTATTATTTGTATTATTGTCTCATGTAAACATGTATATTATTTTGTATTATTGTTTCATTCACTTCTCAACCCCCCCATTCTACTTTTCCATGTTGATAATTTCTCTGAATAACCGTTTGTAAGATGAGGAACCCTTTAGCAGGGTTCTTCAATTCTGGTCCCGGAGGGCCGAAACACCTCTGTTTTTCATCCTCTCCTTCTAATCAGGGGCTAATTCAGACCTGGGACACCAGGTGAGTGCAATTAACTACCAGGTAGAAATAAAAATCTGAAGTGTTTCGGCCCTCCAGGACCGGAATTGAAGAACCCTGCTTTAGGGTCTACTATCACTCCTTGTCTGACAATGCAGGGATGGTGTTCTGTAGAAATGTAAAATGATATGGTGGTGGCCTTGGCAAGAAATGCACATCAACTGCTGAGTGTTGGTAACTCACCTTTCTGTTTACTTCACAAGTCACTACTGTAGTACTTGCTGGCTACTTCTATTCACTACTTAGAGATTTGACATTGATTATTTATAAGGTAACGCTGCCAGTGCCAAACCCTTGCCCTGCAGTTGGAAACGGGGTTGAGTTTGTTTGTTCAATGGATAGAAATTCCAAGACCGTCGATTTGTTTCTAGACAACTACAATTTTACAACTGTGTGGAATTTTCCGCAACAAGTATATCTTCACGAATGCAGGAAGTAACATGTTAGGTAGTTAATAACATTTCTTGCAACCGACACATGATCTTGCGAACGAACTTCACTTCTCTCTTTTTGGTCTCGCTAACGTCGAATGTCTGAACAACAGCAGCTAACGTCAGCTAGTATTAGTTAGCTAGGACACATTAGCAAGCGAAATAGCTTCCTAATTCAGTTAGCAAAGTAGATTGGCTGAGCCAGAGGTATTCGACATAGACAGTCAAATGTAGAGAGAATCCAGAGCCGCTAGCTTTCCAGGTAGTTAGCTAACTAAACGTTACCATACAATTTAGCTAACGTTAGCACAAGTTGAGCATATTAGTATCAACTTTGTCGTTGTTCGTTAGTTAATGGCTGGTTGTCGGCGTTAGTTTCTCTCGGAGTCCGATAACTAGCAGCTAACGTTAACTAACATTAGCATAACTTGAGCTAGCTAGCTAAATTGGCAAAAGCTAGCTAACCCTCTTTAGCTAACTAGGTACTGTCACTGATAGCTTAACCAGATAGTTAGTCGCCAAGCACAAATAACTCACCAGCTTTAGCTAGCCAACGTTGGTTCTGAGAAACTTACCGTGTTGTTCAAAGTTTGCAATCCACTCGTATGTACGGCTAGAAGTTGGCTAACGCGACCTACCTTCGTTTGCTAATAACTAACGTTAGTTAGCGAACTAGCCAAACGTTATTTGTTTTGATGGGTCAGGCTGACGAGCAGTATCAGCAAAGTATCTGTCAACCTGGTGACACAGATATTAGTCTCTTGCAACGGACAGGCAGTTACCTCACATTTGTACCTTGTATATTCAATATTATTACGCGTACTGTCTATTTATATCCTCTACAGTAAATAAATTCAAATGCTAGCCTTTTCCCAGCTCAAGCATGCAAAGCAGGAAAAACTCGGTCATATTTTCGAATCAAAATGGCGAATATTCTCGCGGAGGCGCGCAGGGGAGTGCGCATTGACTTCTTCTATGGCCGGGGTGTCAAACTCATTTTGCCCAGGGGCCACATTCGGTCTCCAACTATGTCCGGAGGGCCGCACTGAAAATGGGTTATGTTACTGTACCTCACCATCAAAATGTGCAAAAGATAGTCCTCTATCCATCGTTTTTGGAATGTTCGATACACCCTTACTGTTTACCTTTAATTTCCGTGATTATTAGGGAGCTGCACACATTCAAGAAACTGTATAAAACAGTCCATTATAATTTCTACACAGTTTCGAGTTGGTTTTAGTCATTTTAAAGTATACTGATCAAAAATGTAAACGCAACATGCAACAATTTCAAAGATTTTACAGAGTTACAGTTCATATTAGGAAATCAGTCAATTTAAATAAATTCATTAGGCCCTAATCTATGGATTTCACATGACTGGGAATACAGAAATGCATCTGTTGGTCACAGATACCTTAAAAAGAAGGTAGGGGTGTGGATAAGAAAACCAGTCAGTATCTGGTGTGACCACCATTTGCCTCATTCAGTGCGACACATCTCCTTCGCATAAAGTTGATCAGGCTGTTGATTGTGGAATGTTGTCCCACAATTTTCAACTTCAATAGCTGTGCGAAGTTGCTGGATATTGGCAGGAACTGGAACACGCTGTGCCTGTGGTACACGTAGATCCAGAGCATCCCAAACATGCTCAATGGGTGACATGTCTGGTGAGTATGCAGGCCATGGAAGAACTGGGACATTTTCAGCTTCCAGGAATTATGTACAGATCCTTGCTGAATGGGGCCGTGCATTATCATGCTTAGGACTGCACATACCATAACACCCACCGCCACCGTGAGGCCCTCTGTTCAACAACATTGACATCAGCAAAAAAATCTGGGATCTTTTAATTCAGCTCATGAAACATGGGACCAACACTTTACATGTTGTGTTTATTTTTCTGTTCAGTTTACATTGAGTCATTTTAAAGTATATATCTCCCGAGTGGCGCAGTGGTCTAAGGCTGTGCCACTAGAGATCCTGGTTCGAATCCAGGCTCTGTCGTAGCCGGCCGTGAGACCCGTGGGGCGCACAATTGGCCCAGCGTCGTCCAGGGTAGGGGAGGGAATGGCCGGCAGGGATGTAGCTCAGTTGGTAGAGCATGGCATTTGCAATGCCAGGGTTGTGGGTTCGATTCCCATGGGGGGCCAGTATGAAAAAATATATATATATTTATAATGTATGCACTCACTAACTGTAAGTCGCTCTGGATAAGAGTGTCTGCTAAATGACTAAAATGTAAATGTATATTCTCCCTGACTGTCTAGCTTGAATTTCTGTGATTATTAGCGAGCTGGACTCAGTCAAGAAACTGTATAAAAAGGTCTATTATCATTATTCTTTTTTTTTACTCAAACCACCCGCTTTTAAACCACAAACTTTAAGGTGCATGCTTCCACCTACTGTGCTGGAGTGTGTGGTCAATCACTGTTTACATTAGCTCTACATGTATAAAGGGAAACAAACCGATAAACCTAAATCCACATACCTAACTGTACTATTAACAACATTTAAAAGAGCCCTACTAATAATAATATAATATGCCATTTAACTTCTATTAACTTCTAACAGACCCTTCCCCATCCCTTCCAAATGACCCTACACTTCAATCTTTCCCTCTCTTCAACATAATTACAACAATATAACAACACATGCTCCACTGTTTCATCGACCATACATTCCAGACACAAAGCAGATGTAATGACGAGTTCAATGTACAATGTCCTAGACACAACTGAGCAAACATCACCTCTTCCTTCCTAATCTGACCTTTGAATCTTGGTCTGTCGACCTTTCTTGGTGCAAAGACTTCAGAGAGAGACGTGGAATAAACTATAGCTCTTTGCTTCTGTTCCCTGTCGAGACTGTCAATTTATCAAACAATATAATTTCCGTTATTACATTTTGATTGGGATAAACAGTTGATTTATTTTTCAAAAAATTCACCAGCTCCTGGCTGCATGCATGGGGAATGTTCTGTCTGTCTGATACAGTTTTCAATACATTGGGACCAGGTTGGGGCTTAAGTGGATTGTTGACAACAAGCTGCATATTAATGTAAATAAATCACAAGTACATATGACATTTCCTGTCTGCAACATTACTGTCTAGGATAGTGGACCTAATGGTCTTGGCCTGCTCCTCTGATAAGGCCTTTTTCCACCAGAGTGGACTAGAGGTCTTCGATAATTCCATCATAAGATAATCAATTGATTTACCGCTAATTATCAGTTGAATACAGAAATGACCATGCATCATCTGCACTGTGCATGGAATAACTTTAATTTTTCAAGTATGCCTACAGATCTAATACAATGTTCAAACATACGTTTTTCTGCACAAACACAATGCATTACATTTGCAACTCAGTTATTATGTATGATAAAGATATTAATGACTTTATTATATTTGTTAGATATTGATTTATCTCACTGGACTTCTTCTGATGCTGCGTTGAGCTGGGATGAAATGCGGAAGATGGAATTCATGTCGTAGGCCTGGGCGAGGAAGTTGGCGGATGGCGAGATGAAGCGAGGCAGAAAGAAGAGTGTGAGGTTCAAACCCAAATCAACATCTGCGAAACACAAGCAGAGTACCTTCTCCATGCAGGCATACTTCAACTTCTCCCCCTAGCATAGCCTGCTGGTTAACATAGTCTTCATGTTATTAACACATAACAACAAGTACAGAAGAGATAATTACGCTCCTGAAAACCCTGAGCAGTCAACGGATAGTGCTCTCAGAAATTGAACCTGACAGAAGTGAAGAGGAAGAACCTGTGCCGACAGGTGAGGTGAAGCCTTCCGAGCCTCACCCCAATGATCAGGAAAAAATATTGTGTGTCTGCTGCCCAGAGGGAGAGGGCGCTATGCGACTCGGGATGAGAGCTGTGTCCTGCTTTGCTCTCTGGAGTAGAGCGCTGCTGAAAGGAGTGATAACTGGGGTAGCGTTGAATGTTGAGGTGGATCGACTGAAGTTGAAGATCCCCGGTGTCTGTGATGCATACCGTTTGGTGCGATGCAGACCCGGTGGCAAGCAAAAGACTGAGGAGACCCTGCCTGTCCTTACTGTAGGGGATTTCCCTCATTCCTGGGAAAAAAAAAAAAAAAAAAAAACTCCCCCCTCAGAACACATCGGATAACTCCACCTGTCATTAAATTCACTAAACCTATAAATAACAAACCCATAACCACCTTCCGGTAATCTACTGATTTAAACCTGTTGCATTAATTTATTAAAATATAAACCTATTGTTTAATAAATCCACTGTTTGCATTGAACACATCTCTCCATCTCTCTAGGTATTGACTAATAGCCTCACTGTCTCCCTGCTTACACTCGTGGACTTTGGAGAAGTTGGCATGTCTGTGATAATATTCTCAGATTATCACAGAGTTGTGCCAATTTATCTCCATAAACCCCTCCTTCTGCCCACTCTAGAACCGGCGCATTCCCATCTCCGGGAACCCAGTTTCCTCTCACTGCCGCCCAGTCCTTTAACACTATCTGTCTGACTGCCCTCTCTAGTTCCCCTGTATTCAGCTTAAAGCTGGCGGTCAGCCCTTCCATATCTCTTCTGAACTGGTGTACCCCCGTCTTAGGGTGAGGTATCCCTTCCACTGCTCTCACTACATCTCTCTGCTTTGTTTACTAAATCCTGGCATTAGTAAATTCTATCCACACACCACCAAAAACGAATAACATATTTGCATACACATAACTAGAAAGCATGAATTTAATACCATTCTTGCTTAAACAATGCAATTCAACATTTCTCATCACCCAATTTGAATTTATCTCCATAGTATTCATATCCAATGTAGTGATTGACGTTCCTTAATGGAAACCCTAAATTGGCTTTGTACAATATTATATTAATTATGTCTCACCCATGACGTATGTCTACGTTTGGGTGAGCAAGTTAATATATAATTATTATTCCAATTATTATTTTATGAAGTCTCTAGCCTCTCATTCAACACAAATCCCCATCATCAAATATACTCCCAGCAGAACTGAAAAAAACAAAACAGACTGTGATTTCCAGGACACTGCTCCTTTGTTCTGGCCTTACTATCTCCCCGAGAGTTGGCACTCCCTTAAGGTCTCTCCCAATCTGCTCTTGGTAAACTGCAAACCTTTTAACCTCTATGTGTTGCTGTGCTTTTCTCCACCCTATCAAAGTATTTTTAATGGTCCTGCTTATCTCTGGTCTCATTCCACTGAGGAACAGTATATTTTTAATTGCTGATGGTAGGGCGTATCATTCCCCTGTCTCTGGTCTGGTTCGGGTATGCCACTGTTTGCGTTAAACACATCTTTAACTCTCTCTAAGTACTGGCTGACAGTCTCACTATCCTCTTGTTTACACTCATGTACTTTAGAGAAGTCTGCATGACGATGGTAATGTTCTCTGAGGCTATTACACAATTCAGTTATTTTCCCAACATACTCTCCGTGATCGGCCCATGGCAAAAGTGCCCTCTGGGCATCCCCTGAAACCCACTGCCCTCTAACGGCAGCCCAAACCTTACTATTCCTGTTTTGGGGTGGTCATTCCTTCTACCGCTCTGGCCATGTCTTCCGTGTTCATGGCCTGTCTGCTAAATGGCATATTATTATTATTATTATTACTGTATACATCTAAGGTTGCTGGGGCCCCTTCATTCCCTGCCAATAGATTAAGTAAGGCTATCAGGGGTACTGGCCCCCTCCTACTCTCTCATCTCCTGACTCATACTGACTCCCTCCTGAGCTCAGCTCCTAACTGGACTTTTGTCGTGGGGTTCAAGTCTCCTCAGGGACCTGGTCTTCCACCCTTCGGTCCCTTGACCCCCCTATTGTACCCTAGTACTCTAGTTACTTTCTTAGCCTTCTCTTTCCGTCTCTCTCTCTCTCTTTCTAATTTCTGCAATGACCAATTGGGTTGCTGCTGTTATTCCAAACATTTCCTTAGAACCTCAACTGTACTATCTTCCTTTGCCTTATCCTCAACCCCCCTCTGTGCTCCCTCAGCTTCCCCTTGGTTCTGGTAAGGGGGTAGAAACTCCAAAATGGCAGCCTGCTGTGGCACCCTTCCCCTCACCACTACCACCTCATCGTCTGGATTTATTCCTCCAGGCCTGATCTGCCAGGGAGGTGTATAGTCTTGATCTAGACCTTTCTACAGGGGGAGCTGTGGGTTCTGTCTTAGACCTCTCTCTCTCTCTCTCACTGCTTCTTTCTCCTTTACACACCTTATGTATCTGTTTAAGCATGGATTCGAGTTTATCTGCGTCCAGACGTCCCTCAAAACCATACCTCTCCCTCCACCTGGTTACATAATGGAGATTTCTTCTATCCCTGGATTCCATAAATCTCTCATCTCTGGTTGACCCCGGGACCTCCTTGGAGGGTTTGCTTCCCATATTGGCAGGACTCTTTGATCGTCCTATACCCAAAACTTTGAACAATTACTTTATGGCTTTTACCAAATTCCTGAATCTCACCTTTATTTGAATTTAGATTACTTCCAACTCTCTAATAATTGTTTTTGTCACTTTAACTGAGTTGTTAGGTATTAAATAATTGTACAATTTTGCTTTTAATGATTTATTCGATCATTAATTAATTTCTTATATGTTTCTTCCTCAAAATAGTCAATTATAATTACTTACTTCCTCTCTATACAACCACCTGGAACCACCCCTTCCTGTATATGTAGTTTTGACTAGTCCCCCAGAATTATCTCATACTCTACGGAGGAATTTATCCCCACAATGTAATCTTGATAATTCCTGACAGTCTCATACAACAGGAATGGGTTCTCCCTCTTCTCTATACAATCACCTGGAATTATTCATAGATGTGACTTTTGAGCAAATATTAGGTCTCACACGTATGCAACCTTACATGATTATTGGTTAACACCATCGGTAACCCGGAGTTTGTAAGGCTCCAGTTTCATGAAACGGATAGAGTTACGGCAAAATCTACAGTTGTTTGTGACTTTTTACTTTACTAATATTCTATTTCTCACACATGCTATTTTAATTCCTTCTGGTGTACTTTTTGTATTTGTTTAACCCGGATTATTTGTTGACTGTTCTATAATCTCTTACAGGTTACATCCCTTAGGTGTACTTTTAATTGTTACTTCTATTTCAACACCGGGTAGTTTCTTTTAGTAATGGCCTATTACCGTGAATCGTTACGGACCCACCAACATTTCACTTAAAATGGCTACGCATTGATCAATTTGCTACTTTAAATTATGACGTTACCCTCAGTCATTATTTTAGCAAGTTCTCAAATCAATTTCACCAAGTAATGACCTTATCCTTGCAGCCGAGATTCAATGTAGGATTCCGTCACTGTCTCTGTCATTAATCAGGTGTCCTCTGGCCTGTCTTAACCCTTAATGTCAAAGGGCAGGACTTTCTATTTACAATCATTTAGTATCATTCGCCCGTCTACGGTTTTCAGAGTTACCTGGATTGACAGAGGCAGGTATTGGATTCCGGCTCTCGAAGGACCAAACTGTTAAGTGAATTATTTAACAAACTATTTCAGTGTCTCTGTGCGTCTCCCAAAATCAAGAAACGGACAGAGTCCCGGTCTGCATAGTCAGAGATATTTATTCATTGAGAATTCTGCCATCACAATTTCAGAGTCCATCTTTTATACTTATACGTCATACAAAAATCCCTCCTCTCTGTAGGCAGGCTGTAGTTCTCCACTTTATAATTGCTCTCCTGACCATCAGTTCACACACACACACACACACACACACACACACACACACACACACACACACACACACACACACACACACACACACACACACACACACACACACACACACATACATACATACACACACACACACATGCATACACACACACACACACACATTTTCTTATCATAGTCTCTCTCCTCCCTAAATTCCTCAGTTATCTTGGTTTCTCAGTTGCCTGTAGACAGTTCTCCTTGTCCTTTGTTGTCTGGCCTAACTCTTACTCACATTGCTAAATAGTAGCACAATGTCATAATCTTTACTGGTCCTACACTCACACATTACCAGGTAGTAGATTCTAACACATCTCACACAGTTTCAGAGTGTAATAATTAGTCCCTACTAAGAAAGTACTAATCATACTTAAAACAAGAACATTTCACAACTATATTTTAGGGTGGAACATTTAGTCATTATTTTTAACTTGTATATATTTTAATTCCTATATCAGGGGGTGACCATGTTGCTGGGGTTCAGAAATGCAAGTGAGACAGGTTGATGTTTCTAGGGTGAGAGCAGTGCACAAAGTGTCATTTGCTGAGGCAGTGATGAAAGTAGAGGATGGAGGGCAAAGTGTGAGAAAGCCTGAGAGGATCCCTGTGAGTAGTAGGCCAATACAGAGTGACCCGAACAGTTTGTGCTTTAGTAAGGTTGGCTTCTTGGTGCTCATTGCTATGGTCATTAATTGTACCGCACAGATGGAAAGAAAATCCCAGAAGATTGAACTGGTAGTAGCAGCAGCAGAGATGTTTTTGGGTGTCAAAGATTTTAGTGCAGAAGAACTACTGGGGGTTCTGAGAGAAGGGGTTCCAGCCTCCCAGGCCGACGGCCTGGAGTAGGATCTCTCACAGCCAAAGTAGTGGGAAGGGGTGGTGGGGTGTGTTGGGGATAGTGGTATATACAGGAGCTGGTTAGACGATGGTGCAATTTCCTTTTCCCCCCATATCCCTTTTTTTTGTGAACAAATGTGCAAAGCACTTTCCGAACTCTGACAGGCAGCAATACACAACGAAGCGTCTAGTCTGACGGAAAAACTACATGAAGAAGAAGAAGAAGAAGCAGAAGCAGAAGAAGCAGAAGCAGAAGCAGCTGCATTGAACCACATAGTTTTTAAACCCAGAGGTGCAACATCGCGAGACTTTTGGGAACGCTTACCAAGCAGACCAGGCCGGGGTTTTTGTTTGAAAGTCAATGAGAGAAGTAAATAATTATTCCTAGTTGTTCATTTTTTCAAAATCTAAAGGCACAACCTAGATTCAAGCGAATGTATTTAGTAGTTGAACATGTTATAACTACAACTGCGATAAAGTGACAAACTGACACGTTTTTATTTTCGTCAAAAACGACTTTATATTGAAGGAGTGCCTTTGATTTTGCGGCATGCACATGCGCAGTTTTGCGCGTGACGACCGTTGTTTCTGCACATGAGCGTAGCTAGCCAACGTCGCCATGATATCGCCTACAAGCGTGATCGGGGATTTCTATCATAGAAGCAGTTTCTGTCTATCTTTATACTGTACTGTCTTTGGTTGAAATCTCGTTTTTTGCACCTCAGTGGTGGTTTCCACTAATTATCACAGCCACAAAGTATAAATTGACTATAGCGTAAAAATTCATGAAAACAAAAATGTGCTTTTTGGTCATAATTTAAGGTTAGGGTTAGGCATAAGGTTAGCAGTGGGGTTAGGGTTAGGTTTAAATCAGATTTTAAGAAGAGAAATGGGCTGGGTCTATGACTTTGCGATCGTAGTATCTAGTGACGACCCCTCAATGGTTGAATTCAACTCCTCCCTTTTTATAATATTTCCCATACTGCATTGCGGTAATTATGGACCAAAGTGGTAAGCGACAAATTACTCTCCAGTTTCAGCTGTATTTTTGTTTTATTTGTGTATCAGTGGATTTAACTTCATACACAGCGAAATACATTTCATTTGCGAACTTATTCATATTCAGTTGTACATTACAAGTATTATCAGTGGAGTTTTTAAAGTACAAAAATTGCGGCCTTGTAGCAACCTCTCGTTGCCAGCCCACTGCTAGCTAATATATAGCTAACATTAGCTTCCACAGATCTGTATTGCAACAGTAGTAGCTAGCTAGCTAGCTAGTTAGCTGTGCTTTTTAGAATAAGGTGACGGTTGGAGTTGATCTGCCAGTACAAAACTAATAACTTCAAATTGCCAGGACAGTACTCTAACCTTGACAAAATATTCAGAGTACATAATGCGATGTTTGTAGGTTAGACTAAGTGCTAGCTACAGTCTGCATTCTCCCATCAACTTATGTAACTCCAGACAATGTTAGCGTTGGCTAACATGATACACGAGCGCTTTGCTAAACTAATCATCGTGGTTTTGATCACCTATGGATTGTCAACTTATAGTGTCGTTGCTAGTAGCAAGTATCATGTAAATGTTCGCTTGGTAACTGATGACTGAATCTGGTCACTGACAATTTGAATGATCCATCGTTCCCCCACAGACAATGACCTGCAAGGCACGGACGGCTCGGGGAGTCTTGGGGGCCCTGATGTCCGCAGACGCATCCCCATCAAACTCATCTCCAAACCGACCATCAGGAGCAAACCTGTTCCCCGGACACAAAGACCCATGGGCAGGCTGCCCTCCAAACCCCAGGCTGGGGATGAAGGTTAGCCAGCCACAAGTGCTTTCTTATCTCTTTTAATTCCCAAGGGCTAGGATTGGGATAGGGAAGCATGTTGCTAGGTCATAGAAGCAAGCTTTCATATGGGACTACTGTAAGGCAACATATCTGTGTTTCTAGAGAGTTTTAGCTTCAAGCAAGAGGAGAGGTTTGACTGTGGTACCAAGGCTGGGGATGTGTTTGCAAGTCAACGGAGGTTCCCCCAGCAAATGTTTTGGGACTTTAAGGTAGTGTTTTCATTTCTATCTTTGGGAGAGAAAATGCATTCGTCCTACATCATTACTGTGTCATTGACCTCTTGGTCTTTTCCCCACAGTTGAATTTGATAGGTGAAAAGGATGACATTCCAGCTCACTTTTGTGACAAGTGTGGTCTGCCCATAAGGATCTATGGACGCATGGTATGTCTCTTCGATCAAGTTTTTCATAGTGTGTTATGTGTCTCTTATAGTAAAAGGCTATGAGTGCAGCAGCATATAATGTCATTATCTGTATTAACTCCCCAGATTCCATGCAAACATGTGTTCTGCTATGAGTGTGCATTGCTCCACGAGAAGAAGGGAGACAAGATGTGCCCAGGGTAAGCTCTTATTTTTAACCTGCAGCGGTTCTCAACTGCTTTTGCCAAATTGAACCAGGTTGTCTCAGTCGGTACCCAACATTCGTCTCGTGAAACAAAAATAGCCAAAATACAATCTAGTAAAATATTTTGAATGCTATATTGATTGTAAAGGTAGCAAAATGTATGACGAGGGAAAAACATTCCCAAATTTTTCATTGTCAATATTTAAAATGTTCCCATATTATTGATGAATAATATTAATAAGCTCACTGGTTTGAGACCAAAAAATCAACCAAATCCGCTAAATAGCTCTGCTAATAGCTCAATAAAAAATACTTTGATTGAACAAAAATAAAGAGATTATTTTTATGTAGCATCATTATAATTTCTACACACTTTCTACCTGGTTGTTTAAGTTCAGACTGCCGTGTCTAGTGACCTTACGTTTGATTGCGGGGCATGCGTCAAAATCGCTAAGCAGTTTGCTTCGAAACAGTGTGCCGAGGCTTGTATCACTTTATCAGAAGCACGTGATCAATGACGTCCGACGCTTCGTTTTGTCGAACAACCACCTGATTGGTTTGGTATTGGTTTCGGTAGAAGACGAGGCGTGAAGGCATGTGTGATGTCATCTATAACAATTTGGCTGTTCTAAATTCTTTTGACCATTAGGTGCCACTAGTGTACACTGTGTTGATCGAAGCCTTGCGTAATGAACCTATTTTCTACACAACTGGCTGGAAATGCTCAATGCTTCAGGAATTTTTGTTTCCCCATTACTACCCACGACCCATTCAAAACTTCTCACCAGTTGAGAATCGCTGCACTAGTGTATTCAACTGTCCAAATACTATCTGTATGTGTGGTTGCTGACTGCACTACTAATTAAACCTTTGTTTTGTTCAGTATGCAGCTCTTCAGCTGCACAGACCTGGTCCAGCGCATTGAACAGTGTCTGCGGGGTTCCCTGTACATGTGCAGCATCGTGCAGGGCTGCAAGCGCACCTACCTTTCCCAGCGTGACCTGCAGGCCCACATCAACCACCGCCACATGAGGGCAGCTAAGGCCTTGGCAAGCCGCCAGGATGCCCTGCACCTTCCCACATCCTCAGATGTGCCTGACCGCTTCCGCGTGCCCCCGCCTCACCTGCCCAAGACCCAAGGGCACCTCCCACCCCCCCTCCAACACGGTGGTCATGACCCCTACGGTCAGCCACCACCGGCTTCCCATGATGCGCCGCCTCTTGCCCAGGAGACCTTCCGCATCGCCACGGTAACTACACGCGCACGCAGCAACCTCATCACCGTGCCCATCCAGGATGACTCCGGTTCTTCCTCCACATCTTCCTCCCGTGACCCTCTCCCTCCTGGCCCGGGTCCTGCTCCACCCCCACACCACCACCCCGGGGACTACGCTGGTCAGCCTGTAGTGTCCCACCCCCACCACATGATGGCGCCCCCACAACAGCACTATGGCCCCCCTCCTCCTCCCCCTCCACCCATCAACCACCCCATGCAGCACCCGCCCCAGGGCTCTGGGACATCTCACATGGTGTACAACCAGGCAGGCCCTCCCCCACCTATGTCCAACGCACCCCCTCCCATTACCCCCCCGCCAGGACACATCATGGGTCAGATGCCCCCCTACATGAACCACCCTCCTCCAGGCCCCCCACCTCAACATGGTGGTCCTCCAGTCAACGCCCCCCCTCCCCACCACTACAACCCTAACTCCATGCAGCAGTTCCCTGAGGATCAGGGCACACTCAGTCCACCTTTTAACCAGCAAGGGGGTCTGAGCCCTGGGATGTGGCCTGCCCCTAGAGGGCCGCCTCCTCCACGAATGCAGGGCCCCCCACCACAGGGCCAGATGCCTGGACCCCATCACCCCGATCAGTCCCGCTATCGCCCTTATTATCAGTAAACTCTCAACTCCCCACAAAGTCAGGGGCATTGTTTGACTTGTCCCCATTTCTCTCCACTGGTTTGAATAATGTGAACATGAGTCTCTGGGTTCTGTACGACTGTTAATTCTATAGAAACACTTTAAAGAGACTAGTCTATGGTGAATGTATGTATGTTGCTGCTCACTTGAATTGATATGAACTTTTTGGACTGTCAAATGAGCAGCGATACATTTTGAATCGCTCCTGTGTTGGTCTCCAATGGACATTGTATCTTGAAAAATGTTGGTTTGATGATGTCTCAATAAATATTTTCTAACAAAGAGTTAAATCTCATTATTTCTTGATATTATTAGTTGTGGAAACTTTATTTCATCCATATCAATAGGGGGCAGCGTGTGATCTAACATTTGACGTTGTTTGTATAGGTAGCCCTGTGTTTTGGTTGATCATATCACATGACCTGGATTTTAACCTTTTATTGAAATCTTTTTCATCAAACTCCCCTTTTTTTAAATGTCAGATGGTCCAGCACCATCCTTCAGCCAATTGCTTTTATATTTATTATAATTTCTGGAAAAGGCTTAAAATAAAAGTATAAATCCAGGTCATGTGACATGATTGACCAATACATGGCCTTAGTTACAGTGGGGAAAAAAAGTATTTAGTCAGCCACCAATTGTGCAAGTTCTCCCACTTAAAAAGATGAGAGAGGCCTGTCATTTTCATCATAGGTACATGTCAACTATGACAGACAAATGAAGAATTTTTTTTCCAGAAAATCACATTGTAGGATTTTTTATGAATTTATTTGCAAATTATGGTGGAAAATAAGTATTTGGTCACCTACAAACAAGCAAGATTTCTGGCTCTCACAGACCTGTAACTTCTTCTTTAAGAGGCTCCTCTGTCCTCCACTCGTTACCTGTATTAATGGCACCTGTTTGAACTTGTTATCAGTATAAAAGACACCTGTCCACAACCTCAAACAGTCACACTCCAAACTCCACTATGGCCAAGACCAAAGAGCTGTCAAAGGACACCAGAAACAAAATTGTAGACCTGCACCAGGCTGGGAAGACTGAATCTGCAATAGGTAAGCAGCTTGGTTTGAAGAAATCAACTGTGGGAGCAATTATTAGGAAATGGAAGACATACAAGACCACTGATAATCTCCCTCGATCTGGGGCTCCACGCAAGATCTCACCCTGTGGGGTCAAAATGATCACAAGAACGGTGAGCAAAAATCCCAGAACCACACGGGGGGACCTAGTGAATGACCTGCAGAGAGCTGGGACCAAAGTAACAAAGCCTACCATCAGTAACACACTACGCCGCCAGGGACTCAAATCCTGCAGTGCCAGACGTGTCCCCCTGCTTAAGCCAGTACATGTCCAGGCCCGTCTGAAGTTTGCTAGAGTGCATTTGGATGATCCAGAAGAGGATTGGGAGAATGTCATATGGTCAGATGAAACTAAAATATAACTTTTTGGTAAACTCAACTCGTCGTGTTTGGAGGACAAAGAATGCTGAGTTGCATCCAAAGAACACCATACCTACTGTGAAGCATGGGGGTGGAAACATCATGCTTTGGGGCTGTTTTTCTGCAAAGGGACCAGGACGACTGATCCGTGTAAAGGAAAGAATGAATGGGGCCATGTATCGTGAGATTTTGAGTGAAAACCTCCTTCCATCAGCAAGGGCATTGAAGATGAAACGTGGCTGGGTCTTTCAGCATGACAATGATCCCAAACACACCGCCCGGGCAACGAAGGAGTGGCATTTCAAGGTCCTGGAGTGGCCTAGCCAATCTCCAGATCTCAACCCCATAGAAAATCTTTGGAGGGAGTTGAAAGTCCGTGTTGCCCAGCGACAGCCCCAAAACATCACTGCTCTAGAGGAGATCTGCATGGAGGAATGGGCCAAAATACCAGCAACAGTGTGTGAAAACCTTGTGAAGACTTACAGAAAACGTTTGACCTGTGTCATTGCCAACAAAGGGTATATAACAAAGTATTGAGAAACTTTTGTTATTGACCAAATACTTATTTTCCACCATCATTTGCAAATAAATTCATTAAAAATCCTATAATGTGATTTTCTGGATTATTTTTTCTCATTTTGTCTGTCATAGTTGACGTGTACCTATGATGAAAATTACAGGCCTCTCTCATCTTTTTAAGTGGGAGAACTTGCACAATTGGTGGCTGACTAAATACTTTTTTCCCCCACTGTATGTGCGATAAATGAGAAGATAGCTGCTGGGAGAAAATAAATACATTTTGAGAGGGGTGACACTGTAATTGTGTCAAGGACAAAACCCCAAGATTACTTTATTAAAAAGTATTTTACTCACATTTATGACCCATTATCAACTGTTATCCTGCATGGTTTTTGAAGTGTGCTATTTGATGTCACCCTCCCTAGCAAATGCCTCAGGAGTTTATTCTGCTTCTAAAATTATATCTAGCTACTAGTAGTGTTTTACTGTGGAGTATTTGCTTTGTTGATACCAAGGATTGTTGAGGCTATTTGAAAATAAGCAACTTTATTGTATGTTCATTAAAAAAAGGGCTTTGCTACACAGAAGTATACACTGAGTGTACAAAACATTAGAAACACCTTCCTAATATTGAGTTGCACTCCCTTTTGCCCTCAGAACAGCCTCAATTCGTCGGGCATGGACTATACAAGGTGTGAAGCGTTCCACAGGGATGCTGGCCCATGTTGACTCCAATGCTTCCCAGTGATTGGTCTACACATCATTAATAAACGTAAAACATCTGCAATCAGCCTATCACAGTGTGGCTCCGTTGGTAGAGCATGGCACTTGCAACGCCAGGGTTGTGGGTTTGATTACCATGGGGGACCAGTATGGAAAAAATAAAGTATGAAAATGTATGCACTCACTACTGTAAGTTGCTCTGGATAAGAGCGTCTGCTAAATGACTAAAATGTGAACATGTAAAAAATCACACTAAAAGGTTTTGGGTTTCAAATCGACCATTACAGCATACTTGATTGACTTTGGACGAAAGATCATTTGGGAACCTTATTATTGCTAAAATAATGAGCTCTCTCTCAGATCTTCCCTCCCGAAATTCCATGACTCTCAGTTCGCAGGAGAGGCCAGGGAGTAGACCCTGTTATCAAGCTCATCCCCAGCAAGAGGCTAGAACTTCCCATTAATGTTGGACACATGCGGATAACTTCATTCACAGACAGACTCTTTTGTTCAATCAAAGTTAATAATTAGGGGGTGCTTATATAGTCCTGTTTCACTTATGTACAAGTGGGTAACCTGCACAGGTGTGAAATAGATTTTTTCCATATCCCACTCCCCCAGAGAGTGGGGCTACAGCCAGGGGATCCGCCATTATTGACAGCAACCCTGGAGCAATTAGGGATTTTACCTTGTCGGCTCAGGGATTCAAACCTGCAACCTTTTGGTTACTGGCTTAACACTCCTTACCACCAGGCTACCTGAAGTTCGTTGTATTGTTTTGTACCTTTCCACTGAGAAAGCCAACAGAGATAACTGAGGAAACATGTTGATTATACAGTATTGGATTTATCAAGAGTAGAAAAAGTACATGTTTATTTTTTTGGTGTATATATTTTTATTCAAGTTTTACAAAATGTACATCAGTGTAATTACAAAGATTTGTTCATATCCCAACCCCCCAAGTCCCTTCCCTACCTCTCCACCCTACCTCAGTCCACCCACCTCGATTCCCTCCCAACCTACTTGGAAACCTTAAAACATCTCATCAGACGGGAGCCTCTGCAAGCCATTGAAGTATGATACAAATGGTTGCCATTTTCAAACAAATGTATCATTGGAACCCCTAAGAGAATACTTAATTTTCTCAAGCTTTAGGAAGAACATTACATCGTTGAGCCATTGAGAAATAGAGGGGGGCTGAGCAGACTTCCACTGGAAAATAATTCTAGGTCGAGCTAATAAGGATATAAAAGCAACAATATCAGCATGTTTGGGGTCTAAGGAGAACAAGTCTTCTGGAATACCAAAAACAGCTATCAAGGGACATGGCTGCAGGTTAATTTCAAGCACCTCAGATAAATAAGTATGAAGAAAAAAAATGTATGAAAAATGCATGCACTCACTGGATAAGAGCGTCTGCTAAATGACTAAAATGTAAATGTAAATAAAAATAAATAAAACAGAATCCCAGTAATTTTGTCGTTTAGAGCATTGAATGAACATGTGACTAAGGTCACATGGTGAGACATGACATCTATCACACTCATCATTTACATTTTGATATATTTCAGACAATCTGGATTTGGAAAAATGCCCTCAATGTAAAACCTTCAATTGTATGAGACCAAGACGAGCACAAGATGTAGTGGAGCAAATAGGTACTCCCATTCAATTCTGTCCAATGCCTTCTCTGTGTCTAGGGAGATTACCACCTCAGGGGAGTTGGAGGATTGTTTAGAATAAATTATGTTAAACAGCGTCTGAATATTAAAAAATTAATATCTGTCCTTTATAAAGCCGGTTTGTTCCTGTGATATGAGTCCTGGTAAGACTACTTCCAGACGCCTTGCTATCACCTTCGCCAGCACCTTTACATCCACATTAAGGAGGCTTGGGGGCCTAAATGAAGAACAGGAAGTGGGTCTTTCCCCTTCTTAAGGAGAAGCGCTATTGAAGCCTCTGTTGGGGTAGGTGGCAGCGAGCCACGTTCAAGTGACTCATTATACATAGATAAAAGTAAAGGGGCTAACTTGGTATGGAATTTCTTAAAGAACTCAGTTGGAAACCCATCAGGCCCTGGAACCTTGCTTCTCTGCATTGACTTGATAGACTGAATAACTTCTTCAAGGTTGAGAGGAGAATCAAGGTAATCTCCAGTTTCAGGCTCAACTGTGGGAGTCTCCAGTTCACCCAAAAACTGAGTCATATTGGCAGTATCTGATGGAAATTCAGAGGTATACAGGGAGGAATAGAAAGACTTGAAGGTGTCATTGATCCCCGTAGGGTCAGAAATCAAGCTATGAGAGGAATCTTTAATGTGGGGAATCAGACGGGTAGCAGCGCTGTGTTTTAATTGGTGTGTGAGCAGATGACTTGCCCTGTCGCCATGTTCATAGTAGGTACCGCATGAATGCAATAGTAACCGTTCTGCATCTGTAGTGGACAAGAGATTGAATTCAGATTGTAAATTCAAGCATTGCTTATATACAGTGAGGGAAAAAAGTATTTGATCCCCTGCTGATTTTGTAAGTTTGCCCACTGACAAAGACATGATCAGTCTATAATTTTAATGGTAGGTTTATTTGAACAGTGAGAGACAGAATAACAGCAAAAAAATCCAGAAAAAACGCATGTCAAAAATGTTATAAATTGATTTGCATTTTAATGAGGGAAATAAGTATTTGACCCCTCTGCAATCATGACTTAGTACTTGGTGGCAAAACCATTGTTGGCAATCACAGAGGTCAGACGTTTCTTGTAGTTGGCCACCAGGTTTGCACACATCTCAGGAGGGATTTTGTCTCACTCCTCTTTGCAGATCTTTTCCAAGTCATTAAGGTTTCGAGCCTGACGTTTGGCAACTCGAACCTTCAGCTCCCTCCACAGATTTTCTATGGGATTAAGGTCTGGAGACTGGCTAGGCCACTCCAGGACCTTAATGTGCTTCTTCTTGAGCCACTCCTTTGTTGCCTTGGCCGTGTGTTTTGGGTCATTGTCATGCTGGAATACCCATCCACAACCCATTTTCAATGCCCTGGCTGAGGGAAGGAGGTTCTCACCCAAGATTTGACGGTACATGGCGCTGTCCATCGTCCCTTTGATGTGGTGAAGTTGTCCTGTCCCCTTAGCAGAAAAACACCCCCAAAGCATAATGTTTCCACCTCCATGTTTGACGGTGGGGATGGTGTTCTTGGGGTCATAGGCAGCATTCCTCCTCCTCCAAACACGGCGAGTTGAGTTGATGCCAAAGAGCTCGATTTTGGTCTCATCTGACCACAACACTTTCACCCAGTTCTCCTCTGAATCATTCAGATGTTCATTGGCAAACTTCAGACGTGCCTGTATATGTGATTTTTGAGCAGGGGGACCTTGCGTGCGCTGCAGGATTTCAGTCCTTCACGGCGTAGTGTGTTACCAATTGTTTTCTTGGTGACTATGGTCCCAGCTGCCTTGAGATCATTGACAAGATCCTCCCGTGTAGTTCTGGGCTGATTTCTCACCGTTCTCATGATCATTGCAACTCCACGAGGTGAGATCTTGCATGGAGCCCCAGGCCGAGGGAGATTGACAGTTATTTTGTGTTTCTTCCATTTGCGAATAATCACACCAACTGTTGTCACCTTGGGTCTTGTAACCCATTCCAGCCTTGTGTAGGTCTACAATCTTGTCCCTGACATCCTTGGAGAGCTCTTTGGTCTTGGCCATGGTGGAGAGTTTGGAATCTGATTGCTTCTGTGGACAGGTGTCTTTTATACAGGTAACAAACTGAGATTAGGAGCACTCCCTTTAAGAGTGTGCTCCTAATCTCAGCTCGTTACCTGTATAAAAGACACCTGGAAGCCAGAAATCTTATTTCCCTCATTAAAATTCAACATTTCTGACATGCGTTTTTCTGGATTTTGTTGTTGTTATTCTGTCTCTCACTGTTGAAATAAACCTACCATTAAAATTATAGACTGATCATTTCTTTGTCAGTGGGCAAACGTACAAAATCAGCAGGGGATCAAATACTTTTTTCCCTCACTGTGTCAAGGCATATTGGTGGTCTAAGTCAAGGATGGCTTTAGAGAGTTCTTCTAGTTTAACTTTCCGAGTTTTGTTTAAATAAGAATAATAATAAATAATTTATCCTCTAAGATAGGCCTTAAGTGATTCCCATAAGAGAGAATGAGAGGTTGAGCTTGTCTGATTTGAAAAAATAAAATTATCAATAGAACTGGAGATGACGTTACAGAAGTCTGCATCAGACAGGAGAAGAGAATTGAATCTCCAACAGAGAGGAGTACGATTTTGTCCTGATAGGACTATGTCAAGGGCTAAAGGTCCATGGTCAGAAATTATAATGGGTAAATATTCAGAAGAGGTGACATTTGGAAGTAATTTATGATCAATAAATAAATAGTCAATAGTAGAAAAAGAATGGTGTACATGTGAAAAGAAAGAATACTCTTTTGCCTGGGTATTCTGAAAGCTCCAGGGATCTGTACACCCATTCTGAACCATAAAAACATGAGAAGGACTTTGACATAGCAGAAGGAGACATAGTTCTGGGGTTGGAGAGGTCTAAAGCCGGGCTAATAACACAATTCAGATCCCCGCCAAATATCAAAAGATGGGTGTTCAGAGAAGGGATTTCCTCCAGCAACCCATTGCCAAATTCAACATCATCAAAATTGGGAGCATATACATGGACCAATATTACAGTCATGAATACCAATATTACAGCCAGTCATGAATCTCCCATTACTGTCTGAACATTAGTAGTAGAGAAATGTATTATTTTACTAACCAAAATTGCAACCCCTCTGGCTTTGGAGTTAATGTCTGAATGGAAAACCTGACTGAACCTGGAGTTTTGTAGCCTTGAGTGATCTTTAATGCTTAAATGGGTCTGTTGTTAAGATACCACATCTGCTTTTAGCTTTTTCAAATAGGGGAAGTCCCTAGACCTCTTGACAGGATTATTCATTGTTTTATTATTCCAAGATAAAAACGTTATAAGATTAGGCCTACCTTTTCCAATATTACAGTGCCTTGCAAAAGTATTCATCCCCCTTAGCGTTTTTCCTATTTTGTTGCACTACAACCTGTAATTGAAATGGATTTTTATTTGGATTTCATGTAATGGACATGCACAAAATAGACCAAATTGGTGAAGTGAAATGAAAAAAATAATGTTTCAAAAATTAAAAAAATTAAATAATGGAAAAGGGGTGCGTGCATATGTATTCACCGCCTTTGCTATGAAGCCCCTAAATAAGATCTGGTGCAACCAATTACCTTCAGAAGTCACATAATTAGTTCAATAAAGACCACCTGTGTGCAATCTAAGTGTCACATGATCTGTCACATGATCTCAGTATGTATACACCTGTTCTGAAAGTTCCCAGAGTCTGAAACACCACTAAGCAATGGGCACCACCAAGCAAGCGACACCATGAAGACCAAGGAGCTCTCCAAACAGGTCAGGGACAAGGTTGTGGAGAAGTACAGATCAGGGTTGGGTTATAAAAAATATAAGAAACATTGAACATCCCACGGAGCACCATTAAGTCCATTATTAAAAAATTGAAAGAATTTGTATGTTTCTGATAGAGGATTTATGATTATGACTAAAATTGTTCACCCCAATACTGATGATGACTGTGTGAACTGTGTTAGGGTTATCATTATAAACCCACTAACAGAGCGGGTGAGTTAGAAACTGCTGAGACAAACATTCCAGGATGAAGGGGATTGAGAAACTGGTTAAAGGCCGCCTAAAGGTGGGCGGAGCAAAGTTCCTTTGTGTGAAGCATATATAAAGGCTGGTTATGTGTTTTGGCGGGAGAGCTCTCCATGATTAAACATACAGATCCTTCTTGCTGGTTGTGGACCTTGAATTATTCATGATTAAAACCAGAGCCTTACAACCGCTGGTAATGATTCAAGCTTAGGTTTAATTAGAGATAGAAATTCTTGTGACAAATGGTCCTTCGAGCCGGATCTCAAAAATACGTCTTTATTGTTCTGAGGACACCGAAAACCGTGCACGGGCGGATGATAACATCCAGTGATGAACCTTATGAACGATAAAGACGTTAACGAGATCTGAAAAAGCATTTAAATCCCAACTGCAAGGAGGAGGTCAGTAATTTTTATTCATGGATTTGGTGAAATGATTTGAACTTGTATAAGAATAGTAATTCTTGTGAAGGGCAGAGAATAATTACCAAAATCTCATAAGACTTGCCATATTCTAGAGTGGTATAAAGGAAGGAAGGGGGTCCGACATGACTCAAGGTAATAGGCCTATACCAAAATAAACGAGTTAATATTGAGATTGTACAAGATACAGTCTTTACAATATAAACAGGAAGGGAGATAATTATCATCGTGTGAGATACATTTAAACAAGTCAAGAGTCATAAACAACTGGAGATTTGCTCTAACTGTCTGTTTCATGAAACTAGAGCTTTATGACCTCTGGGTTACGGATAGTGTTAGCAAAATATCATATAAGGTTGTATACGTGTGAGACCTAATGATCCATCGAAATATGCGATAATTGTTTCAAGGAAGGGATTAAAATAGGTTGCGTGAGAAAAAATGGTTGTCCCATCTGTTTCATGAAACTGGGGTCTTAAAACACTCTGGGTTACGGGTTGAATAATTTAAATGGTTGATTACAAAAGCTGATCATAACATTTGCTCAAAAGTCGCACCTAATAATAAGTCCCAAAGAAAATAATTATTGATTGAATTATTACTAAATTATAAGGGAAACGGGGGGATTTCTTATTTTTCTACCATGGGAAACAAATATTCTAAAGTGGTCCGAGGATTAACGGGGGATGAAAGATATATGTTAGGAAGAGATCAAAGGAATATTTATTATGGATCCATTTGGGAGAAGAGGTATGGATTTATTGGGCATCTTGATGTAGAGAGTTGAAGAGATTAGAGAGCTATAATAAGTCAGGGAGGCAGAATAGGGGAGGAGATAAGAGGAAGTGCATTAACTGTAACAAGGAAAGTCATTTTGCCAGAGAGTGTAAGGCCCCGTGTAAATACTGTAACAAAACAGGTCATAACCATCGCGACTGCAGGGATAAAGGAAAGGGCAGTGTCCGGGAAATGACAGTCTATTTTTTGGTTCCACGGGTAAAAAGTTTGAAGAAGTGATTTGTGTTGATTAAGAATTGGCTAAAAACACCACGAAGGGATTATTTGGGAGGTACCTATACATTTCTAACGATATATACGTATGAACTTGCTCACCCAAACGTAGACGTATGTCATGGGTGAGAAAGTAGAGATTATGAGTTTAAGGTTGTACCGTTGTTTGATCATGTGATAAGGTTTAATGGGTAATCGGACCATAACTAATGTGGTTATAGAAGTAATGTATAATATAGTAGAAAGCCAATATAGGGTTCCATTGAACTATTATGGTTTATTGGGCATTTCAATGGCATAAGGTGAAATCTGGACATATGAGTGGAATTCAACGGCTGGTATGGGTGGTAACCGAATACTACTGAGTATTTGGTTTGGTGATGTTGAATGGAAGATTTGTAGCGTGGTTTGGGTTAAATAGAAAGGCTCACTTATTTAACAGGAATAGGTGCGGGAAGAGAGTTTTTGTGTTGCCGAATGAGGTGAGAGTTAAAACCTATTGAGAATAGAGAAGTATTATGGACATACTATCGTAATAAATAAACTGAACCAAACATGACGTTACTAAAGCAATAGAGGATGGTTAATGTTGTTACGTTAGTTTTCAAACCCGATGATAGAGGTAAATGCAGAATGCTGTTTGAGAGGGTGTTTTATTTTGGCTACTAGGCGGTTTAGTGTTTGGGATGAAAGGGCTGGGTAGTTGGGAGTGATGACGTGGTTTGCTGTGCGACATGGAACTGGTTGTTTGGCGTGCTTTGAAAGGATCGTGGATTTTGTGGAGTGACTGGCAATGTATGTAGAGGGTCCCTGGTTCAAACCCAGGTAGGGACAGTGGGTAAAGCTTTCGCATTGGGGCTATGGACCTAGATTACTAGGTGGATTGAGAAATGTGAAAGGTTGAATTAGATGGCTTAAGTAGATGAATATTCTAGAAAGGTCTATGAAAATATGTTATTAAGTAGTAATGGGTTGTGGTTACAAGTACTAATGACATGATTTCATAAGAAGGAAGATGATTATGGCAGGTCCCCGCGCCTCCCCCGTTGTGTAGGAAGGAGCGGGGGGGGGGGGTGAGAGACAGTACACACAGTGGGGAGAACAAGTATTTGATACACTGCCGATTTTGCAGGTTTTCCTACTTACAAAGCATGTAGAGGTCTGTAATTTTTATTTAAGTATTTGATACATCAGAAAAGCAGAACTTAATATTTGGTACAGAAACCTTTGTTTGCAATTACAGAGATCATACGTTTCCTGTAGGTCTTGACCAGGTTTGCACACACTGCAGCAGGGATTTTGGCCCACTCCTAGACAAATTCTAATGGTTATTACTTTATTGTATAGGTTGGGTAACACCAGTGGTGTATGAAAATAATCGGTGATTTCTAAAACGATAATCTGTTTATGGTACGTTGAACAATGGGATATAGTTGTGACTATTAGGATGATGAATTGAATAAACATTGGTTATAAGTATGAAGTTATTAAACAATAGGTTTTTATTTGAAAAACATCAATGCAACAGGTTGCGATGATTAAATTAATAGAAAGGGGTTATAGGTTTATATTAGAAGTTGTAGTGAACTTAATGAAACGTGGTACTATATAGTGTCTTCCAGGATTGATGGAAGTCTCCTATAGCATTATGTTAAGGGGATGCCTGGGATAAAATATGTCTTACTTACACAGAGTATGTGATTGTATTGGCTAATGAATGAAATATGACATTTACAGGGGCGACAGGAACAATAGAAGGGGAGACAGATTTTCCTATGGTGTTGATCAAATAATTAATAATGGATCATTTGAGATGAGATCACATGGAGCAGATTTAGGGGTTCAATAATCATTGTGAGTGTCACGATCGTTGGTTAGAGATGAGGACCAAGGCGCAGCGTTGAAGGTGAACATATCCTTTTATTACTGATCACACGATCAAAACAATAAACGATAACGTGACGTCTACAGTTTAACACAAACCGAAATGAACAAGAAACCACAAACACAAAGTGAAAGACAGACAGTTAAATATGGCTCCCAATCAGAGACACCCAGCTGACACTCGTTGCCTCTGATTGGGAGTCACTCAGCCCAACATAGAAAATCAAACATAGATTTACACACCCTGGCTCAACATAACATAGTCCCCAGAGCCAGGGTGTGACAGTGAGATTTAAAGAGGATATGATCTGAAGGGTATTCAATTAAACATAATCATTGTATACTCGAGGAATTTTGGGTGGTTTTATGGATTAATTATGAGGAATTAGATTGATACAAACGATTATTGATGAGTTAGGACTGGGGATATCTGTATCATGTTTTGTGTGTACTTACCATCTTTAGATTACTGATGGTAATTGAAGGTTAACAAAATGTATAATTCCTCTTCCAGGAGAAAGATATTATTTTATCTCATTGGAATGTTGCCCAGGGCTAGGGGGAGCAGTTTAGTGGAGTTAGGCAGTATTTACGTCGTAAAAGTGAGCTACCAAATTAAGTGGGGCCTGGCTATTTTTGGTTGTTGTTTTTCAATTGTGTTTTTCAATTTGGTTTTTCAAATAAAAAACAACACACCTAGTATGATGTTTATAAAGGGTTGTTATTTTGATTTTAGGGGGGTTTCAACAGGTCAAAGGTGATAAGTCTTAAAGGAGCACACACAGTGAATTTTATGGAGTTTTTCGTTTTTTACTGAGTTTAGGGTATACATGATTTCTTATGAGAATAAATGTCATGAGGACTTAATGAACACTTGGGATAAGTAAC
Source organism: Coregonus lavaretus (assembly GCF_964263955.1). Classification (NCBI taxonomy): domain Eukaryota; kingdom Metazoa; phylum Chordata; class Actinopteri; order Salmoniformes; family Salmonidae; genus Coregonus; species Coregonus lavaretus. The sequence continues at coordinate 44,163,500 of NC_140000.1, forward strand.
ATTTATGAAATATTTAGGATGAGGGTAAGAGAATTTATTGGTACATTTGCAGATTGTAGCAAGAGAATGAGCAGTAGTAATTAATGTGTTATGGATTAGATTGAATGTTTTAGAGATGTGTAAGTGAAGTGGGAATCCATGGCTGTCCTACGGCTGTCCTACGTTATCAGTGAATGAAAGCAGAAGGGAGCCTTTTGCTTCTCTCCTCAAACAGAGAGGAAAAAGCTGCCAGGGTTGAGCAGAGTTCAGGCTAAAACCTTTGTCTCTCCTTTGCTATCTTCTTGATTGATTACAGCATGAAGGGGGTTTGTGTATGGTTGAAAGATTAGAGTACGGACCTATCAAGTCCGTCTTCAGGTCAAGTCCGGGAGAGCCGGGGTAGAACAGAGTTTGAACTAAACATGAGTGTTTTTACAAGATAAGGGATTGATTGATTGGATTACTATTGATTCTGAACTGAATGAAAGTCGAATTTAGTCGCCATAATAGACAAAGGAAGTGGGAGGAGCAATAAAGAAGCAAGGGACAGTCTCAAAAATAAATAAGGGATGGCAATTGGATGATAAATTACCAATATTACCTAAGTGATTGTTTAGGTAGGTGGTAATATTGACACATGGGCAGAGACATGTGTCAAGAGGGGGGATGATAGTAGATGGTAGGATTAAATAATAAATATACGAAGGAGAGGACAAAATACTTAAAAAACATTATTTTAGATACAGTCTAGAAAGAGAATACTGATGTGAACGGTATTATTAGAGAGGGGTTAAGGAAAACACACAGGAGAGTAGGAAGAAATGGGGTACAAGATCTACCGACAGTATTAATGACGATCAGGAGAACTCCAGATAAAGAAGGGTTATTGCCATTGGAGAAGGGATTTGGTAGACCATACAGAATGCCCGAGTTAGGAGGACCGGAGCAGTCAGAAATAGAAATTGAGAGCACCCTGGCAGAACACATGAGAAGGTAGTTTATTAACCACACCCGTATGTCAGAGGTTTTGTGCGCCACAGGTGAACTAAAGGAGAAGGTGACCCACTCTATCTAACCAGGTGACTGGTGAGCATCCAGTCCCTAAAGAAGAAAGACTGGAAGCAGGCCTGTTGGGAAGGGCCCTATCAGGTTATATTGGTCACTGCCTTTGCCATTAGAATAGCAGAAAGAGCAACCTGGGTCCACGTTACCCACTGCAAAAAGGTAAGAACACATACAAGCACCACTGAACACACGCAGAGTTAGAGAGAAGAGCTGGCCCAATAGGGTCTGGGGATCACCTCTATTAACGAAGATCTCCTACCTCGACCTATCATCACTGTATTGTGTTCTCAGGGTGTGAGCATGGGGTAGTACCAAGCAGAAAGACTGAGGACAGGAGAGGGTTGGCGGTTTTTGGGAATATGGGTGACTTGAGCTGCATCATAGTCTCGGCAATGGTCTTGATATGTCAAGATCCACCACCAATTATGCTATGCCCTTACCATTGTTAAGAAGTAAAAGAGAAGAGAAGCGACCCGACATACTGACCGTCAAGGACGAGTGGCCTACAAAATGGGAGTCAGAGAAGGGCAGACTGTAGGATTCAAAATAAGGGTTAGGGACGTAGCCAACGGGTGGGGTACATGTCAATAAGCAACTTGGGATTATAAAATCCCATTATATTCGTGTTCGGCCCCCACGGCGGATTGTTCCTAGACTCAACTGTTTAAACACACTTGGGGACGGGGATATGAGACCGGGCAGGACTGAACATCCAGATGGGGGGTAAAGAGAAACAAAGACATCACCAATTATCAATTGGAGATAGTAGTAATGTGACTGACTTAAGTTCAGAAGCACATGAGAGAATTCTGAACATTACAGCCCCTGTAACCGATGTGTGGTGGGCGTGTGCCAGTAAAGGCAGTATAAGGCAGAGAATACCAAAAGGGTGGCTAGATACGTGCGCCCTGGTTCTACTGATTCAGCTAGTTAGAATTAGTCACCAGGAACCAAGTAAAGGGTTAAACAGACGTAGGAGGCGTTTTAACAAGAAGGAGAATAGCCCTATTTAGATGGATGCGATTGGGATACCAAGGGGGGTATCGGATGGATACCAAGCTATGAAACAATTAGGGGAAGGGTTTACTACCACGTTCTTTTGGTGGGTGACAATAAACAAAATTGTGGATTGGATTAATTATATCTATTACGACCAACAACGATTTATTGGCCAGACTAGGGATGCAGTAAAAGGGATCGCTGAACAATTATCCGCCATCTCACTCATGACTTAGGAAAAGAGGTTGGCTCTAGATCAGGCAAAAAGGGGCGGTGTCTATAGAATGGTGGGCCATTGTTGCACATTTATCCCTAACAACACCGCACCGGATGGGACGGTCACCAGAGCTCTTGCAGAATTAACTGCTCTAAGTGAAGAATGGGCTGAGAACTCAGGAGTTAGTACATATTGGATAGGGTGGTTTGATGAAATGTTTGGTAAATGGAAAACCATAGCAGCAACCTTCTTGGGGGCAGCCAGCGTTTATATGGGTATTCTTGTATTATGTGGTTGTTGTCTTGTTCCCTGTGTCCGAGGGTTGGTGAGTAAGGCATTGGAGCATGCAGTGTCTCAACCGATGGTGAGATATGGAGGGAATCCGGACATGTGAAAAACGATCCTCCAGGCTTGGTGGATGACGAAGATTTTGACCCTGAAAGACCGCAATTGGATGAAACGTTTATTAGTTCTGACGTATGAAGATCAGATTGATCATGCTTGTAAATACATTTATCCTAAGGGTGAAAAAATTTAGTCAAAGGGTGGATTGATAGAGGATTTATGATTATGACTGAAATTGTTCACCCCAATACTGATGATGACTGTGTGAACTGTGTTAGGGTTATCATTATAAACCCACTAACAGAGGGGGTGAGTTAGAAACTGCTGAGACAAACATTCCAGGATGGAGGGGACTGAGAAACTGGTTAAAGGCTGCCTAAAGGTGGGCGGAGCAAAGTTCCTTTGTGTGAAGCATATATAAAGGCTGGTTATGTGTTTTGGCGGGAGAGCTCTCCATGATTAAACATACAGATCATTCTTGCTGATTGTGGACCTTGAATTATTCATGATTAAAACCAGAGCCTTACAACCGCTGGTAATGATTCAAGCTTAGGTTTATTTAGAGATAGAAATTCTCGTGACAGTTTCACAATAAAATATTTTGCATCTTCAAAGTGGTAGGCATGTTGTGTAAATGAAATGATACAAACCCCCCCAAAATCAATTTGAATTCCAGGTTGTAAGGCAACAAAATAGGAAAAATATCAATGGGGGCGAATACTTTCGCAAGCCACTGTACTATTATTAGCGTTGTTAGCCATCTAAAATATTGAAAGGAAAAAGGTGTGAAAACAGACCAAGCATTTGCAAAGATAACAGAGTAAACAGATGAAAAAAGCACAAAAACTGTAACAAATACAAATAAAAAATAGACATAAAATAATAAAAAATGGGACCAAAAAAGGTCACAAGAATTTTGTTATCTCAATGGTTGAAGTCAACTACTTCTTAAATCTCTGAATAATTCCCAAAAGGTTGTAAATATCTTAGTTTAAATAAAATTAAACAAAGACTCAATCCTGCAATGGTCAGCATATTTATTAATGAGAGCGCTCTGAAACAAAATGGTGGTACAATATTTTTATACGCACATGTCAGAGGAAAAATCCCACCCCTCTTTAGGCGAGCTGTAGTTTTCCACTGGAAAACTGCTCTCCTGACCATCAGGTCACACACACACACACACACACACACACACACACACACACACACACACACACACACACACACACACACACACACACACACACACACACACACACACACACACACACACACACACACACACATACACACACACACACACACACACACACACACACACACACAGACATACATGTTCTTATCATAGGCTGCTTAGTTATCGCCTACTCACAATATCCTGCAAGTCTTTCACTCCCCTTTCCCTGTGTGTTTTGGGAACCAGTCTATACTCTTGCTGGAATATAAACACATTTGATTAATTCTCTAAGCTCTAGTCTACTAATTAGTCATACATTATTAGTTTAACTGAGGGTGTGACATTTTAGTCATATCTCGCTCACACATTTCTTTATCAATCCACCCTTTGACTAAATTTCACACACACATTTAAAATACATTCTTATAAAATGAACCACACAACAAGGCATACAACTTGTTTTGCATATTAAATGAATCACTAGTACAAAACACACCTTAAAATACAATTTGTCTTGCATTGCTACCAAATTTTACTTCCAACCATAACTCACTCTCCTTGTTAGGATTTTCACTATAACTTTCATTGAAAAGATAGTATACTAAACATCAAAAATTGTCTCATTTAATACAGATTCATCAGGATTGAAATGTTCTGCATCTTCCACTAGAGCGGGAGGATATACAGTGGGGAGAACAAGTATTTGATACACTGCCGATTTTGCAGGTTTTCCTACTTACAAAGCTTGTAGAGGTCTGTAATTTTGATCATAGGTACACTTCAACTGTGAGAGACGGAATCTAAAACAAAAATCCAGAAAATTACATTGTATGATTTTTAAGTAATTAATTTGCATTTTATTGCATGACATAAGTATTTGATCACCTCCCAACCAGTAAGAATTCCCGCTCTCACAGACCTGTTAGTTTTTCTTTAAGAAGCCCTCCTGTTCTCCACTCATTACCTGTATTAACTGCACCTGTTTGAACTTGTTACCTGTATAAAAGACACCTGTCCACACACTCAATCAAACAGACTCCAACCTCTCCACAATGGCCAAGACCAGAGAGCTGTGTAAGGACATCAGGGATAAAATTGTAGACCTGCAAAAGGCTGGGATGGGCTACAGGACAATAGGCAAGCAGCTTGGTGAGAAGGCAACAACTGTTGGCGCAATTATTAGAAAATGGAAGAAGTTCAAGATGACGGTCAATCACCCTCGGTCTGGGGCTCCATGCAAGATCTCACCTCGTGGGGCATCAATGATCATGAGGAAGGTGAGGGATCAACCCAGAACTACACAGCAGGACCTGGTCAATGATCTGAAGAGAGCTGGGACCACAGTCTCAAAGAAAACCATTAGTAACACACTACGCCGTCATGGATTAAAATCCTGCAGCGCACGCAAGGTCCCCCTGCTCAAGCCAGCGCATGCCCAGGCCCGTCTGAAGTTTGCCAATGACCATCTGGATGATCCAGAGGAGGAATGGGAGAAGGTCATGTGGTCTGATGAGACAAAATTATAGCTTTTTGGTCTAAACTCCACTCAACGTGATTGGAGGAAGAAGAATGATGAGTACAACCCCAAGAACACCATCCCAACCGTGAAGCATGGAGGTGGAAACATCATTCTTTGGGGATGCTTTTCTGCAAAGGGGACAGGACGACTGCACCGTATTGAGGGGAGGATGGATGGGGCCATGTATCGCGAGATCTTGGCCAACAACCTCCTTCCCTCAGTAAGAGCATTGAAGATGGGTCGTGGCTGGGTCTTCCAGCATGACAACGACCTGAAACACACAGCCAGGGCAACTAAGGAGTGGCTCCGTAAGAAGCATCTCAAGGTCCTGGAGTGGCCTAGCCAGTCTCCAGACCTGAACCCAATAGAAAATCTTTGGAGGGAGCTGAAAGTCCGTATTGCCCAGCGACAGCCCCGAAACCTGAAGGATCTGGAGAAGGTCTGTATGGAGGAGTGGGCCAAAATCCCTGCTGCAGTGTGTGCAAACCTGGTCAAGACCTACAGGAAACGTATGATCTCTGTAATTGCAAACAAAGGTTTCTCTACCAAATATTAAGTTCTGCTTTTCTGATGTATCAAATACTTATGTCATGCAATAAAATGCAAATGAATTACTTAAAAATCATACAATGTGATTTTCTGGATTTTTGTTTTAGATTCCGTCTCTCACAGTTGAAGTGTACCTATGATAAAAATTACAGACCTCTACATGCTTTGTAAGTAGGAAAACCTGCAAAATCGGCAGTGTATCAAATACTTGTTCTCCCCACTGTAGGTCGTCGTTCCATCGGTCTGAGTTTGGGACAGGTCCACACCTCACCATCTGCAAATCCGCCCTTCTCTGCTAAAAGCATATAGAGAGCCAACCTATTCTGCGGTCATGAGTGAGGTGGCGGATAGTTGGTCTGAGATTCTCTTCACTGCATCCCTTGTCTAATTAACAAACCTTTGTAGATGTAATTAATCCTGTCAACATTTCTATCAATTGTAACCCACCAGAAAAACATAGTTGTAAACCCTTCTCCAATTTGATCTGTGATTCGCATTACTTTGGTGTCTATAACATTGATAATCTCTGGGGGTCATGGTGAATTGGGGTGCCTTAGTATTATCCTTTTTAAGAGTGGTTATTTTAATATCAGAACAATTAGGTGAGGTTTGGTTTGATCCCAAATATATCACACAAGAGAACATGGTCTGAGGCATAGGTGCAGTTAGAAGGGTTGGCCTACCTGTTGAACAGGCATAACAATTAGTTTGACCCAACGCCCTAGCTGTGTAGTTCATCCACCTTACCCAGAAGTTCTCATTTGAAATTCCTTCTACTTCTCCTTGGTTCATTTCCTGCAAGAGGAAATCTTCTACCCTTGGTGTTTCAGTGCTATTTAGGATTCCTTCTGAGGGCCTTTCAAGGGGTATTAGACTATTTTTTGATACCTCTGGTGATAACATTAGATCTATCTGCTGTTCTGTCTCGGGGGTGGAAGATTCATTTCTCTCCTGAAAAATGAACCTCAAACATATATCTGCCCCAAAATCATCAACACAGGCCCAATAGTTCCTTGCTATGTCATCTTGCATAATTGACTGTACCGTTATCACCAGTTTCGTTTTACATTTATCATGGGTTTGTTTAATTCCCCATCGGTGTGCTGCGTCCATTCCTTTCTCATAGTATGTTCCCCAGGTATGTTTAAACACCCTTGCCCAAGGACATGAGCGTTTCCCAGTGCAAATGTATTTACCATACCTTCTAGGACCTAACTTTCTTGTACACGCCCCCTTCTTACCAAAGCCCCCAAAACCTCCTATCTCTTCATGGGAGAAGTCGAATGGTATCTTGAATCCCCCATCTTGTCCTAAACTGACTTTAACTATTAAAATAATCATTCCCCCAATAATCTTTCTTGGTTTCAGTATTTCTACGAGATTGAATCAGTGCCTTGGTATTATTTTGTTCATCATTTCCCTGTTTAGGTTGACCTGGATTAATTCATAATATGGTTAACACAATGATGCAGTTAGTTATCGCCTCCTCACATTATCCTGCAAGTCTTTCACTCCCCTTTCCCTGTGTGTTTTGGGAACCAGTCTATACTCTTGCTGGGATATAAAAACATTTGATTAATTCTCTAAGCTCTAGTCTACTAATTAGTCATACATTATTAGTTTAACTGAGGGTGTGACATTTTAGTCATATCTTACTCACACATTTCTTTATCACTCCCCCTCCCCTCCCCTCCCCTCCCCTCACACCCAAACCCAAAATCTCCTTCCCCAGCAAATGGAGACAGCAGGTTGATGTTTGCACAGCTTCGGTGCATAGCTGTGCCACTAGAGATCCTGGTTCGAATCCAGGCTCTGTCGTAGCCGGCCGCGACCAGGAGACCCATGGGGCGGCGCACAATTGGCCAAGCGTCGTCCAGGGTAGGGGAGGGAATGGCTGGCAGGGATGTAGCTCAGTTGGTAGAGCATGGCGTTTGCAACACCAGGGTTGTGGGTTCGTTTCCCACGGGGGGCCAGTATGAATTTTTTTTATGTATGCACTCACTAACTGTAAGTCAGTCTGGATAAGAGCGTTTGCTAAATGACGTAAATGTAAAATATAAACAGAAAACCTTCCTATCCTAACGCGGAGAGGCTCCATTGCACGAGTAGTGAAATACATTTGAAAAGGCATTCACAAAACTGTAAAGTAGGTCAACAGATAACCAAAACAAAGACAGAAACCCCATAACAGTAAAATGGATTATGCTGACTCAGGGAGTCTTCATTCAGTGCAACACGTACAATGTGTCTTAAGGATGGCCAAATAAGTGTCCCGCAGTATATTACCCTGTTACAAAAAAGAAAAGGGGCCGAGTGTCTGTACACGTACGAATGATCAATGGGGCGTAATAAAGGGGTGAAATGTCCTTCAGTAAGTATCTAGATGAAAAAACAAAAAAAGTAAAGCTCTGCATAAGCCTGGAATTGTAGCCATTTACAGTGGGGAAAAAAAGTATTTAGTCAGCCACCAATTGTGCAAGTTCTCCCACTTAAAAAGATGAGAGAGGCCTGTAATTTTCATCATAGGTACACGTCAACTATGACAGACAAAATGAGAGAGAAAAAATCCAGATAATCACATTGTAGGATTTTTAATGAATTTATTTGCAAATTATGGTGGAAAATAAGTATTTGGTCAATAACAAAAGTTTCTCAATACTTTGTTATATACCCTTTGTTGGCAATGACACAGGTCAAATGTTTTCTGTAAGTCTTCACAAGGTTTTCACACACTGTTGCTGGTATTTTGGCCCATTCCTCCATGCAGATCTCCTCTAGAGCAGTGATGTTTTGGGGCTGTCGCTGGGCAACACGGACTTTCAACTCCCTCCAAAGATTTTCTATGGGGTTGAGATCTGGAGATTGGCTAGGCCACTCCAGGACCTTGAAATGCTTCTTACAAAGCCACTCCTTCGTTGCCCGGGCGGTGTGTTTGGGATCATTGTCATGCTGAAAGACCCAGCCACGTTTCATCTTCAATGCCCTTGCTGATGGAAGGAGGTTTTCACTCAAAATCTCACGATACATGGCCCCATTCATTCTTTCCTTTACACGGATCAGTCGTCCTGGTCCCTTCGCAGAAAAACAGCCCCAAAGCATGATGTTTGCACCCCCATGCTTCACAGTAGGTATGGTGTTCTTTGGATGCAACTCAGCATTCTTTGTCCTCAAAACACGACGAGTTGAGTTTTTACCAAAAAGTTATATTTTGGTTTCATCTGACCATATGACATTCTCCCAATCCTCTTCTGGATCATCCAAATGCACTCTAGCAAACTTCAAACGGGCCTGGACATGTACTGGCTTAAGCAGGGGGACACGTCTGGCACTGCAGGATTTGAGTCCCTGGCGGCGTAGTGTGTTACTGATGGTAGGCTTTGTTACTTTGGTCCCAGCTCTCTGCAGGTCATTCACTAGGTCCCCCTGTGTGGTTCTGGGATTTTTGCTCACCGTTCTTGTGATCATTCTTGTGATCTTGTATGTCTTCCATTTCCTAATAATTGCTCCCACAGTTGATTTCTTCAAACCAAGCTGCTTACCTATTGCAGATTCAGTCTTCCCAGCCTGTTGCAGGTCTACAATTTTGTTTCTGGTGTCCTTTGACAGCTCTTTGGTCTTGGCCATAGTGGAGTTTGGAGTGTGACTGTTTGAGGTTGTGGACAGGTGTCTTTTATACTGATAACAAGTTCAAACATGTGCCATTAATACAGGTAACGAGTGGAGGACAGAGGAGCCTCTTAAAGAAGAAGTTACAGGTCTGTGAGAGCCAGAAATCTTGCTTGTTTGTAGGTGACCAAATACTTATTTTCCACCATAATTTGCAAATAAATTCATTAAAAATCCTACAATGTGATTTTCAGGAATTTTTTTTCTCAATTTGTCTGTCATAGTTGACGTGTACTTATGATGAAAATTACAGGCCTCTCTCATCTTTTTAAGTGGGAGAACTTGCACAATTGGTGGCTGACTAAATACTTTTTTCCCCACTGTATTTCTACGCTAGCTGTCTAGCCAAATAAAAAGGACCTCCCAAACGTGTAGCTTAAATAACAACCACACAAGACAGTATTAGTCATTTCTATCAGAGTTCAATAGTGTTTCTGCAGAATAGAAAAGGAATGGCAACAGGGGGAAAAGGGCCCTGCCGTAGAAATAAATACATACCTTCAACTTGGAGGGTAGGCTTTGCATGCTACCTGGCAAAAGAGTAGGTCACAGATCCAAGATACGGCTCAGAAGTGACTGTCGAACCAACGCTGGGCGTCCTCGTGGGAGTCGAATTGTAGCTTTCCACCGGCACGTTCAACGTGGAGACGAGCAGGGAAGTGGAGTGAGAATTTCACTTTCTTCTCATGAAGGTTGCATTTCACATCGAGGAATTTAGCTATTCTGTTGCGACATGAGCTGAGGTCAGGAAAGATGAACACCTTGCGTCTGCAGAAGTGTAGCTGGTCTCTGCCCTACCTCTGGAGGATGCGCTCCTTGTCATGGTAGTAGTGAAAACGGATGATAAACACTCTAGGCTTGGAGTTGTCGTCTCTGCCCGCTGGGGAGGGGCCAATGCAGTGGGCTCTGTCCATTTTTGGGGGTAATGGAACGATGGCCGGACCCAGCACCTCCGCGAAGAAGTCTGACATGAACTTAACGGAGTCCCCTCCTTCAAGTTTCTCTGGTATACCAACAACCCGAAGATTGCAACGGCGAGAACGGGATTCCAGGTCATCGGTCTTGTCAATCAGCTTTTGGTTTTCGGAGCTCAGACGGGTGACCGTTTTCTCAAGGTCTGCTATGCGGTCACTGTAGTCACACAGGTCATGTTCAAAGCCGTCAAGTCGGCGGCCTTGTTCTTCCGCAGCGGCTCGGACATCATCCAGGACGGTGGAGAAGGGGGCCAGAGCGGCATCGATGGCAGTTTTGAGCTGAGTCTCAATGGTACCTGTAATTTCTGAGATCATAACCGTATTGAGGTTCTGAAGATCTGTGAGGAGTGTGACCGTATGAGACTCCGTAACGGTTGGACTGGAGTCGGCGCCTTTACCATTCACGTTTGCCATCGTGGTTGAAAAGTTAGTTTCAGGTCTTCTGCTCCTCAGATCGTGTGACATTTGAATTAAAAAGGTAACTTACGAACTCATCAATAAAAATCTGATATGTAAGAAAGTGGAATGCAAAGTAAAAATGTGGCTAAATTAACTCATACATAGGAGCAAGCTTATTCTCCACAAGCTTCTTCTCCATTCACATGCTAAACCAGAAGCCCTGTAAAAGTACGTGTCTGGTATATACATTGAACAAAAATATAAATGCAACATGTAAAGTGTTTAATGAGTTGAAATAAAAGATCCCAGAAATGTTCCATATGCACAAAAAGCGTATTTCTCAAAAATGTTGTGCACAAATTTGTTTACGTCCCTGTTAGTGAGCATTTCTCCTTTACAAAGATAATCCATCCACTTGACAGGTGTGGCATATCAAGAAGCTGATGAAACAGCATGATCATTACACAGGTGTACCTTGTGCTGGGGACAGTAAAAGGCCACTCTAAAATGTGCAGTTTTGCCACACAACACAATGCTACAGATGTCTCAAGTTTTGAGGGAGCGTGCAGTTGGCACCAGAGCTGTTGCCAGATAATGTAATGTTCATTTCTCTACCATAAGCCGCCTCCAACATCGTTTTAGAGAATTTGGCAGTATCCAACCGGCTTCACAACCGCAGACCACTGTATACACAAAAGGTGTGTATATAGGTATTAGCAGTACCATATCAGCAAATCATCATATCAATCATCATATCAACATGTCGTGCATATTTAGCCTATCTGTTATGAGATCTTGGGTTACAAGCCAGTCCAATCATTACTCACTACATTAGTACATTAGTTATTGCTTATTACTTGTCATTATTAACCATTAAAATCTATATACATGCCTCTAATTACATTAAATGGCTGCAGGGGCAACACACTATGACCTCTGACTTTTCCAGACCCTTCAGTCTGTTACCTGAATGACAAAGAGTGGAGTCTGAAGATACTGTGACAGAAAGACCTTTGTGTACACACAATTCCCTAATGTGTAATTGACACTACATATTGTGAAGTAATATGTTATGCTTGAGGTTCATGCCTTACCTTATGCATGTCCTGTGAATGATCTGGCGTAATGAAGTGGGGAAGAACATGGATGTCTTGATCTCATCATCAAAGAACATGCAGCTGTGTGGTTTCTCCAGGATGTACACTCAGGGTTCAGAAGTCAAGTGTATTTGTGTGCACATGTGTGACCATAAACAGTACCCCAGTACAACCCACGTGACCACAGTGAAACGTCACTCCGTGAGGGACTATGTTTATGGACTCCACCATATGTGGGAGGACATTGTCAACAAGAGAGATGCGTGATAACACTTATCGGTGTCCTGGTTCTTTGTGTATTTGTTCTCTGTGGAGGTTTGTTTGCCCATGACATTTCATGTGGAATAAGCAATTCTGATCTGTTCTGTTCTTTTAATATCTAAGGATGTAACATAGACTCACCTCTGTCATCTGTAACTCTCCTTTCTTGAGCAGTTTATTGATCTTCATTAAGGCTTTGTTCCTCTTCCTCAGTACTCTTACTTATGTGGCTAAATCCCTCCTGAAAACACAACATCATGGAACTATACTGAACGTCTGCAATGGGACACTGTCATAGCAGCGGGAAGATGTTTTGAGGGTGGTGGAGGGGGATAAAAAAAATCCCCTTTATAATAAAGCATTGCATGCATCTACAGTAAACTCGAATTTGCGTAGTGGCATGCAGTTGAGCAGACAAGTTTTTAGGATTTCCACACAGAGGCAGAGCACCAGGACTTGTTGTACCATTCAAATGTGCGCTGGCTAAGCCTGGGGAAAGTATTTAGCTGTGTGTGGGAACTGAGAGGGGGGATAGGTATGTTCCTTCATTCGGTTGGTATAGCTGACGACTTCTCCGGGTTGAAAGACACAGATTGGCTGGGCGACTTTGCTTTCAGTGTGGACATATTGGGGCATTTGAACGATCTAAATGTGAAACTGCAGGGAAATTGTGTTTTTGTGCATGAACTGTATTCCAACGTGAAAGCATTCAAGGCCAAACTTATGTTGTTCTGTAGTGTATGTTATTCGTAGGTGTTACCGTCAATCAAGGAGTCTGCTCATACTGAACGTCGATCATAAGGTTTATTCAGATCATAAGCTTCAGCATGAGTAACAGGTGACATGACACCCGGAGAGCAGTAGTGTCGTCCAATTCTGATGTCTGCTCTGACCTATCTTCTTCGTGTACCCCTATTTATAACCAATGCAACAAGATGGCTCCCTCTGCTGGCCAGTTTACAATACACTTCCTGTCTATTATATGTTACATTATACTAACAACCAACATTCCATTTCGTCATGAAAAACATTTAACAAAGGCATAATCTTCAGATACGATATTCCCCCCTTTCGAGACGAAATAAACGTCTCGAAAACAAACAGAATAAGATTATGACTATTAACCATTTATCTCATTGAATATTCTTAACCTTAAACCCAAAAACATTCTCCTCTAGAGTGTAAATACCTTTCTATGAAATACCTGTTTATGAAGTGTAAATACATTACTATGACCCATGAAGAAATCTCTATATGAAGTGTAAATACATTACTATGAATTATGAATATATCTCTATGGAGTGTGAGAGCGAAAAACTGTCCAGCAGCCATCCATCCATATCAATCAAGACAGTAAAATTCTCTCACCGTCCCTCTGCCCCAGGCAACCACCGTCGGTACTCCAGATAACCTCATAACTCATGTAAATGCATTCGAAACTATGATGTAATTAAATACCCATGTAAACAAAATCCTATCCATAAATATCCACTCTCAGGCTGGTCAACCCATAGGACCTGAAAGGGAATCTCTCCCTGCTTAAACATTCTGTCCCTAACCCCATCGAAATAAACAAAAGCATCTACGATCCTCATCTGCATTCAATAACATCAAACATAATTCTACTAAAATCAATACCTAAGAATATGACACAATTATGTATTACACATCAAATATGTCTATATTTCATTGCAGACACTGGAATGTAGTCCACTACACTTCGTCTCCCTGTAATGTCCTCTTCCAATGGACTTGTTGATGATGGAATCAGCCACACCCTCCTTGTTTCATCTCCTCCAGTCATATTGTCTTTGTTTGAGTATTCCAATCTCCACATGCTTCTGGAATGACAAGAAAATAAACGACCAAACAGTATCCTTTGCAAAACAACCACTTTCAAATTAAACCTCCATTTCACCTAAGAATTTAAAAAATGATACATAAATGATGCATGAATCACATTATCCATTCCCCCCATTGATTCATAAATCACACTAAAAATCATACTAAATTTGAAAAAACAATTTGAAAAATCATCAAATAATCCAAAATGATATTTATCCCTCAGTTCCACTTGTCCATCTTTATCCAGATCAGGAACAGTCCACACCGGCATCTGAGTGTTGTCTCCAGGCACCACTTCTCCAACCTATCTCAATCTCATAACTTTCTCAAAAGTCAGTACAAACATCACACAGTGTTATCAAAGCTTAAACTACTAGAATCTGACCCATCACTGCCCCTACTGGCCTAATTGATCTTGCAACCAAATCCCTTCAAATGCATCCCTTATATTTTCCAAATGTTACACCATACCATGAATGAAGTCCCCCCTTCTCCCTTAAACTTATTCTTCACTGATAGGCTTGAAGACTATGACATGTCGCCATGTGTCTGCTAAATGACTAAAATGTAAATGTAATGTCACCCTTCTAACTCTAGATTTAGCTGTGTCCAATGCTATCCCTCTTATAATGGTAAAACCTCATATGGAAGCTTCAACGTTGACCTGTAACAACATCCTATCCCCATAGGGTAAGAATATACTCTATCATAATTTCCCCTTATCCTCTAAAATTCCCATAGTCACATTGTCAGTCAAAAGCTAATCTTTTAACCATCAAAGTCCTGCTCTTCTTACTACCTGATATATAAAAAGTAACCTATTATTTGTCATTACTACCCTTAAGGTCATACTTATCCAAAGTTATCATCTAACATCCCAATCTGATCTTTCCATAAACATACCCCTTACCTCATATGTTTCATTAGAACAAACAACTTTTAGCCCTCAATATTTCACCTGAATACTTCAGAGTTTGCAATTACCTGATTTTACTTTCCCTCTAACCAATGCTCATAGGGTAATCCCTTCACCCAAGAACACTTAAACCCTACTGGTCTGACAACTACATTATTTTATCGGTCAATGACTGTTGCCGATACCACAGTCATGACAAAGCATAACATTTACCCACACCCGTCAGAGGCCGCGCGACCGTCTAACACGTCTTGGGCTGGCATCCCCAACAGACATCAACCCTCAAGATTCCTCACTGACCCCACAGAATGAGTTAATCTATCTCTAATTTCCACAACAGAGGAACGAGCAGCACTGATCAGATGCCCCCCCCCCTCTGTCATCAAAATCAAAAGACCTCATCCTGCAGCTTCCATGACGAATCTCTCTTCTCCATTTCAGATTAATCTATATTGTTTCTATTAATATCGGCTCTCCTTTTTTAACCCTATTCGTAATAACCTAAACCCCTGAGTCTCTCTTGCTGCCTCCTTCAATTTCAGAAAAGTTGTTGTCATCCTTCCTACATTTGCTATTACCATCGTATCATTAATCCCTTCCAAAGTTACCATTAAAGTAGTTGATTTAGCTGCTGTATTAACCCTAATTACTTCTAGTGCAAAATTTCCCATTATCCTCTGTGTATTATCTACTGTTGGAGTGACTACTGTCCATTCAGTTCTACTCCTCCTGAACTCCCTCAATGACTGTGAAAACTTCTACAGACTTCAAATCTTCCATTATAAGTGTTACTTTATGAATTACATTGCCCTTTAACCAATAATTCCTAACCGAAACAAATTTCTATGCTTTCACTAGACAAATACACATATTCTCCCTGATCTTTATCTGTAACCTTACGCAAAATAATCCCTTATTTGAGTAGGTGCAACAGCTCCTACTTCTGATCCTGCTAACAATACTTATCCTCCCTAATTATCTCTCTCTCTCTCTCTCTGTGAAAGAAACGTCATCATCCTAAATGGCATATTATAATTATTATTCTCCTAACCCTCATAACATTATTTTCCCCCTATAATTGATGCTGGACCCTTAATCAAATGCGATATATTTATGACTTTAATACCTATCAATGTTGAAAGAGTTAAATTGCTTCTCCCTGTTGTTATAATAGACTGAAGTGTTAATGTCCTTAGTTACTCCTAGTTTTCCCCAAAGGAAAAAAAATGGTCTTTGCTTGTACTTCCATCTATCACCACTAGTGTCACTTTTTCCCCCTTTCAGTTCTACCTCTAAACTTTAAACTTTTGATTACACAAAATACACCTATAATGACATTGATCTCCCTGCTGGAAACTGTAAATATAGATACTCAATCACCCTCAATCTTCTCTTATCATTCAGCAACACATACTTTCTCAATGCATCTGCTCCTAACCGATCTAAACTCCTCCCCTATCTTCCCACTAAACATTAAAATGTCCTTCCTCACTGTTCTCTCTCTGTCTTACTACTAACTTTGAAACTTAGCTTACTGTCTCAGAGTTCCTTCACCCCTAGTTCTCCTAACCTATTTTAATCTAATCTTTTCTCTCATAACATTTAAAACCTTTTCCCCTGATTTATTGACAAAATCTCTTACCACCAAATTTTAGAATATGTGATTGGGAAAGTTCCCCACCTGCTTCTGACTCATTACACACAGACTTGGCAAAACCGACTAAACACCTTTTAGCCTAACCTCAAATCTCTTAGTGTAAGAATGTAACCCAAAATAACAGTCACCCCTATTAAGTTTTTTCCCAGACAGATTGTCTAACATGTAATCTAATACATTATCATCCTTCCTATGATATTATCTTTTAAGCAAATGATTCCCCAAAAACCCTACTTTTTAAAATAGTCTCCCAGACAGTCAGTCGTCTATTGTGCCTCTGATTGACTACTTCAATTTACACCATGCATCTCTTCCCACAATGTCATTGGTATATTGTCTCTTTTAATTCCTATTTGACTTCTATAGCAGAGCTCAATTGATTCCCTAAGAGTATTTAAACTGTTTTACTACCTCAAATCCCTATCCTAATTAGTTTACCCTACAGAGTGATATGTTTAACCTCTTTAGACTGAACCCAGATAAGTTTTCCCCTATTCACTATCACTTCTAATTGTCGGTTGTTTCAACTGTTAGCTATTTTCTCTTCTTCTCTAATCAAGGCTCTCAGCAATGCACCCATTCCGGATATTCTCGGCACTCTAGAATATTTAGTGTTCACCTGAAGCACAGGTGATCTTCACTTGCTCGTTGATCTTCCTCTGTTTCTTCTTCTCCAATTCTGTGTCTGTCCAGAAACTGACAGTCTATATGGAACATCTGGTCCCCCCTTGGTTGGTACAATTGCCTTTGATATTGTTCAGTTAAAGCTGTAACAGTGATTGTTGATTTGATTCCCTCTGATTCTTCATAACCAACACTTATTTTCTCCTTCTCCAACTCTTGGGATTATTTTCTCAGCAGATTTTCTTGATCCTGTTCCTTCTCGTCGTTGACATATCAGTATTCTTCAAAAGGTTATCTTCTAAGTTCTGTCCTTGAAATATCGTCTTCCATCATCTTCTTACTTTTCTTCAGCATCTTTGCCTCCATGTATTCTTCTTCTCCTCCAATTCTTGCCACTTCCTTCTGATCACAGAGTCACCTCCACCCATGACCTCTCATCATCATCATCCTCTTCTCCTTAAGTTCCCAGACATCCCGATTTTCCTTCCTTCTTCTGGATTCATCTTCATCATTGTTTCTGCTCATATTCGTCTTCATCTCTGATGCCACAATCACCCTGCTGGATGATGTCTTTCTGCTGAATCCATGTGAGAAAGGTGTACTAACTTCTGCCATTAGTCTCTCCTAACACTAGTCTACTTTGATTAAAAAATGACTATTTTAATCAATTTCCCCCTATATCAAGCCCTTTATATTCCTTTATTGTGAACTATCCTATTTTAGACTATTTAAGTTATATAGACTTCCCCCCTGTAATTCTTAATATAACCTAACAACTCCAAATAAATCCAAATAAGTAAATTAAAAATCCTGAATAATTAAAACCAATTTTTATTCCTATATCCTATGTCACCACCTTATCCATTAGTGTTGAGTATATTACCACAGCCCATCAACTGCCAGTAAATGCAAGTTAGTCATCTTCAGACTAAAATACCCCTAAACAAAGCCTTTAACCCCTTGCTCTATAACCCCTAATTATCATAAATTTAAAGAATAATGTCAGTACCTGATTTCCAATCGAACTGCAATCCAGCCCAGTGATGCACATAGCCTCCAAAATGGAACTTTTATTGAAATAGAATTTGCCAAGCCCCTTGCAAAATCGTCATAACATCACATATCCTGTTAGGGAAAGATCTTGTAACCATAATCAGTACCAAACCCTTTTTGACTTGATCCTCTGCCACGTGACGTGATCACTTCCTGTATCTCCTCACTCCTCTCACTTAGCGTTCCTCTCATATGACAGAAGAACAAAGACACAACATAACATTTAGTCGTTAATGCAGTCACTGAGTATCTCCAACCATTCAATATTCGTTTGTTCTACATTATTCACTCTAAGACTAAACTCAGAATTAAATAAATCGCTCAAAAACCTTTTTATTTTTTATTTTAATCCGTTATTTAATTCTTTAATTAAATGTATTATAATCCGCTACCATATATCTAATTTATAAATTCAATAGGCTACAAAGCAAGTTTCATCTTCAACCAATCTCTAAACTAGAATACTCGTGCTAAAATCTCTCTGTCTGTGTGTTTCTCCGTCTCCCTGCAGCCCCCATGTGTTGTTTTGCAGAATCCCACGCATGCGCAAATATCATTTATTACATAGATCGCTCCAAAACATTTCATTTAATCTTAATCGTTTTATTTTAATTAATTATACTCCGTCAACATATATTTGATCTATAAATGTACTACATCGCCAAATAGTTTAACGTTCACATAACAGTTCCTTTAACGATTTTAAAAGTCGTGTTCACCTCTCTCTTCCGGTAGCCCTTACCCCTGAAAAGAAGCCTGAAACAATCACATGACCGTACTGGCCACCATTTTGTTCCGTCGCCTCAGCACGACCGCATGTCGAAGATTCAGTGCCGTAAACCAAAACGTGTCCTAATCTCGTGTCATAAACTCCCCCTTTCTGTAGTGTAGTGTCGCAAAATTAAACGCATGCGCACAACCATTCAAAAATACTTTTCACCGTGGAAGAAAGATTCTCTCTTCTCTCTCCCCAAACAGAAAGAATAACAGCCAGCTGTAACTTCATTTCCCCCTTATAGTCAAACAACATTTAACAGCGCTCACAAAACATACAACCTGACTTACAGACAGTGACAAGTTTAAGAGACTTTCACCCATCGCAATGGAATCTCTAAGGATATCCATTAGCATGTAGCACGCAATACAATTAGCATTCAACCTTAGCAGCTAGCTTAGCCTACGGTACATCGTGACACAAAACACAATTAACACTAGCCTCCACCTCAGGCACCATGATGTAGCATGACAAAAAATTAGCCTTTAGCCTCAAGCCTTAGCATTTAGCATTTCGCCATGATGTACCACGTGACCCGAACCATACAATCAAGCCTTAGCAACGAGGCACCACGTGGCCTGAAACAATCCAGCCTTAACACCAACCTCCAGCTAAGTGTAGCCTACTAGCTATACAAATGAACACCCCGCACCGTGGCCCAATCATTTTCCATGATTATCAATAATATCTCCTTCTAACTTTGTGTTGCCGTAAGTTCTGGATAATCATAGAGAGGTTACCCCAAGCATTATAGTTCGTCAACCATACGATGAGTATATAACATACATATAATCCGTCCAGCTTAATAATTCCCTGAATTAACCATACACCACATAACGCGTTGCAAGGATTTTATGGCCCATTCCTATGAATCGCCTCGATTCGAGGGCTTTTCCAGATTCCCCGGTGCCCTAATTATGCAGACGTCTTCCAACCTTTATTCTCTACCAATCCATTGTCCTAAACATGCTATTATTCCCCATTTACCCATCAACCCAATTTAGAATATTTGTTATCAGACTCCGAATCAACAACAACACCATACCTCAATAACGACCCAAGTACTTTTAACTGTGCACCGTCAAAGCCCTCTCCCCAATCAACGAAATGACTAGGGTCCAAAGTTTGTGAATCATCTCACCTTTAGCCGGCTTGAACAATAGTCAATTCACGAATCCAGGAAAGGGACCAATAACGATGCAATCAATATCTCAGCGGAGCCTCCATTATGTAGTGTATGTTATTCGTAGGTGTTACCGTCAATCAAGGAGTCTGCTCATACTGAACGTCGATCATAAGGTTTATTCAGATCATAAGCTTCAGCATGAGTAACAGGTGACATGACACCCGGAGAGCAGTAGTGTCGTCCAATTCTGATGTCTGCTCTGACCTATCTTCTTCGTGTACCCCTATTTATAACCAATGCAACAAGATGGCTCCCTCTGCTGGCCAGTTTACAATACACTTCCTGTCTATTATATGTTACATTATACTAACAACCAACATTCCATTTCGTCATGAAAAACATTTAACAAAGGCATAATCTTCAGATACGATAGTTCTCCAGACAAATGAGCAGCTGGTCTCTCGCTCATTTTCTGATACTGGCCGCACTGAATGCGCCCACATCGCAGTGCCGCACTGAGACATACAGTAGCACCTTGATCGACCTGCGTGCTGAGTTTTCCCGCCGCTTCTCAGACTTCACCAAGATTGAGACTGAGCTTGTATCATGCCCCCTGTCTTTTGACAGTGAGAAAGCACCACCAGACACACAATTGGAGCTCATCGACATCCAATGTGACAGTGCTTTGAAGGAGAAGTACAAAACAGCAACAGTAGACCAGTTCTATGGCTCACTAAATGAAACAAAGTTTCCAAACATTAAAAAGCACGAACAAAGGATGCTTGTTTTATTCGGGTCCACATATGTGTGTGAACAAACATTCTCAGTCATGAATTACAACAACTCCCATCACAGGTCAAATTTAACAAATTACCACTTGTCAGCTGTTCTGAGAATATCTACATCAAAGATGACACCATACTTTGATGCCCTTGCCAAGAGAGGTGACCAGATCCATTGTTCACATTAAGACTTGAATAACCGTGACTGGGGTAGCCAAGGATTATGCTTTTTCATGGTGATGGTTATGCAGTGAGAATTATCCAGCAATGCAGTTGATTGGATAACTGTAAATATGGCTCACAATGGAGATTGTTCCTTAATATGCCTTCAAAAACAGACCATTCCAAATTAAACGGATGCTCTTACCATATGTTTCACTCACATTTTAGAATAGTTTATTTTTACACATCTGCTGTTACATTTTGCATGTCTCCAGTCATATAATATATATATATATTTTTTTATTTAGCATATTGTGACTGCAAGTTTGATTGTACTTTACAAAGGTAGAGATGCAGGATCAGTGTGTGTGTTTGACTGTGTCTGTGATGTTATAAATTATATCAATTTTGTGAAAAATGTGTTCACAAAAACAAGGGTAGAGATGGTACAAGGGTAGAATTGTTCTGCAAGCATATGTACACCTACAGTACACTAGTAGTTGTGTGTCAATGTGAAAATGAATAAATGCTTCACATGTTTTGTCATGCATGTAGTATGTGGCTGGTTTCAAAAACTCAATGTGGCCCTTGAGCCAAAAGGTTTACCCACCCTTGCCCTAATGCCTGCATTATTGTTTACCACATAGCCTTAAATTGTACCAATTTGTTTTTCTCGGTCTCCCATGCTATTTCAATATTTCAATAATAAATAATTAGATATTTATATTTTGTAAATGATGGCGGATTAATTGAGTTCTAGGTTTTTTGTATACGTTTTTTCAAGATGAGTGATGAGAAGAGAATCGTCTAGCCGATTGGGTATCTCACTATACCCCCATATGCCATGTCTTGAAATATGCAGACAGACGGATTAAAGGTAGGTTAACATTTGAATACTTCTCACAGCCAACTTTCTAGCCCCACCCATAATTTTTGGACTTTATAGCATTCA
The DNA here is from genome assembly GCF_964263955.1 of Coregonus lavaretus. Lineage (NCBI taxonomy): Eukaryota > Metazoa > Chordata > Actinopteri > Salmoniformes > Salmonidae > Coregonus > Coregonus lavaretus. The sequence goes on from NC_140000.1 coordinate 44,185,642, forward strand.
CTGAAAGCATGGATTATTGAGTCTTTGTTCGTTTTACACTTAAGATATGACTCTGCCGTTGTGCTGAAGAATTTGTGAATTTTGTGAATTAGTTTATACTGGATTTAGCGTACATTTTTGTAATTTCGTTAGTTATGCTCCAACATTCCTTCCATCTTGTGCCAACATCAGTTATTTTTAAGTCTTGATTCCAATAGTTTATATTTTTTTCTAAGAGATTGTCAGTTGGATATGCTCTCTTCAAGGTTTTGTATATCTTACCTATCATATGAACATCCTTTTCTGACTCAAATAAGATACCCTCAAGGTTGCTCTGATGTCCAAAAGATTTCAAATTGAAATTTTGTGATATGTAACTTTTAAGCTGCATGTATTTGAAAATATCTACATTGGTCAGTCCAAAATTGCTTTTTAATTCTGTCATGGAAATAAATGTATAATCATTTTTTAAAAATCATTATAATTATTGTAAATTATTATTATTAATGTAGCCTATTTATTAATCTAAACCAGTTCTTTTAATGTGCTAAACGTGTTTTGTTTCATTCTGTTGAGACATTTTCATTGGCTAAATTAAGTTCGGTCTGTCTTTTTAGTTGTGTGCTCCATATTTAGTTTAAGATAGGTTATTTATTGTAAAATAAATATTGTTAGCTTATTACTAATATCATTAGTCATTTGTTGGGTACGGTAGCCTTTCTTGGTAATTGCTGCAATATAGTCTGTTCCAAACTTTTGTGATAGTTTAAACCAGTTCGCAAGTGTTTCGTTTCATTCTGTTCCGCTATTGAATAATGAAGTAAGCTTTATGCTACATATTTTTGTGTGCAAACCCATTACACCTCTTTATTTTCCCATATATAAAACCCCATATTTTTTCTCTCCCTTACACCAATCCCATGTCCTTTAGACCAATAATGCAATTGTTCACAAATGTGTGAAGTTTTACCACCTCACCACCAGGGAGTGCTACAGCACTTCCAGCACCCCCACTTCACACGGCTATGGACACTATATTACAGTACTATGTGATAGAATATAGAAACAGCTTCCACTTTCTTGCAAATTTTGCTATACAGTATCTCAAAATCAGTGATAAACACTGGCTTGATATTCCAGTTACTTTAGGAACACACACTTCAAATCATCCATTTCCTGTAGGATTGGAAGTAGACTATCTATAGTTGCCGCTCTACTCTTTTAGGTTCATCAGATCCTTATATTTCATTTACTTTAAGAATAGAAAAAAAGCAGACTACAATTGATCCAGTTTCACTTCTTCAATTCCATTCTTCGGAATCACAACTCCCACTGCCAGTTACATGGAAGGTTCCAGAACAAACTGCCCTTAAACTGCAAGGTTATTTTACTGAGGGGAGTATCCATATGATTAATGTGCTCAATAAAAACGTCCAGTAGACTTTATCTCCAAATTAATGACCTGATAACGCACATAATATGAACTGAATTTAAGTTTATACACGTATAAAGTCTGAAGACGGTCTGAGATCTACTGTCACTGTCTCCATCACTTTCTCTTATAGGATAGGATATACTTTGTTATCCCTGAGGGGAAATTTATCTTGGAAAATTAAAGTCATACACAGAGTGTACAAAACATTAGGAACACCTTTTGCCCTCAGAACAGCCTCAATTCTTCGGGCATGTTTGACTAGGTATCCCCCTTTCCCTTTCTACAAGGTGTCGAAAGCTTTCCACAGGGATGCTCCAATGCTTCCCACAGTTGTGTCAAGTTGGCTGGATGTCCTTTGGGTGGTGGACCATTCTTGATACACACCGGAAACTGTTGAGAGTGAAAAATTGTTGCAGTTCTTGACAAACCGGTGTGCCTGGCACCTACTAACATACCCCGTTCAAAGGCACTTACATATTTTGTCATGCCCATTCACCCTCTGAATGGCACACATACCGCTCAGGAAGGAGACGCGTTCTGTCCCAGAACAACAGCAAAGGACCTTGTGAAGATGCTGGAGGAAACAGGTACAAAAGTTTATATATCCACAGTAAAACAAGTCCTATATCGACATAACCTGAAAGGCCGCTCAGCAAGGAAGAAGCCACTGCTCCAAAACCGCCATAAAAAAGACAGACTACGGTTTGCAACTGCACATGGGGACAAAGATCGTACTTTTTGGAGAAATGTACTCTGGTCTGATGAAACGAAAATAGAACTGTTTGGCCATAATGACCATCATTATGTTTGGAGGAAAAAGGGGGAAGCTTGCAAGCCGAAGAACACCATCACAACCGTGAAGCACGGGGGTGTCAGCATCATGCTGTGGGGGTGTTTTGCTGCAGGAGGGACTGGTGCACTTCACAAAATAGATGGCATAATGAGGAAGGAAAATTATGTGGATATATTGAAGCAACATCTCAAGACATCAGTCAGGAAGTTAAAGCTTGGTTGCAAATGGGTCTTCCAAATGGACAATGACCCCAAGCATACTTCCAAAGTTGTGGTAAAATGGCTTAAGGACAACAAAGTCAAGGTATTGGAGTGGCCATCACAAAGCCCTGACCTCAATCCTATAGAACATTTGTTGGCAGAAGTGAAAAAGCGTGTGTGGGCAAGGAGGCCTACCAACCTGACTCAGTTACACCAGCTCTGTCAAGAGGAATGGGACAAAATTCACCCAACTTATTGTGGGAAGCTTGTGGAAGGCTACCCGAAACGTTTGACCCAAGTTAAACAATTTAAAGGCAATGCTACCAAATACTATTTGAGTGTATCAACTTCTGACCCACTGGGAATGTGATGAAATAAATAAAAGCTGAAATCATTCTCTCTACTATTATTCTGACATTTCACATTCTTAAAATAAAGTAGTGATCCTAACTGACCTAAGACAGGGAATTTCTACTAGGATGAAATGTCAGGAATTGTGAAAAAACTGAGTTTAAATGTATTTGGCTAAGGTGTATGTAAACTTCCGACTTCAACTGTATGTATATATATATATATATATTATATTTCAGCAGACACTCTTATCCAGAGCAATTAGGGTAAAGTGCCTTGCTTAAGGGCACATCAACAGATTTTTCACCTAGTCGGCTCGGGGATTAGAACCAGCGAACTTTCGGTTACTAGCACAACACTCTTACCCACTAAGCTACCTGCCGTCCTATATATTTGCGAGAAAAAAAACATATGGGGGATTGGAAGTGATGCAGACAATTACATTGATGGAAGTTACAATCTATCTGCAATATTAAATGTGATCTACCCCCTAAAAAAATAAGAAAAATAAGAAAAATAACAAATAACAAAATAAAGTGTGCAAATCTGTCATCAAGGCAAAGGGTGGCTATTTGAAGATTCTCAAATATAAAATATACTTTAATTTGTTTAACACTTTTTTGTTTACTTCAAAGTTTTGATGTCTTCACTATTATTCTACAATGTAAAAAATTGTAAAAATATAGAAAAACCCTTGAATGAGTAGGTGTGTCCAAACTTTTGACTGGTAGTGTATACCTACTGTGTAGGATTAATGATGGCATTTCAAGAGCAATATGTGTGATCCAAATCAGGTGAATGGATCAGTGGATTAAGGGTATGTAAACATTGAGACACTCTCCAGTCCTCATCTCTTATCACTATTATTATCAGAATGAAAGTGCTCTTTTGGATCCGTTGAGGTGTTGCCACACATGGGTATACTGGAAATACTGGAAATACCCCATACTAAACTCCATCAACTTAATCAATCATGGTTACTCTTGTAGCCCCAGAACAGTTTGTCAAAGATCTCTACTTAATCATTGATCTCTCTTATCAGGGCTTTATATGTGACCAATATATCAAACCACATGTTAGTTATGTTGCATACTCTTATCAGTATATCAGTTATAGGACGTTCAGATTTCCGAACACATATTGCTTAATTTCTTGCTGGCGGAAAAACTTTGTGCTAAGTACATTTATTTTACACATTTTACACATCAAATTCATCAATGTAAACATTCCTATAAAATCCCTATGTACAAGTATAAAATGCAACAAGCTATTTAAAAAAAGATACTTCTGATTCAATTTGAGAAAATAAGTACATGATATGAATGAAATGTTCTGATATTTTTTTCAAAATCTCATAATATACTTGCCATTGAGTATCTGTTTAACAGTACAAAATGAATTATTTGCTCAATAAGTGGTATCCTGTGTATGGATGGTTACTGTATGGTGTCCATTTTCATGTGTCCTTATGCCAATTATCACCAGAAAGCACAGCGATCACAGGAAATGCATGTCATCCCAGGAAATGAAAGTACTGTACACACCACTACACTCTTAGAAAAAAGGGTTCCAAAAGGGTTCTTCAGCTGTCCCCGTAGGAGAACCCTTTTTGGTTCCAAATAGAACCATTTTGGTTGCAGGTAGAACTCTTTTGGGTTCCCATGTAGAACCATCTGTGGAAAGGGTTCTACCTGGAACCCAAAAGGGTTCTACCTGGAACCAAAAATAGTTATTCAAAGGGTTCTCCTATGGGGTGTCGTTCTGGAACTAGAACTTGGTTTCTGGCTCTGAGACCTGGGGAGAGCAAAGAGATACTTTTAGTTTAGATTTTATTTTATGTCAGCTCATTTTACTGTACTTTGTACCTAGATTTTGTAGAATTACCTGTACCTCCACATGAGTTACAACATTACGAGAGTTATCATTTAAAAGGGATTGGTGTTGACTATTCATTACAAATGTAGAAAAGACAATGACAAATAGATTTGATGGTTCTCTGTTACTTACATGTACAAATTTGTCCCTGCTACGCAAACTGGACACACCATTGCATTGGTTGCCATGGATAGTGGCTGTTGTTATAACCTGTAAGACAACATGATTCACAAGAATGAGACATGTTCCTGTGAATGAACCGATGTGAGCCAAGATAAGGTTTGGCACCTCTTATCTCGTCTATAAGGGTAGAAACGTCAGTAGATACACAGTATTTTTCTATAGGTATAATGTTATACCTTTTCGCAGACTTTCGTGTTTTCAGAGTTTACTGGATGTTTCTCTAGGATATGCAGCATGGCATCGTGGAGGGTCAGGAAAAACATGGACGACTTCACCTCGTCGTCAAAGAACTTACAGCTGTGCAGTTTCTCCAGGATGTACTCTTTGGACACAAGGGACAGATATCGTTAGATCAATCACTTCACCTCTTTTTGTTTCAGAGTGATTGAATTCAGTGTTGAAGAGAAGAAGGGAGAACGAATGGATGGGATAGATGGCTTGTCTTAAACCAGCTTACCGTCACATGCCACAATGTAGACCTCAACTTCAACCCGAATTAGCTCTTTGAGTGCCTATAGAACACAGCAAAATATCAGTACACAGCAAGTAGTAAAATATACAATCATCCCCACATTCCCCAGGATTGTAACAGAAGAGTTTTGTTTTACCACTTTGAGTCCCTTAAGGGCAGAGATGTCGAGGAAGGAGACGGCAGAGAAGTCCAGGATCAGGCTGTGGACGTCTACTCTGGGGACTTGGATGTTGGCAGGAAGCTCAGAGTTCCAGTTCACCTGGACAGGAAGGTCCTTGAAGTCAGTGGGCTGGTCCAGATCCTCCATGTTGCTCTCATCCTCAGACTCCTCAATGGGACCAGAGCTGGTGAGCAGTAGGCCTTTCTGCACCGGGAGAACCACAACATTACCACAACATCTTATTGTGAAAACCTGACTACATGTAGAAGGTGACCTTTGGAGGTCCACCAATCACTATGGGATGATTATTCATTTGTTTTTCATCTACCTGCAACCCCAAGACCATTCTGATAAGGCATGTGTGGGGACGACTACCTATGAGTCCTGCAGCTTGTGCTTGATGTCTGTTGATTTTGGATTGCTAAAAGTATGTTGTTGCCAGGTGTGAATCTAATGTTTTGGGCATGACTGATTTATGACATGCTTATGGCCATTTGAATGAAACGTTGTGACATTGGGGGCTCTTGCAAAGTGTTGACAGGGTAACTTTGTGGGTGGAAGTTATATTTTTATGGGTTTCTAAGGGCAACGGGTAAGTGCACCACTACTCACAGATGTCATCTGCAGCTCTCCTTTCTTTAGAAGTTTCCTGATCTTCCTCAGCGCTTTGTTTCTCTTTCTCAACACCCTCAAAGGGTTAACGCCAACCTGAAAACACATCAAAGTCAAGTTGAACCCTAATTGATAATTGCACACATGAAAGTAGGAGTAACTGTTACAAATGGGCTGTATTGTGAATGGGGTATATTGTTCACCACTGCCTTGACCATCATACAGATCAAGGTTAAAATGTATCTTATCTGCATGTACTTAGTGTTTAGTAAGGTGCAAGTTAAACTGTAATAACACAGATTTGTATGGGCACTATTGCTATACAACCTGGTATACTATATTACCTCATACACTGAAGTGGTATTGATCTTCATGAGTTTATTTGATCATTCTTTATGACCCTTTTCCATTGGATCAAATCCAATGAGAAAATAAGATGTCTTAATAAATAGATCTGTGAATCATTACCTTATTGGCCCATGTCATGAAAATTGTAATGCAGATGGCCTATGTGTAAATGTGTTTGGCAGAGTGCTTCATTTTAGACATCTAATTGTGTATAATTGCTTACTTACAGCTTCCACCAGCTTGCCTCTGAAAAAATCGATATTGGCAAAGAAGATGGGTGAAGGTATCCTGAAGATCTTAACACCCTCTGGCTCATAGATCTGGAAAGAGATATCGAAACAATAGAACAAGGACCATGTAGACACACCATCTTCACAATCTTATAAGAAACAAATATATTGGTGAGTGTCTTTAGTCCACATTACAGCTTACTCACACTCATGTAATCCTTGCGGTCTTTGTAGATATCTGTTCCTGTGATATTGGCCAGGACACTGCAACGTGGGCTGGAAAAAAATGTATGCAGACATGTCACTATGACAGTGTGTCCCAGGGTTGGGGTCAATTCTGAATTGATTGTGAATTGGTCTTTAATTCCAATTCAATTATTGAATTTGAATTTAATGTGAATTGGCCACACCCCACATGAAGCAGAATTTGAATTGAATTTGAATTAAAGGAAGTAGAATTGAATTCAGTGACATTCATTTTAATTAAAATGGATCATTTATTCCATACATCATTATGCACGTTTATTTTGACATCATGTATGGTTACCAATACTATGTTTAACAAGTTCTTGAAACATTTCATTTTAAAAACGAATTCTCCTAAAAATATTTTTAAATAATTAACAGTGGTCTGGAAATATTCTAAGATAATTTTGTAGGTTGTCTGTAATAATTCATAATTCACTTACATGTTATTAAATATTTGGAAAATTACATTTCCCACAATGCATTAAATCAAACACTCCAAAATAGAAGGGAACAACTAAACATCTTGGGGTAAAAATACAAATAAAATACTGACATCTGAGTTATAATCCCTTTTAAAACATTTTTTAGTAAGAGGTGGCAGATTTTTTGGGCAAAATATTTATCAAAGGAATGAGACTCATTTGTTTCATGTCTCAGTTGAATTTATTTTAATTGCTTTGAATTAAAATCTACTTCCTTTAATTCAAATGTAATTCAAATTCTGCTTCCTGTGGGGTGTGGCCAATTCAAATTCGAATTTAAATTCATGGATTGAATTGAATCAAATTTCGAAATTCCAAATTGACCCCAACCCTGGTGTGTCCACCTCCAATCACATTGAAAACTGACAAAGAATAAACACAGACACAAGTTCAACGTTTTTTGGAGGTATTTGGAGATTTGTGCCCATACTCACAACTGAGCCCTGAAGACAACAGTGATCAGCTCGACCCCCAGACCTACAGCCAGCCCCAGATCCAGCCCCAACCAGATGGAAGCCAGGTAGGTCACCAGCCACACCACCTGGATAAGGAAATGGAGGGGAGGGAGGACAGGGGGATGCGGGATGGAAGGGATGGGAGGAAATATGAGTTCATTATTACAGTTGGTAAAGACATCACTCCTTGTTTCCATTTTAGGGGCAGTTCAGTGGGAGTGTCTCAGAAGACTCACACAGTCGGGCCGGTCTCTCCTCCACAGGTAAGGGACTTCTCTGATCTGCATCAGCATCCCCTTCAGGTTGACTATGACCACCGCCCCCAGCACTGACTGTCAACACAGAGGGAAAAGGTCAGGCAATGACATCTTTGATGATCAGTCACAAGAGTAGCACAAGACTTCCATCTAAATGACAGTGCTCTTATCTACTTCATACAGTGTGATTCATTATGTAATGTCCTAATCTTAGATGTTAAGTCCCCTATATGGGGTGTCTGCACACATTTGAATGGTGTCTCTGCACTGCTCAGTGGACTTTTATGAAATAGTGTTATATGAAATAGTGCCAATATTGTATTGCCACTAAGTATGATCGTATTTATTTTACAGTTATAAGAAAGGTGAAATCTTATAGTAAGTAGTTTATCATTTGATTGTTACTATATTTAGGAAGCATTTCAGTCTTTTCAAGCCCTATTGCCCCACTTTTGTTGAATTTTTTTTTACAGAAAGGTGAGTTCCAGAACTTTCTAAAACTATGCAACATTACCAGTTATTGTTTATATCCATCTCATGAAAAATAATTACGTTTGGGTATGTCTATTTAGGCAGAAATCAAAATGTTGCCCTATCATTCAACTCCTAAAGTCAGTTATATTGTAAATACTGACTGAGTTTTACCTTTGGGAGTGGCTCCAATAAGAACCCGATAGCCAAGGTGACGACCATCACAATGAGTGCTGACAGTAGACCAGCGATCTGAAATGAAGAAATAACACTTACTGTATTTTACTCATATTTGGCTATTCACAAAACAACTAAAGATAAGCACTGTTTAAGCAGTGTTTCTCTTTGATATGTTTAATAAATTATCATTATTTATTAACTTGGTGCATTGTAACGCTGAGTCAATTCTTTCATTCCTCACTATGCAGGTCACGAGTCACGACCATCTAATTTATATCGCCTTCTCTCTCCTGTTTGTACAATTCAATCTGGTTTGGACTATGATAGGTTATCAGTCATTGCAGACCCGAACAGGTCAATATTTCATAACGTTTACAGCTACATCTCCTGGATAAAGAACTTGTACAGGAAGGAACTCTAAGTATGGTTGTCTGTCTGTATCCTCAGACAGCCTCTTGGTGTAGTAGTTTACCTGGGTTTTACCACCTGTACTCTCCTGTACCGCACTCCTGGAGAGAGCTGTGCTTGCTGCAAACGACTTAAAGGCTGCTCCAAAGATGTTACTGGCCCCAAAAGCTATCAGCTCCTAGAGAGCAAAACAAGTATAAATACATTTTCTGGAACCGCTGATATTAGTTCAAGTCTTATGTTGATAGTTTGTATTAGGCTTACACCCCTCATTCACAGGCAGCAATAAACTGAGTTATCCACACATTTTTCTGTACCACTTCGGCTTCCAACCCCTCCTCCTAATGTTCTGGTTTTGGGACTCACCTGATTTCCATCTATGATATAATCGTGTTTGACAGAGTAGACCTTGGCAACAGAGAAGGCTACAGCAAAGCCCACTATGGCCATAGGGAACGCCTCAGCAGCAGTCTGCCCGAAGATCTGCATGTTTGGGGCCATTGGTGACTCATACCTAACAGATTGAGAAGGAGAGATATTGTTAGATTATTTTCCCATCTACTCTTAGCTATTTTAACATGCAGCAAACTGCTTTTTATATGTGCTTACCCCACTGGAATACGTCCGACAACATCAACTTTATAATTCACCCGGAAGTTGAATGCATAGGAAACGCCACAAGCGATGACAGTCTGCGAAAGTCATTAACAAAATCAATTTATCAGTTATTAGCAGGACTAATGCAATCTGGTGAGAAAACAGTATATTTAAAGAGAATTTGGTTACCTTGCCAACTATTACACAAAGCTGTCCCCATAAGATAACCCATTTGTCACACCCTGGCTCTGGGACTCATTATGTTGAGCCAGGGTGTGTTCATTCTATGTGTGTATTTCTATGTTGGTAATTCTGTTGTGTTGATTTCTATTTTTTGCCTGAGTGACTCCCAATCAGAGGCAACGAGTGTCAGCTGTTGGCTGGTTGTCTCTGATTGGGAGCCATATTTAAACTGTATGTTTTTCCCTTTGGGTTTGTGGGTTTTTGTTCCGTGTTCGGTCATTGATACCGTTGGACGTCACGAGTCGTTTCTTGTTTTGTATTGAGTTTAAACTTTAACTAATTAAAGTATGTTTGTTCATCACGCTGCGCCTTGGTCTACTCCTTACCTCGATCGTGACACCATTGTAGAACCATTTTTGGTTCCAGGTCGAACACTTTTGTTTCCAGATAGAACGCATTGGGAATCAAAAAGGGTTCTCCTATGGGAAAAGCCGAAGAACCCTTTTGGGACCCTTTTCTTTAAGAGTGTACATTCAATGGTGCCACGTATGAGGCTGGTTCTCGCCACAATGTTTCCCCAGTTCTGATGTGTGTATGCTGACATATACAGCTGAACCCCAGGTTGTGATGACATCGTGCACACAGTGCCACTCACCATGATAACCTCTATGGGGATGGGAACAGGCAGCTTGGCTTTGTATCTGTCGTTGATCTCCTTCACTACGAACACCACCACCATGATCAATATGGATGTCACCAGGTCACACACGTTGGTCTTCTCGATCTGGACAAAGATCTTCTCCAGGGTCTGAGGAAGATATCAGTTAATATTCACGACAGTAATTAGGAACCAGTTACAGGCTGTGAGAGTTCAGTCAGAGGTCTCTACACCAAGCCATGACGCATGAATTATAGCTTTTTCTGAAATCTTGGGGGCACTTGAGGAAGACCTGTGCTTAACTGTGTAAGATAAGATACAATGAGACACTTGTTTAGCTTTTGGCTTATCAACACAGTTTTATTCCTCATAGCTATAGAAATAGATCAGATATGAGGGATAAGATATGAGGGAGTTAATGAATATATCTCTGTCATAGCTAAGTCATTGCATATTTGGAAATCAGTAGAAAAAATTATACTGTCACATTGAAAGACATTTGACCTCATCCTGTCTCTTTTCCTTGACTCACATAAACGATGGACAGCGGTCCACTGAATCCCGGCACCACCAGGCCCAACACAAACTTCAGCTGGGACACCAGGATGTGGACGGCAGCCGCGGTGGTGAACCCAGACACCAGCGTGTCTGACAGGTACATGACGATGAAGCCTACCTGCAGCAGACCCATGGCCAGCTGGGAGAGAAGCAGAAGACTCATGTTAGAATATGGGAGAACACCATCTATAGATAGGGAGAGGGAGTCATTGTTCATTTTAGATTCAGATTACAGAGAGATATGAGTAATGTACAGTACATGAGTGATAATGCTGAGATAATGATGGTGTTTTACCTGCATTATCCCCATGAGGAAGGTGACAGAGGCGGCCACCATTACCCTCTGCTCATCGCTGGTCAGCCCCTCAAACCCAGTGATGTTGACTGGGGGGCCTTCGTCAGGCACCAGCCTCGTCACCACTGCACCCACCATGAGGCTCAGAACAGGGAACGCCCCTGGAGAGAGTGGGGTGAGGAGAAGGAGAGAGGGATCGAAGATGAGGAAGCGGGGGATACAAAGTGGAGAGATGGGCAGAGAGACGGTGGTAAGTACAGTAAAAAGGTGTTATAGCTTGTGATGGTCAGAGCAAAATACTGTACATGCACACACACACACACACATGCGCAGTACTTACCTACTGAGATATGTCTGGAAGTGCCAAGGAAGAAGTAGACGATCACTGGGAAGAAGGCAGTGAAGAGTCCGTACCATGGAGGGAGGGAGGCCAGCAGGGAGTACGCCAGACCTGTCAATCAAACAAAAACAATTAACAACAGTTTACAGTGCATGTTAAATAACTCCACCATTAGTCACTCGAGACTACGACAGCGTTCAAGAGTCATCATGATCCAGCTGTTTTAAGTATCTATTGACTCTACTGTGTGTCAATGCTAATACTGTGATAATAATGCCTGCTAAATAAGATACGTTACCGTCTCTTCTTTTAATAAACAACCATTAATAGGTGTCTAGGACCAGAAATTGTCATGTATTTTAGATGATACCACTATCGGTCTTGATTACCATTAAAATCATAGTTCATCGATATTCTTACTTCATTTTCAACAACCGCACTCTCTCTCTCTATCTAAAGTTGATGGTTTTGGGACGTTAATGAGGAGGTCTACAGTTCTTTATAACATTATTTCTCAAAAGTGCTATATGAACTGCTTTGATGGATCCGAAGATGTACACTGGTTGATTGAGGTGTGTTAGAGTGTGGGTATTAGCTTCACCTTGTAGAACAGCTACCAGTCCAGTGCTGACCCCAGATACAATATCACTCAGCAACCATTCCTTCAGCTGGTAGATTCTCATCCAACCAATGAAGGGCAGCAGAGAGAGCGCTGCGTTCTTAGCGCGCTTGAGGTCACAACTACAGTTAACACACACACCATGTTTAGTTAGTCTCCACAGACATTAGTTACTAATAGTTGCAAAAGCAACTGTCCAAATGTGTAACATTACAACAAGGGAGTAGCCTACAGTTATCTCAAGCTTTCAAAACTACTATAGTGAATTGAGTTGTAATAACTAGATGAAGGGCTAGATTCAATCAGTTCTGTCTTAACCCGCGATAACTGACAACTGCATAGCAGTTTCATTGTTTTTATTTCGGCGATGTCTGAGGTGTAACTGTATTGGAGCTGTCAAATCAGCAAACGACTTCCGGCAGTATACCTATCACGGACATTGCCATTGGATGCTCTGAGTCACATTCATTATGGAACGTGTGTTGTAATCTACACCTCCATTAGGCTGATAGAAATCCTTATGATTTAGTTTAATTATAATATTTCTATTAGCCTACACTTTATTGTTCTAAGCTAAACGCTAGTGGGACAGGTGTGGCTTCGTGACAATGACCACAGGAGCAGCCACTCACCGATTTGACAGCTCTTAATGCAGTTACACGTCCGACACTGCCAAAACACCAGCTATGCGAGTGTCTGCTATCGCTGGTTAACGCTTGATCTGATTGAATCTAGGCCGAATTGTTGAGCCATTCACTGAAGCTTATCATAAGGTTACCTTCAGTGTTGCACAAAACAACAAAAGCAAAACAACAGAAGAAACTTGATTGATTCTTACGTGAAGTACTGCTTGACATGGTGCCGCACGGTCTTATGGTGCCTGTGGATCTTCTCATGTTCGTCTGCGAAGGCGTCCTCTGAGTAGAGTGGCCTGGTGACAACATACTTTTTCATCTTTACCCTCTTCTTCTTGATGAGTGGTGCGGCACCTGTTCCTCACAGGGTCTCTGAGACCCATCAATCACATTTTAGTACAGGTTCCTGTCATATCTTTCCCTCCTGCCTTTGAAAGTAACTTCACAAAGATGATTACTGTGGAGCTGTTGCACAACAAAGGTACAGCTACAGCCACACGCTATCTAACTACATCAGCCTGTGACATTAGTGTCACAGCTCTGTGCTGTCCAGTGGACCAGCTGCGACTGGCATGGCTGGGCAGGGCCTGTGCTGCCTGTCAGCTTTGACCTGGTTAGAGTGGTCTGGGTTAAAGAAGGGTTCTGATACCATTATAATACACAGGAGAACTAGGCAAGGTTATCCTATATTAAAAATAGTTTTTACTAAAGGTAATACAAAAGTGTTAGGTCACCAACTGCCACATCCAGATATCAGACGGAAAGACAGAAAGTAGCCTACTGTAAGTATCTCAATTGATCTATCTTTTAATAGTAATGATATGATAAGAAAGGTACTAGAATAATACATAACACTAACTCTTACCTTACTAGTTTATCTGTAACCAGCTTCAGTGTATCCAAACTTTGCCTCTCTTTCTCTCTCTTTCTCTCCGCACAGAGGAACACCCTGAGATTATTAATTTAATGTTGCCATCCATAAATCTCCTATACCGGGTTGCTTATCGTTCATAACTCTAATTATTAACAGCAATTATGATGCAGTCGTCACACACCAACCCTGCCTTATCCTTGACCAATGTTCTTATAAATAAATGCCCTGGCACAGTGCATCAACTCTCAATGATGACTGAGTGTGTCTGGGATCCCCACTTATGGGCAGGGTGGGGAGGACTGGACAGTGGTCGTGGCTGTACACTGGAGATCAGTGGACGTTTCGTGGTAGAGGTTCAGGTTCAGGTTAGGGTTGGGGTTAGTTTAAAAATGGATGAGTATGATGAGGGGTAGTACTACTACTATACCGGGTTGCTTATCGTTTATAACGTGGTTCTCTGTAGCTCAGCTGGTAGAGCACGGCGCTTGTAACGCCAAGGTAGTGGGTTCGATCCCCGGGACCACCCATACATAAAAATGTATGCACGCATGACTGTAAGTCGCTTTGGATGAAAGCGTCTGCTAAATGGCATATTATTATTATTATTATACAATAATAACCCGCTCTCAACTTTCAAACTGGTTAATGTTGTGGGATTCATTGCAGCGACACAGAAGGGATATTACTGTTCATCTGTGGTTGGGGTGTCAGCGCAGGGGATGTCTTGTTATACTTAACAGTAGGTCTTACATGAAGCCTGTCTAAAGCATACATCTGAAGAAATTCAAGTGTAGCAATGTAAAAATATAATAGTAATTGTTTTGTCCCTCCTGTTATGACCCAATTCCATCACATCTATAGTACATGCTTACCCCTTGTGTCAAACAAAGGCCTACAACATATCTATTTACAGCCTATCTATATACAGCATAGATCAGGGGTCCCTAATTACATTCAGACATGGGACAATATTTTCTTGAGTGAATGGTCAGGGGGCTGGAACATAGTCATAAATAATTTGTACACTGCAAATGTACCTCAAGAAGCCCAAACAGATATAGTATTTGACAAAAACAGAATCATTTCAAACCTTGATTACACTGGGATACGATGACATATGCCTCTCTATTCATGCTTGGGAATACTTGGGAACAGATCTTCTAACCATGTGGCCCGCCTAAAACATCTCAGATCTTGTTGCGTGGCCAGTTGTATAAGCTACAGGTATCTCTGCTTTATGTTATCATTACAGTTTTATCACCGTAAAATAGTACATGTTTTTGTTAGCTTTCAATGCTGCATTCCAGTCAAGCGAAAATAGCATGTCTGTAGGAATTACCTCATAGGTGTGTGTGTGTCTGTGTGTGTGTGTGTGTGTGTGTGTGTGTGTATGTACTGTATGTGCATGTGTGTGTAGGCGAAGGTTACTTTATTCTCTGTTTTTATTGTATATTTATTACCGACAGTACCCAGAGCAACATAATTGGGGTGTCTGTTTTGCAGGTTGAAGTTTATTGTCATGAATCTTGCCCTGGAGGCAGAACTGAGTGATTTCCTCTAGATGGGCCAGCTGCAAAGTCAAAATTGTCTATATTGTAAAAATCCATTAAAAACAAAAATTAACCTTTTGGTCTTAATTTAAGGTAATGGTTAGGCATTACTGTTGGCAGTGTAGTTAAGGTTAGGGTTAAGGTTATGGTTAGGTTTCAAATCTGATTTTATGACTTTGCGACTGTGCCAGCTAGTGACCACTAGTGCTTCCATAAAAAGATTAATGACCAAAAACGCTAACCTGCGTCTGTTTTGACATGCTCATGTTTTTGTTATATTTAATCAAAAGATAGCGTCTCCTAAATCAAAAGAAGCACATCATCAGATGAACATGATTAATTTCTACTGCCTCATCATGCTATTTTGTTCTGTTTGTTATAGACCGGGCCTTTGTTCTCCAAGGCTTTGATATGTGTGTCGAGGTCAAATTTCAAATGGCTGATAAAGGCTGGATCACTCCGTTAACGACCCCAAGGACAAACAGTTTACCCTAACTCCCTATTACCACTCATAAAGGTAGATTAAAGAAAAGAACAGTCTGTCACAGAGCAAGGTGAGGGGAGTGACTTGGTTGTGACCTATTTTGACCGTGATGTGATTGAGGTATGTAAATAATTACAAATATAACTGTGTAATAACTGTTTGTGATGTCTGTCTGCGTTTTAAGTTTTTGTGTGTAGGTTTTTGTAAGTAAGTAAGTAAGTAATTTAGATGTACAATTATTGTTGATTCGTCATATGTGAATACAATTGGCTTGATGCTGTCAATGCAGCATTGACAAGTACAATAAATAAACATGTCTCATATATGAATGAACATAACCTATGTACTTTTCCATGTATCATTTAGTGAGTATTCAAACAGTCAGTAAATCATTAAATCAATTAATCACTCCTGATATGAATTGGCATGGCCTACAAAACATACTAATAATTATAGAACAACCAATCAACAGTACAGTACAGTAGTCTTCAGCAGAGAAAACTGATAACCTTTTACATTGTGATGATAAACACTTGGGCTTGGGAGAGAAACTCCGCAAAAAAACAATTTATGTCAGGTTGTCCCTAGGAACAGGTTCCATATGGGAGAATCCTACCAGCTACAGTGGGGAAAAAAAGTATTTAGTCAGCCACCAATTGTGCAAGTTCTCCCACTTACAAAGATGAGAGAGGCCTGTAATTGTCATCATAGGTACACGTCAACTATGACAGACAAATTGAGAATTTTTTTTCCAGAAAATCACATTGTAGGATTTTTAATGAATTTATTTGCAAATTATGGTGGAAAATAAGTATTTGGTCACCTACAAACAAGCAAGATTTCTGGCTCTCACAGACCTGTAACTTCTTCTTTAAGAGGCTCCTCTGTCCTCCACTAGTTACCTGTATTAATGGCACCTGTTTGAACTTGTTATCAGTATAAAAGACACCTGTCCACAACCTCAAACAGTCACACTCCAAACTCCACTATGGCCAAGACCAAAGAGCTGTCAAAGGACACCAGAAACAAAATTGTAGACCTGCACCAGGCTGGGAAGACTGAATCTGCAATAGGTAAGCAGCTTGGTTTGAAGAAATCAACTGTGGGAGCAATTATTAGGAAATGGAAGACATACAAGACCACTGATAATCTCCCTCGATCTGGGGCTCCACGCAAGATCTCACCCCGTGGGGTCAAAATGATCACAAGAACGGTGAGCAAAAATCCCAGAACCACACAGGGGGACCTAGTGAATGACCTGCAGAGAGCTGGGACCAAAGTAACAAAGCCTACCATCAGTAACACACTACGCCGCCAGGGACTCAAATCCTGCAGTGCCAGACGTGTCCCCCTGCTTAAGCCAGTACATGTCCAGGCCCGTCTGAAGTTTGCTAGAGTGCATTTGGATGATCCAGAAGAGGATTGGGAGAATGTCATATGGTCAGATTAAACCAAAATATAACTTTTTGGTAAAAACTCAACTCGTCGTGTTTGGAGGACAAAGAATGCTGAGTTGCATCCAAAAAACACCATGCCTATTGTGAAGCATGGGGGTGGAAACGTCATGCTTTGGGGCTGTTTTTCTGCAAAGGGACCAGGACGACTGATCCGTGTAAAGGAAAGAATGAATGGGGCCATGTATCGTGAGATTTTGAGTGAAAACCTCCTTCTATCAGCAAGGGCATTGAAGATGAAACGTGGCTGGGTCTTTCAGCATGACAATGATCCCAAACACACCGCCCGGGCAATGAAGGAGTGGCTTCGTAAGAAGCATTTCAAAGTCCTGGAGTGGCCTAGCCAGTCTCCAGATCTCAACCCCATAGAAAATCTTTGGAGGGAGTTGAAAGTCCGTGTTGCCCAGCGACAGCCCCAAAACATCACTGCTCTAGAGGAGATCTGCATGGAGGAATGGGCCAAAATACCAGCAACAGTGTGTGAAAACCTTGTGAAGACTTAAAGAAAATGTTCCACGCACCAAGCCAGGTTTGCGTATCGTCAGCCCGGTCCGGCCCGTTCCTGCTCCACGCACTAAGCCAGGGGTGCGCGTCGTCAGTCCGGCACAACCCGTGCCTGGGTCACCGGTGCCTGATCAGGTACCGGTCAGCTGCTCCACACCGGAGCTTAAGCAATCCGCTCCTTCGATGTCCAGTCCAGCTCCAGCCAGCGGGGCCAGACCGGACCAGGGGCGTTACGGGGGGATTATTGGAGGGTGGTGGGCAAGCCCGGAGCCGGAACCGCCTCCGAGGAGGAATGCCCACCCAGCCCTCCCCTGTTTGGTTTATGTTGAGGCGCGGTCGCAGTCCGCGCCTTTGGGGGGGGGGGGGGGGGGGGGTACTGTCACACCCTGGCTCTGGGGACTCTATATTTTGAGCCAGGGTGTGTAGTTTCTATGTGTTTGTGTTTCTATGTCGTGTTCTAGTATTGTATTTCTGTGTTGGCCAGAGTGGTTCCCAATCAGAGGCAACGAGTGTCAGCTGTTGCTGGTTGTCTCTGATTGGGAGCCATATTTATACAGGCTGTTTGCCCACAATAGTTGTGGGATCTTGTTCCGTGTTTCCTGTGTAGGTTTGTGTTCGCAATTTTGGACGTCACGTATCGTTTTTGTCGTGTAAACATTTAAATAAATATAAGTCTGTTTGCATTCAACGCTGCGCATTGGTCCTCTGTTCCCGACGATCGTGACAGTGCTGAAGACTTTTAAGGGTGTTTTTACAATGTAGACTTTAAACCCAAGTAATAAATACCTACATTCACATCCACCGGTGGAGATTAGACCACAATAAACCCATTGTCACAACAAAATTATTTAACAATCTCACACCCAAGACATGGTTTATAAAGTTTACAGATGCTGTCAAATATTAATTACTGATAATATAATCATAATTTTCATAATGAAAGCAGATCAGGTGAGTGATGCTCTAAGCTCCGTTGATACCTGGCGCTGACATGAGTCCTTTGCTCTGATCTTGTCAACATTCTGATTGTGCCCAAGTGTATTTCCAAAAATGTGTCTACACATGGCGTTAAAATGTGCCTGTCATCTGTCCACTGTGCCAGATTTCCTGGTCCCTTCCTTTATGTAAATTATTTCACAGCTATTCTTTCTAAATGTTATTTATTTATTTATTGTTGGACACGTATTGATGTAATCAGTCAATGGTGTCGCCTGTCAATTATTTTATAGGGCAGAAGAATTATGATTTAAATGGATTCTCTGTCCAGATCTGTCTACACTTGTAAGATAACCGGACACAATGTGTGTCTGAAAACCAGAGGTGGATAGGATGATCTGATTTCAATCAGATCACAATGGGTCTTTTGATTGTCTACACCTGTCAAGAAATGTGGGCACAAACAGAACTTGGACAAGATCAGGAAAAAGGACCCAAGTTAGAACCAGCTATATAAATGGGGCTATCGTTTCACAATCATTAAGAATGGAGCAATTTGTACATACTGAAACAGTAACCTGCTTATAGATATAGCACCTTGATCTGAATAGATGCAACAGTCAAATAGTGAGGTATTTGCTCACTGAAATAGACACAAACTGATAAAAAGGTGTGCATCTTACAGTAGTGACTATGTTTGTGACTGAACAGAAAGCAATACTTATTTTTGAAGCTGGCTTTACACTACTCAACCCACTGTACAAGTTCTTGCCGCTCCCATCTAGTAAGACCGTACACCCCCAAGTGATAAAATGAAATATAACTCTTAAAAACAAGTGTTGAATATACCTTCTATGAGAAACATAGAAAGTCAAGTTCACACTCACCCAGCCACCGTAGTCCAATGTGGTGAAGAATGAAGGCCATATGTGTGTGTGTGTTTGTGTGTCTGTTAGGGTGTCTGTTCCTGTGTGTGAAAGTGAATGTGTGCATAAGGTGATAAATGCCTTTACACATTGCTCCAGTAGGTGTCAGATTTGAAAGCAAAGTAAACATCGTCCCACAATTACTAACACAACACTATCAAGTTTACTTCACAGTAACCCACACAGGAACATCAGAGGAAAACTAGGGCCGTAATCTGCACAAACAACTCATAACTCGCACATGGCCAGAGGCAGATAATGATATTTTGATTGACTGGGAAAGGAAATACGACACTAAATGTAATACTCCACAAAGCTTTAATTGTACATTAAATGCAGAAATATTACAAAAATCTCTTCAAAGCCAGCAGAAATGCTTGCAGTCCATATTTAGACATGATTAAAAGAAAAACAACTTTACAATTCTGCTCTTGGTATTGCTAGTACACAGTCTATAATGCCTTTTATTGTAGTGTTGACGGCTGAGAACGCAACGTTGCATCATTCATCTCGTAATGGCCTTAATAAAAAACAAACAACCAAACCCTTTAAACCAGAGAGGAAGAGGTGAAGCGAAAGGTTTTACTCCGCCCAAAATCTGTCCACGAAAATAAGCCAACGAAGTGAGGAATTTTTGCATCAAATTTGGTCAACAAAAAATGTAATTGATAGTTTGCTACGTGAGGCTTATTTGATCGAATATAAGTTTTGTAATGGTTAGGTTGTTACGAATGCAAGTTACCCCAAAACAACTTTATATCGGAGTTGTGCCTGTTGTCATAGAGATAGATAGACTCATTATGGATATAACCCATTTTAGCATGGACATTGCCATTGAGGGCTTTCACCATTTTAAAGTAGTCAACTGGGTGGGGATTCCTATGAGTTGGGTGCCTGGCTACCCAAACTCCTTGCTCCAGTCAAAAGCTTACTCCATGCCCACAGACGTTAGTTTCTTCTCTGCAATGAGTCTGGATCTAAGTAACTCCCCGACGATTTCTAGAATGGAAATCCGTTCTAGACCATCTGATTGGTCCCAGAAACCGATGGGTTGGCCCAGAGCCAGAACACACGAGGGTAAAGCGGCGTTTGAAAATGCGTCATTGGCTTTGATACTCCGCTTGGTTAGAGATTATCCAATCGCTGATGACTTTGTTTTGTACAACACCTTACATTTTGACATCACCACAAACGACTTCAATGATGGCAGTCTCAGACTGAAGTATGTAGCGAATGATAGAGCAGCGGAAGAATTCAGTTTGAGTCCTCAGGCAATGAGTCGGGAGAAATCAGCTAATGAAAAAGAAAAAAACGGACTACTTAAAAAATTGAGATAGCTTCAATGGCGCTGCCAATGCTGGTACAGACGCTATAATGGCACAGATACAAAGATGAGTCCTCTATCTATCTCTATGGCCTGTTGTTCACACACGTATCTACTCTCTCATTGGCTAGAATCTCACCTGATCTCGCCACCTTCCGCCTGCCTTCCGTCTTTGAGGACATGTATTTCCATTGGTAGAGCAGTCACTCTAATATCTTGTCAATATAATGGACAATCTTTGTTTAAACACACTTCAACTCTTCCTGTATGACATCCCTTCCTGTGCAGTGGATGGGTAGAGGAGGTCACAAATAAAACAGAAGTGTCTCTGCTTCCCTCCTCCAGGTTCAGCTGATGTCCTCCGATGTCCCTTCTGCCCCATGGGAGTGCCCATCTCGGGAGGGAGGAAACTGAGTGTTTATAACACAGATCAACTGCGGCTGCACGGATGAGTAGGACTTCTGTATTTATGCATTTGTTCTTCTGAAAGCCCTCGACACAAACACAAACAATGGTGCTGTTGTCGAATTGCGCACAAGGAAAAGGACATGCCTAACTCCTGTTGTAGTTCATCCCTATTGATATTATTACACTTGTAAAGGAGAAGGGCCTTGACATAGCAGAGAGTTTAGAACAATATAAATAAATACATATAAATTAGTTTTTATTAATTGATATAATTAAGATACTTTACGGTTGTTAAAGAGAGATATCAATGATCGGCTGCCTCAAATCACCCTCTTAGTCCACTCCAAAGTTACACTCAGTTGGCTAACTGTAACTTCCCCTGAGTTTGAGCTGTAGTCTGGGGGAAATCCATCGTCAGTGTCCCCTGACTTGACTGTGGTCCCTTATGGAAAGTAATGTATACTGGTTGATCCTCGTTCACAGAGAACACAGATACATGGTCAGCTCTTCTGTGTTAGTTGGAGAGTCCATGGATGGCCTATGGATGAGCAGAGACTCGGATGAATAACAGACAACTTTATGGCTGTCAATCATTCTGATGGATTGACAATAAAAGAGAATGGAGTGATGAAAATAGTTCTCACTCTATGCTGGTTGTCGTAGGTCTCAATCAGGTCCTCTTCCTCAGTGAAAGGCGGTGGCTCCTTGCAATCCCGCGTTAGAGAAAGCTGGGCACAGACAAAGACAGGATGGCAAGGTTAATACAGTCTTTACTCAGTTGTTTGAGCATCAACTCAAATCAGATAATAAACCACTGCTTTCCGAGGCCCTCACCCCCTCAACCATGGCATCCTGCATGCTCCCATTGGCTGTCTCCAGTTTGATGAAGAGGATGGCGTCGTGGACAGAGAGAAAGAGGAGATCTCGTGTAACCTCCTCGTCGAAGAAGGCCAAGGCTTCCATTTTCCGTACGATTTCATCTGGAGTGTTAGATGCCGGTTAGAGAGAGCAATAACAACAGCAAATAACCCAATGCAGAAGGCAAAGCTGTCTAGTGCTGAAACAGACTGGTACAGACTCCACCAGTTATCAGAATGTGAACCTCCAAGAAGGCCAACAAAACACAACCATTATTATGACATAGACATTTTGATAGTGCAATCTGCTTTTAGTTCATTCTAATCCATTTGGCAGCATTGAACCAACATTTCACAGCAGAAGTCTTTGTAATAAAGTGATAGCACTGTCCCGATAACACTGCTTACTATGCTCAAGATTTAAATAGTGACATATACTGTATTCTTCTATCCCAAACAGTACCGTCACAGCCTGCGATGTAGACATTGACTCCGATGCGTAGGAACTCTTTAATGACCTGTAGAGGACAGAGGGGGATAGATTAGTGTGACACCAGGCCATTTATCTCACAGAGATAAGCTCTGATATCACTAAACACACAAACGCTCTGACGAAGTGCATTCCTGCGCCCTGAGATTGCTACAGTAAACAGAGCAGCCACAGGGCATAATTTAAATTAGTATTCTGAGGTTGTTGAACCATACCAGCGGAGGCTCCTCAGAGGAAGAAGGGGAGGACCATCCTCCTCAGTAAATTTCATAAAAATAAAAACAGTTATCATTTTTAGATAAAACTATACAAAATATATTTACGCACTGTTTTGCAATTAAGGTCTACAGTAGCCTCAACAGCACTCTGTAGGGTAGCACAACGGTGGAGCCGGAAGACAGCTAGTTTCCGTCCTCCTCTGGGTACATTGACTTCAATACAAAACCTAGGAGGCTCATGGTTCTCACCCCCTTCCATAGACTTACACAGTAATTATGACCATAGCCGCGGGAAGTAGGGGTGCTGAGGGTGTTGCAGCACCCCCTGAAAAATCGGATTTTTATTTATTTATATTAATACACATTTCCAGCACCCCCCAAACTACTTCCCGTGGCTATGATTATGACAACTTCCGGAGGACGTCCTCCAACCTATCAGAGCTCTTGCAGCATGAACTGACATGTTGTCCACCCAATCAAAGGATCAGAGAGTGAATCTAGTACTGAAAGCATAAGCTACAGCTAGCTAGCACTGCAGTGCATAAAATGACTCAAAGAGTAGTCAAAGAGAGAGAAAGATAATAGTTGAACAGTTTTGAACAAATTCATTTATTTAAAAATGAATAGAAGCAAGAGAGAGAGAGAGAGAGAGATAGCAATATTTTGTTGTATTTTGTTCAATTAGCTAGCGAATGCAGCTAGCTAGTTTAGCCCACTCAAACACTTGGCTCAAACCGAGAGGGATGCTATGTTAGCTAGCTGGCTATGGCTATCCAACACTGAATTTATTGCCACCGGGGCCCGCTGGTGTACCTGCTAAACTGCTTGCTGACTGTACACTGTACTGCATGATTGTAGCGGGTTTACTAACGCGTTAGTACTAGTAGCTATGTTGACTATGACGTTAGCTAATATGGTGACAATGATGTAGACTGTGTGTAAGGGTTAACGGTTATGATATGAAGGTTTGGCTTGGAATGTTTTTTTTGCCTGGTCACAGACAGCTGATGTGTTGTCCACTGAAGTCCACAAGCGAAGGAAAAAGGTGAGAGGAGGAGAGCGCGTTGATGCGAGCAGGAATTATACAATGGCCAAAATGATCATGCTGTTTGTATGTGGCTGGTATGAAAGTGAACTGTTTTTGCGTGTGATCAGGGGTGTATTCATTCCACCGATTCTGTTGAAAAACTTTTCTTAAATGGGAGAAAACAGAACGAAACGGGATAAACATACCTGAATTTGTCCAAAAGAAACTCTCGTTTGCAACTGTTGGACTAATGATTACACCCTAGATCAGATAGATGCATGCAAGAGTGTGCGATGTGGTATTGAATGTGTCACTGTCTCTAATTATTTTCTCGACCTGTGCACCTACGTTGTACACTTTCATTCATAGACTAAGTTGTAGCAACCTCATGATGGGTATAGGGAAAATTTGAGTATCATGTAGCCTAAACCTATTGATGTTACATTGAGCTGGGTGAATGGAAAATGAATGACAGTCATCCAATATGCTGTAATAGAAATAAGGCCATGCTCCCTCATCTTAAACGTCACCGACCGCCTCTGAACCATACAGAGGGTATTTGTTCCTTTAGTCGTGTCATTTGTGTATTGTCATGAGCTGGGGCACTGTGTATAAGCTGTGACATGATGCCTCGTCATACAGTAGATCACTAGCTCAAATGATGTCAGAAAGATGACTCACTATAACACTGTAGTAAGGGATCTTTTGTTTTTGAATGAACTGTAGTCTATTCTATAGAATATCAATATCCTATAGTATGGATAGTACTAGTATTAGAGTCAGACCTACCAGCCTGAGGGACTTGACGGCCACCACATCTAGGAAGGACACGGCTGAGAAGTCCAGAACCAGGCTGTGGATCTGTACCTTAGGTACCGACACTCTGACTGGTAGCTCCAAGGCCCAATCCACACGGACCTCCACCTCTGGCACAGGCCAATCCCCGTCCTCCACCTGCCCGGACTCCCGCTCGCTCTCGAAGCCCTTGTTGTCGACACCCAGGGAGACCTCGGATACCACCTCCCCTGTCTGGGGGAATGGAGGTTCAACCAATCAATCAATCAATCAAATGTACACGTTTCCACAACCAATCATAAAATCATGAAAGATGGAAATTCCCTGATGCAAAAGATTCTGAGCTGAACAGATGAATGTTATCAATAATCAGACTGTATCGTACCTCGGTTGCCCTCAGTTTCCCTTTCTTTATCAGTTTGTGAATCTTCTTGAGGGCCTTATTCCTCTTCTTGAACACTCTGACAGAGTCAAACCCCACCTGCAGGTCAAAGGTCAAATGCACAACAAACTTTCCGTCTTGCCTGCTTGTAGAATGATAAGGCCTATCCACAATCTATTCAATGTCAAGGAGAAATATAATGAGCTCACTCACCGTGGCTCTCAATCGCTCTTTGAAGTAATCAATGTTGGCAAAGTAGATGGGAGCGTTGCACTTAAAAATCTTCATTCCGGGAACTTCTGCAATCTGACAGGGAAAGGCCTCATTATTGCATTTATTTCTGGCATCCATTTTCGGTATATATTAATTAGAGTTCAAACATATCAGATGTCTTACATTCTTGTAGTCTTTCATGTTCCTGTATATGTTTGTGCCGGGTATGTTTCCAAGTGTAGAGCATGCAGGACTATGGAGGAAGAGGAAAATATATTGTTTATAAATAAAATATAATAAAACATATTTTTCTTAGTGCCATCCTAATCATTTCTATTTTGTAGACAGAAAATATAAATAACAACAGTTTAAACTAGGACACATCAACCATATGAATCATAGAATATCTTTGTTGTTATTCTTTATGCTTATTTGTCTGATATTATACATCAGTGGGTTTGGGAAGGTTGTCATGTCTAGTAACCTGAGCTGAAGACTTCAAAGCCATTCTAATAGCCTTTGATTACAGAAGAGGCCTGCTCAGTGTTACTCATAGTTTCACTGACTGACGTTTATATACTCTTATCTAGATACACAGCGGTAAAGAGCACGTGGTCAAACACGCGAGCCAGGAAAATATTTGGATCTTCTGATTTAGTGTTAATGGGTTTATATTACAGGGCAAATACTGTAGTGTACACAACAATATCTACATCAACATATTACATGTAATCTAGGCCTTCACAGAATGCATCTAGTAATGTATGGGATTGGTACTATGCAGTGTGTTAAGTGCTGTAGGTGTTACTCACAACTGTGTCCTGACCACCACAGTTCCCATCTCAAACACCAGGCCAGCCAGCAGTCCCACGTCCAGTCCCAACACCACAGAAGCCAGGCAGGTCGCCAGCCAGATGAACTGTGAAAATAACAGGTTTCAGCTTTAACTTATGATGAGATCCAGCAGGAAAGGTCCTAGTACAATTGTTACATTGAAGTGAAATACTATGGATTGGGTGTCTTTACGGTATCTTTACTGCCAGTGATTAAATGTACAGTTATTCCATGTACACCAAGTTTATCATGCTTTCATGTCATTTCCTTCAGGTGATTGAATGTGGATGGTGATCTATAGTGTTGCTGAGTGTCAGTGTTACTCACACAGTCTGCTCTGTTCTGTCTCCACAGTGTGGGCACCTCTGTCACCTGCATGAACATTCCCTTCAGGTTGGCGATGACGATGGCTGCCAGAACTGACTGTGGGACCAATAAAGAGCTGGATCAGTGTGTTAGTTAGTCTACAGCAATCCCATTTCACACTCTGCATTGTCATTGTAGTGGTTGATGATTAGACCTATTATACAGCTTGGAAGCCATTTCCTCACCTTCTGCAGTGGTTCCAAGAGGTGCCCCAGAGCCAGGATCACAATCATTACCATCACAGCTGAGATTATACCAGCCACCTGTAGGAATAGCACACACGTTTGTAACGGCACCAGTGATTGTGTGTGTGTATTTTCCTTGCCTATAAGTACTGTATAGTGTACCTGACTCTTGCCTCCAGTGCTCTCCTGTACAGCGGTGCGGGACAGTGCAGTGCTTGCCACAAAGCTGGAGAAGCAGCCACAGAACACATTACTGAACCCAAACGCTATCAGCTCCTAGGAGACACAGGGAGAGAGCCTGGTCAATCTACTGCAAATTCTACATGGAGCATCACACACATGTTACAGCTGAGAAACCAGTGTCAATCTGCAATCTGTACCTGTGCTCTGCTGTGATATCATAGAGACTAGGGCCTGATTTAGAAAACATTTGCTTTGGTGCTAATTTGCAATATACAAATCTGGTTTTGGTTGGGAGTGTTGAGTTGCTGTAAACCCATTGAATGAAGCATTTGAGTGATACTATCAAAACCAACACAGTGTTTTACTGGTGTCCTGACTATGTGTGTGTTTGTCTGGAGTGACTCCAAAAAATTGATTTTGGCCACAATGCTCACATTGTTTCAGAGAGACATTAGGTCATATTAAACTCTTGGTTATAGACACTCTCACACCACAGGTCGATTCCCACAGCGTGAGAGAAATCCTGCTAGGGGAAAGAACTTGATTGGCAGGAAGTTTGGGACGTACCACACACACACACACACACACACACACACACACACACACACACACACACACACACCTGATTGCCGTCGATGGTGTAGTCGTGTTTTGCAGCGTAGACCTTGGCCACAGAGACAGCCACTGCATAGCCCACTACTGCTGTAGAGAAACTGGAGCCCAGAATGTTCCACAGCAGCTCTGTGTTTGGAGGCTGAGCTGGAGCAAACCTGTGGGACAAACACCTCATAAGTTACATGGGAAAACATCATATTTTTGTGGTTGCAGTTTTGATATTGTATTTGATTTAGGAAGTGTACAGTAGCCAATTTAACTGAATTTAACTCATATTGTTGTTTAAATAGTATTTCAATGATGTTTGGTATTGTTGGGACAGTTTCTCCATACCATTTGTCAATATTATTGTTGGAACCATTTCTTAATACTCTGGCGGTAACACTACAAGCCAAGGCGGTCTGGTTTGGACAGCGCCTGCTGAATGACTTAACGAAGATGACCATAAGATTCTAAGTCTGTCAATAAAAAACTCCAGAACATCCTCTGCTGTGGGGACAGGAAACAGGAAGTGCCACAGGAAGGGCTCTCACCCCCTGGGGATGCTGTGCACAATGCTGGCGCCGTAGTGCGACTCCAGCTCCGTGGCGTAGGAGATCCCAGTGGCAACCACGGTCTGGGGGGGGGGGGGGGGGGGGGTGGATTGGGGTGGGTTTAGAGAAAGTGGGACACATGAGAGGTGAGACAAAGAGATACATGATGAGTTACTGCACACAAACATGTAACACACACATATGACACATATACAGTCATTTCATCTTTAGGTTATAGTTATTTTATCACTTGATTTTAAAAGGAATAGTTTAGCAAAATTACATAATTAGCATTGTTGAATAAATCAAATGGTGTAACTTTGTGGTGAAGTTCTAAAAATACCCCATTAATAGTAGCCAATAATATCTTCAGAATTCTCCGTAGTCCCTTTAACATGTTTAGATATTCTGCAGTTCATAGAATCTCAAACACTAATCATTATCATTTCACAACAGTCAAATGTTGACTGTGAGTCATTCCATTTCCTACCACAATCACTTCGATGGGGATGGGGACGGGAATCTTGTGGCGGAATTTGGTGTTGACCTCTTTTACAGCCATGACAATGACAATGGTGAGCAGTCCAGAGACCAGGTCAGCCATGTTGGTCTGTCTGATGTTGGTAAACACGTCGTTGAGCGTCTAAACAGAAGACTTTGTCATATTTGGTGATCTTTAAGTCAATGCACACATCTCTGACTCTATCCCTGAGATGTGCATTTTGTTTAATGCAAAGTAGGCCTTCAAATTAGCCTAGTTGTATAGGATGACCACTAAATAGAAAGCTATTTTATTGTTATTTTGTCAATAACCATGTGTTATTTGCTGGAAAGATTTTTTCTGAATGAATTCTCAGACACTAACAGCCTATCAAAAGGGATCTAGACAGATGTCCTTCTACAGTGTGTATTAGAGTATTAGACACTCACGTAGAGGATGGAGAAGCAGCCATTGTGGTTGTTAGTGGGGACGGAGAGGACAATCTTCAGCTGGGAGATGAGGACGTGGAAGGCAGCGGCAGTGGTGAAGCCGCCCACCAGGGGGTCTGACAGGTAACGGACCAGGAAGCCCACTTGGAGCAGCCCCATAACCACCTGTATGGGAGACACACCTAGTCACCATGGAGATACAGTAGCCCCTTTTGCACCACCTGACCTGTACATCACTGATCATTTTAGGCTCAGAGTTTTTCCAGACCACATGACTTAACCAGCAAAAACTCTGGATCCAAGTTAAAGGCTATAAGGGCCCAGAGTAGGTCCTCAAGGCCTTATATTAATATTAACCAGTAGTGTAAAGTACTTAAGTAAAAATAAATTAAAGTTCTACTTAATTAGTATTTTGGGGTATCTGTACTTAACTATTTATATTTTTGACAACTTTTACTTTTATTTCACTACATTCCTAAATAAAATAATGTACTTTTTACTGCATACATTTTCCCTAACACCCAAAAGTACTCGTTACATTTTGAACGCTTAGCAGGACAGGAAAATGGTCCACTTCACGCACTTATCAAGAGAACATCCCTGGTCATCACTACTGCCTCTGATCTCACGGACTCACTAAACACAAAGGCTTTGTTTGTAAATTATGTCTGAGTGTTGGAGAGTGCCCCTGGCTATCCATAAATGAACAATAAAACAAGAAAATGGTGCCGTCTGGTTTGCTTAATATAAGGAATTTGAAATGATTTATACTTTTACTTTTGATACTTAAATATATTTTAGCAACTACATTTACTTTTGATACTTAAGTATATTTCAAACCAAATACTTTTAGACTTTTACTCAAGTAGTATTTTACTGGATGACTTTCACTTTTACTTGAGTCATACTTTTACTGTAGTATGACAATTGGGTACTTTTTCCACCACTGATATGAACAGCATGATATCAGATCCTTGTGGGACATCAATGTGTCTTCCTCTTTGTATTGTGTCTTTAACTCAATAATTACCTGGAACAGCCCGACCAGCACAGTCATGGAGGACGCCACCATGATCCTCTGGGCCTCCATGGCCTCCACGTCCACCACAATCCCATCAGCCCCTGTTTCATTCACACCGGTGCCATTCACAGGAAGCAGGAAGTGATCATCGGGAGCGAGGGTCAACACGATGGAGCCCACCATTAGACAGGTGACAGGGAAGGGACCTGAGGGGTGGAGAACAGGCAAGGGAGAGACCTGGTAAGTGCACATGCAATTGATGCCAACTTTGTAAATACATTGTTACATTAAACATCCAATCATAGGAGATGGATGAGTTCATTAGTCATTGGTCAATGGTCAGTCCAGGTGTCAGTCAGTTTGAGGGGCGGGCCCTACCCACAGAGATGTGTCTGGAGGTGCCCAGCAGGAAGTAGGTGAGGATGGGGAAGAAGGCGGAGTAGAGTCCATAGACTGGAGCCACAGACACAAGCAGGGCATAGGCCAGGCCTGAGAGACACAAGGAAATAAACCACATGAAATGAGCAGTGTTTGTGTTCTCACGTCTGTATGACAATTGAGGAGGGGGAACTGCAGTCTGTCATGTTTACTCTGCTAAGATTGATGACTTTCAGTTTCAATAACATGTTATTTCAGAGAGCACTAAACAAAACGTATTAAGCATTACAATAGTGAGGAAAGAACTCAATTTGGTCACACTTGATAATCAAAACGTTGCTATTTGTGGACTCTACACTTCGACTACAGTTGGTTTAGAGAAAACTGGCACACAC
The DNA here is from genome assembly GCF_964263955.1 of Coregonus lavaretus. NCBI lineage: Eukaryota > Metazoa > Chordata > Actinopteri > Salmoniformes > Salmonidae > Coregonus > Coregonus lavaretus. The sequence goes on from NC_140000.1 coordinate 44,216,549, forward strand.
ACCTTGTAAGCTGCACACCAGACCAGTGCTAACACCAGAGATGACATCACTGGGAAGCCACTCTCTGATTGGGTATCTGGAGAGCCAGTCAATGACAGGAAAGATTCCTTTCACCACCTTCAGGGCCTGCCTACCTGAGCAGCTGCATGGGAAAAAACACATACTGCATGCAGCATAGATACAGACAGAGACAGAGACAGAGACAGAGAGACAGACTCACTTCTCACAGAGCAAACATACAAAATGTTGCCTGTCTTCCTTCAGTAAGACTATTAAAACCTTGTCCAAACTGACCCACAGGAGCGGCTGAATCTCTCCCTCAGGGTCCTCTCCTCCCGGGCCTGCCTCTCGTTGTCCTCCTCAAACGTGGGGTTGGAGTAGATGGGTCTGGACACGGTGTATGTGTACTGGTTCTCTGGAGAGAGGGCATCCATACCACTCTACCTGCTGAGGAGACAGGCATGATGGAGAGGTTTACATGGAACACCACCAGTGACCACCAGTGCCTACCCTTATGAAGTGTAAACGTCTTGAGATTTGTGTGACATTATGTGTTATGTGAGTGATCTTACAGTCCTATTCAATCAAACCTGGCACTTCCAGGGTAGTGAGAAAGCCTGTTTGAATGTACAGCACCAGTCAAAAGTTTGGACACACCTACTCATTCAAGGGATTTTCTTTATTTTTACTATTTTCTACATTGTAGAATAATAGTCAAGACATCCAAACTATGAAATTACACATGTGGAATCATGTAGTAACCAAAAAAGTGCTAAACAAATCAAAATATATTTTAGATTTTAGATTCTTCAAAGTAGCCACCCTTTGCCTTGATGACAGCTTTGAACACTCTTGGCATTCTCTCAAACAGCTTCATGAGGTAGTCACCAGGAATGCATTTCAATTAACAGGTGTGCCTTCTTAAAAGTTCATGAGAGCCAGTTTCATCATAGCGCTTGATGGTTTTTGCGACTGCACTTGAAGAAACGTTCAAAGTTCTTGAAATTTTGGGGATTGACTGACATTCATGTCTTAAAGTATGATGGACTGTCGTTTCTGTTTGCTTATTTGAGCTGTTATTGCCATAATATGGACTTGGTGTTTTACCAAATAGGGCTATATACCACCCCTAATTTGTCACAACACAACTGATTGGCTCAAACGCATTAAGAAGGAAAGAAATTCCACAAATTAACTTTTAAGAAGGCACACCTGTTAATTGAAATGCATTCCTGGTGACTACCTCATGAAGCTGGTTGAGAGAATGCCAAGAGTGTGCAAAGCTGTCATCAAGGCAAAGGGTGGCTACTTTGAAGAATCTCAAATATAAAATATATTTTGATTTGTTTAACACTTTTTTGGTTAATACATGATTCCATATGTGTTATTTTATAGTTTTGATGTCTGCACTATTATTCTACAATGTAGAAAATAGTAAAAATAAAGAAAATCCCTTGAATGAGTAGGTGTGTCCAAACTTTTGACTGGTACTGTATATTCTGTTCTCGGTTTTCTCTCTGCTTATCACCATATATATGTTGGAGAATGGCACACATAGCCAGCCAGTGAAACAGAATTGTTTTGTAACAATTAAACAAAGTAGGGACCTGATATATCGACTGGGTCAAAAACAGGTGTCAGATCTAGCTGGGGAGCCTCCTCCATGTTTTTATCTAAGAGTCAATTTGATTTGTTTCTTTCCAAAACAGCCAATAGAATATAATTAATTAAATGATGTCTGAGGTCTGAGCTTATCACCAAGATCACTCTAAGGTCAAAGGTCTGTGACCTCAGCAAATACACAAACAGGACAGTGCTATCATTTTGGCACAGTCACGTTAGGCTGTAGTATCCATGATTTCTATAGTATATTTTTCTAATAAAATAAAAATGTGCACACCTTGTAATGTAATTCAGGTTCTTTGAGAGGAAAACTCCCTCATACATGGTGTCTTTGATTGCTCCAGAGTGTTTCAATGGAACAGTTAGACAAAGTTGTGGTCATAAGATCTCTGTGTTCTGGACCCAGTAGTACTGCGTGTTGGGTTTCAGCATCGCATCATAGCCAAGAGCATCCTTAGCTTGGTCTCACCCCAGAGCTGTCACTAAGGAACAGGGTTACCAACGACATAGTGGTGCCAGGATAAGAATACATCCAAAACACAGCAAAGCCTAGCCTAACTAGGGTAAAACCTTGGGAAAGCTAACCCCAGATTACGAAATATATAGTTTAAAGCCCATGTCAGTCTGCCATTGAAGAAGCTACACTTGTATGACATAGGAAAACACTGAATGGCCGGGTAGGTCTGATATTCTACACCTAATATGACACCAGAGGCTCGAGTGAAAGATGGAGTTTGTGTTCAACACAGAGCAAACTCTCTCTTTCATTAACTTTATATTCAAGAGTCAGTGGATCAGAACCAGAGCTTGGCAAAACGAATGTAAGTCGCTTCGAATAAAAGCATCTGCTAAGTGGTATATATTATTATTATTGTTATATGAAGGCCACCACCACAGGGTTTTCAAAAGGTGCACTACAGACCAGCTTTGATATCCCTCTTTGATAACCTCTAATCGTTTTAATTCTGTGATTTATTTGAGGATATTTGTTATTTCTATTACTTTCATTATTTTCTTAATATCTCTGAAGAACTGTGTGCACAATTTGACCATGATGTTTGTCCATTTTGTTTTACTGTTGGATGACCACACGTGTCACAATTTAAAACATTTAAAAATAATTGTGTCATAATCACTTACCTGATCTCCTGGGGTAGTTGTTTTATATTCCAGAATGTTGCTCCTTTCAAAAGTGAGTAGCAAAAGATGTACGTCCCTCGAATTGACCACAAACATTACACATCCTCTTACAAACAGTCTAGGACTAATTTTTCAGTGTCATACCCTCCTCTCTCTCTCTCTCTCTCTCTCTCTCTCTCTCTCTCTCTCTCTCTCTCTCTCTCTCTCTCTCTCTCTCTCTCTCTCTCTCTCTCTCTCTCTCTCTCTCTCTCTCTCTCTCTCTCTCTCTCTCTCTCTCTCTCTCTCTCTCTCTCTCTCTCTCTTTTAGATCCCCATCCCTGTGTGTGTGTGTGTGTGTGTGTGTGTGTGTGTGTGTGTGTGTGTGTAGGGCTTATATGAGGGAGGGGGCTGGGGGGGTAAGGGGTATGTGTGTCCGAGTGTTGCCGGTGGAGGAAGCACAAGGGAGCTATAGAATCTACAGAGCCCCACTGAGTATTCTGCCAAGGGTGGCTGTGTGTGTGTGTGTGTGTATTTGTCTCTGTGTGTGTGTGTGTGTGTTTGTGTGTGGGTGCACATCTATAGTTCATGTTGACCTGTGGTGGTGTGACTGATTACTGAAAGTGGGACTGAATGCACTGAATGTTATTTGACCGTGTCCTTAGCACAGAATGTCCAGTAAGGTCCCTGTAGACTATGTTACACATATTGATACAAGTATCATCACAGTGAACTTGATGCTCTTGTCTTGTTTGTTTTCATGATAAGCCTTGAGCCAGTAAAGAAGCACTGTTTGTCTAAGTCATAGAAGTTACTTGCCAAATGCTATGTTTTGATAAGATCAAATGGGTTTGTTTTGTGCCAAGCCCTGCTGTGTGTGTGTGTGTGTGTGTGTGTGTGTGTGTCTGTGTTATTTTCTGATTATCTCTGAAGAACTGTGTTCACAATTTAACCATTATGTTTTTCTATTTTGTTTTGCTGTTGGATGACCACACAGTTCCATAAATATTAACAAATCCACATTGAAAATTAAACATCCTCTCACAAACAGTCTAGGACTAATTATTCAATGTCATACCCTCATTCTCTCTCTCTATCTCTCTCTCTCTCTCTCTCTCTCTCTCTCTCTCTCTCTCTCTCTCTTTCTCCCTTTCCCTCTCTTTCTTACGGCACATTTCCACTGAGGATTTACCCCAGTGTTTTACCCAAATGGCTCAGACTTTCCATTTACGTGGGCTTGCACCTGTGTCTTACTTGGCCATGGCTCCGGTGGACCTGCTCTGATTTGGAGCCAAGGCAGGGCCCTGGGTACTTTTCAGCTTGAATGATGCATATGATGTTGATTCTACTCGCCACAAGTCTTTAGTGTCGAACTCCTGATGGAAACACAATAACAGTAGAGCTCATAAACACTGGTGACACCCTGGTGTGGGGGTAAGTCTAGATGGAAAAGTACCCCAAGAGCCCCATCCCTATGTGTGTGTGTGTGTGTGTGTGTGTGTGTGTGTGTGTGTGTGTGTGTGTGTGTGTGTGTGTGTGTGTGTGTGTGTGTAAAGCTTATGAGGACGGGGGCTGGGTTAGTTGGGGAGAGGATGGGTGAGGGTGGTGTGTGTGTCCGAGTGTTGCCAGTGGAGGAAGAACTAGGATTGACTTCTCAGAGCCCCACTATAGATCCTGCAATGGTTGGCTGTGTGTGTGTGTGCGCGTGCACGTGCATGTCTATAATTCGTGTTGACCTGTGGAGGTGTGACTGATTACTGAAAGTGGGACTGAATGCGCTGAGCGTTATTTGACTCTGTCCTTTGACAGACTGAACAGTGCTTCTTTACTGGCTCAAGGCCTATCATGAAAACAATATAATTCATTTTCCAGTATTGTAGTTGTGACTAACCTTGCTGGACATTCTGTGCTAAGCCAAACGCTATGTTTTGATAAGATCAAATGGGTTTGTTTTGTGCCAAGCCCTGCTGTGTTACTACAGTTAGCTAGCTGTACATCTGAGACCTGACAGTGTGTGTGTGTGAGTGTGTGTGTGTGTGTGTGTGTTTGTGCCTGTGTGTCTGTGTGCCTGTGTGTGTGTGCAAAAATGTGTGTAAAGGGGAGTGTTGCAAATGCACGGAGGCTTGTTGTGCAATTAAACTGAACTTCTTTACTTCAGATCTACATGTTAACCACACGTACAAAAACTCATTCCTCCAATTCCGCACAATGTGCCTGATTCATTCTTAAAGCAACAGTATTCAATACTCAACTGAGCTACGACACCATATTACTGCACACAACATTTCCCCTTCCCCCAACCCTCCCTGCTCTAGTTCACATAGTCTTTAAGCCACGAGGGAGGAGCTATGACCCGTTGGGGTCTCCCAGTGTTCAGAGGTGCGGCTGGTGGCAGGGGAACTGCAGGCATTTGAGGCCTGACTGGTGGAAGTGCCCTGAACTGAGCCTGGTGTAGGGTGGAGGTGCGTGAGCCCCTTGACCTTGCTCTTGCCCATGGTGAGTTGTGGACAGACAGGTCAGGAAAGGATCCCCCACAGGCAAATGGACCTTTCTGAGGCGGTTTGCATGCCAGCTGGATCCATCCCGAAGTTGGAATGTTGCAGGTCGTTCCACTCTCAGGGGTTTGGACCAAAATGAGGAGAGCTTGTTCCGACGGTTGTCAGTCCTGACCGCACCCAGCCTTCAGGCTTGGTTGTTTCACTCTGTGAGATGTGTCATAACGTTGTTTCATAACGTTGCTGCTCCAACATGGGCTTGCCTTGCTGCAGCAGGATTGTTCTTTGGTTTTGGGCCGAGGCAGTCTAAAGGGAGTTTCAGTTCCCTGTCAATCATCAGGTAGGCAGGGGACACCCCAGTTGTGGAGTGCTTGGTAGCCCTGATGTGGAGTAATGTAAGGCACAAAGCCACATCAAAAGGTCGTCCCTCAGCCAAGTAGGCCCATATTCCTTCCTTCAGGGTCAAGTGTTCCACCCCCCCCCCCCGTTTGCTTGAGGGTGGTACACAGCCGTCCGGATGTGCTTGATGGATTGCTTTTCAAGGTACACATACAGATCATTCGAGACAAACTGGGGGCCATTGTCTGTCGTAATGGTGCTGGGAAACCCCCACCTGCAGAACAGCTTATCCAGTGTTTGGATGATCATCTGTGAGGTGGTAGAGGACAACGGCACGGCTTCTGCCCATTTCAAATGCAAGTCATGAATGACCAGTAGGTATCTTGCGTGTGCTGGGGCACCGTGCAACTCTCCACAGATATCCACCTCCATGTGGTCCCAGGGAGCCTTTGGCCATTCCACTGGTGTCAGGGGTTCATGAATGGATCTGCCCGATTTCCCACTCATCAGGCATGCTGTGCAGTCCTTCACAAGGGACTCAATGTCTCTGTCAATATTTTGCCACCAGACCGTGTCCCTGCATCGTTGCTTCACCTTAACGATGCCCAGGTGCCCCTCATGTGCCATGCGAAGCACTCGCGCTTTCAGGACCTCTGGAATCAGTGTGCGATGTCCTCTGGCGATGCACACTTCCTCCCAACATGAGAGCTCATCTCTCACCCTGTAGAATGGCAGTAGGTCTCTGTCCACCATAGCAGGCCATCCTTCCCTGATGTAGGTGCGAAGCCTTGTGAGCAGCTAGTCATCCTGTGATGCCTGTCTGAGTTCCTGCATTGTGACTGTAGCTTCCAGTGGGCCATGTAGCATGCGGACCCAGTTGTCCCCCCCCCCCCCCCCCCTCTGTTGCGTCCCCCTCTGTTGCCATGCACACCATTGATGGAGGTGAGATCGCCCTGGACAGCAGTTCCATCAAAATTGTACTGGTTCAGACGGTCTGCCCATCTGAAAAGCCGTAAAGGCTTGTGTCTGGAGCCCTGTGTGGCCAGCAGTGCTGTGAGGGCTTGATGGTCTGTGCAGAGTTTGAATGATCTGCCATACAAGTACAAGTGCCAGCACTTGCACGCCCACATGCAAGCCAGGGCCTCCCGCTCTCCCACAGAGTACTTTTGTTCAGTCGGAGACAAGGCCCGTGAGGCAAAAGCCACTGGCTGTACCACACCTCCATGCAGTTGAGACAAAACATCTCCAAGGGCGAGTGCCGAGGCATCACAGGTGACAATTGTTTTAGCTGATGTGTCCAAGTGAGCCAGTGTTGGGGTCGATGTGAGCTGAACCTTGAGCTCCTGCACAACATCCTGACAGTCCTGAGTCCATCTTTTTTCAGAAGCCGTCGTCTCAGCGTAGTTTGGAAGAAACCGTAAGTAGTATGTTGCCATGCCAAGGAATGATGCCAGCTGTGTTACATTACATTTACATTTTGTGTCATTTAGCAGAAGCTCTTATCCAGAGCGACTTACAGTTAGTGAGTGCATACATTTTCATACTGGCCCCCCGTGGGAAACAAACCCACAACCCTGGCGTTGCAAGCGCCATGCTCTACCAACTGAGCTACAGGGGACTACAGACATGGAGCTACATTCTGTACCAATCTGCACAAAGGTGTACAAGTGACAATTGTTGGGCTTTTAATGGCAGATAAGACCGTCAGTGTATGTGTATTTGTGGTATTGTGTTTATGAACTTGCATTTACATGTGTGCAATTTCATGTTTGTGTTTTGTCCATGCAGATTACCTGCACTACTTCAACGAGTCCAAGAGCTGGATCAATGCCCTGGAGTTCTGTAAACATCGTGGCTCCACATCCAACCTGGTGCACATCACCAACCAGACCGTGCAGGCTGACGTGACCCAGCTCCTGGCCAAAGTGGAGCTGCCATGTGGGGGAGTGTGGATTGGTCTGGAGCGGTCCATCTTTGAGTGGAATGCCCCCTGGCTGTGGACCAGTAGTGATGTTGATAAGGTTGTGAAGTACAGAGAGTGGCACAGTTGCGGACTGAGGCTCAGGCAAGGTGAGAATGGCATCCACATGGGACAGGATGGTGGTGATGCCCTGGCTGGAGAGCCTGTATCCAAGGAACTCAACGTCTGACACCCCGAACACACACTTTTCAGTGTTGAGTCTGGAAAAAAGCGACGAAACACCTGCTGCAAGTGAGAATCGTACTCTGTCTGTGATGCACCGTACACCACAATGTCATCCAGATAGATTGACACTCCAGGGATGCCTAACAGGAGAAGAGTCATAATCTTCTGGAAACAGCTGGGCGCGGAGCTGAGGCCGAATGGCATGTGTTTGTACCTGAACAACCCCCTGTGTGTTATGAACGCAGTGAGATCTCAACTCTCATGTGCCAGGGGAACCTGGAGGTATCCCTGCCTCAGGTTTAGTTTGCTGAATACCATGGACCCATAAAAATGGGTTGTGAGCTCCTCAGCGGTCGGTAGCGGGTACTTGTCGGGAATAATTGCTTTGTTCACGGCCCTGAGGTCCATGCAGATCTGAAGATCGCCATTTTTCTTGGGCGCAACGAACCAGGTTTGAGACCCATGGCTAAGCGTCAATGGGCTCGATGATGTCATCTTCCAGGAGGTTGTCAAGTCCCTTGTCAATGGGCTCCCGAAGGTTCAGCGGAACCCTCCGCAATGACTGGATTACTGGCTTGACCTCTTTGTTGACTGTAGGCCGATGGACGAAACCTCTGAGGTGACCTAGCCCCTCAAACAGTTGTGAGTACTCCGCAGGCACTGGTGTAGGCAAGTGTTGCACATGTGCACCAGTTGAATCTGACAGCTTGAACCCTAGGGCATGAAATAAGTCCAGTCCGAGGATGTTAGCGCCATCTGTTGCAAGTAGAACTGGGTGGCCGGTGTGGTTTTGTTGTTGTGACAGACTGGCAGTGAGACAATCCCAATGATAGAGATCAGTGTGTGGTTGTAGCTGTAGAGGGATACTGCTGGTCTCTGCAGTGGTACATGTGAGAAGAATGAGTCATAAGTGGCTTTGTTCAAAAGTGACACTTTTGCTCCAGTGTCAATCACCAGTGAGGTTTTAACACCCTCAATGTAGCAGTCACATTGCTTGAACACAACTGAGTCATCATGTACAGAGTTAATGGAGACTGGTGAACTTCGACCTACATCTGCTTGATGCTGTCCTGCTGCTGCTGAACGACAACAACGGGCAAAATGATTGTATTTGTTGCAGTTCTTGCAGCGTTGCCCCTTTGCTGGACATGTAGACGCTCTTGTAGCATGCCCACTGGAGCCACAATTTGAACGACGTCGCCCCCCAGTGGTTTCCTGCACATTTTGCATTGGTGCCTCAGCCAGTTTGTGAAGCCCCGCCCCTTGAGATGGGCTGTGTAGTTTATGTAGGTCAGCGAGAGCAACTTCCATTTGTTTTCCAATATGAAGTGATTTCTCCAGTGTCAGATCATCAACAACAATTTCTCCCTCAGTGGAGCACATTATGTTTTTTCAATTAACTGATCACGTACAAATTTGTTTTCGAGTGGTCCGAATCGGCATGGTCCCACTTACTCTCTCAAGGAGGAGACAAACTATGCTACGGACTCACCCGGCAGTTGAGCTCGTTGTCTGAAGAGAAAAAGAAGCATTATCACACTGCGTGAGCCACTGTAGTGTTCCTCGAGAGCTTGGACCGCTGATGTAAACTTGTTATCCACGGGCTGTAGAGTGGAGAAGACACGTTGTCCCTCAGCGCCGAGACAGTGGAGTAGAATCGCCCGTTTTCGTGCGTCGGCAGCTCCATGCAGATTGACAGCTACCATATACAACTTAAATGATTGAAACCAGTGATTCAATGGAACAGGTGGATCTCCTGGGACTGGGAGAAATGGAGATGGTGGAGGCAAGCTAAACTATCCCATCCTCGTCGCCAAATGTTACAAATGCACGGAGGCTTGTTGTGCAATTAAACTGAACGTCTTTACTTCAGATCAACGTGTTAACCACACGTACAAAAACTCATTCCTCCAATTCCGCACAATGTGCCTGATACATTCTTAAAGGGACAGTATTCAATACTCAACTGAGCTATGACAGGGAGGTTTAGAGATTAATTTGATTATATTTGGCTGGTTGGCTTTACCGGGCAGGTTAAGAGGATGAAGTATTTAACATCATAACGTTATATCAGAGAGGTGTAGCGGTCAGGAAAGCCCAGGTCTTTTTCAGTAACAGCAGTGTTTGAATGTTAAATAACGAGGCAGAGGCATTGATGCGAGTAACCAGTCTTGTTCCGTATATTGCAATACATCCGGGTATCTCAAGTACACCGGTAAAACACTGGAGTTGCAGTAATGAACATTTACCAACAGATGGCATCAATGTGCCATCTTCCACCCATAACATCTTCCCTTTTATAAAATAGGACAGGAGCTGTCAATTCACTAACAAAACAAACCTAGTAGTAATTTCCAACATGAACAGTTAAGTATTTTTTATTTATTTTTTATTTTTTATTTTTTTATTAACCACTTAACACATTTTGATACTCTCTTCACTTTTATCTCTGTCTGTCAACAATCCCTAATGGGAAACCTACAGATTAAGTCTTTTTGGTGGCTGGGACAGACGCCCGCAGCGTGAAAAGACAGGGGGCTTGTCTGCGTGGACTGCGGGCTCCCGCACAGGCGTGTCACCTGACTGTCTAAGGGGAGTATTGATGGGCGAGGGAGTGGCCGACCTGTGATCCCCTGGCTCTTCGCCCAGTGCCTCAGGCCCCATGTGACTTGCTGGGGTTCCGTCTTTTGTCATGCGACCCCTATGACCATCAGAGTTCTGAGTAGATGCTGGCTCAGCAATCTGAAGGTCAACCCTGTTACGACGGTACAGTGATCCATTCACTTCGACCAAGTAGGAGCGTGGTGCCACTTTCTGTACACAGGATCCGAGTCTCCAGAGGCCCGTCCGGTCCCCTGGTAGTGGCTTCATTCGCACCGTTTCACCCACCCTGAGCTCAGGTAAGTCTTTTGCTGATTTGTCGTAGATGAACTTGGAGACCTGTCTTCTGTGACGTAGCTTCACCAGCACGTCTGTCACCACACATGGCTCCAGGAGAGTGCTTGCTACTGGCAGAGCTGCTTTTAAACGCCGTGCCATGAGGCGCTGGGCCAGGCTGCTATCCATGCCTTCTGTCGGGGTATTGCGCCATTGCAGGATTGCTTTCCAGGCATCTTTGCCCTCTCGCAGAGCTTTTTTGCAGAGGTTCTTTGCAATTTTGACTGCCGACTCAGCCTTCCCATTAGCTTTTGGGTGTCGTGGTGATGAAGTGACGTGCTCGAATTCCCATTCTGCAGCAAATTTTCGGAACTCACATCCGGAGAATTGGGGTCCATTATCTGAAATTACCCTATCTGGCTGGCCATAGCGGGCAAACTGAGCCTTGCAGCATTTGATCGTTGTCTCTGCTGAGAGGTCGGGGAGGAGGTCAATCTCCCAGAAGTCTGAGTAATGATCAACTACCAGCAGAAAGTATTTGCCACTGTGCTGGAAGAGATCTAGACTTACTATCTGCCAGGGGCGCATTGGTAGCTCGTGGGACATCATCGTCTCTCTCTGTTGCTCAATGGCATATTCATTGCAGATTGTGCATTTACTGACATAGTCTTTGATTTCACTCTGCATTCCTGGCCAATACAGTGTGTCACGTGCTTGTCTGTAACAGGCCTCACCTCCTATGTGACTTGAGTGCACGCGCGCCAACATCTCAGGGCGCAGAGACCGGGGAATAATGACTCTCTGACCCTTGAATATTACTCCGTTTTGAACACTGAGCTCTTCTTTGACTGGCCAATATTCTCTGGTGGCTAAAGCAGTTTCTTCCTTGCAGTCGGGCCAGCCCATCAGAATCACAGACCTCAATGCCTGGAGTTGCTCGTCCCTGTCTGTGTGCTGTCTGATTTGTATAAGGCGCTGGTCCGTAACATTGAGGTAGTCAGCCTGGTTGATGTGTTCAACATCCACTTGCTCTGTTTGTAAGCTGCACACTGCGTGTTGTTCATGCATGGAGCGTGTGTGAGTGCCTGATGCAGTAGCCCTGCTGAGCGTGTCACTCACATACATCTCTGGCCCTGGCTTATACACCACCTTGAGGTTGTAGTTTTGTAGGGCCAGTAGCATGCTCTGCAGTCGTTTCGGGGCATTCAGGAGAGGCTTGCTGAATATAGCAATAAGGGGCTTGTGATCTGTCTCTGCGGTAATATTGTCACGCCCGTACAGGTAGTGGTGGAAGCGTTGGCATGCAAATACAATGCTGAGGCACTCCTTCTCTATCTGGGCATAGTTCTGCTCTGTTGGAGTGAGTGCCCTAGAGGCGAATGCCACAGGCTGGCCCTCTTGCATGAGGCAACAGCCCAGTCCATACTGGCTTGAGTCACTCTGAATCGTGACAGGTTTTGACACATCGTAGTATCGCAGTACAGGTGTCTGGGTGACCAGTTGTTTTATTTCCCTCACCGCTGTGTCATGTTTTGGGAGCCAATGCCAGATGGTGTCCTTGTCCATGAGCCTCCTTAGTGGTTCACACACTTCAGAGAGCCGCGGTAGGAACTTGGCCAGGTAGGTGACGAATCCGACGAAGCGCTGCACTGCCTTCACGTCAGATGGGTGGGGCATATCCAAGACAGCCTTCACTTTTTCTGGATCCGCCTTCAATCCGGTGGAGGACAAGATGTGCCCATGAAAGCGAACCTCTGGCACTTTAAACTGAAGCTTTTTTATGCTTAGCCTTAGCTTGACCTGTCTGCATCTGACCATCAGGGCCAGCAGCTTGGCGTCATGGTCACATTCTGCCTCCTCATCACTGTCCCCACAGCCCACTACGAGGATGTCATCTGCTATGGGTTCCACGCCGCTGAGTCCCATCAACAGCTCGTGCTGTTTCCGCTGATACACCTCTGGAGCCACGGAGACACCAAACGGGAGCTTCAACCACCTCTTCCTGCCCCAGGGTGTCCAAAAGGTGGTCATGTAGCTGCTGGGCTCGTCAAGCTTGCACTGCAGGAAGGCATCTCTGGCGTCCACGAGCGTGAAGACTCTGGCCTTTGGGAGCTTGTAAAGAACATCCTCCAACGTGGGCATAATGTAATGTGAACGTCTCAGAGCCCGGTTGAGGTGTTTAGGATCTATGCATATCCGTAGCTTGTCTGGTTTCTTGACGATAACCATATTACTTATCCAGTCTGTAGGCTCGGTGACGGATATGATGTGGCCATCTGCTTCGTATTTGTCAAGCTGAGCCTTTGTAGCTGCTTTCATGGCCACTGGTACATTGCGAGGTGCACACTGGACAGGCTGGATTGCTGCATCCAACTCAAAGTGGACTTCGCCGGGAACTGACTCGACCGGTGCGTTGAAGACATCATGGTACTTGCTTAGGAGAGTCTCCTTGCTCAGGGGCCCAGCCTGGACTTTGTCTATAATGTTAAGATCAGCTGGGATGGTGAAGTTAATAAGCCCAAGGAGCTCGCATGTAGAACCTGACAGTAATGGCTGTTGACTAGCCTCAACTATTTCAAACTCAAGAGTGTGTTTCTGGCCACGTAAAACACACTCTGTCACAAACAGGCCTAAAGAGGTCATGAACTGGCCTGAATACAGTTTCAGCTTGGTGCTACTCTGTGTGAGTTTGTCTCTGGGCGCGAGCCTGCTTTTATCTTTAAGGCTCATAACGTTACATGTGGCCCCTGAATCTAGCTGGCATTGCTGTGGTTTATTATTAAGTAGCAGAGTGACAAACCATTTTTTTCCTTTTGCCCTTACTGCCCCTATGCACTCGCTAGCATATACATCCTCTGTGCTGTTGTTCCCTTCATCTGTGTTTATTTCAATGGAGTGCACTTTACCCTCCTTTCTCTTGCTTTTCATGCAGGCCCCTGCGAAGTGATTAGCTGTACCACAGGATTTGCATATTTTTCCATAGGCTGGGCAGTGTTCTTTTCCTCGTCCATGAGAAATGCCACAATATCGGCATGCATTGGGGTTGTCTACTGCAGAGTTGGCTGTAGTATTAGCATTAGCTGTGGCAAAAGGGAATTTCTTTATTGGCTGCCTGAATATAGCATTGACATTGTCCATATGTTGCCTTTCTAGCTCCATGGACCTTATCTGTATATCCGTAAGCTCTGCTGCACGGCATGTCTCCACTGCCAAGACTAGTGTCAGGTCATGTTCTCTCAGCAAACGTCTGCGGGTGCCCTCATCAGTTATGCCAAGCACTATCTTGTCTCTGATCAGTTCATCTCTTAAAGCACCATAGTCACATGTAGCTGCCTTTTCCCTTAGCTTAGTGACAAAGCTGTCAATGGACTCCCCGTCCTCCTGTTTGCAACAACCGAAAACATAACGCTCGTAGATAACGTTCTTTGCTGGCTTAAAGTAAAGTTCGAGAGCATCAAGAATAGCTGTAGCGTTACCTTGCTGAGCTGCTGTTAGGTTCAGGTTGTGTTTGTATACGTGTCGGCATTCTGCTCCCATTATAGTCCTCAAAGTGGCAGCCACTACCTCATCGTGTCATGAGCCCTCTCACTCCACCGGGTTACCACCTTAATTTGTTTCCACTATCTTCCACTCTCTCTACTCAGCCTAACTAGCTCCACCTGTCCCTGCTCTGCTCTGCTCTAATTACTCTGCCAGCTGCGCTGCATTACCCACTAACCTCTCCCAGTATTTAAAGCCCTGTCTTTCAGCTCTCCTTTGTCAGATCATCTGCAAAGCTCACACCCGGAACCTGTTTGCTCACGCTTCTGGCTCACCCTTGTTTTGTGACCCCGGACCTGCCTGATTCTTGGATACTCTTCTGCCCCAGGAAAACCAGACCTGCTTTCTGCCATAACGACTCCTGACTACTCTTCAATCCCGGTAACTCTGACCAGCCTTCTGCCTTGCTACTACGTATTTGGATTTCCCTTGAACTGTACTGCTGCCTTGTTTCATCCGCCCCGTTGTGTCTGTGTTTCCCCCCCCCAGGACTTCTGGACCACCCACCACCGGCGTCATAGGACGCATCGCTGCCACTGGGGGGGGCACAGACCCAGCACATTGGACGGGATCCCTGTTACCCCTGGAGCCTTCACTCACTCCCTACTTCCCTTTTCCCTTAAGTTTTAATAAACTTTCTGGTGTGACGCAATTGTGGTCCTCTGGTCGTCTGTCTGAACCGTGACAGTACGATCTGACCATCATGGACTCAGCGCACACTTTCCCCGACATGGAAACCGACGAACCTGAGCAACCCACTGCCATGCTACGCCTGGAACACACTGAGAGAGGGCTAGCCCGCATGAGCGGCGACATCACCTCTCTGCTTCAGGTCGGCCACCAACAGCATCAGCAGTTCCAGCAGCACCAGCAGCAGTTCCAGCAGCAGCAACAACAACTCGCCATGATCATCCAACTCCTCACCAACCTTACCCCAGCCACTCCGCCCACCGGCCCGTTTCCAGGCAGTCTGCCCACCAGCCCTGCCTCCGAGTTACCTGCCCCGGTCATTGCAGCCGCTGCTCCGGAACCCAAGATTGGAAACCCCGAGCGGTTCAACGGCGATTCTACCCAGGTCCGGCCATTCCTGACTAGCTGCCGACTTCAGTTCTCCTTGCAGCCAAGGACCTTCGCCACGGAGGGGGCTAAAGTTGGGTATGCCATCACTCACCTGACGGGCCGAGCTCGACTCTGGGGAACAGCAGAGTTCGAACGTCAAACCCCCGCATGTGCAACCT
The DNA here is from genome assembly GCF_964263955.1 of Coregonus lavaretus. Classification (NCBI taxonomy): domain Eukaryota; kingdom Metazoa; phylum Chordata; class Actinopteri; order Salmoniformes; family Salmonidae; genus Coregonus; species Coregonus lavaretus. Next base: position 44,231,923 of record NC_140000.1, read on the forward strand.
TCGACCTGTTTGCTGAGGAGATGCTGAAGGTGTTTGACCTGGATTCACCAACCGCAGAGGCGTCTCGTGAACTGTTCAGTATTCGACAAGGCAGACGTACAGTCGCAGACCATTCCATCGACTTCCGAACCCTGGCAAGACGAAGTTCTTGGAACACACCATCGTTGGTGGACGCGTTCTTCCATAGCTTGGCTGACTATATCAAGGACGAGTTGGTCTCCCATGAACTGCCTTCCACTCTTGATGAAGCCATCGCACTGACTGTCCGGATCGACAGAAGGATACAGACCCGTCGTCGTGAGAGGGGGCGCCAAGGTCCACCAACTACCGGCATTCGGAGAGATCCGACTGGGCTCCTGTCATCTACTGCCACTCACCCTAGTCAGCTTGATCAGTCTGAGCCTATGGAGATTGGGCGAGCCTCTCTCACTCCTGCAGAGCGCCAGCGCCGCTTCACCTCAAACCTCTGCCTCTATTGTGGAGGTGATGGACATCGTGTGGTAACCTGCCCTTTAAAAGCCGAAGCTCACCGGGCATAGGGGGAGTCCAGTTGAGCTCAATGACCATCCAGTCCTCCGACCGCAAACCCCTGCTGCAAGTTCACCTCCGCCTCTCTGACTCAACTCACACCCTGGCTGCTCTGGTGGATTCTGGCGCCGAAGCCAACATAATGGACATCAAGCTGGCACGCCAACTGGGACTGGAGAACCTCCGTTTGACACCTCCTATTCCTGCCCGGGCACTGGACGGACACTTACTCGGGTCGGTCACTCATGTCACGGCCCCGGTCTCGATGGGTCTGTCCGGAAACCATCAAGAAACTATCCAGTTTCACCTGCTCCCCTCTCCAGGCCAACCCCTCATCCTGGGTTACCCATGGCTCCGCCGGCACAACCCTCAGCTCGACTGGGTGACCGGGGTGATCAGGGAGTGGGGAGAGGACTGCCACCGAACCTGCCTGCTTGCTGCCGCACTACCCCCTCGGCCAGTACCTACTAACTCCGCTCCTGACCTCTCCAATGTCCCAGAATGCTACCATGGTCTCAGAGAAGTGTTTAACAAAGCAAGAGCCACATCTCTGCCCCCTCACCGACCGTACGACTGTGCCATCGACCTCCTCCCTGGAACAGCCCCTCCAAAGGGCCGTCTTTATTCGTTGTCTGCTCCTGAAAGAAGGTCCATGGAGGACTACATCAATGACTCTCTGTCCGCAGGATTAATCCGTTCATCTTCATCTCCTGCTGGTGCTGGCTTCTTCTTTGTGGGGAAGAGGGACGGATCTCTTCGCCCCTGCATCGACTACAGGGGACTCAACGACATCACAGTGAAAAACCGTTACCCTCTGCCTCTGCTCACCTCTGCTTTTGAGTTGCTCCAGGGAGCCACTGTTTTTACCAAGTTGGATCTCAGAAACGCTTACCACCTAGTGCGGATCCGGGAGGGAGATGAATGGAAAACCGCATTCAATACACCCACAGGCCACTACGAGTATCTGGTTATGCCTTTTGGCCTCACCAATGCTCCGGCTGTGTTCCAGGCTCTAGTGAATGATGTACTGCGGGACATGTTAAACAAGTTTGTCTTCGTTTACCTGGATGACATCTTAATCTACTCCAGAAACCTGTCTGAACACACCCGCCATGTCCAGCAAGTCCTTCGTCGTCTTCTGGAGAATTCCCTCTACGCCAAGGCAGAGAAATGTGAGTTTCACGTCAAGACAGTGGCCTTCCTGGGGTACATAGTGGCAGAGGGAAGTATCCAAATGGATCCTGCCAAAGTATCAGCAGTCACTTCATGGCCAGTTCCGGAGAACAGAAAGAAGCTGCAACAGTTTCTGGGGTTTGCTAACTTCTATAGAAAGTTTATCCGGAACTACAGTACCGTTGCTGCCCCTCTCACTGCTCTAACCAGCACCAAGCAACCCTTCACCTGGACCCCAGCAGCCGACAAAGCCTTCAGTACCCTCAAGGTAAGGTTCACCTCCGCTCCCATCCTCCAGATGCCTGATGTGGACCGGGAATTCATTGTGGAGGTGGACGCCTCGGATGTGGGAGTTGGTGCTGTGATTTCTCAGTGGGCTGCGGAGGATAGGAAGCTCCATCCCTGTGCCTTTTTCTCACGTCGGTTGTCCCCCTCTGAGTGCAATTACGACATAGGGAACCGAGAGCTGCTGGCTGTGAAGCTTGCCTTGGAGGAGTGGCGTCACTGGCTGGAGGGGTCCACCATTCCATTTCTCGTTTGGACCGATCATAAGAACTTGGAGTACATCCGCACGGCCAAACGGTTGAACTCCAGGCAGTCCCGCTGGGCCCTGTTCTTCACCAGGTTTAATTTCACTCTGTCATACCGGCCTGGATCACGCAACACCAAGCCAGACGCCCTCTCCCGTCAATTCCAGAAGGATGACACCCCCTCCAAGGATCCTGTGTCGATTCTGCCAAGTCCCTGCATCGTAGCAGCTCTGACCTGGGATGTTGAGGAACAGGTGCTGGAAGCTCTCCGTAACCAGCCAGGTCCCAGCACTTGCCCAGCTGACCGCCTTTTTGTCCCCGAAAACCTGAGGTCCCAGGTCGTTCAGTGGGGACATGACTCCCGCCTAGCTTGTCACCCTGGCTCCACCCGCACTTACAACCTGCTCGCCCAGAGGTTCTGGTGGCCCTCTCTGAGAAAGGATGTACGGGAATTCGTCCAAGCCTGCCCCATCTGCAACCAACACAAGTCGTCCTGCCAGCCCCCAGCCGGATTGCTGCAGCCCCTGCCTGTGCCCAGACGTCCCTGGTCTCACATCGCCCTTGACTTTGTCACGGGGCTGCCCCCTTCAAGTGGCATGACCGTCATTCTCACCATAGTTGACCGATTCAGCAAGATGGCACACTTCATTCCCCTCCCCAAGCTCCCAACCGCCAAGGAGACCGCCCAGGTGGTCCTGGAACACGTCTTCCGGATCCACGGACTGCCAAAGGATGTAGTTTCTGACCGTGGTCCACAATTCTCCTCCGCTTTTTGGAAGGAGTTCTGTCACCTGCTGGGAGCCACAGTCAGTCTGACTTCCGGATTCCATCCCCAATCCAATGGGCAGTCAGAGCGGGCAAATCAGGAGCTCGAGAAGGCACTGCGATGCATGACTTCACGCAACCCCCACTCCTGGTCGCAGCAATTGACATGGGTGGAGTACGCACACAATTCTCTGACCTGCTCTGCCATCGGTATGTCCCCTTTCCAATGTGTTTATGGATACCAGCCTCCTCTATTTGCCAGCCAGGAAGGGGAGGTTACTTGCCCATCTGCCCTTGCTTTTGCCCGTCGATGTCGCCGCACCTGGTCACAAGCCCGAGCCACACTCCTCAGATCCGTTGCCAGCTACACTACCGGGGCCAACCGTCGGAGAATTCCTGCTCCCACCTACCATGTTGGTCAAAGGGTGTGGTTGTCATCGAAGAACCTGCCACTCAGGGTGGAGTCGCAAAAGCTGGCACCTCGGTTCATTGGCCCATTCCCTATTATAAGAGTGATTAGCCCAACTGCTGTTCGGCTCCAACTGCCTAATTCCATGAGGGTGCACCCCACTTTCCATGTGTCTAAGATTAAGCCCATTCATGAGAGTCCGCTGGTCCCTGCTGCGCCTTGTCCTCCTCCTCCACGGCTCGTCGATGGTGGTCTGGTTTACACCGTCCGCCGCCTGCTTCGGTCCAGACGGAGGGGTAGGGGTCTCCAGTACCTCATTGACTGGGAGGGTTATGGACCTGAGGAAAGGACCTGGGTGCCAGCTAGTCGGATTGTGGATAGGACTCTCATCACCGCCTTCCACCAACGGCATCCTGATCAACCTGCAATCCGTAGGGGCCGCCCCAGAGGGGTCCCTAACCGTCCTGCCCGCTCGGCTTCCTGTCCTGTGCCTGATCCTGTCTCGGGACCTGTCCCATCTCCCGACCACGGCCCTCCGGCTTCCTCCGAGGATGAGGACGTTCACTCGGACCGTTCGGAGGAGTTCTAGCCCTCCTCCGGCTCCCCTCCTCCCGCCCGGCGTGGTGTTGCTCTTGGGACTTCTGGGGCCGTCCCTTGGGGGGGGGGTTCTGTCATGAGCCCTCTCACTCCACCGGGTTACCACCTTAATTTGTTTCCACTATCTTCCACTCTCTCTACTCAGCCTAACTAGCTCCACCTGTCCCTGCTCTGCTCTGCTCTAATTACTCTGCCAGCTGCGCTGCATTACCCACTAACCTCTCCCAGTATTTAAAGCCCTGTCTTTCAGCTCTCCTTTGTCAGATCGTCTGCAAAGCTCACACCCGGAACCTGTTTGCTCACGCTTCTGGCTCACCCTTGTTTTGTGACCCCGGACCTGCCTGATTCTTGGATACTCTTCTGCCCCAGGAAAACCAGACCTGCTTTCTGCCATAACGACTCCTGACTACTCTTCAATCCCGGTAACTCTGACCAGCCTTCTGCCTTGCTACTACGTATTTGGATTTCCCTTGAACTGTACTGCTGCCTTGTTTCATCCGCCCCGTTGTGTCTGTGTTTCCCCCCCCCAGGACTTCTGGACCACCCACCACCGGCGTCATAGGACGCATCGCTGCCACTGGGGGGGGCACAGACCCAGCACATTGGACGGGATCCCTGTTACCCCTGGAGCCTTCACTCACTCCCTACTTCCCTTTTCCCTTAAGTTTTAATAAACTTTCTGGTGTGACGCAATTGTGGTCCTCTGGTCGTCTGTCTGAACCGTGACACATCGTCCTTTTCCCGAAGTCCCGTTGCTAGTGCATAGTCCTCCCATTCACCTCTAAACGTATCCCAGTTTGTGCTCCAATCTCCGCTGAGCTTCATAACGGCGGGAGGGGAAATGTTCGCTGCCATGTCTAAACGGTGCTAACAACACTGAAGCTAACTAGCAAACTCAATCTAGCTAAGGACAATTCCGGAGAAGTTTTACTCAACTAAGCTTTTTAAAACCAGAACAGGTGACTCTAATTTGCGGAAAGCATGGTTAGTTATCCCACTTCTGACACCATGTTTGAATGTTAAATAACGAGGCAGAGGCATTGATGCGAGTAACCAGTCTTGTTCCGTATATTGCAATACATCCGGGTATCTCAAGTACACCGGTAAAACACTGGAGTTGCAGTAATGAACATTTACCAACAGATGGCATCAATGTGCCATCTTCCACCCATAACAAGCAGCTTATCACTCTTCATGCTACACAGGGGAGCTGTTGTGTGAGGGACTCGTTAAATCATTCTCAACCCACCCAGTTTTTAGGTCTCTGATCTGGGTATAACTCCTCCTTGCAGACCTCCAAGCACTGGAAGATCTATGATACTCATATATTCAAGCAGCATGTTTCTAGCCAAAAGGCATACACAGGGGTGGTTGTAATTATATTGCAATATGCTATGCAGTATGCTCTTATTGTAGCATGTACAGGATACTACTGCTGTCAAATTGTTCAATGTCTTATTCAACTGACCTCTGATCTTGAACTCCCTCTAGTGGAGATTCAAAATACTGGTAAAAAATGTTCAGACCGCAAATAACTACTCTTGATTGGTCTGTCTGGGGCCCCCATGCTTCACCTCACCTGGATGCTCTGAACACTGAGATTTGAGATTGTAATGTAATATGTGGTTATCATATTGTTCAATATGTGTGTCCATGGCCTAAGGAAGCAAATGAGAATGGCTATGCATGCTTGCTAAGTTATTCAACAGTCACCAAAGGAAACACAGCCAAGAGGGCCCATAAATAGTAGACCTTTAGGATTTAGGATTAAGTATACTTTTGTGTACTTTTTAGCCAGTAGTTCTGAAGGTATTGCTCAGGACACAAAAGTGGTCCACGAAAATTGTGAACTACGTCAAATATATGCAGGTACAGTACGTGCACCACGTCATTGCTCTCTCTCTCTCGCTCTACTGTGTGTGCATCTTGCTAGCTGTCACGCAAATAGCAAGGAGCTAAAGCTCATTGGCTGGAACTCAAATTGCTAGGGACTGTCCCACGTGGGGGGAAAATGTAGAGAAAATGACGATGCACAGCTTCCAGTAAAAAGTCACTTTCAAGCTAGGGATTTTGTGGATAATTGAGTTAAGACAGTAGTTCTGCTCGTAGATTATTCATGTACATTATGAACTACACATTGACACATCCAGCCCAAAGTGAGAGGTTTAAAACATACTTACTAGTCTGCAAAGTTCCAGAGCGTGTCAACTGAGATTGACCCATTATTTCCCTGAGCGCAAGCCTTGATTTACAAATCAAATGAGGAGCAGGTCATATCATGTTGTCTATCACCATGGTGATATTAACTCTAGTCTTTGTCAAATGCCAACCGAAGAATATCGAATTGTAATTTGATGATGCCAACCAGAAGTAAAATTTTACTTTTACTAATGGGATATTACAAGCACTTTCTTACTGTATAACAAATTGTGTACTTCATGACCAATATTTTAATTTCAAAAAGCATTATTTTAAATAAATGTACATAATACATTTCAAATCATGTCACCTTTATGAGTTACAGTATCCTTTGACAACCGTTTAGGTATATTTATTTAACATCAATATCCGGACATATTTTAGGACATTTTGTATTTTCTGTCCTTAGGCACACAATCAAACAATTCCTCAGGTCAAGGTTCATTGACGTGGGAGGGGGCACAGACGGCTTGCCGAGCAAATGGAGATGACTTAGCGAGCAACCTCACCCAAGAGGATTACACAGAAATTGTTATCTTTATGTAAAGTATTTAGGAAATGTTGGAATTTTCAAATGTGTTGGCTCCTACAGTACATGATCTAAAAAAATAACAATATATCAAAATATTATTACATGCTATTCTACAACATATTTATTACATACAGTGGGGAGAACAAGTATTTGATACACTGCCGATTTTGCAGGTATTCCTACTTACAAAGCATGTAGAGGTCTGTAATTTTTTATCATAAGTACACTTCAACTGTGAGAGACGGAATCTAAAACAAAAATCCAGAAAATCACATTGTATGATTTTTAAGTAATTAATTTGCATTTTATTGCATGACATAAGTATTTGATCACCTACCAACCAGTAAGAATTCCGGCTCTCACAGACCTGTTAGTTTTTCTTTAAGAAGCCCTCCTGTTCTCCACTCATTACCTGTATTAACTGCACCTGTTTGAACTCATTACCTGTATAAAGACACCTGTCCACACACTCAATCAAACAGACTCCAACCTCTCCACAATGGCCAAGACCAGAGAGCTGTGTAAGGACATCAGGGATAAAATTGTAGACCTGCACAAGGCTGGGATGGGCTACAGGACAATAGGCAAGCAGCTTGGTGAGAAGGCAACAACTGTTGGCGTAATTATTAGAAAATGGAAGAAGTTCAAGATGATGGTCAATCACCCTCGGTCTGGGGCTCCATGCAAGATCTCACCTCGTGGGGCATCAATGATCATGAGGAAGGTGAGGGATCAGCCCAGAACTACACGGCAGGACCTGGTCAATGACCTGAAGAGAGCTGGGACCACAGTCTCAAAGAAAACCATTAATAACACACTACGCCGTCATGGATAAAAAATCCTGCAGCGCACGCAAGGTCCCCCTGCTCAAGCCAGCACATGTCCAGGCCCGTCTGAAGTTTGCCAATGACCATCTGGATGATCCAGAGGAGGAATGGGAGAAGGTCATGTGGTCTGATGAGACAAAAATAGAGCTTTTTGGTCTAAACTCCACTCGCCGTGTTTGGAGGAAGAAGAAGGATGAGTGCAACCCCAAGAACACCATCCCAACCGTGAAGCATGGAGGTGGAAACATCATTCTTTGGGGATGCTTTTCTGCAAAGGGGACAAGGCGACTGCACCGTATTGAGGGGAGGATGGATGGGGCCATGTATCACGAGATCTTGGCCAACAACCTCCTTCCCTCAGTAAGAGCATTGAAGATGGGTCGTGACTGGGTCTTCCAGCATGACAACGACCCGAAACACACAGCCAGGGCAACTAAGGAGTGGCTCCGTAAGAAGCATCTCAAGGTCCTGGAGTGGCCTAGCCAGTCTCCAGACCTGAACCCAATAGAAAATCTTTGGAGGGAGCTGAAAGTCCGTATTGCCCAGCGACAGCCCCGAAACCTGAAGGATCTGGAGAAGGTCTGTATGGAGGAGTGGGCCAAAATCCCTGCTGCAGTGTGTGCAAACCTGGTCAAGACCTACAGGAAACGTATGATCTCTGTAATTGCAAACAAAGGTTTCTGTACCAAATATTAAAATTCTGCTTTTCTGATGTATGAAATACTTATGTCATGCAATAAAATGCAAATTAATTACTTAAAAATCATACAATGTGATTTTCAGGGTTTTTGTTTTAGATTCCGTCTCTCACAGTTGAAGTGTACCTATGATAAAAATTACAGACCTCTACATGCTTTGTAAGTAGGAAAACCTGCAAAATCGGCAGTTTATCAAATACTTGTTCTCCCCACTGTATAATTTACTCAATGTACATAAGTGGAGTCTCCCATTCAGGTTGTTTGATTTACCATATAGGAACATAAACACAGTCTTGGTGGATCCACTCTTTCTAGAAGGATCTTTCAGCAAGACAACAGGGAGGAGGCTTGATGAGGTTGACTGACACAAGGGTGTTTTCAAAGAAGGAGGAGAGTAGATCCTCTTTATAAACACTCCAGCTACAGTACTTCTCCACCTGTCTGCTCATCAAAGCCAAACAAGCCTTGGAGAGAGAGGAGGAGCCAAAAAGGTATGTTTCATTTTACTTTTACTAATGGGATATTACAAGCACTTTCTTACTGTATAACATCTTACATCATGACTGATATTTTGGTGTCAAAAAGCATTATTTTAAAGTTGTTATCTAGTAAATCTGCCTAGTTTGGATCACAGTGGCTTTCATAATGAGATATTTATCAAGAACAAAATAAGTCAGAAAATGTATTTTGTTGCTGCATATGTAAAGTGATTATGTATTGACATATAATACTGCAACAGCATACCAGCAATCATTTGATCATATCACTAATCACTTGATCAATGGCAGTACTGTCTGTTTCTAATCTATATGGGTCAAGAAAAAAGAAAATGGGATTCTGCCCGCAAAATATATTGTTTAACTTAAATGTTCAACAGAGCATTAATTTATGATCCCTAGCCAGATTGGGTGGAATTAAAATCATAAATCAGGGATCAGCCCTTAGTTTTGGTTCACACGGTCTGCAGCTAAACCCACTACAATGACACACCAGATTATGTATCACTTTGTCAAATATTGGCATTAACAGATTGATGCTTCATTACAGAATATTTGTTCCAGAGGATGCAGAGGAGGAATAATTTGAGAAAAAAACAAGTTTTCCTGTTAAAGGTGACAGGCAAAGGTCAAGTTAGTCCTGAATTCAATCGGAATCTCACCAAAACAATATATTTTATGTAATACTATGAATATTTAAAAGCATCACAACACTACAAACTTTTCACATTTTTTGGGAGGACAGAAGGGGGAGGAGAAAGGTTGAAAAAAGCCACTTCAGTCATACTCTATTTGCCAAGTGAAATCCACTGACTATTTTACATAGCTTTTACATTAATCTCGGCAGCCAGAACCAAATCAGTTACTCAATGTTAAGGCTGTAATGAGAGAATTATTTTCCATAAATTTGCTTTCAATATTTCCCTATCCCAAAATCCTAATATTATCTTGTTTCGTGCAGATCTTCATAAAAGGTTTTCTAAAAAAAACAAACACCTTCTTTACCCTTTCACATCTTTTCAGTGGCTATGTGGCTCCCAACAGCGTTGGCACTGTTTCTGGGTAAGAATTGTATTCCCTTTTCCCGAACATATTTAAACTAAAAACATCAGATCATTTAGACCATGTATACTGACCACAGTATGCTGTTATAGTTACCTTATTTGCTCTACTGTGACACATATCCATGTTTTTAGATCTCATTATCTATGTACAAGCTATACATCTGTAACAGATACAACATACACATTACGTTTTGTGATCTTTCTTGTTAAATTTACAGTATGGGAATGTTTAGACTGTTTTCTTTTCCCAGGTGCAGCCCCTGACCTCTTCTTCAGCCAGCAGTCCTTGAATGAGTCCTTCAGTGACACCCGAGAAGTCGAACCATGTGAGTTTATATGCTTATATGCTATATAAGACGTATCCTTCATGGTTTAGTGTAAATAATCTTATATTGTAATATTGAGCATCGACAAAGACATTTCTGTCACTTTTGTGGTAGTTTATCTTTCTAATAATGTATTTGTTATCCAAATGAAAACCACATTTGCCCCCATTCAACAGCTCACTGCTCACAGGGATTCATGGTTGACCTAGTCTTTTACTGGAATGACATTTTGATGGTGTATGAACGGGATGCCCATCATTACCGGCTTGCCTGCTCCCTGAATGTTCCTGCTTCAGCTACGTGGTTAAAGAGTATAATCTATTTGAGTATTTGGGTTGCCTGTTTGGGTGGTGGTCACACCACTTGTTTTGGTAAATAGTTGAAGGATGGGGTTAGAGAAATGTCACCTCTCTCAAAAGCAGAGCTATGGATTCAAGGACTGATTATGCATGAGATCAAAATGATAAACAGTATTTCTTTAAAATTACATTGATGATATATTTAAAAAAAAAAAGTACAACAGAAATGACATAGGAAGTGTATCAGTATTGTCTTTTACTTTCAAAACAGACTCCGCTGCTATCAAAAGTATTCAAATGGTCAAACAAGTATGACAAACTATCCAGGAGTCATATCTGGTTACACTAGGAAGGGCTGCAGGAAAGGTATGGATCAATCTAACCTACTGTACGAATAGTACTTACAACTGTTAAACATGTTTTCAGCATTCACACTGTCAAGGAGTTGTAAATAAGCTCTAAATTGAGATGACTGAGTGATCAAGCACAATAACATTAGTATGAAAATAGGTTTATTTAGCTTAAAATAACTTCAGTTCCTTTATAAATCCAATGTAGTTTTATATTAACCATTGATTTCTGTCCGTGGGTCATTCTTCACGAAACTAGAACAAAAAAAGAATCAATTTAATCCTTTGGAGGAAGGATTCTTGACCTATATTTGACATTTATACTTTAAAGTATAATTGAGAAATAATTAACTGAAGTTGGAATATTTGTGACATTTCTGCCTTCCTTTAAAACTCCATAATCTGTAGGTGATACAAAGTAAAGGTTGGTGACAGATGGAACTTTACCACTTGCTCTGTAATGTGAGCAGTGTTTTCGTTTCAATAAAACATTTCTTACATACATTTATGAATATTTAAAAACATAAACATGAATATTGAAACAATTTGTATTTGGCACATTTTTCAATATCTGATCCCTCCATCAATCCCATAACGCTAATAGTAGCAGAGTTCCTACTCTGGAACTTTGATATGGATGTAGAGTATTTCATGTTCAACAATATATAGAAACACTTGCCAAATCATACATTTTCAATATTCATGTTTATGTTTTTCAATATTCATAAATGTATGTAAGAAATGTGTTATTGAAATCAAAATATTACTCATATTACAGAGCAAGCGGTAAAGCTTCATATGACACCAACTTTGGCTTTGTAGCGCCTACATATGAAACACTATGGAATCTTAAAGGAGGCCTGGATAAGGCTAAAATGTCACAAAAATTCCAACTTCAATTAATTATTTCTCCATTATGCTTTAAGATACAAATGTTGAATGTTGTACAAAACATTAGGAACACCTTTCTAATATTGAGTTGCACTTCCTTTTGCCCTCAGAACAGCCTCAATTAGTATCCAATGTTGACTCCAATGCTTCCCACAGTTGTGTTAAGTTGGCTGGATGTCCTTTGGGTTGTGGACCATTCTTGATATACACGGAAAGCTGTTCATAGTGAAAAACCCAGCAGCATTGCAGTTCTTGACACACTCAAACCGGTGCTCCTGGCACCAACTACCATACCCTGTTCAAAGGCATTTCAATCTTTTGTCTTACCCAATCAACCTCTGAATGGCACACATACACAATCCATGTCTCAATTGTCTCAAGGCTTAAAAATCCTTCTTTAACCTGTCTCCTCCCCTTCATCTACACTGATTGAAGTGGATTTAACAGGTGAAATCAATAAGGGATCATAGCTTTCACCTGGATTCACCTTGTCAGTCTATATCATGGAAAGAACATGTTTTGTTCACTCAGTTTGTGTCAACAATCCTTCCTCCAAAGGATCATTCTATGGATTATATCATGAGGAATCACCTCTGTGCTTTGTCTGTCCACACAGGTCCAGCAGTAGAGATACTGGTGTTCTCTCTGGTTAGTGAGGGGAGGAGCATGGCTGAAGCCCAGAAGTTCTGCAGGGAGTACTATGAGGAACTGGCCACCATCTTCAATGCTGAGGACCAAACAACAGCTCTGAGAGCAGTGTCAGCACAGAGCCTCACTGACGCTATCTGGGTCTACTCCCAATACCATGCCTTTTGGCCCCAACTGGCCTATTGGAATACGCCAAATGCAAAGTGTGTTGTTCATGGACAAATAGCAAAAGTATGGATTTTGAGAGATTGCACAAATTCATGTCACTTTGTGTGCCAGAAAAGTAAGTTGATTTTCCATCCCTTCTCTCCCTTGTCTGATTTTTGTAAACTACTACTCCAAAGTAATGTTAACACTTTACTTGAAGAGGGTTAGTCATTCAGAACACCGTGGTACGGTACATAGTACATTTAAAATCATGTCACCTTCATGAGTTACAGTATCCTTTGACAACCGTCTAAGCATAACAGAGACACAGCAGTTTGAAATGTGGATCGAACTCTATTGGAAGACTTCTACCCGATTGTGGCAGTGGTCCAATGTGGACGCCTTTCCATACTGCGTGTCTGAGCCTCAACTGGGGGCTAGTAACTGCTGCTCCCTGACCCATAAGGGCCATGGAGAGACTGAACAAGCCATCCTGGACAAGATAGACTGCTCTCTGAAAAGACCGTTCCTTTGCACTGGAAGTAAGACTGACATCTTTTATTGAACAGATAGAGTAAAAGATAGGCAGATGTCAAAGGTTACTAGACTGGATTCAAAACTATTCTGACACAATAGACGTGTTCCAGAGATTGTGGCATTACCACTAGACCGGCCAGGCCACAAGACTGCCATCTTATTGGGGTTATTGGGGGTCGTAATACAGGGACAGGGATGGCATTTTAGCCCCAATAGGGTTCCACTACAGCAAACACTGTCACATGTGATGCATGTGATTCACAGAGATGCTACATGTAGCCTACTCCAGTCACCTCTCTCTCCCCACCTTTCAAATATATGTGCTCATGTGGTTTCTATTATGAGATAATGATTCCATACTGGTAAATATAGAACACAGAGGCTTGCTACTACACAGTTCCAAAGAAATGTACAGTCTTCAAAGGACATTGGAAGAACATTTATATTTATTGTAAATAAGCTGAATCTCATCTGGGTGGCTGTCTCATCTTACCACTCTAATGTCCCTCTAGGAAAGAGATTCAAGCAGACCATTGTCAGGATGTCTCTGAAATCTAACTCAGGAGCTGACCCCAATGACCCAGTGGTTAAGGAACAGATGTTGGAGCAGGTACAGTAGTCCTACATCTCCCACATCAGAAATCAAGGTCATGCTCAATCATTTCACTCTTCTCATGATTAGGAATAGAAACTTGACATCACTGCTGGCTTTATCTAGATTGATCATATCTCATAGATCAGAAAGGAGTTGGCAAAGAACAGAAACTTCATCCAAGGCCTACGCTGGAGAGAACTGCCGAATGGAGATGTTTTTAACGAAACAGTTGAACTTGGAAGCCCTGAAGAAGGTAAGAACTTGTTTGTTCCACAGTTATGAAAATGAACATCAAGTTTAGTCTGTTGTTCAGAGTCCCTTGTACAGTGTGTTTTTAAGTTTGGGAAATGAAGTAAGGTGTTCATGAACTAATTCCAGTGAGAGTCTTTGTACTGTTGTGTTTGGTTTCTAAAGTCAGTTTAGGTCTGGATGAAGAGGACCAGTCATTATGATGCAGCAGGAGAGGTTTGGAAGGTCCAAGAAAACTAAAATAGTCAAGCTTACTGTAATTAACCCTATTATCTCATAATATATTACAGTATATGAATAACAGTATCTTAGTCCAGGGATAATCTTTTTTTACTTTTATGATAGATACTGTAGCTTTTTTGCTTATAAATGAAAAATAAGATGTAAAGTTATATTTGTGTCACGATCGTTGAGAGACGGGTCAGACCAAGGTGCAGCGTGAAAAGCGTACATGTTTATTAACTAAATAAACATACAACAAAACAAGAAACAACGTAACGTGAAGTCCTCCGGCTATACACACACAAGCCTAAACGGAACAAGATCCCACAATTAAGGTAGGCAACAAGAGACAACGAGCGACAGCTGTCTCTGATTGGGAATCACACCCGGCCAAACATAGAAATACAACCTAGATCTATCACATAGAAATACACTAACATAGATCTCAACAGAAAACTCACACACTGACCCAACCAACGAGAGTTCTCTCGATCAGGGCGTGACAGTACCCCCCCCCCCAAAGGTGCGTACTCCGGCCGCACCAACCTGACTCATTAGGGGAGGGTCCGGGTGGGCATTCAGCCTTGGAGGCGGATCCGGCTCTCAGCGTGACGACCTCTCCCTCTCTGCCTCCCCGTTGCGCCCCTGGTCTGGTCTGGACCTTGGTGCGATGCTTCCCCTCTCCTTCCTCCCACGATGCACCAAGCCCTGTCTGGACCCTGGTATGGGAGACCCCGAACCTGGAGAGGGGCTGACGTCTGGGCCTGGATCAGCAATCCTCCCACGATGCACCAAGCCTTGTCTGGACCCTGGTGTGGGAGGCCCCGACCCTGGAGAGGGGCTGACTTCTGGGTCTGGAGTGGAGCCGCTGACCGGAGCTGGACTAGAAACCAGTGGAGTGAACTGCTCTGGCTCCGGAATGGATCCGCTGACCGGAGCTGGACTTGGCACCGGTGGAACGGATTGCTCTGGCTCCGGAGTGGAGCCGCTGACCGGAGCTGGACTGGGCACCGGTGGAGCGGACGGCTCTGGCTCCGGAGTGGAGCCGCTGACCGGAGCTGGACTGGGCACCGGTGGAGCGGACGGCTCTGGCTCCGGAGTGGAACCGCTGACCGGAGCTGGACATGGCACCGGTGGAGCGGACTGCTCTGGCTCCGGAGTGGAGCCGCTGACCGGAGCCGGACTGGATACACGCACCACTGGTCTGGGTAGCAACACCGCAGCCACTGCTTAAACCATGCATTTAGATTGTAGGTAGGTATTGTAGTTAGGTATTGTAGGTAGTTTATCCATGTAGTTATTGTAGGTAGTTATTGTAGGTAAGTATTGTAGTGTATTCGACTGAGCCCGGTGAAGCATGAGGCTAGCTTGCTAACCCACTACCTGGACCATTAAAGCTAGCTAGCTAGTGGGTAGCAACACCGCAGCCACTGCTAGCTGGCCAACTATACCAGCTAGCAGTACTGTAGCAACTAAATACATTTCAACGGAACGATTTGATTAGTGTAAAGTTAGCTAGCTACATAGTTGTCTTGGTATCAAAGACAAAGGTGTAGTATATAGAAACAATCGAGGTTAGCTAGCCAGCTACATTTTCAAACAGTCAACACCGCAGCCACTGCTAGCTAGCCAACATTACCAGCTAGCAGTACTGTATCATTTTAGTCAATGAGAATTTTGCAACGTAAGCTTCACTTTCTGAACATTCGAGATGTGTAGTCCACTTGTGTAGCTAGCATGACTGACTTTGTGCTAGCTATCCAATGTTTAATTACTTCTGCGTTATGAAAGGAACTAGACACGGACATGAATGATCCATTGGTAGTTTGTTGTAACCAAGTATTGGTGCTAAACCATGTGTTATTGGATGCTAGCATGCTAGTTTGCTATGGCGTCATAGGATACGGTGCCCTGGGTGGTTTTCACAGAAGAATACTGTACCGAGTTAGCTAGCTGAATAAACTAAGTTAGTCTATTCCTGGAAACATTGAACTACTGTAGATTACAGCAATTATAATTTCTAAAGTGGAAGTTGGAAGACTTGTATTTGAGTGTTTCAGTGAAAGGTTAGTGAGGTAGGCCTCGTTTCCCCAGATGTTTAGTTAATTTCATTCCGATCTCCTTTGCATTAGTGTAGCCTTTTCTGTAGCCTGTCAGCTATGTGTCTGTCCATCCCTGTTCTCTCCTCTCCACACAGGCCAGACAAACGCCTCACACCGCGTGGCTGCTGCCTCTCTAACCTGGTGGTCCCTGCACGCACGACCCACGTGGAGTTCCAGGTCTCCGGCAGCCTCTGGAACTGCCGTTCGGCGGCCAAAAAGGCAGAGTTCATCTTAGCCTATGCTACCCTCCAGTCCCTCGACTTCTTGGCGCTGACGGAAACATGGATTACCACAGAAAACACTGCTACTCCTACTGCTCTCTCCTCGTCTGACCATGTGTTCTCGCATACCCCGAGAGCATCTGGTCAGCGGGGCGGTGGCACAGGAATCCTCATCTCTCCCAAGTTGACATTCTCTCTTTCTCCCCTGACCCATCTGTCAATCTCCTCATTTGAATTCCATGCTGTCACAGTCACTAGGCGATTCAAGCTTAACATCCTTATCATTTATCGCCCTCCAGGTTCCCTTGGAGAGTTCATCAATGAGCTTGATGCCTTGATAAGTTCCTATCCTGAGGATGGCTCACCCCTCACAGTTCTGGGTGACTATAACCTCCCTACGTCTACCTTTGACTAATTTCTCTCTGCCTCCTTCTTTCCACTCCTCTCCTCTTTTGACCTCACCCTCTCACCGTCTCCCCCTACTCACAAGGCAGGCAATACGCTTGACCTCATCTTTACTAGATGCTGTTCTTCTACTAATCTCACTGCAACTCCCCTCCAAGTGTCCGACCACTACTTTGTATCCTTTTCTCTCTCGCTCTCCTACAACACTACTCACTCTGCCCCTACTCAGATGGTAATGCGCCGTCGCGACCTTCGCTCTCTCTCTCCCGCTACTCTCTCCTCTTCCATCCTATCATCTCTTCCCTCTGCTCAAACCTTCTCCCTCCAATCTCCTGATTCTGCCTCCTCAACCCTCCTCTCCTCCCTTCCTGCATCTTTTGACTCTCTATGTCCCCTATACTCCCGGCCGGCTCGGTCCTCCACTCCTGCTCCGTGGCTTGACGACTCATTGCGAGCTCACAGAACAGGGCTCCGGGCAGCCGAGCGGAAATGGAGGAAAACTAGACTCCCTGCCGACCTATCATCTTTTCACTCCCTCCTCTCTACATTTTCTTCCTCTGTTTCTGCTGCTAGAGCCACTTTCTACCACTCTACATTTCAAGCCTCTGCCTCTAACCCTAGGAAGCTCTTTGCCACCTTCTCCTCCCTGCTGAATCCTCCTCCTCCTCCCCCTCCCTCCTCCCTCTCTGTGGATGACTTCGTCAACCATTTTGAAAAGAAGGTTGACGACATCCGATCCTCATTTATTAAGTCAAATGACACCGCTGCTCCTGCTCACACTGCCCTATCCTATGCTTTGACTTCTTTCTCCCCTCTCTCTCCAGATGAAATCTTGCGACTTGTGACGGCCTGCCGCCCAACAACCTGCCCGCTTGACCCTATCCCCTCCTCTCGTCTCCAAACCATTTCCAGAGACCTTCTCCCTTACCTCACCTCGCTCATCAACTCATCCTTGACCACTGGCTATGTCCCTTCTGTCTTCAAGAGAGCGAGAGTTGCACCCCTTCTCAAAAAACCTACACTCGATACCTCCAATGTCAACAACTACAGACCAGTATCCCTTCTTTCTTTTCTCTCCAAAACTCTTGAGCGTGCAGTCTTTCTCTCCAACTCTCTTGTTATCTCTCTCAGAATGACCTTCTTGATCCAAACCAGTCAGGTTTCAAGACTGGTCATTCAACTGAGACTGCTGATCTCTGTGTCACTGAGGCTCTCCGCACTGCTAAAGCTAACTCTCTCTCCTCTGCTCTCATCCTTCTAGACCTATCTGCTGCCTTTGATACTGTGAACCATCAGATCCTCCTCTCCACCCTCTCCGAGTTGGGCATCTCCGGCGCGGCTCACTCTTGGATTGCGTCCTACCTCACAGGTCGCTCCTACCAAGTGGCGTGGTGAGAATCTGTCTCCGCATCACGTGCTCTCACCACTGGTGTCCCCCAGGGCTCAGTTCTAGGCCCTCTCCTATTCTCTCTATACACCAAGTCACTTGGCTCTGTCATATCCTCACATGGTCTCTCCTATCATTGCTATGCAGACGACACACAATTAATCTTCTCCTTTCCCCATTCTGATAACTAGGTGGTGAATCGCATCTCTGCATGTCTGGCAGACATATCAGTGTGGATGACGGATCACCACCTCAAGCTGAACCTCGGCAAGACGGAGCTGCTCTTCCTCCCGGGGAAGGACTGCCCACTCCATGATCTCGCCATCACGGTTGACAACTCCGTTGTGTCCTCCTCCCAGAGTGCAAAGAACCTTGGCGTGACCCTGGACAACACCCTGTCGTTCTCCGCTAACATCAAAGCTGTGACCCGATCCTGTAGGTTCATGCTCTACAACATTCGCAGAGTACGACCCTACCTTACACAGGAAGCGGCACAGGTCCTAATCCAGGCACTTGTCATCTCCCGTCTGGATTACTGCAACTCGCTGTTGGCTGGGCTCCCTGCCTGTGCCATTAAACCCCTACAACTCATCCAGAACACTGCAGCCCGTCTGGTGTTCAACCTTCCCAAGTTCTCTCACGTCACCCCGCTCCTCCGCACACTCCACTGGCTTCCAGTTGAAGCCCGCATCTGCTAAAAGACCATGGTGCTTGCCTACGGAGCTGTGAGGGGAACGGCACCTCCATAACTTCAGGCTCTGATCAGTCCCTACACCCAAACGAGGGCATTGCATTCATCCACTTCTGGCCTGCTGGCCCCCCTACCTCTGCGGAAGCATAGTTCCCGCTCAGCCCAGTCAAAACTGTTCGCTGCTCTGGCACCCCAATGGTGGAACAAGCTCCCTCATGACGCCAGGACAGCGGAGTCACTCACCACCTTCCGGAGACACTTGAAACCCCACCTCTTTAAGGAATACCTGGGATAGGACAAAAGTAATCCTTCTACCCTCCCCCTACCCCCCCCCCCCACCCCCCTCCATAAAAAATAAATATATATTGTAAAGTGGTTGTCCCACGGGCTATCATAAGGTGAATGCACCAATTTGAAGTCGCTCTGGATAAGAGCGCCTGCTAAATGACAAAAATGTAAAAAAGGTAATTTAAATGTCTGGTGCGAGGAGCAGGCACGGGCTGTACCGGACTGGATACATGCACCACTGGTCTGGTGCGAGGGGCAGGCACGGGTCGTACCGGACTGGAGACACGCACCGCTGGTCTGGTGCGAGGGGCAGGCACGGGTCATAAATAATAATAATATGCCATTTAGCAGACGCTTTTATCCAAAGCGACTTACAGTCGTGCGTGCATACATTTTTGTGTATGGGTGGTCCCGGGGATCGAACCCACTACCTTGGCGTTACAAGCGCCGTGCTCTACCAGCTGAGCTACAGAGGACCACATCATGCCGGACTGGAGACACACACCACTGGTTTGGTGCGAGGAGCAGGCACGGGCTGTGCCGGACTGGATACACGCACCACTGGTTTGGTGCGGGGAGCAGGTACGGGGCGTACCGGGCTGGCGACAGGCACCACTGGTTTGTGGAGGCGCACTGAAGGTCTGGAGCTTAGAGCTGGCACAACCCGTCCTGGCTGGATGCCCACTTCCGCACGGCACGTGCGGGGCGCTGGCACAGGACGCACCGGGCTGTGAACACGCACTGGCGACAGTGCGTAGGACTGGCCCAGGATATACTGGACCGTTGAGGCGCACTGGAGACCAGGAGCGTTGAGCCGGCACAACCCGTCCTGGCTGGATGCCCACATTCGCATGGCACGTGTGGGGCGCTGGCACAGGACGCACTGGGCTGTGAATGCGCACTGGCGACACAGTGCGTATCTCCGCATACCTAGGTTCCTCAATGAACACACGCTCCTTCTGTTGCCTGGCCAGCTCCTCTCTCCGTGCCTCCACTACTTCCTTCTCCATTTGAGCCTCATGTAGCGCCTCCCTCCTCTCTCAGACTGCTCCAGTCCTTCTCTCTCTCTCGCCAATCCTCCTCCAGTGAGGACTCTTCCGGGAGCCCCCACGAGTTAGGGAACAGAACCTCATCGTCATCGTCGTTGTCATTGATCCTTTCTTGCCAGGGCCTGTACCTTCGCCCAGGGTCCTTTCCCAGCGAATATCTCCTCCCATGAACACCATTTGCCCACCTGTGACAAAGCTATTCGCTCCTCCTCGGCACGCTGCTTGGTCCTTTTGTGGTGGGATCTTCAGTCACGATCGTTGAGAGACGGGTCAGACCAAGGTGCAGCGTGAAAAGCGTACATGTTTATTAACTAAATAAACATACAACAAAACAAGAAACAACGTAACGTGAAGTCCTCCGGCTATACACACACAAGCCTAAACGGAACAAGATGCCACAACTAAGGTAGGCAACCAGGCTACCTATGTATGATCCCCAATCAGAGACAACGAGCGACAGCTGTCACTGATTGGGAATCACACCCGGCCAAACGTAGAAATACAACCTAGATCTATCACATAGATTTCAACAGAAAACTCACACCCTGACCCAACCAACGAGAGTTCTCTCGATCAGGGCGTGACAATTTGGCTAGATTTAAACTCTACAATGTTTTACTATTGTAACATCAAATTAATAATCTAAGATTTATGTTGGTGTATGAATGTAGTGTAATAATAATGTTTGTTGTACATAAGGGACAATTGGTTAGAGAAGAGAAATAAAAAGGACATTTGTGGTTTTTCAAGTCTGTAGTTAAAACATGTTTCAGTGAGAGATTTTCAGTTAAAAATTCTTCAAAATGATGTTACACACTCACATATGGATGTAACTGTTGACATTCTTAATTAAAATGAGTTTGATTAGCGACAACAGTACTACTATTATTTTCACCCTCTAACAAGAATGGTGAGATGGGGGAGCAAATCACAACAATGTAGAATTATGTACCCACTTCTAGGTGGCATGGTTCAGAGTACTGTAAAGATGGAGACAGGCAGACTGTTGTGGGTGTGACAGAATGACAGTATCCATGCTATGAAGCTAAGCAACATTTGGATATCATTAGAGTTTTTCCTGGTGTCATGGTTTGTTGACTGTGGCAGCTATTACAGTCATAAACACAGGCTCATGGATAGCAGGGGAGGGGTTTGGGGTTCTTGCCCGTATTCCTTTAATTGATGGCTGTTATACATTAATCAACTTGATAACCCAACCACTACGGATCAGTTACTGAAGGTTCAAAAGATCTGACACCCTACATTTTATTTATCATGTAGTTATTTAGCATTTATCAAATCTACATAAAGACAGGGAAGTAAAACTACATCCTAACTACACTAAACTCCAACTAAATAAGAAATCAGGAACTATGGGCTCTTGTACATCCATAATTACATTGCAATTTGTTAACACAATTGGGGATTAGGCTGCCACAGCCCTGCAGGTACCACATAGAAAACAGGACTTTATTTACAATCACTGGAAGGTCTATGATACTCATATATTCAAACAGTAGGTTCCTAGCCAAAAGGCATACGGGGGTTAGTTGTAATTATACTGCAGAATGCTATGCACTGTGCTCTTATTATAGCATGTACAGGATACTACTGCTCTCTAATTTTGAAACATCTTGATCAACTGACCTCTGATCTTGAACTCCCTCTAGTTTATATTCAAAATACTAGTAAATATTTTTCTGACTGAAAATACCTATTCTGATTGATTGGTCTGTCTGGGTCCCCCATGCTTCCCCTCACCTGGTTGCTCTGAACACTGAGGTGTGAGCTATGATTACAATGTAATATGTGGTTATCATGTTGTTCAATTTGTGTGTCCATGGCCTTAAAAGGCAAATGACTATACATGCTTGATGAGTTATTCTACAGAGTCACCAAAGAAAACCTATCCAAGAGGGCCCACAAATAGTAACCTCTCCCAGAAAGACAGATTTAGGGTTAATACCATTACAGAGGGAGAACTGACATGAAAATGGTCAACTGAGATTTACTCATCATTTGCCTGAGTGGAAAGCCAATCAAATGAGGACCAATCAAATGAGGACCAGGTCATATCAGGTTGTCTACACTGAGTGGACAAAACATTAGGAACACCTTTCTAATATTGAGTTGCAGTTTTTGACACACTCAAACCAGTGTGCCTGGCACCTACTACCATACCCCGTTCAAAGGCATTTAAATATTTTGTCTTGCCCATTCACCCTCTGAATGGCACACATACACAACTATGTCTCAATTGTCTCAAGGCTTACATTTTTTTATTTTAACCTGTCTCCTCCCCTTTATATACAGTCGGTTTAACAAGAGACATCAATAAGGGATCACAGCTTTCACCCCGTCAGTCTATGCCATGGAAAGAGCAGGTTTCCTAATGTTTTATACACTTAGTGTACACCATGGTGATTTGAACTCTAGTCTTGGTCATATGCCAACTAAAGAATTTCAAGTTGTAATTTGATGATGTCAACCATAAATTGTTATCTTTATGTAAAGTATTTACAAATAATTGAAAGTGATACTAACAATATATTCAAATATTGTTACATACCTATGCTAAATATCAGTTACTCAATGTGCATAAGTGGAGTCTCCATATAGGGACATAAACACACTCTTGGTGTATCCACTCTTTCTAGAACGATCTTTCAGCAAGACAACAGGGAGGAGGCTTGATGAGGTTGACTGACACAAGGGTGTTTTCAAAGAAGGAGGAGAGTAGATCCTCTTTATAAACACTCCAGCTACAGTACTTCTCCACCTGTCTGCTCATCAAAGCCAAACAAGCCTTGGAGAGAGAGGAGGAGCCAAAAAGGTATGTTTCATTTTACTTTTACTAATGGGATATTACAAGCACTTTCTTACTGTATAACATCTTACATCATGACTGATATTTTGGTGTCAAAAAGCATTATTTTAAAGTTGTTATCTAGTAAATATGCCTAGTTTGGATCACAGTGGTTCTCATAATGGGATATTTATCAAGCACAAAATAAGTCCGAAAATGTGTTTTGTTGCTGCGTATGTAAAGTGATTATGTATTGACATATAATACTGCAACAGAATACCAGCAATCATTTGATCATATCGCTAACCACTTGATCAATGACAGTACTCTGTTTCTAATCTATTTGGGTAGAAAAAAAAAAAAAGGATTCTGCCCTCAAAATATATTGTTTTACTTAAATATTCAACAGAACATTAATTTATGATCCCTAGCCAGATTGGGTGGAATTGAACTCATAAACAGGGATCAGCCCTTCATCCTAAATAACTTTTGGTTCACACGGTCTGCATCTAAACCCACTACAATAACACACCAGATTATGTATCACTTTGTCAAATATTGGCATTAATAGATTGATGCCTCATTGTGAGTTAAAGTCCCCTGTAGCTCAGTTGGTAGAGCATGGCCCTTGCAATGCCAGGGTTGTGGGTTCGTTTCCCACGGGGAGCCAGTATGAAAATGTATGCACTCACTAACTGTAAGTCGCTCTGGATAAGAGCGTCTGGTAAATGACTAAAATGTAATTACAGAATATTTGTTCCAGAGGATTCAGAGGAAGAATTTGAGCAAAAAACTAGTTTTCCTCTTAACGGTGACAGGCAAATGTCAAGTTAGTCCTGAAATCACTAAAAAGCATCCAAAACAATATATTCTATGTAATAATATGAATATTTAAAAGCATCACAACACAACAAACATTTCACATTTTTTGGAGGACAGAAGGGGGAGGAGAAAGGTTGAATCCAGTCACCTCAGTCACTCTTTTCCTGTCAAATTAGCCAGAGTATCATACTCTATTTGCCTAGTTAAATCCAATAGCTATTTTAAATAGCTTTTACATTAATCTTGGCACTTAGAACCAAATCAGCTACTCGATGTTAAGGCTGTCACGAGATACTTATTTTCCATAACAGTTTACATTCAATATATATTTTTCCTATCACAACATCCTAATATTATCTTGTTTCATGCACATCTTCATAAAAGTTTTTCTAAAATGGACAAACACTTTCTTTACACTTTTACATCTTTTCAGTGGCTATGTGGCTCCCAACAGTGTTGGCACTGTTTCTGGGTAAGAATTTGATTCCCTTTTCCCCAAAGTCTTTAGACCATGTGCAGTGCATTCGGAAAGTATTCAGACCCCTCGACTTTTTCCCACATTTTGTTATGTTACAGCCTTGCTCAAAAATGGATTACATTGTTTTATTTTTTTTCCCTTACCAATCTACACACATACCCCATAATGACAAAGCGAAAACAGGTTTTTGGACATTTTAGTAAATGTTTTACAAATAAAAAAACAGAAATCACATTTACATAAGTATTCAGACCCTTTACTCAGTACTTGGTTGAATAACCTTTGGCAGCGATTACAACCTCGAGTCTTCTTGGGTATGACACTACAAGCTTGGCACACCTGTATTTAGGGAGTTTCTACCATTCTTCTCTTTTGGCTAACTCCAAGCGGGCTGTCATGTGCCTTTTACTAAGGAGTGGCTTCCGTCTGGCCACTCTACCATAAAGGCCTGATTGGTGGAGTACTGTAGAGATGGTTGTCCTTCTGGAAGGTTCTTCCATCTCCACAGTGGAACTCTGGAGCTCTGTCAGAGTGACCATCAGGTTCTTGGTCACCTCCCTGACCAAGGCCCTTCACCCCGATTGCTCAGTTTGGCCGGGCGTCCAGCTCTAGGAAGAGTCTTGGTGGTTCCAATCTTCTTCCATTTAAGACTGATGGAGGCCACTGTGTTCTTGGGGACCTTCAATTGCTGCATAAATGTTTTGGTACCCTTCCCCAGATCTGTGCCTCGACACAATCCTGTCTCGGAGCTCTACGGACAATTCCTTCGACCTCATGGCTTGGTTTTCGCTCTGACATGCACTGTCAACTGTGGGACCTTATATAGACAGGTGTGTGCTTTTCCAAATGATGTCCAATCAATTGAATTTACCACAGGTGGACTCCAATCAAGTTGTAGAAACATCTCAAGGATGATCAATGGAAACAGGATGCACCTGAGCTTAATTTTGAGTCTCATACCAAAGGGTCTGAATACTTATGTACATTTTTAATACATTTCTAAAAACCTGTTTTCGCTTTGTCATTATGGGGCATTGTGTGTAGATTTATGAGGAAAGAAAATGTATTTAATCCATTTTAGAATAAGGCTATAAAATAACAAAATGTGGAAAAATGGAAGCGGTCTGAATACTTTCCTAATGCACTGACCATCGTATGCTAATATAGTTACCTTATTTGCTCTACTGTGACACATATCCATGTTTTTAGATCTCATTATCTATTTACAAATTATACATGTGTAACAGATACAACATACACATTACTTTTTGTGGTCTTTCTTGTTAAATGTACAGTATGGGAATGTATAGAATGTTTTCTTTTCTCAGGTGCAGCCCCTGACCTCTTCTTCAGCCAGCAGTCCTTCAGTGAAACCCGAGCAGGTGAACCATGTGAGTGTATGTGCTTATATGCTATATAAGACTTATCCTTCATGGTTTAGTTTAAATCAATCTAATATTGTAATATTGAGCATGGACAAGGCTTATTCTGTTACTTTTGTGGTAGTTTATCTTTTTAATATTTATTTGCAATCTAAATGAAAACCACATTTGTCCCCATTCAACAGCTCACTGCTCACAGGGATACATGGTTGACAAAAACTCTCCCGGGAACGACATTTTGATGGTGTATGTACAGGACGTCCATCATTGCCAGCTTGCCTGCACTCAGAACCCTGGGTGTTCCTACTTCAGCTACCTGGTTAAAGAGTATAATCTATTTGAGTATTTGGGTTGCCTGTTTGGGTGGTGGTCATACCACTTGTTTTGGTAAATACAGTGGGGGAAAAAAGTATTTAGTCAGCCACCAATTGTGCAAGTTCTCCCACTTAAAAAGATGAGAGAGGCCTGTAATTTTCATCATAGGTACACGTCAACTATGACAGACAAAATGAGAAAGAAAATCCAGGAAATCACATTGTAGGATTTTTAATGAATTTATTTGCAAATTATGGTGGAAAATAAGTATTTGGTCAATAACAAAAGTTTCTCAATACTTTGTTATATACCCTTTGTTGGCAATGACACAGGTCAAACGTTTTCTGTAAGTCTTCACAAGGTTTTCACACACTGTTGCTGGTATTTTGGCCCATTCCTCCATGCAGATCTCCTCTAGAGCAGTGATGTTTTGGGGCTGTCGCTGGGCAACACGGACTTTCAACTCCCTCCAAAGATTTTCTATGGGGTTGAGATCTGGAGACTGGCTAAGCCACTCCAGGACCTTGAAATGCTTCTTACGAAGCCACTCCTTCGTTGCCCGGGCGGTGTGTTTGGGATCATTGTCATGCTGAAAGACCCAGCCACGTTTCATCTTCAATGCCCTTGCTGATGGAAGGAGGTTTTCACTCAAAATCTCACGATACATGGCCCCATTCATTCTTTCCTTTACACGGATCAGTCATCCTGGTCCCTTTGCAGAAAAACAACCCCAAAGCATGATGTTTCCACCCCCATGCTTCACAGTAGGTATGGTGTTCTTTGGATGCAACTCAGCATTCTTTGTCCTCCAAACACGACGAGTTGAGTTTTTACCAAAAAGTTCTATTTTGGTTTTATCTGACCATATGACATTCTCCCAATCCTCTTCTGGATCATCCAAATGCACTCTAGCAAACTTCAGACGGGCCTGGACATGTACTGGCTTAAGCAGGGGGACACGTCTGGCACTGCAGGATTTGAGTCCCTGGCGGCGTAGTGTGTTACTGATGGTAGGCTTTGTTACTTTGGTCCCAGCTCTCTGCAGGTCATTCACTAGGTCCCCCCGTGTGGTTCTGGGATTTTTGCTCACCGTTCTTGTGATCATTTTGACCCCACGGGGTGAGATCTTGCGTGGAGCCCCAGATCGAGCGAGATTATCAGTGGTCTTGTATGTCTTCCATTTCCTAATAATTGCTCCCACAGTTGATTTCTTCAAAACAAGCTGCTTACCTATTGCAGATTCAGTCTTCCCAGCCTGGTGCAGGTCTACAATTTTGTTTCTGATGTCCTTTGACAGCTCTTTGGTCTTGGCCATAGTGGAGTTTGGAGTGTGACTGTTTGAGGTTGTGGACAGGTGTCTTTTATACTGATAACAAGTTCAAACAGGTGCCATTAATACAGGTAACGAGTGGAGGACAGAGGAGCCTCTTAAAGCTGAAGTTACAGGTCTGTGAGAGCCAGAAATCTTGCTTGTTTGTAGGTGACCAAATACTTATTTTCCACCATAATTTGCAAATAAATTCATAAAAAATCCTACAATGTGTTTTTCTGGATTTTTTTCTTCTCAATTTGTCTGTCATAGTTGACGTGTACCTATGCTGAAAATTACAGGCCTCGCTCATCTTTTTAAGTGGGAGAACTTGCACAATTGGTGGCTGACTAAATACTTTTTTTCCCCACTGTAGTTGAAGGATGGGGCTAGAGAAATATCACCACTCTTAAATGCAGAGCTATGGATTCAAGCACTGACTATCCATGAGATCAAAATGATAAACAGTATTTGTTTACAATTATATTGTTTACAAAAAATTACAGTAAAACAGAGACCTTACAGAAGTGCATCAGTATTGTCTTTTACTTTCAAAACAGATTCCGCTGCTATCAAAAGTATACAAATGGTCAACCAACTATGAGGAACTATCCAGGCATCATATCTGGTTACACTAGGAAGGGCTGCAGTGAAGGTATGGACCAATCTAACCTACTGTACGAATAGTATTTACAACTGTTAATAAACATGTTTTCAGCATTCACAGTGTCAGGGAGTTGCAAATAAGCTCTCAATTGAGATGACTGAGTGATCTAGCACAACAACATTAGTATGAAAGGAGGTTTATTGACGTACAAAACTTCAGTTCCTACATACAGTACATCCATTGTAGTTTTATATGAACCAATGCTGTCCGTCTGTGAAACGAGAAGAAAGAAGACCAGGAAGTAACAATGTAATCCATAGAAGGGT
Organism: Coregonus lavaretus; assembly: GCF_964263955.1. Lineage (NCBI taxonomy): Eukaryota > Metazoa > Chordata > Actinopteri > Salmoniformes > Salmonidae > Coregonus > Coregonus lavaretus. Next base: position 44,260,194 of record NC_140000.1, read on the forward strand.
CCTTTGGAGGATGGATTGTTGACATACGTTAGACATTTGTGCCTTAAAGCATAATTGAGAAATAATTGGAATATTTGTGAAATTTTTGCCTTACCCATGCCCCCTTTAAGACTCCATAATGTTTCATCTGTAGGTGCCACAAAGTAAAAGTTGGTGTCATATGAAGCTTTACCGCATTCACTGTAATATGAGTAGTATTTTGATTTCAATACCACATTTATTACATACATTTATGAATATTGAAAAATCTAAAACATGAATATTTGAAATATAATTTGTTTGATTTGGCAAATGTTTTAATTAGAAAATCATGATTTTTGCAAATGTGTGCTCATGTGGTTTCTATTGTGAGATAAAAATTCCATACTGGTAAATATAGAACACAGAGGCTTGCTACTACACAGTTCCAAAGAAATGTACAGTCTTCAAGGGACATTGGAAGAAAAGTTATATTTATTGTAAATAAGCTGAATCTCATTTGAGTGGCTGTCTCATTTTACCATTCCTATGTCCCTCTAGAAAAGAGATTCAAGCAGACCATTGTCAGGATGTCTCTGAAATCTAACTCAGGAGCTGACCCCAATGACCCAGTGGTTAAGGAACAGATGTTGGAGCAGGTACAGTAGTCCTACATCTCCCACATCAGAAATCAAGGTCATGCTCAATCATTTCACTCTTCTCATATGATCTCACGTTTATATTCCTATTGACCATATTAATAAACTCATATGTTCGATTAAAATAGGAGGGCTGCTGGCTTTATCTGGTTTGATCATATCTCATAGATCAGAAAGGAGTTTGCGAAGAACGGGAACTTCATCCTAGGCATACGCTGGAGAGAACTGCCGAATGGAAAAGTTTTTCGCAAAACAGTTGAACTTGGAAGCCCTGAAGAAGGTAAGCACTTTTTTGTGTCACAGTTATGTAAATGACCCTCCTCATGTTTAGTCTGTTGTTCAGAGTCCCTTGTACAGTGTGTTGTTAGGTTTTGCATCCCATTGACAGTATGGAAATGAAGTAAGGTGTTCATTAACTAATTCCAGTGAGAGTCTTTGTACTGTTGTGTTTGGTTTCTAAGGTCAGTGTGGGTCTGGATGAAGAGGACCAGCCATGATGATGCAGCAGGAGAGGGATGGAAGGTTCAAGAAAACTAAAATAGTAACCCTAGTACCACATTATAGATTATATACCTCATAATACAATATTATTTTAGTTAATGTTATGATAGTTTGATTTGTCTTATGAAAGAAAAATATGAAGTAAATGTGTATTTGGATAGATTTAAACGTTCCAATATTTTACTAATGTAACATACAATTATAATCTAAATGTTTTGTTGGTGTATGAATCTAATGTAATAATTTCTGTTGTACAATTTGATTAGAGAAGAGAAGTGGAATCAAAAGGACATTTCAGTCAGGGATTTGCATTAACAAATTATTCATAATAAATATGTGACACACTCACTTATGAATGTTACTGTTGACATTCTTAAATAAAATATGTTTGATCAGTGACAACAGTATTACCATTATTTTCAACCTTCAGCAAGAATGGTGAGATGGGGGAGCAAATCACAACAATGTAGAATTATGTGCCCACTTCTAGGTGGCATGGTTCAGAGTACTGTAAAGATGGAGACAGACAGACTGTTGTGGGTGTGACAGAATGACAGTATCCATGTTATGGATCTAAGCAACATTTGGATATCATTAGAATTTTCCCTGGTTTCATGGTTTGTTGACTGTGGCAGCTATTACAGTGTCACGCCCTGACTCAGGGGACTCTTATTTGTTGAGTCAGGGTGTGATTTTCTATGTGGTGTATATCTATGTTTATGTTCTAGTATGTGTATTTCTATGTTGGCCGGTAGGTTCCCAATCAGAGGCAGCTGTCACTCGTTGTCTCTGATTGGGGATCATACTTAGGCAGCCTATTGGCACTTGTTAAGTTGTGGGATCTTGTTCCGTGTGAGGTTTGTTGTGTGTTACCTTTGGACGTCACGTTTCGTTGGTTTATTGTTTTGTCGTGTGTTTATTAAGTTAAAATAAACATGTATGCATATCACGCTGCGCCTTGGTCTGACCCGTCTATGAACGAACGTGACAGAAGATCCCACCAAACGAGGACCAAGCAGCGTGCCCAGGCGGAGAGAGTAGCCATGTCACAGGTGGGCAATTGGTGGTCATCCCACGGGGGGCCAGTATGAAAAAAAAAAAAAATTATTCACTAACTGTAAGTCGCTCTGGATAAGAGCGTCTGCTAAATGACTCAAGTGTAAATGTAAATGTAAATGTCATGGGAGGAGATATTTGCGGGGAAAGGGCCATGGGCGAAGGTAGATGCCCAGGCAGGAGAGGAGCAATGGCAACACAGAGGATGCCGGTCGAGGAAGAAGCCCGAGAGACAGCCCCAAGAAAAAAAATTTGGGGGGCTAAAAGGGTGGTTGGCGGAGCCTAATGTTAGAGCAGAGCCAAATCCTCGTACTCACGCGAGGAGGCGTGTGACTGGGAAGGCTCCGTGTTATGCGGAGCTACGTACTGTGTCGCCAGTGTACGTCCTGTGCTAGCACCACGCACGTGCCGTGCGAAGATGGGCATCCAGCCAGGACGGGGTGAGCCGGCTCAACGCTCCTGGTCTCCAGTACGCCTCCTCGGTCCCGCATATCCTGCGCCGGTTCTACGTACTGTATCGCCAGTGCGCGTGCACAGCCCTGTGCGTCCTGTGCTAATACCTCACACATACTGTGCGGAAGTAGGCATCCAGCCAGGACGGGTTGTGCCAGTTCTCCGCTTCAGACCTCCAGTCCGCCTCCACAGTCCGGTACGGCCCGTTCCTGCTCCTCGCACCAAACCAGTGGTGCGTGTTCCCAGCCCGGTACGGTTCGTTCCTACTCCTCGCACCAAACCAGTGGTGCGTGTCGCCAGCCCGGCCCGGCCTGTTCCTGCTCCTTGCACCAAACCAGTGGTGCGTGTTCCCAGCCCGGCCCGGCCTGTTCCTGCTCCTCGCACCAAGCCAGTGGTGCGCGTCGCCAGCCCGGCCCAGCCTGTTCCTGCTCCTCGCACCAAGCCAGTGGTGCGCGTCGCCAGTCCGGCCTGGCCTGTTCCTGCTCCTCGCATCAACCTAGTGGTGCGCGTCGCCAGTCCGGCCCGGCCTGTTTCTGCTCCTCGCATCAACCTAGTGGTGCGCGTCGCCAGTCCGGCCCGGCCTGTTTCTGTTCCTCGCATCAACCTAGTGGTGCGCGTCGCCAGTCCGGCCCGGCCTGTTCCTGCTCCTCGCACCAAGCCAGTGGTGCGTGTCGCCAGTCCGGCCCGGCCCGGCCCGGCCCGTTCCTGCTCCTCGCACCAAGCCAGTGGTGCATGTTCCTAGTCCGGTTCGGCCCGTGCCTGCTCCTCGCACCAGACCAGTGGTGCGTGTGTCCAGTCCGGCACGGCCCGTGCCCGTTCCACCGGTGCCTGGTCCGGCACCAGTCAGCAGCTCCAGTCCGGAGCCTGAGTAGTCCGCTCCACCGGTGCCCGGTGCAGCTCCGGTCAGCGGCTCCAGTCCAGACCCAGACGTCAGCCCCTCTCCAGGTTCGGGGTCTCCCACACCAGGGTCCAGACAGGGCTTGGAGTATAGTGGGAGGAAGGAGAGGGGAAGCAGCGCGCCGAGGTCCAGACCAGACCAGGGGCGCAACAGGGAGGCGGAGAATAGGTGGTTGTCACGCCCGGAGCCGGATCCACGTCCGAGGCAAAGTGCCCACCCGGCCCCTACCCTGTTAAGTAAAGGTTGTGCGGTCGGATTCCGCACCTTTGGGGGGGGGTACTGTCACGCCCTGACTCAGGGGACTCTTATTTGTTGAGTCAGGGTGTGATTTTCTATGTGGTGTATATCTATGTTTATGTTCTAGTATGTGTAGTTCTATGTTGGCCGGTGTGGTTCCCAATCAGAGGCAGCTGTCACTCGTTGTCTCTGATTGGGGATCATACTTAGGCAGCCTATTGGCACTCGTTAAGTTGTGGGATCTTGTTCCGTGTGAGGTTTGTTGTGTGTTACCATTGGACGTCACGTTTCGTTGGTTTATTGTTTTGTCGTTGTTTATTAAGTTTTAAATAAACATGTATGCATATCACGCTGCGCCTTGGTCTGACCCGTCTATGAACGAACGTGACATACAGTCATAAACACAGGCTCATGAATAGCAGGGGAGGGGTGTGGGGTTCTTGCCCGTGTTCCTGTAGTTGATGGCTGTTATACATTAATCAACTTGATAAACCAAGTCATCATGTAGGCCTAGTTATTTAGCAAATTATTTTATCCAAATCGACATAGAGACGAGGAAGTAAAACCACATCCTAACTACTTGTACTGTTGCACTGAACTCCAATAGATAAGCTATCAGTATGGACTACAACGTGTCCATACCAGGAACTATGGGCTCTTGTACATCCAGAATTACATTGCACTTTGTTAACATAATTGGGGATTAGGCTACCATAACCCTGCAGGTACCAAATAGAAACAAATGACTTTATTTACTTTACATTGGGTTGTTGGAAGGCGGTCTGCTTTGCATGGCGCTGGGAGAACTCACTGACACAGGTTACAATTATATCTTTGGTGGTTTTCTTCATTTCTTTAAACACATATCTTCATGTCTCAATAATCAGAGGTCAGTGGATATTGTACGGAATCATGCTTTTTTGTGAAGCCCATGTCCAGTACCAATAATAAGGAATTGATTGTATTGACGAAATGTACTGCAAATTATTGTCACAAATGTGAACTTAGTACACTAACAGAAATGTACATTTGATCAAGTAACGTAGATTGACTGTATTTCTAACACTGCATAAAGTCCACTGCAATAACAGAGAAAATACATTGGGTCTATTGGCCAGTGTTATTTTATGTGGAGGGAGGGGTTGGAGCTGATGTTTCAGCATCTCCTGGGTGTGTTCACCTGGTCAGCAGAGAGGGAGGAGAGAAAGACACCAATATAAACTCATCTCTCTTTCCCCTGTCTCCACATGCATCTCACAACCAAACTATTGGTAGGGAAGAGGACAGCTAACTGGGTAGGTGTGAAATCATTTCAAGCTGCATTATGCATTTTTTCCCTTATATGTTGAAACACTGTGCTTTTCTTTGAAGAGGTAATAATTCAGATATGCACCTATTGTAACTTACTGTTTGAAATTATTTGAATAGAGCCTGTTGCTTAGTATTCTGTATTTTAATGAAGTTGAGACTGACTAAACTCTGAAAGGGGCGGACTGGCCATCTGGCATTTTGTCTAAAATATCTAAATTGTTAGTTTTTTTGTGCAAAATTATCCCTATCTGGCTAATAATGGAGCCCTT